>NC_064570.1:55652500-56350500 GCF_937001465.1 Orcinus orca | reverse complement strand
TAAGCTGTGTACTCTTACTTGATTCAAGCAAAGGAGTCACCATCACATTTAGAAGAGTTTTATAAATTTCTCCTATGGCTGCCTCATTTAAATGAAGGCTGCATTGGCAGAAGGGAAATTCATGTTCTCAGGGATTTGGTGACTTTCTCAAAGGCAAGTGTGTCAAAAACTGAAAAGGAAGCATACGCCATAATCCACACAACTTTCCACAGAGGAAAACAAGATGGATGTGTAGCTACTTCCCTAAAATGGTAGACATCTGCTCACTCAGTCTTAGGTCTATTAGTTGTTGTTGGTAAGACATCACCACCCCTGTGCTGAGATTTCAATTGACATTCTCTGAGTGGTGTTACGTTGGAACCTGCTTAATGAAAGCTTTAAGGTTCTTTAGCTTTAACTGTATCTCAGGGAAAACAACTTTAAAATATCCAGTAGAAAATTTATTTTTAAAGGCAAGGGAGCCTAATATTTTCCTTCTTTGAGTGCCTGTACTGTTGTGAATTCTTCATTTACTCTGTTTGGTTGTAATGACCTATGACAAGCTGCCAATGTTTGAATGCCCTGTCCTCAAGTTGGACTGACTATCTACAGTAACCCCCTTTAGGAACTAGTACAGCCTCTCTGGATCCTTTGAACATTTTATTTATGAAAATGTAATTCATTTCCAGTGTATCACTATCATTGAGCTTAATTAGTACATATATCTGAAAGCTTCAATTGAATCAACTCATTCAATGGAAACAAACAAAACCTCCTTACTTCCTGTAAGTTAGGTATGCATAATCTGATATCCTTTCAGTCTTCCCTGCTAACGCAGTAATTCTCTTCTTTTGATGGTGTGACCTTTTCTTTACTCAGTAATCTAGAGGTGATGGAACAGTATTTTAAGAACTATCACTTCTTTTTATATTGTATCCTCCAAAAAATATGTGTCTTACATGTCCACTTTAGATAGAGAAGGAATTGGTAAAATAGTAAGCCTTCTATTCTTATATATACTCATGCTCTGCAATTTTAAGAACAACATTCCTCCCTTTTAAAACTTTGACTTGAGAGAAAAATTTTAAATCTGTACTATAAAAGCTTTGTTGAAGTGTGGAAATATTTCAAGCTTAAACAATATACTTTCAAATTAAAGCTTATGAAAAGCTTCGTGGAGTAAAATAACTAGAAGAAAAAGACTTTCAAGTATACTTAGACAGTTTTAGTGGAATGCATATCTGAGAATTATAAAAGAAGCAAGACTAGTAGAGCAACACTAAAATTTTTTATTTTATTGCAGGTACAATAGGACCACTCATGTATGGAAATACAGTTCTTAGGTGGTGAAACAGCACACACATGTGTTTCAATTTGTGGAGTTCCTTTCCTGGAGGAGTGACTCAAAATATTTAGTCTTAGCTAGGGATCCCCAGAAAATAGAGCCCGAGGCAAAACTTTTTGTCTTGGTATCTTACTGGGAAATGTAATCCCAGGTGTCAGTAATGAGGGGAAATGCAAGGAGAGGCAGGGGAGGAGAATCAGTCAATGTGAGATGGTTCATTACCAAACTTGCATGACTCGATGAAAAACCACAGCTATTTGTGGATGAGGTGAGCTGTGGAGCCCACTGCACTCCAGAACAGTCTCACAGAGGGAGGAAGGGAGAGGGATCAGTCAGCATCCTCTCATCGTCCTCTCCTGTACTTCCATGTTTTGCCACTTGAAAGATGGATCCTACATCCCATGGCATGGCACTTCATCTGAGTATGGAAGAGTGGAAGAAGCCAAAATCTTGGGTTGGGCTTGGGGCCTGGAGCTGTGGCAGCTCCTGCCCCAGTGGGTGTAATAGAGGCTGATATAGCCCAGCCAGCACAGGGCGGGTGGTGGTGGCAGAAGCAGCCATATGATCTTGGACACTGTTTTTTTCTGCAAATCTTTTTTGGCTTCAGAGTCCTTACCTAAAATGAGGGGTACGAATCTTATGAGCTGTCACTAAAGTCATATTATGGTGGCAAGGCATGCCCTCTTTAGGCTCATTACTGCCTTCAGGCTCATTTCTGCAAATTGAAGGAACTGATACAAGGCGGAGAAGGCACTTGGTGGTGAGTGCAGACTGGGGCGTACAGGCAGAAAGTTGGAAACATATTAAAGCAGATACAGATAAAATTAAAAAAAAAACTTTTTGGAATGAATGAATGAATGAAAATTCATGGAATGAATATGATTAAAATAAACACTGCTACATGAAGCTGATCAATATGGACATATACAAGGAACAAGAGTTGAAAGCAACAAGAAACTAGGCTCAATGCAAGGTCTTTTCAATACCACTCATTCTCACTGTCTTTCAGTTAGGTGCTAGAGGCATTAATTCTGAAACTACTTCTCTTATGAGCTGAAGTGTTCGGGGGGTCATCTGCAGGGGGCACTCTGCCATTGTTTGGCAGCTGAGTGCGTTGGCCTAGAGTCCCTGCAGTCTTTCTCCCTGAACTGCCGCCTCATTATGAAGGAAGCTGTCACTTCAACCCTCAGGTTCTGTTCTTTGAAACAGCCCCTGATGGGACATCATAGGTTTGGCCCATTGCTCATTACATATTGAGGGGAGTCTTCAAACTACCTTTTAGCTTCTCATTATCATTTAGTATTTCCTACTTCCAAGTGAAGTCAGGCTAGAAAGATGGAGAAAAATTATGCAGGGACTCTCTCATCTCTTTCTATTGCTGAAACTCCTTGGATTCATCTTCCAAGCAAGGAGAGTCACAGGAATGATAAAGTAACTGGGCTAAAGTTGTTATAGACATTCTTTCCTCACTTCGATTTCACTGTTTAGGCTTCTAGTTTTTCTAGCTTCCTGGTGAAATAGATACTTTAGCATTAAACCAGACTATTGCTTCTTCTAAACTCTGAATTTGTTTGATTTTTAGTATTTTATACCCATTCTTACAACTCTCAGCTGCTTTGGTTTCTTTCCAGTGATCCACTGAATTTTTTTTTTAAAGTAAGCATATTTTTAGTTTGTTCTGGTTCCCTGATTGTTCCTTTTTTGTTAAAGCTTATTTTTGACTTATAGGTACAAATTCCTCTGAGGATAATAATTATATATATATAATTATATAATTTTATATATAATTATATATATAATTATATATAACTATATAATATATGTATCTTATTTTACTGAAATATCCCTCTTTCTAACAGGGCCTTTGATTCTTTTTGGATCCTGTGATGTGTTGCCCGGATCCCCCTCAAGGAAGAGCTTATTACCCTAATTGTGAGAGTGTTGTCAGCAGGCAGCCTTTCAGCTGTCAGGCCCTGTGATGTTCAACTTTTAAATTATAGTGAGTTTAATTTCACTGATCTGTACTTATGGTAAATATTGGATCCTAAAACCTCCTAAGTTATAAAATCACCTCCTTTGTGATTTTATAATTTTGTTTGCAGTGGATTTCCAGAATGCTAGTACTGCTATGTCTACTACTACCAGCTAACATTTATTAGTCACTTACGTGCTAGAAGCTGTTCAGAGAACTTCATATGCTTCAACTAATTTAATCTACATAATCACTCTACCAGGTAGGTATTATCAGCAGCTCCAGTTTTGTGGATGAGGATACTAGGGCTTAGATAGATTGCGAAATCTGCTCAAAATCACAGGGTCATACATAGTGAGGCTGGGAATCCATCCTAGGACGTCTGACTCTAAGCACATGTTTTTAGCCATTTCACATTCTGCCTCTTGATACTTAAAGACAGAATTATTTTCCAATGAAAAGTGTTTTGTGTGTGTGTGTGTGTGTGGGAGGAAGGTTGTGTACTATTTTGGTTTATCTATGATTGTGATTTGTTTCATTAATATGAAAACTAAGAACTAATTAAACTAGACATAGAAAACATAGCTACACAATTATGGGAATACCCAGAAAATCTGCTATATTCACAAGAGATAAGTGCTAGAAATAATGTGTTTAAAATTTTACTTATATCTGTATATAGCTGGGAAGTTACTCTGTGTGTGTGTGTGTGTGTTTTAAAGACTAGAAGTACCAACTTTTTACTATCTATGGCTGGCTTAAAGAAAAAAAAAAGCCATATATATGGAATCAGTCTTGTTAAAACAAACAAAAATAACACTGTAAGCAATTTTAAGTACTTTATATTTTTAAAGTGCTAGATTCAAATCTGAAACTGAAATAACATTTTTATTAAAAATGTCTTGATGCTTTGTTTTTCATGGTCAAGTGGATGACTGAATTTTCAAGATTTATTTTCTTGTGAGATTCTTGCTATTTAAGGAAATTTTTTTTTAATTTAAAGAATGTTTGCAGTAGAAGAGATTCTGATTGCTTTGTCCCTATGTGTCCTTTTCTAAACATAATTTTGAATAGCAGATGGTTAGATTCAGACAACATAGGATTTAGTCCATTTCTTTGTCATTACTCATAGCTTGAAATTTAGAAAACTTGAATTCAGGGAAGGAAGGAAGATAATCAGTTTATAGTAAATTTGATCTCACACTTCCCCCTCCATGTGAATAGGATTAACCATATCTTTATAGTGTTGAGATGCATTTTACATCTGTTCTAGGCATATGAAATGTTTTGGATCAGGTTGTTGGCCTGCCCTCAAATTATCACATACTTTCCAAGCTGCTTTGACTTCAGAGGAGCTCAATGAGCTCTCATTTTTGAAAATGGAAATGAGGCAATGGTTTAAAATATTTAAAATTTCTTGTGGTTTTGTCAATCAGTAATACTTATTTCAAAACCACTCTCTTCAAAGAGATTTTCTTGGTAGCATAAAGTATTAAAGGGGGAAAGTAGAACTGTTACTTTCATTTAATGTTGCTGTGATGTATACATGTATGGAGACCTGCTATTATCCAGCATTTTCAGAATGGATTAGAGACAAAGTCAACATCATCTTTTATGACATCTATAAAATCTCACCTCTTCTCTGAATCCTTTTTCCAGTTAAGAAACAGAAGTGATACATTCATTCTTTTTTAAAATTGAGATATAATTGACATATAACATTGTATAAGTTTAGAGTGTACAAAGTATTGATTTGATACATTTATACATTGCAATCTGATTACCACCAAAGCATTACCTAACACCTCTATCACTTACATAATTATCATTTCTTTTTGGATGGGGAGAACAATTAAGAACTATGCTCTTAGCAGTGTGAAGGATACAGTACGGTTGGCTGTAATCACTACACTGTGCATTAGACATCCAGAACTAATTTATCTGTTAGTTGTAAGTTTGTACCCTTAAACAAGATCTCCCCAATCCCCTTTTCTCCCAGCCCCTGGTAATCACCATTCTATCTCTGTTTCTATAAGGTCAGCTTTTTTAGATTCCACATGTAAGTAATATCATACAGTATTTTTCTTTGTCTGGATTATCTCACTTAGCATAATGCCCTCAAGGCCCATCCATATTGTTGCAGGTGGCAGGATTTCCTTCTTTCTCGTGGCTGAATAATATTCCATATTTCCTTCTTTCTCGTGGCATAGAGAGAAGTTGAGCTGTGATGGAGGCCTAATGAGAGCCTCAGCCAATGATAAGGGGAGCTCTGGACTGCAGTGACCCTTCAGAGTTGTCCCAGGTTAGGCCAGATCAAGCCCTCATGAGATGTGGGAAATCCTGGGAAGGGACGTGGCCTTGTGGAATGGGGCTCTCTGCAGCTGATGTGGCTGACAGCAGAATACTCTCGCAGTTAGGGTAACAAGCTCTTCCTGTATGGGCATGTGGGCAGCACACCACAGTATCCACCATCAAGGCTCAAAAACTCTGTTAGAAAGGGAGACATTTCAGTTAAATAAGAAATACATATAAAAAAATCTAATTATTAACCTCAGAAGAATTGTGCCCATAAATCAAGAATACACCTTAATGAAAAAGAAATAGAGAACAAGAAAGAACTTAAAATTATGTTTCCTTAAATAAACACCATTCAGTGGATGAATGAGAAATAAAATAGACTTGTGTGAGTACCAAGCTTGTTATTTGGAAGATAAAGTTGAGAACACAGAGCTAGGCAATAAAAAGTTTAAAAAAATGAGAAAAACTAAAATACATGTATGAATATTTTAAGAGATGCAATATTCTTCTAATGTGAAGTTTAAAAATAGGAAATAAAGGGGGAATTCCCTGGCAGTGGTTAGGATTCTGTGCTTCCACTGCAGGGGGCATGGGTTCGATCCCTGGTTGGGGAACTAGGATCCTGCATGCCATGAGGTGCAGCCAAAAAAAAAAAAAAAAAAAAAAAGGAAATAAAGTCGAGAGAGGAGAGGATACTAATGAGCCATTAAATAGAAAAAAACAAAATGCCAACTCAGGTCTCAAGAAATAGTCTTTAAATGGAAAGGGTCTGCCAAATGCTGAGTGTGTTTAATAAAAAGAAAAATAAAAACTGAACAAAACCCCCAAACCACACCTAGATACAATATGGTGAAATTTAAGACCCATAGGACAAAGAAAATTCTAAAGCCTTTTGGAGAGAAGAAGCAAAAAAACAGGTCACTTCAAGGGGACGAGAACTACTCTGGCATCAATGGATATCAGAAGATCATGGAAGAATTTCTTCAAATTTTTGAGGGTTTTAATCCCAGAATTTTATATCCAGCTAAGTTATCAGAAAAATAAAAAAATTTGGACACAATAGTACTTGGAACATTTACTGTTCATACACTCTACGTGTAAAATATCATTCTCAGAGAGTAAGTCAGTAAAATGACCAAAACAATAAAATGAATAAAGAAAGATGGAACAGGATACAATAAGTAAAGGTAGGTGATTATATCTAAGAAAAGTGATGAAATTCAGGAAAAAATTAAAAGAGAATTCAGAAGAACTAGATGCATGGTTGCTTTTCTTTTAAGGGGAAGAGAATTATAATTATTTCACTTCAGGCCCAGTCTGGGAAGGTAATGAATAATGTCTCACAATGGTGAATCAAGAATTTGAGGCTTCAGTGTACTTTTTACACGTAAAAGAGAAAACATTAGAAGAACTACATATAATAACATAGTGAAACAAAGTGAAGAGGTGGCAGGAGTGATAAAATATAGTATAAATTTATTTTTAATAAGTATCAACAGATACTATTTATATTTATAAACTATGAAAATAAAAGTTCAATTACATTATTTAGAGTTGTAATGGCAGTTCCCCCAAAAACCAAAAAACAGACAATATAAAGTGGTTACCATTGGGACCTAGAAGTCAAGGAGAAGTCTAAGGGAGATGTTACTTATTTTATATTCTTCTGTGTAGTTATTATTTTTTATATCATATGCAGAAATTATATACATTATATAAAAGCTAGTCTAAAAACAAATATATAGATATTTAGCTAAATAGATTGTAGTATTTATATATATTTGAATAGTATCCAACAATTGGTTTACAAATATATATGAAGGCAGTAACAAAACAACTGCAGGTCTAAAACCCACAGTGTAAAACATATTAAGTGGATTTAATGTAAAGATGTGGACACTGGCAAAGGTAGATTTTCAAAATACTTATATTTATTATAGAATTATTTAACACAACAAAAATATTATTCAACCTAAGATTATCTAATTTATATAAATTTAACCTCTTTTCCCAAAAAGGGGGAGGTAGTATGGGCAGAAGGCCACAGTTCCTTTCTTATGTCAGTTTCCCTGGAAATCAGACTCTGGAACAGAGATTTACATGCAAGTGATGTATTGGGAGTGCTTTTGGGAAAAACACCTGTGAGGGAGAGAGGGCATATGGACTGGGCAGGGGGAGAAGCTGAATTACCATGCAGTTGCAACACTCAGTGGACCCCATGGGGGTCTCTGGGGCTGGTATGGACTCTCAGAGTTGTCCTGACTTGAGGCAAGGATATTGGGCTTATGTACCCCACACTGCTCAGTCATTGGATATAGGTTGCCCCTGGGGAGGGCATAAGCTTGGGTGAAGCGACTCTCTTTGGTTGAGGGCAATGCTTACTTATAGTGGGACTCAGCTGTGTACCGTTGTTGGTGAACACTCCTGGCAGCTGGAGGAATAAGTGCCTCAGTCCTAAATGGGTGATCTGGCTGGGATACCAAAGCATCCCCTCCAGTACCCCAACCTCTGTGTGGTTTCTGTGCTGGTCCCTCAGTCCCGTTGTAGTGTCTCTCCCAGGTGGCTGCCTAGATTATCACTGTAAGGTCCTGCTCTAGGATGTCTGGTCTGAGCAGGGTCCAGACCTATGTCTAGTCTCAACCTTCAGTCTCAGGAGACTGGAAGGGCATCACATAGTCCTACAAGTGTAATGAGTGGTGAATTCTCAGGGTTTTATGCTTAACAAACCCTAATATGTTGGGTCTAGATGTGAATAGTGAACATTAGACTCTGTTACAATCTACAAATTATGACCACAAAGATACTGATGTCCAACATATATCTGAAGTTTCAATAAATTTTTTCATGAAATGGGAGAGTGGAAAGAAAGTGGTGATTATAGTAGACATGGTGAGAATCAGATCCTTCATAAACATTTTGAATTTTTATTTTATAGCTTTCCTACTGAATTCAGTATAAGATGGAGAAAAGATGTCCATTTCTCTTGCAAGTAATTAATAAGGACCGTGATATATTGTGTATAGAATATTCTATTGCATACATGCATTAAAGACCATTAGGTCTGGAAGGACTTGCACAGATCACTGGGTGCTACCTTCTTATTGCAGACCTCTTTTCTTAAGCCAGTGATTCAGAGAGAGGGCCATATGACTCACCCACTGTCACAGAGTGACCTACTGTTTGAGACAGGAATTAAAGTTATGAAAGCTGCCATCACAGCTGGTCCAAATTTGTGTTTAAGTCTTAATATTTATATCAGATCTCTATGTGATTTAAGGAAAGTCACTTGCTCTTCTGGATCTCAATTGCTTATAAAATTAAAGTTGTATGAATTAGATAATCATCAATTATCTAATTATGAATTTGATTGGTCCAAAAAGTGATCCTTTCCTTCATGTATAGTATGTGATAACCATATTTCAGCAGTTCTAAGACTCCTATTTTTTCACAATTAACATCTTTGAAATGAAGATGTGGCATACAGTTGGCGGTGTGTCATAGTTTAATGTCCATTATCAGTTTTTAAAATGGTATATAAAATAATTATGTGACATATACTTGATAGTGCCTTACTATGAATGAAATGAAATACAATATAATAGAAGAAGACATTCAGAGTCACGCAAAATTAGTAGCAAAGTATTGGCTTATGTGTGGTGATACTTGAATTCCTGATCTTTTGCCAGGTTGTCCTGTATTGTTTAGCTTCTTTAGACCTTAATTTCTTGAAAATTAAGCACTTTGGCAACTTTATCTCTAACGTTCCTTCTAGTACAAACATTCTATCATTTTAGAGGATGATGATGATGATGACAATGATGATGATGACAATTGACACTATGACTGAAGAAAGGGATGATACACCAGGAAGTTGACACATACAAAACCAGCGAACCATTATTATACGATTCTATCCTTGAATCTACTCTATTTCAGAAATGATAGGAGATAGTTTAATGTTTGGTTAAAGGCCTATATATTCATGCTACCAAAGAGGAATGATTTCAACATGTACCATGACTCATGGATGGCATTCCAAAAAAGTGTGGTTACCTAAGTTTAGTAAAAATAAAATGTCACTGAATGCTATTTTACATCCTGTAAAGTTAAGTGCATGCATCAGATCAATTATATATTGAATATTATGAAAGACTAGTTTAAATTTCAAACCTCTCTTCTTAAATGTATTTTTAGCTTTCATTATTCCATGCTTTCAAATCCTGTGTGTTAATGTAATTTTGGTTAGATTCTTGATTACTCTTTAGAACTATATCTGGGTTTAGGATTTAGAAACAATAAATTTAATATTCCCAAGGAAACTGCTGAAAGATGCTGTGTATATATAGGATTGGGACGATCTTTTTTCCTTCGTCTACCACTTGTCATCAATCTTGTGTAAGCAGTAAGTGAAAATGGAAGCTGTCATCCAGACCTCAGTGTCTGTTTCAGAGCATTCAGGCAGCACATTTCCATTCACTTTTCTTAAGCACTGAGCTTCTTTCTGTCCTTTCTTTTTTTTTTTGCGGTATGCGGGCCTCTCACTGTTGTGGCCTCTCCCATTGCGGAGCACAGGCTCTGGACATGCAGGCTCAGTGGCCATGGCTCACGGGCCTAGCCGCTCCACAGCATGTGGGGTCTTCCCGGACTGGGGCACGAACCCGTGTCCCCTGCATCAGCAGGCGGACTCTCAACCACTGCGCCACCAGGGAAGCCCTTTCTGTCCTTTCTTGATAACCAGAACTTGACTTTATCTGTACCTGTCACTCCAGCCAGTACACAGATTTGCTCACTACACTTGTCTTCCATATTATTTAAAAGACTTATCTATGATTGTGGCTTGCTTTCAGAAATACTTCCTTCTGGTCATAGCTCTATATATCTTCTCATGCATAAAAATATGTAGACATGAAGGCCCTATGGCAACAGAAAGAGTTCCTATAAAATGCTGAGGATACAGTCTAGTGTTAATGCACCAACTCAAGGTAATGGAGGTAAAGCTAAAATCTCAAGACTACCTTTATGCCCTTGAACCCAGGAACTGAGAAGAGTCTATGTAATGCATGTACAACAATAATTTGTACAGATTATGAAAAATGTGCCTTCTGAGTTTTTCATCCTAATAATAAATGTGATTCAATCAAACCATTAAAATGACTTAAATGCAGCTGAATGTCAGTTGTTGCTTGCCATAATATTCTAAGGAAAAATAGTCATTATGAGCTCTTAAAAAGGTCTCAATTGCTTTATAATCTATGACAGCTCTAGGTGACTGGCAATAGTCATTTAGCTTTTGTGGAAATTATGAACTATGAAGGTCTAAATGTCATGTCTGTATGAGGTATAAAAAGTGTTTTTTTACTTTTTCTCCTTTTTTTAAAAAAATATGTTTTTATAATTATCTAGAAAAATCCAAAGAAGTCAGAAGTTGCAACAGCCTAATGACTTGTTTCAGCCAGTATGGTGTCTTATGCTATGACCTAATTTAGGACATTTTAGGTCAGTTATCATTGACCAAATAGATGGAAGTGGTCTTGGCTCTGTTATCTCCTGGGTCAAAAATAGTTTTTATTAAGGAGAAAAGACCCCAGTCTAAAAATGTGCCACTTGTAATTAAAATTTTTATATACTTAAGTTGCAGAATATTGTATTCCATAGGTTAGAAAAGAGAACAGCAATATAAAATCATGGAAAATATTATGCAGAACAAGTAAATAGAACATCATATCATTAGATGTGTATAACTCAACTCTATAGTGAATAAAAAAGCAGGTTGATTTTCTTTATCATTCATCTGTTCACTGATTCAGCAAATATTTATTGAATTTCTATTATGCTTAAGATGTTAGAATGTATCTTTTGGATGTTTGTGGTAATAATCATTTAGTTTTTGTTTTTTAACTGGCTTACAATTTATAAAATTATACACGGCACCTGGTATTTTCCTAAGAAGTTTCCCCTCAGATGAATAGGGGTAGAGCAGACTAAGGTTTTATCTGAGTCTTCTTATTTCAGTGAGTGATGAGCAGCAAGCAGCTGACAGAAGGAGGGCACCTGTCTTTAGCGACTCTCAGTGAGGACAAGACCAGAGGAAAAATGTGATACTTAATTCAGATTAGGAGAGAAGACACCACAGCAGTTTTTCAAATAGAGTTGGGGCAAAAGAAAGTAGCTGACACTGTAAGGACATATATGGCCCTGGAGCCTTGAAATATTATATGTTTCAAAGTAAGCTTTTATCTTAGATTTATAGATCTGTTGATCTTAGGTCTACAACACTGTTAATTTTGTCAAGCAAATAAAATTTTAGTCACCATTATGTTTAGAGGTTTTGCAGTTATAAATCTTGCTCCAAACTGCAAATAAATCCAAATAAGAACATCAGCAGTGTGTGTGTTGGGGTTCAGAGGAGACCACACGTTCCATGTGTGCTACCAGAAAAAAAAAAAAACTGTTGCTCTCAGCAACTGAAAACTGACTCTTTATATTATGAAATATAAGTCATGTTCTAATATACAGGCTGGTATAAAGCATATTTCTCCAAGAGAAAAATGAAAACAAAGGAACACAAGTGCTTTGGCATCCCTCAACTGATGATAGGCTTTAGTTGTGACAGTCGAACCCAGCAGTTATCGGTCCTGCTTATTTGCTCATGTCGACTCTTGCCATTTGCTCTGCATTTCTTGGTACTCACATTTCTTACTTTGCTTCAGTTATATAATATTTTATCAAGGACTACTAAGTTCTATGTCTTGGAAGGTATTATTTCAAGTATTTGAAATTGATGTCATTAATGCCTGGACCGTGGTCTGGCATGTTGTAAGCATTCAGACGTTTGTTGACTCAGTGGATCAAGTCATGTTTGTCGATTCAATTCTTTCTTTCTCTCTAGCAAATTCCAAGGGACCCTGCCTGCCTCTCCTAAAGTCTCAGACCATTAATTCTCCCTTTTCCCTCTCAATTTCTGCTCCATCACTATATCCCCCTCCCCCTTCTACTTCAGAATTCTGTGCAGAGATAGTCCAGCAAGTCATCAGTGTTCCACAGATGGGTAGCATTGATTTAGGCTCCTGGGTAATTGCAGATGTATGCTACCCTGCCCTTTGTTTTTTTCAGCGTAGGGCTCTATTGTTTTTCACTTCAAGTAGTTGTGCAAACTGTTGTTTCAATAATGAATTTCATTTTTTCTATTTTCAAGAAAAACTTTTTTTCTTGATTACTGAGTTTACAGCAAATGAAATATTACCTGAGTTTAGTTTGGATTCTTGGATTAAATACAATCTTTGTTAAATTCAAATGTAATTATTGAAATTTACTTTTTCCCCTAATACTAAGATCGAGGATACATATGAAAACTATTTAAATATTTCACTTAACTTCTTTGTTTGCTATGCATATTTTTTTAAAATAAATTTTATTTATTTATTTATTTGTTTGTTTATTTTTAAAATACCACCAATTTATTTTTTCCCCTGCTTCTGTGGATTGGCTGGGAAATTCCTAAGCTGGTTTATCTGCCCTTCCTTTTTTTTTTTTAACATCTCTATTGGAGTATGATTGCTTCACAATGTTGTGTTGGTTTTGCTGTATAACAACGTGATTCAACTATATGTATACATATATCCCCATATCCCTTCCCTCTTGCATCTACCTCCAACATTCCCATTCACACCCCTCTAGGTGGTCACAAAGCACCAAGCTGATCTTCCTGTGCTATGCAGCTGCTTCCCACTAGCTATTTTACATTTGGTAGCGTATATATGTCAGTATTACTCTCTCACTTCGTCCCAGCTTACCCTTCCCCCTCCCCATGTCCTCAAGTCCATTCTCTACTACTGCATCTTTATTCCTGTCCTGCCCCTAGGTTCATCAGAACCATTTCTTTTTCTTTTAGATTCCATATATATGTGTTAACTTACGGTATTTGTTCTTCTCTTTCTGAATTACTTTACTCTGTATGACAGACTTCAGGACCATCCACCTCACTACAAATAACTCAATTTCATTTCCTTTTATGGCTCAGTAATATTCCATTGTATATATGTGCCACATCTTCTTTATCCACTCATCTGTCGATGGACACCTAGGTTGCTTCCATGTCCTGGCTATTGTAAATAGAGCTGCAATGAACATTGTGGTACATGACTCTATTTGAACTACGGTTTTCTCAGGGTATATGCCCACGAGTGGAATTGCTGGGTTGTATGGGAGCTCTAATTTTAGTTTTTTAAGGAACCTCCATTCTGTTCTCCATAGTGGCTGTATCAATTTACATTCCCACCAACAGTGCAAGAGGGTTCCCTTTTCTTCACACTCTCTCCAGCATTTATTGTTTGTAGATTTTTTGATGATGGCCATTCTGACCAGTGTGAGATGATACCTCATTGTGGTTTTGATTTGCATTTCTCTAATGATTAGTGATGTTGAGCATCCTTTGATGTGTTTGATGGCAATCTGTATAACTTCTTTGGAGAGATGTCTATATAGGTCTTCTGCCCATTTTTGGATTGGGTTGTTTGTTTTTTTGATATTGAGCTGCATGAGGTGCTTGTATATTTTGGAAATTAATCCTTTGTCAGTTTATTCTTTGCAAAAATTTTCTCCAGTTCTAAGGGTTATCTTTCATCTTGTTTATGGTTTCCTTTGCTGTGCAAAGCTTTTAAGTTTCATTAGATCCCATTTGTTTCCTTTTGTTTTTATTTCCATTTCTCTAGGAGGTGTGTCAAAAAGGATCTTTCTGTGACTGATGTCGTAGAGCGTTCTGCCTATGTCTTCCTCTAAGAGTTTTATAGGGTCTGGCCTTACGTTTAGGTCTTTAATCCACTTAGAGTTTATTTTTGTATATGGTGTTAGGGAGCGTTCTAATTTCATTCTTTCACATGTAGCTGTCCAGTTTTCCAGCACCACTTATTGAAGAGGCTGTCTTTTCTCCATTGTATATTCTTGCCTCCTGTATCAAATATAAGGTGACCATATGTGTGGGGGTTAATCTCTAGGCTTTCTGTCCTGTTCCATTGATTTATATTTCTATTATTGTAGCTTTGTAGTATAGTCAGAAGTCAGGGAGCCTGATTCCTCCTGCTCCATTTTTCTTTCTCCAGACTGCTTTGGCTATTTGGGGTCTTTTGCATTTCCATACAAATTGTGAAATATTTTGTTCTAGTTCTGTGAAAAATGCCATCAGTAGTTTGATAGGGATTGCATTGAATCTGTAGATTGCTTTGGGTAGTATAGTCATTTTCACCATGTTGATTCTTCCAATCCAAGAACATGGTATCTCTCTCCATCTGTTTGTATCATCTTTCATTTCTTTCATCAGTGTCTTATAGTTTTCTGCATACAGGTCTTTTGTCTCCTTAGGTATGTTTATTTCGATGTATTTTATTCTTTTTGTTGCAGTGGTAAATGGGAGTGTTTCTTAATTTCTCTTTCAGATTTTTCATCATTAGTGTATAGGAATGCAAGAGATCTCTCATTAATTTTGTATTCTGCTACCTTACCAAATTCATTGATTAGCTCTAGTAGTTTTCTGGTAGCATCTTTAGGATTCTCTATGTATAGTATCATGTCATCTGCAAACAGTGACAGCTTTACTTCTTCTTTTCTGCTTTGGATTCCTTTTGTTTCTTTTTCTTCTCTGATTGCTGTGGCTAAAAATTCCAAAACTGTGTTGAATAATAGTGGTAAGGGTGGGCAACCTTGTCTTGTTTCTGATCTTAGAGGAAATGGTTTCAGTTTTTCACCATTGAGAACGATGTTGGCTGTGGGTTTGCCATATATGGCCTTTATTATTTTGAGGTAGGTTGCCCCTATACCCACTTTCTGGAGAGTTTTTATCATAATTGCGTGTTGAATTTTGTTGAAAGCTTTTTCTGCATGTATTGAGATTATCATATGTTTTTTTTCCTTCAATTTCTTAATATGGTGTATCACATTGATCGATTTACATGTATTGAAGAATCCTTGCATTCCTGGGATAATCCCACTTGATCATGGTGTGTGACCCTTTTTAATGTGCTGTTGGATTCTGTTTGCTAGTATTTTATTGAGGATTTTTGCATCTATGTTCATCAGTGATATTGGCCTATAATTTTCTTTTTTTGTGACATCTTTGTCTGGTTTTCGTATCAGGGTGATGGTGGCCTCATAGAATTAGTTTGGGAGTGTTTCTCCCTCTGCTATACTTTGTAAGAGTTTGAGAAGGATCAGGGTTAGCCCTTCTCTAAATGTCTGATAGAATTCGCCTGTGAAGGCATCTGGTCCTGGGCTTTTGTTTGTTGGAAGATTTTTAATCACAGTCTCAATTTCAGTGCTTGTGATTGGTCTGTTCATATTTTCTATTTTTTCCTGGTTCAGTCTCAGAACGTTGTTCTTTTCTAAGAATGTGTCCATTTCTTCCAGGTTGTCCATTTTATTGGCATAGAGTTGCTTGTAGTAATCTCTCATGATCCTTTGTATTTCTGCAGTGTCAGTTGTTACTTCTCCTTTTTCATTTCTAATTCTGTTGATTTGAGTCTTCTCCCTTCTTTTCTTGATGAGTCTGGCTAGTGGTTATCAATTTTGTTTATCTTCTCAAAGAACCAGCTTTTAGCTTTATTGATCTTTGCTATCATTTCCTTCATTTCTTTTTCATTTATTTCTGACCTGATCTTTATGATTTCTTTCCTTCTGCTAACTTTGGGGGGTTTTTTTTGTTGTTGTTCTTCTTTCTCTAGTTGCTTTAGGTGTAAGATTAGGTTGTTTACTTGAGATTTTTCCTATTTCTTGATGTAGGATTGTATTGCTGTAAACTTCCCTCTTAGAACTGTTTTTATTGCATCCCATAGGTTTTGGGTCATCGTGTTTTCATTGTCATTTGTTTCTAGGTACTTTTTGATTTCCTCTTTGATTTCTTCAGTGATCTCTTGGTTATTTAGTAGCATATTGTTTACCCTCCATGTGTTTGTAGTTTTTACAGTTTTTTTCCTGTAATTTATATCTAGTGTCATAGCATTTTGGTCGGAAAAGATACTTGATATGTTTTCAGTTTTCTTAAATTTACCAAGGCTTGATTTGTGACCCAAGATGTGATCTATCCAGGAGAATGTTCCATGAGTACTTAAGAAGAAAGTGTACTCTGTTGGTTTAGGATGGAATGTCCTATAAATGTCAATTAAGTCCATCTTGTTTAATGTGTCATTTAAAGCTTGTGTTTCCTTATTTATTTTCATTTTGAATGATCTGTTCTTTGGTATAAGTGGTGTGTTAATGTCCCCTACTATTAATGTGTTACTGTAGATTTCCACTTTTATTGCTGTTAGCATTTGCCTTATGTATTGAGGTGCTCTATGTTGGGTGCATAAATATTTACAATTGTTATACCTTCTTGGATTGATCCCTTGACCATTATGCAGTGTCCTTCTTTGTCTCTTACAACAGTCTTTATTTTAAAGTCT
Organism: Orcinus orca; assembly: GCF_937001465.1. Taxonomy (NCBI): domain Eukaryota; kingdom Metazoa; phylum Chordata; class Mammalia; order Artiodactyla; family Delphinidae; genus Orcinus; species Orcinus orca. The sequence continues at coordinate 56,333,474 of NC_064570.1, read as the reverse complement.
GTGTTGTCTGATATGAGAATTGCTACTCCAGCTTTCTTTTGATTTCCATTTGCATGGAATATCTTTTTCCATCCCCTCACTTTCATTCTGTACGTGTCCCTAGGTATGAAGTGGGTCTCTTGTAGAGAGCATATATATGTGTCTTGCTTTTGTATCCATTCAGTCAGTCCATGTCTTTTGGTTGGAGCATTTAATCCATTTACATTTAAGGTAATTATCGATACATATGTTCCTGTTACCATTTTCTTAATTGTTTTGAGTTTGTTTTTGTAGGTCTTTTCCTTTGCTTGTGTCTCCTGCCTAGAGAAATTCCTTTAGCATTTGTTGTAAAACTGGTTTGGTGGTGCTGAATTCTCTTAGCTTTTGCTTGTCTGTAAAGGTTTTAATTTCTCTGTCAAATCTGAACGAGATCCTTGCTGGGTAGAGTAATCTTTGTTGTAGGTTTTCCCCTTTCATCACTTTAAATATGTCCTGCCACTCTCTTCTGGTTTGCAGAGTTTCTGCTGAAAGATCAGCTTACATGGGGATTCCCTTGTATGTTTTTTGTTGCTTTTCCCTTGCTGCTTTTAATATTTTTCTTTGTATTTAATTTTTGATAGTTTGATTAATATGTGTCTTGGCGTGTTTCTCCTTAGATTTATCCTGTATGGGACTCTGTGCTCTTCCTGGACTTGACTATTTCCTTTCCCATATTAGGGAAATTTTCAACTATAATCTCTTCAAATATTTTCTCAGTCCCTTTCTTTTTGTCTTCTTCTTTGGGACCCCTATAATTCAAATGTTGGTACCTTTTATGTTGTCCAGAAGTCTCTGAGACTGTCCTCATTTCTTTTCATTCTTTTTTCTTTATTCTGCTCTGTGGGAATTATTTCCACTATTTTATATTCCTGGTCACTTATCCGTTCTTCTGCCTCAGTTATTCTGCTATTGATTCCTTCTAGAGAGCTTTTAATTTCATTTATTGTGTTGTTCATCATTGTTTGTTTGCTCTTTAGTTCTTCCAGGTCCTTGTTAAACGTTTCTTGTATTTTCTCCATTCTATTTCCAAGATTTTGAATCATCTTTACTATCGTTACTGTGAATTCTTTTCCAGGTAGACTACCTATTTCCTCTTCATTTGTTTGGTCTGGTGGGTTTTTACCTTGCTCCTTCATTAGCTGCATATATTTCTGTTTTCTCATTTTTTTTTAACTTACTGTGTTTGGGGTCTTCTTTTCGCAGGCTGCAGGTTTGTAGTTCCTATTGTTTTTGGTGTCTGCCCCCATTGGGTGTGGTTGCTTCAGTGTTTTGTGTAGGTTTCCTGGTGGAGGGTACTGGGGCCTGTGTTCTGGTGGATGAGGCTGGATCTTGTCTTTCTGGTGGGCAGGGCCTCGTCCAGTGGTGTGTTTGGGGTGTCTGTGAACTTAGTATGATTTTTGGGAGCCTCCCTGCCAATGGTTGGGGTTGTGTTCCTTTCTTGCTAGTTGTTTGGCATGTGGTGTCCAGCCCTGGAGTTTGCTGGCCGTTGGGTGGAGCTGAGTCTTAGCACTGAGACAGAGATCTCTGGCAGAGCTCTTGCCGATTGATATTATGTGGGGCCAGGTGATCTGTGGTGGTCCAGTATCCTGATCTTGGCTCTCCTATCTCAGAGGCTCAGGCCTGACACCAGGCCAGAGCACCAAAACCCTCTCAGCCACACGGCTCAGAAGAAAAGTGTGGAGAAAAGAAAGAAAAAAATAAATGAGTGGAAAAATAAAAATTAAAAAAATTTTTAAAATAAGAAAATAAAAAATCAAGGAGAGCCACCAAACCAATAAACAAATCCACCAATGATAACAAGTGCTAAAAACTGTACTAAGATAAACGTAAAAATCAGAAGCTAGTCAGTCGCATACAGCAAACCCCAAGTCTGCGGTTGCTCCCAAAGTCCACCTCCTCAATTTTGGGATGATTCGTTGTCTATTCAGGTATTCCACAGATGTGGAGTACCTCAAGTTGATTGTGGAGATTTAATCCACTGCTCCTGAGGCTGCTGGGAGAAATTTCCCTTTCTCTTCTTTGTTTCCACAGCTTCTGGTGTTCAGCTTTGGTTTTGACCCGAGGTCTGCATGTAGGTCGCCCTCTTAAAGCCGCGGCTGATTCGGGGGCTCTTGCTCATTCAGGCTGCAGGGAGGGAGGGGTATGGTAGTTACAATTGGAATGCGGGAAGAGCCTGTGGCGGCAGAGGCTGGTGTGACGTTGCAATAGCCTGAGGCCTGCTGTGTGTCTTCCCAGGGAAGTTGTCCCTGGATCATAGGACCCTAGCAGTAGTGGCGGGCTGCACAGGCTCCCGGGAGGGGTGTGTGGATAGTGACTTGTGCTTGCACACAGGCTTCTTGGTGGCAGTACCAGCAGCAGCCTTAGCGTTTCATGCCCGTGTCTGGGGTCTGAGCTGATAGCCGCAGCTTACGCCCATCTCGAGCTCGTTTAGGCAGTGCTCTGAATCCCCTCTCCTCCCTCACCCCGAAACAGTGGTATCTTATCTCTTAGGCAAGTCCAGACTTTTGCCCCAACTACCTCCCAGCTAGCTGTGGTGCACTAGCCCCCTTCAGGCTGTGTTCATGCAGCCAACCCCAGTCCTCTCCCTGGGATCTGACCTCCGAAGCCCGAGCCTCAGCTCCCAGCCCCCACCCGTCCCGGCGGGTGAGTAGACAAGCCTTTCAGGCTGGTGAGTGCAGGTCGGCAACGATCCTCTGTGCAGGAATCTCTCTGCTTTGCCCTCTGCACCCCTGTTGCTGCGCTCTCCTCTGTGGCTCTGAAGCTTCCCCCCCACCACCCCCTGTCTCTGCCAGTGAAGGGGCTTCCTAGTGTGTGGAAAATTTTCCTCCTTCACAGCTCCCTCCCAGAGGGGCAGGTCCTGTCCCTATTCTTTTGTCTCTGTTTTTTTCTTTTGCCCTACCTAGGTACGTGGGGTTTTCTTGCCTTTTAGGAAGTCTGAGGTCTTCTGCCAGCGTTCACTAGGTGTTCTGTAGGAGTTGTTCCACATGTAGATCTATTTTTGATGTATTTGTGGGGAGGAAGGTGATCTCCATGTCTTACTCCTCTGCCATTTTGTAGGTCCCTTCTATTTATGTATTTATTTATTTTTTTGGCTGTTTTGGGTGTTTGTTGCTGAGCGTGGGCTTTCTGTAGTTGCAGTGAGCGGGGTCTACTCTTCGTTGTGGCACACAGGCTTCTCATTGCGGTGGCTTCTCTTATTGTGGAGCACAGTCTCTAGGCATGTGGGCTTCAGTAGTTGTGGCATGTGGGCTCAGTAGTTGTGGCTCACAGGCTCTAGAGTGCAGGCTTAGTAGTTGTGGTGCACGGGCTTAGTCGCTCTGCTGCATGTGGGGTCTTCCCAGACCAGGGCTCGAACCTGTGTCCCCTGTTTTGGCAGGCAGATTCTTAAGTACTGCGCCACCAGGGAAGTCCCATGCTATGCGTATCACCTAAAGTAATAGTAGAAAAAATAAGACTTCTACTCCTATGCATGTTTCACTTCTGTATTAATAACTTATTTTTACATGTTCTGCCAGAGCAAAAACAAAAATACAAATAAGAACATTTTCATAGAACCAGTATTCTAAGCATAGAATTCATTATGATATCACCAGACCTTTCTCTGGACTCTTCATAACTCGTGAGTGGGAGAGCTTAGAATCTCAGAGTTACTTTTTGCTAGTTTATTTAGGAAAAACATGCTATTGGATAATTTTAAAATATGTAACAATTCAGTTAAAAATATGGAATACATACAAGGTAGGGTCCAAGTGCCTCATAGTACAAGACATGTTACAAAGTGCCCTACATGCTAGAAAAACATACATGAAGTAAACAAGGGCAAAGAATGAAGAGAAGAAGGCTCATAAGTTTCTTACTTTTCTCCCCCACCCCCGACCCTGCCCTCATCTGCCAGCAGGCAGGGTACATCCTAGGAAAGCAAGCTGTGAAATATGAGCTCCACAGCTGCCTACAGGGCCATCAATTAGAGATGCATTTGTTTAAGGAGTACAGTACTTCTGGAAGATTTACTTTTTCCAGTTTGTAAACCAAAGGTCCCCAGTCCATCTTTGCAGAACCCAGATAGAGTATGATTGAAGCTTTAAGCTAGGTTCTTCATGACTTTTTTTTTTTTCTTAGGTTATATATATGTTAACATACGGTATTTGTTTTTCTCTTTCTGACTTACTTCACTCTGTATGACAGAACCTAGGGGTAAGACGGGAATAAAGACACAGACCTGGGGGATTCCCTGGTGGCGCAGTGGTTGAGAGTCCACCTGCCGATGCAGGGGATACGGGTTCGTGGCCCGGTCCGGGAAGATCCCACATGCCGCGGAGCGGCTGGGCCCGTGAGCCATGGCCGCTGAGCCTGCGTGTCCGGAGCCTGTGCTCCGCAACGGGAGAGGCCACGGCAGTGAGAGACCAGCGTACCGCAAAAAAAAAAAAAAAAAAAAAAAAAAAATACACAGACCTACTAGAGAATGGACTTAAGGATATGGGGAGGGGGAAGGGTAAACTGTGACAAAGTGAGAGAGTGGCATGGACATATATACACTACCAAATACGGATAGGGAGGGTGGGAGGGAGGGAGGTGCAAGAGGGAAGAGATATGGGAACATATGTATATGTATAACTGATTCACTTTGTTATAAAGCAGAAACTAAAGCAGAAACTTTACACACCAGTGTAAAGCAATTATACTCCAATAAAGATGTTAAAAAAAAAAGATTTAAGCTAAATGAAGCAACTGGGGAGGCATTCCTGACATTAACATTGTCAAGAATCTGTCTTAATTTTGGACTTTAGCTGTTGCTTGCATGTTCCTCAACTCAACAGGTAGAATTTGATGATGTGAGATCCCAAGTTTTAGTGTATTGTTTTTCATAAAACAGAAGCTCTTTTAATCCCCCCCAAATTATAGACGATTAACTTACTGAACATTCTGTCCGACATATGTGCCACTCTTTGGCTTATAAATTACAAGCCTGAATTTATAGGTCAATATTCCATGCCAAACACAAAGAGGTGGTAGTGGTGGGTTGTAAATTCCTATGATATTTCAGTTCTGTATGAGTGAGATAGCTATGATTCCTGCCCTCAAAGCTTACAGTCTAGCAGGAATATTACATATTAAATATATCTTTATATCAGTGTTTAATTAACAACCATGATCTAATGATTATGGACCCATTTACTGATCAGTTATTCTATCTAAACTGTTTAAAGCTACTTGCACTGATCACTTCAGAGAGACAAGATGGACGTATACCAAGGTTTATGTATACTTGTAAGGGATTTCATTGGTCTGTTCACCACTTTTAACATGGCTATACTCATCATACATTTCAGAAGTATAAACTCACTAATGGTCTACATCTGTCAGAACTCTGGTTGAGAGAAACTGTATTTAAGAGGGATTGAGTTAAAAAATATGCTCTTTATCCTCCTTTAGATACTCTGTCCTAGATGAAATCAATACAATAAGTTGCTGCCTGTGTGGACTGCATTTTATTGCTCACCTTCCCCTGTGGAGTTTGTATTGATGTGCACTTCGACACAATGCCATTAACTTATGTTGAAGGATGTTGCAGTAAACAGCCTGATGAAATGCATTGCTATGCATACTGTAAGGGTGTTGTCCATTTCTTTTATACCTTGTTCTGTAGGAAAGCCTAGTGGGATTTTCCTTCAGGGTTTACAGACAAGTATATGTGCTTCTTCCTAGCAACTAAGTTGTCTTTATTTCATTATCTATGTGAATTAAACAACTACAACTACTTTCTGTCTTCTCATTTGATGCTTGAAATTTAAAGTTTGTGGCTTATGTCCAGCAAATATATAGTATTTCAAGGCATGCATTAAAACAAACACCTCTCTCCTTTTGTTTGTTTTTTCCTCACTTTGTTTCTCCCATCTAAAATTTACCTTATCTTGCTGTTTGATACATATCTTAGTAAGCCATCTTAAACTATTTACATAACAAAGAGGGGTATTAAAATAAATCTGATGAATAGCTATTAGCAATTGGCTTAGTAGCATTTATTGTAAAATAATTCCATTCTACACTAATCCATGATGTCTACTTTATCATATATTTAATACTTTACATATACTAACCTCTGTTCTGGGGAGTTCATTTTGTTTTGTTCATTCACAATACCATATTGACTCAGAAATTCTACTGCTTGAAATTCATCCTAGGAAAACAAGGATAAGCACAAAGATTAACTATAAAAATATCCATGGTGTCATTTTTTATAATAGTAAAAATTGGGAAACAACCTAAATATCTAGATATAAAGGGTAAACTGAGCAAACTGAAGTGTAGTACTGTAATGGAATACTTGCAAGCAAGATAACATTATAGTTTATTTATTGACATGTTCACAATTTATTAAATGGGATAAAGCAAAGAGTATGTACATATGATCATATTTATGTAAATACGTATTTAACTGAAATACTCTCCTTAACTGTTAGGGAGCCAGTAATGGCTTTTCAATAAATAGTTCCCAACATTTACTACATGACCGTGGAGCACCTTCCTACAAAGACTAGGAAAATGTTTTTCTCACCTTGGGCTCCTTCCTCATTGATATTTCCAAGAATACTTAGGGCTGTTTTCTCAAGTCGAAAGGACCCATCCTACTTTTCCTAGCCATGTTGCAAGAGCTAGAATTGAAAGCTCTTCCTTGAGGGTGAAGGACTGTACAATAGCACTGAATGCTGGTTGTTTTACTAGGTTTCCAACAAGGCAGATGTTGCCCGTGTGATTTGTCAGCCTGAAATGATATGGTTAGGGTCAAGCCTGCTCTTTCACTGCCCCCTCTTCTGGTTCACATTCCTGCCCAGCCCAATGATCCTTGGGTTGTGAGGGAGGAAAATTCTTTGTTCAGTGTTCTTTTCTTCAACCAGAAATACCAACAGGAAGGTTGGCTGTGCTCACAAACTCATGATTCTTCTAACATTCACTCATAACCCCGTTTCCAAGGCAAAGTATACGGTAGCTGGGTCCAGAGGGTTTTACAAGTTGTGACAAACCAACCCTAGAATCAGCTCAGCACTCTTGTCCAGGTCTTAATTCCTGTCTCTCAGGAAAAATCATATTTCTTCAAGTGGAAACCACCACTATCTTACCCACACACATACTTAGAAAAAGATGTGGAGTGATACATATCACAATAACATTGTATGATTTCAGTCTTACTTTTGCTTATCTATGTATTTTAATTTTTCTACACAATCATACGTTACTAAATAAAATCTCCCAGTACATCTGAATCCATTTGCTTCTTAAAATTTAAAAATCTTTTTATTGTAGAAACTTTCAAATATACACAAAAATTGAGAACATAGCACTGTATAATGAACTACAATGTACTCATCACCTGGAGACAAAAATCATCATTTATTTTCATCATTTTTTATCACTACTACCCCCAACATTTTATTTTGCTGAGACATTTTAAAAGCAAATTCAAGATATCATGTCATTTTACCTATAAATACTTTCATATTCATTTGTAACCACAAAGGCATTTTTAACATACTCATTCTGTCATTATCATGCCTTATTGTAATTCCTTAATGTCATCTGATATCCAGTCTATATTCAAATTTTCTTGTTTCTCAAAGATGAATCCTTACAGTTGGTTTATTCAAATCAGGAATCAATTGTGTTTCACATATTGTATTCGTATTTTATGTCTCTTAAGTCCCTTTCATGCTGTAATAGTCTCCTCCCCCACCCTTTTTATTTGCCATTGATTTGTTAGAAACTAGATCATTTGTCCTTTAGTATGTACGACATTTTGGAATTTGGTTGATTGCTTCCTTCTTGACTTGTTTAGTGGTTAGAATATAAATGTTCAATTACATTTAGGTTCTTTTTAAGGCAAAAATAATTCATAGTCAGTAATTCATTGTTACTGCATCTTATTATGAGACGATACTGTCTAACTGTTGGTAATGCTAAGACTGATCATTGGGTTTGTTTTGCCTTTTTATGCATATATTTAGGTTTTATCACAGTAGTTCATGCACATGATTTAAATATAAAATTGCAGAAAGGCTTATATGGCTCTACCCTCCCTGACTTCTGCTCTACCCTCCACTATTCCCAGTTCCAAATTTCCATTTTTAATCCTTCTTGTCACTACATCTGGCCCTCCAAATAATATGCTTTTACTTTTCTTTCTTGATTTATCAACTTTAGACATAATCTATTCTAGCAGGAGTTCAATAGACAAGGCCTTAAACTCATTCATACCACCTCTCCATCTTGTGCCTCCTCTCTTCCTAATATAGTTATTATTTTCAGTTCATCTGTTTTTTTTACATTTGTTACTATAAAAAATTCAGTTTCACTCAGTTTTTTTTTTTTGCTCTATCAATTTTAGATAGAATTTAGAATTACAAGCTCTCTGCATTTAAAGATGAAGCTACTAGCTTACCTCTTCTTTCCTCTATCTCTCCTTTACTCAAGGTTCCTTCCTCTTGCACCTTCCTCTTCTGATGGGGAGAAATGACATTTTTCTTGAAATCAGTTAAAATTTGCTTTAGAAAGAAAGTTCTGTGTTCCCAGTCAGTTGTAAAATATCACTATTAAGGCTGTGGAACAGGGTAAAGATGGCTGAGGGAGAGCTGTCCCGGGCATCGTCATGGACAGAAGTGTCCCTCAAAGGAATGGCCAACATCAAGTCTTGGCCTCATTCTCAGCCTAAAGTTCTTTCTTAAGCGATGAAATAATCTTGTGTTGCACTTAGACTTGGCAGAAGAGTAGGAAACTTGGTCACAGTTACATTTATTTATTTATTTATTCATTAATTCATTCAAACATTGCTGTGGATTCAGCAGCAGTCCATTCAGGAATTTGCTGCTACTTAGCTATTCTGGGGGCTTGCTTAAAGTTTAATGGAAAAAAATAATAATAACTGATAAAAAAGAAGAATGGAAAGAAATGTCCATTTCACCTTACAGAAGTAGAAAATATCTTCCTAACTGTACCAAAATTCATGATGCCATGAAACTTAAATGTATTTCACTCCTTAAATGTATGAAAAATCTATAACAATATATAGAATGTAACACATGATAGTTAAAATCTTTAGCAATTAAAATTATCCTCTCCCATAAGTAAAAGGTAAATAACAACGAGAAAATAAATGAGTACAGAAGATGAGATTAGAAGATACATGATAGAAGAAATGCAACAGTCCTAAAAATCTAAAATTCAGATATTTGTAGATACATGAAAAAATGATTTTTTTTTAGATTGGAATGGGATTTATTGGTACATATATGAATATTTTTAAATGTAATTTCTTTTATTTTAAAGGAGACCAAATTACTCAGTTTTCTCTTTGGGCCATTTTATTAGGAATTCAACTTGACAAAGACTTAAAGACATTTGCTTTAACTCCCTTGCTTTCCTGGCTCCTGTCCTTTACAACCTCAGAGTCTTAAAGCTTCAAGGTATAGTTTTCAGAAACTATTAAATACTTTTATCTTCTAATATTTAACAATTCCCTCTTCTTTCAGTAACAGGTCATCCCCAAACTCAGCAAGCATAAAATAACAACAGTGGGACAGCTAATCTCTGCTTCGTGGTGTCAGGGCCTCAGCTAGAAAGCCTGGAAGGATGGGGTTTGAAATCATTAGAAGACATCTTCATTCACATCTGGCAGTTGATGGTGTAGCATGGCTGGGACCTCAACTGGGCTGGGGGCTGGCATTTACGTGTGGGCTTTCCATATGGTGTTTTATGTGGGGCCAGTTTGGGCTTCCACACAGGGATGGCAGCTGGATTCTAAGAGCAAGTATTTTAAGAGGACCAGGTAGAAGCTATATCACATTTTATGACCTAACCTCAGAGGTCATATAGTGTCTCTTCTGCTGTAATTGCAAGGGGAGGAACTACTGACCCTACCTCATTTTTTTGTGTTGTTGTTTTTATTAATTAAAAAAATTTTTAATTAATTTTTATTGGAGTATAGTTGCTTTACAACATTGTGTTAGCTTCTACTGCACAGAAAAAGGAATCAGCCATACATATACATTTATCCCCTCATTTTTGGATTTCCCTCCCATTTAGGACACCACAGTGCATTAAGTAGAGTTCTGTGTGCTATACAGTATGTTTCCCTCAGTTTTCTATTTTATACATAGTATCAATAGTGAATATGTGTCAATCCCAATCTCCCAATTCTTCCCACCCCACCCTTTTCCCCCTTGGTATCCGTACATTTGTTCTCTATGTCTGTGTCTCTATTTCTGCTTTGCAAGAAGGTCATCTATACCATTTTTCTAGATTCTACACATATGTGTTAATATATGATATTTGTTTTTCTCTTTCTGACTTCACTCTATATGCCACTCTCTAGGGCCATCCACACCTCTACAAATGACCCACTTTTGTTCCTTTTTATGGCTGAGTAATATTCCATTGTATGTATGTACCACATCTTCTTTATCCATTCCTCTGTTGATGGACATTTAGGTTGCTTCCATGTCCTAGTGCTTTTATGAACATTGGGGTACATGTGTCTTTTTGAATTATGGTTTTCTCTGTGTGTATGCCCAGTAAAAATGATGTTTTTAAATCATCACAAAATTGAATTATAGGAAAGATTAAAATCTGCCTAGAAATATGAGAAAATGCCATTCTTTTTTAATGCTAATTAGATCAGCAAATAATCATTACAATAAAAATGCACCTAAATATGACCTAGCAACCTTACCTTGGGAAAGCTGGCAAGTAGAAATAATTTATTGGTATACCTGTATTTTTATATAAGAATATATATTTTGCTTCCCTATGTGTTGGATAAAAGAAACCTCAAATAATAACAATATTAACAAGAAGAATGTCCATTAAAAAGGAAAAGATAATCAAGAAGAGGAAAGTACATTTCTGAATGCTGCTGTTCCACACAGAATATTCTCATTTAGAGCTTCCCCTCCTCAGTGAATTACTACACATTTCCTGAACTAATAGTGTTGGAGGAGATCAAGAGGATATGACTGCCAGTTCACTGGTGAGCTGGACCCAGAAAATACGAGGCTCCTCACCCCTTTCCTTGGAATGTAACTTCTGCCCTGCTTTCCCACAGTGGGAGCCATTTTCAGGGACGTAGCCTTGGGATAGCAATGTGATGTTGAGACCATCTGGACTGAATACATGACTGAATCCCATTAAGGGCTCTATATAAACTTTTTAGATTCTTGAGGGCTGGCGTGGAGATGAACTCACCTTGTGGCTGCCCAAGAGAAGCCTCCTAAGTAAGTTCCCTTGCTTATTAAACCCGCCACCTACCAATCTTGTGTGCTCTGCCTCTTTCCTTGGTCTCTCCTTGCCCTTGGTGTTTTGGGGGCTGGTTTCAGATTAAGTAGGAAAAATCCCAAGTTTGCACACCAAAAAATGGTAATAATTAAACTGTGTTCTCATTTGTCTTGTAAGTTTACATTAATATTTTCTCTGGAAGCTCAGAAAAAAAAAAAGATAATTAAGCACATTCCACAGCAGAAACTGAAGAGTGACTATTCCTTAGATGATATTAAATATGTTGGTGCAGGCAACTGAAAATGCTATTTTGGCTTGGAATGTGAGAATGTTAGGAGTGTGTTGAATTTTGTTAGTCATCACAACCTGGCTGTGCTTGGGAAAAGATACCCATTTCAGTTAGAACTGGCCTGATTGTATCTGGCTAAGAAATATACATATATATATTATAAAGAATATATTCCTTAGGAATGTACCTATATAAACATATATATACATATGTTATATATATGTTTATATATATATATATACCCTGTAGCCAAACATGTGTATATATGTGTATTCCTTATATTCATTTATATATATATATATATATATATATATATATATATATATATATATATATATATAGTCCATGGCCAAATGCAATCAGGCTGTATGTATATATTTTTTTCTGGCTAGTGTGTAAGAGTGACCATTGCATTGTCAGCATTCTAATTGCCTTTTATTTTTCCCTTCCTTTATCTCAATGTTCTTTAATGTTTACCATGGTAGATATTTTATTATTTTACACATATATTAAAAAAAATTAAGTTCTGACTTCCTCTAACTCCCACTTCCCAACTTACCCTTCTCAACTTTCCTATACAGAGTAACCATGAAAGTTTCAAGAATACTGAGATAAAGTCTGGTGGGAAAAGCAAGGCCTGATGTGGTTACGATATTGAGAGTGAATCAGCACTGCAGTGTTTGAATTCTAACGAGGAAAGTCTCGGCTATTGCTCATCTATTTGCCAATATACAGAATGGAATTTTTAAAAAAATGTTCCTTTCTCTATTATGGTCGATTGCATTTATCAAATCACCAGTTTGTGGGTAGACTGTGATTAGAATAGCTGTTCTTTCAATTTTTAGCATTTATCACAATTTTCAAGAATATACTTATATATCTTTTCACAGGTGTAAAACTCTCTTGCTGAACAGTGAAGTCCATGAAGGCAGGGTCTAAGTCTGTTTTGTTCATCCATGAATCTATAACACGTGGCATATAAGGGTGTTTTGTAAATATTGACTATTGAATGAATAACAAATGAGAGGGAATACTACTAGTAATTGTAGGTGAAGATTAGTGTCTGTCACCAGCTTCTGATTAAATTCTCAACTTATTCTTCCTGCTTTGATTTCAGAGAAACAGACTGGTAGTTATCAGAGATCAATGCCCTGCTAAACCTTCTGTCACTTCATTCTGATAGCTTACTAGTAGGAAGAACTAGTAGTGGGTTCTTGTAGCTTAAAGGGAAGTAAGGAAAGGGAAGTAAAAGAAATCTGGGGCAGGTAATTGGAATTGCTTTAAACAAAAAACTATTATATACAAAAGATTATGTTAAAAATAGGAAGTTTTTCTGTTTTTAATATGTCTAAAAATAGTAAAGCAACTATATGATTTGAAAAAAATTGTAAAAGTATGGTGTTGATTATACCAAAGACGTGAAGTTTAATAGTAATAATTATTTCAATGTTTCTCAAGATTGCAAGATATGAATGTACCATAGGGCTTGAGAATCACTATTGAGCACACATTTACTTAAAAGTTAAATTTGTAATTTAAAAAATGGAAGTAATGACCTTCAGCATAGTATGATTTTTGCTGGTTTGAAGATACCATAAAGCCTCATTAATTCAGATTCTATTTAATTTGGAATTTGTGATCATTTGCCAAGGCTGACATTTCCATTTGTGTTATCTTGAGGAGAGTTTTAACTGACTAGATGAATAGCTTAAAGAAGATGGTGGTATTTAACCTTTATGAAAGAGACAACATAATTTTAGAAGACTCTAGAACATTGTTTATATGCAAATGCATGCTATTATTTATGAATTGGTTTGTGTCTCTTTATTAAAGCAAGTCTAGAATAATTTGTTTTTACAAATACAGCTTTAGTTACTCTAGCATACATATAATAATTCCAACTAATTATTAAAGACAGTAAACTGGAGATGCTTATTATTCATTTACCTATTAAACAAGTATTTATTGGGTGTAATCATGTGTAAGGCCATTTGAAGGGTACAGAGACAGACATAATCCCTCCTCTTGTGGAGTTTATGGTCTAGTGCAATGTTTTTAAAACTTGTTTGATTGAATAGCTCTCTTAGAAAAATCTTTGAGAAGGAACAATTAACATATGTATATTTATTTATAAATTGCATGCATGTACTATTTCACTAATATACTAAGTACATAAAAGAACTCAAGAATAAATTTTGATGGGATGAGATTAAAAGAAACATAAATAACAGTTTTAATAATAGAACCTCAGGTGCATCGCTTGTGTCACCTGCTACCCATGTGGGAAATTCTGCCTAGTAGGTGAGATAGACATCGAATCAATAGAAAGAAAAATGTTTACATACTTATAAATATAACGAATTATGTGAAGAAAAATATAATGTTATGGGAAGAGAAAAAAAGGGAGATCTAAATTACACAGCGAGATCGGAAAGACTATTCTGAGGAAGTGGCATTTGAGCAGAGGTCTGAATTAATCAGGTCAAGTACGGTGGGCAGAGCATTCCAGGATGAGAGTAACACAAGCTCAGATTTCTTGTATTAGGAAAGAGTTTAGTACATTTGAGGAGCTGAAAGAAGCCAGTTCAGGTGGAGTGCAAGGACTGAGAGGGTCTATGGCAAATAAATGAGGTTAAAGATACTGGAGGACCTATAATAAGAAATTCAGATATTTGTCTCAGTTAACAGACAAAATTTTGAAGGGTTTTAGGCAGGGGATTTTCATAATCTTATTTACGTTTTATAAATAGATGTTGGGGTGATTTCTCCTTGAGAAACTGAGTGGTTGGTGCCACATTTATTAAGATGGCAAAGAGTGGGGGAGGAATGTCCTCCGGGAGTATAGTTCTACTTTGCACATGAGATGTTATACTCATTAGACTAATGCTGGCTGTCATAACAACTAAACCCCAAATTTCACTGGCTTAGAAACATAGAAGGTTGGTTTCCTGGTGGCTTTTGTCTGTCCACTGATTCAAGAATTCAGGCTTTTCTTTTCCACTTAGAGGAGAACCTTTAACATTTCTTTTAGGGTAGGTTTAGTATTGATGAACTCTTTTAGATCTTGCTTGTCTGAGAAGTTCTTTATCTCTTCAATTTTAAATAATAATCTTGCTGGGTGGTGTACCCTAAGTTCTTTCCCTTTAAGCACTTTAAATTTATTAAAGTGCTTCAAGTTTCTGACTTGCAAAGTTTCTGCAGAAAAAATCAGCTGATAGCCTTATGGAGGGTTCCCTTGTATGTGACTCTTTATTTTTCTCTTGCTGCCTTTAGAATTCTCTATTTTTAACTTTGCTACTTTAATTATGATATGTCTTGGTATGGGTCTGTTTGGGTTCCTCTTGCTTGGGACCCTCTGTGCTTCTTATATTTAGATATCTGTTTCTTTCTTCTGATTCAGAAAGTTTTCAGACATAACTTTCATCAGGTACATTTTCTACCCCTTTCTCTTTGTCTTCTCCTTCTGGGACCCCTATTATTCAATTGTTGGTATGCTTGATGTTGTCCCAGAGGTTCCTTAAACTGTTATTATTTTTTTAATTTGTTTTTCTTTTTGCTGTTCTGGTTCGGTGATTTCCAGCATTCTATCTTCCAGATCACTTATGCATTCTTCTGTATCACCTAGTCTGCGGTTAATTCCTTCTAGTGTGTTTTTCATTTCACTCATTTTATTCTTCAGCTCTGACTGGTTCTTCTGTATATTTTCTAGTTCCTTGTTACAATTCTCAATGTGTTCATCTTTTCTTTCCCCTAATTCGTTTAGCACTCTTATTACTAATACTTTGAACTCTTATCTGGCAAGTTATTTATTTCTGTTTCATTAGGTTTTTTTCAGGAATTTTCTCTTGTTCTTTCAGTTGAAACAAATTCCTCTGTCTTCTTATTTTGCTTAACTTTCTCTGTCTTTATGAAATCAGTTACCTACTTCAGTCTTGAAGGGATGTCCTTATATGGGAGTGTCTGTATACACTCTGTGTGTGCCCAGTGGCTTTGGTGGCAGAGCTCGATCTGATGTGAGCATGAGTCACATCTTTCCCCAGGGTATGCTGTCAGCTATCACCTTGGTAGGAGGTGGGGCTGGAGATGGAGGAGCTAGAACCAGACCAATTTGTGACCCAGGGCTTCTCCTCTGCTCAGTGGCCAACACTACCCTATTGGGGGTGGAGTCGGGTCCCAAGTTGCTGGAACAGAAGCCCTGAGGGTCGGGTCCAACTTGGCTCTGTTCCCTCTAAGTGTGTGCTCTTCCACCTCCCAGCTCCAGAACCCTCACCCCAGAGGGGAGCAGTGCTGGAGCAAGAAGGCCTGCAGTGGGGCTTGGTGTTAGTTTGGGAGTAAGCTGTGCTGGTTCTGTCTGCAGTCAGAGTCCAGGTCTGCTTCTGATGGACTGCCTCTACCATCGCCAGTAAGGACTGCCCTACTTCCACCCCCATTCAGATGCTATTTCTGGGCTGGACTGGCTCCCATCCCTCTCAGTTGAGCATTCCCCTCACCCATGGCAGCCCTAGTGTAGAGCTGCGTTGAAGGGCAAGGTGGGGCAGAGTGAGCACGTGACTCAGGCTGGGGTGTGCACCAGAGCAGTAATGGGAAACTGTCCGAAGTCCCATGCAGTTTCAGTCTGTTCTCTACACCTTGTTTCAGGAGTAAGCAAGCATCTGTGTGCTCTTCAGGAGTGGAACCTAGGTTACTTACAGCCCTCTTGCTCGTCTCACTTGTTTTCTAACCAGCCTAGGGAGACTTGTCTTCCCTGTGTTGGACCCCAAGGCTGGGGTGCTCAATATGTGGCTCTAACCACTCATTCCCCAGGGAGGATCTCCACCTGTGTATTCTCCCCTTTCCTCTAAGTCCCCTCCCAGGGGCACAGGTCCTGACCTAATCTCTCCTCTTCCCTACCTACCCAATTCCGTGTGGATCTTTCTACAGTCTTGGTTGTACAAGAGTCTTTCTACCAGTCTCTTGTTAGTTTTCAGTGAGAACTGCTCCACAAGTAGATGTATTTTTCATGTGTTCATGGAGAGAGGTAAGCTCTGTGCCCTCCTACTCCATGATGTTGGTCAGAATCCTAGTTTATATGTTTTTGAATTCATATTTCTTATTACAATTTGTCAAAGTGAACATACTTTTCTATATACTATAAAATATAGTTTTTAACTATTATATTAAACATCTTTTAAAGGTTTATGTTTTAAAAAGTACCCTGGGGGGAGACCTTCAAGTTGGCAGAGGAGTAAGATGTGGATATAACCGTCCTCCCCACAAATACATCAGAAATACATCTACATGTGGAACAACTCCTACAGAACACCTACTGAATGCCTGCAGAAGACCTCAGACTTCCCAAAAGCCATGTGGCTGACAGGGTCCTGGTGCTTTGGCCGGGTGTCAGACCTGTGCCTCTGAGGTGGGAGAGCCAAGTTCAGGACACTGCACCAGAGACCTCTCAGCTCCACATAATATCAAACAGCAAAAGCTCTCCCAGAGATCTCCATCTCAACGCTAAGACCCAGCTCCACTCAACCACCAGCAAACTACAGTGCTGTACACCCTATGCCAAACAACTAGCAAGACAGGAACACAACCCCAACCATTAGCAGAGAGGCTGCCTGAAATCATACTAAGTTCACAGACTCCTCAAAACACGCCACTGGATGTGGTCCTGCCCACCAGAAAGACAAGATCCAGCCTCATCCACCAGAAAACAGGCACCAGTCCCCTCCACCAGGAAACCTACACAACACACTGAACCAACCTTAGCCACTGGAGGCAGACACCAAAAACAATGGGAACTACGAACCTGTAGCCAGTGAAAAGGAGACCCCAAACACAGTAAGTTAAACAAAATGAGAACACAGAGAAACACACAGCAGATGAGAGAGCAAGGTAAAAACCCACCAGACCAAACAAATGAAGAGGAAATAGGCAGTCTACCTGAAAAAGAATTCAGACTAATGATAGTAAAGATGATCCAAAATCTTGGAAATAGAGTGGAGAAAATACAAGAAACATTTAACAAGGACTAGAAGAAGTAAAGAGCAAACAAACAATGATGAACAACACAATAAATGATATTAAAAATTCTCTAGGAGGCATCAATAGCCAGAATAACTGAGGTAGAAGAACGGGTAAGTGACCCGGGAGATAAAATAGTGGAAGTAGCTCCCACAGAGCAGAATAAAGAAACAAGAATGAAAAGAATTGAGGACAGTCTCAGAGACTTCTGGGACAACATTAAGGGCACCAACATTCGAATTATAGGGGTCCCAAAAGAAGAAGAG
The DNA here is from genome assembly GCF_937001465.1 of Orcinus orca. NCBI lineage: Eukaryota > Metazoa > Chordata > Mammalia > Artiodactyla > Delphinidae > Orcinus > Orcinus orca. Next base: position 56,315,633 of record NC_064570.1, on the reverse strand, counting down.
AAAAAGAAAGGGTCTGAGAAAATATATGAAGAGATTATAGTTGAAAACTTGCCTAATATGGGAAAGGAAATAGTCAATCAAGTCCAGGAAGTGCAGAGAGTCCCATAAAGGATAAATCCAAGGACAAACACGCCAAGACACATATTAATCAAACTATCAAAAATTAAATAGAAAGAAAAAATATTAAAAGCAGCAAGGGAAAAACAACAAATAACATACAAGGGAATCGCCATATGGTTAACAGCTGATCTTTCAGCAGAAACTCTGCAAGCCAGAAGAGAGTGGCAGGACATATTTAAAGCGATGAAAGGGAAAAACCTACAACCAAGATTACTCTACCCAGCAAGTATCTCATTCAGATTCGACAGAGAAATTAAAACCTTTACAGATAGGCAAAGCCAAGAGAATTCAGCACCACCAAACCAGCTTTACAGCAAATGCTGAAGGAACTTCTCTAGGCAGGAACACAAGAGAAGGAAAAGACCTACAATAACAAACCGAAAACAATTAAGGAAATGGTAATAGGAACATACATATCGATAATTACCTTCAATGTAAATGGATTAAATGCTCCAACCAAAAGACATAGCAAAGATCAATAAAACTAAAAGTTGGTTCTCTGAGAAGGTAAACAAAATTGATAAATCATTAGCCAGACTCATAAGAAAAAAAGGGAGAAGACGGAAATCAATAGAATTAGAAACAAAAAAAGGAGAAGTAAGAACTGACACTGCAGAAATACAGAGGATCGTGAGAGATTACTACAGGCAACTATATGCCAATAAAATGGACAACCTGGAACAAATAGACACATTCTTAGAAAAGAAAAACCTGAGACTGAACCAGGAAGAAATAGAAAATATGAACAGACCAATCACAAGCACTGAAATTGAGACTGTGATTAAAAATCTTCCAACAGACAAAAGCCCAGGACCAGATGCCTTCACAGGCGAATTCTATCAGACATTTAGAGAAGGGCTAACCCTGATCCTTCTCAAACTCTTACAAAGTATAGCAGAGGGAGAAACACTCCCAAACTAATTCTATGAGGCCACCATCACCCTGATACCAAAACCAGACAAAGATGTCACAAAGAAAGAAAACTACAGGCCAATATCACTGATGAACATAGATGAAAAAATCCTCAACAAAATACTAGCAAACAGAATCCAACAGCACATTAAAAGGATCACACAGCATGATCAAGTGGGGTTTACCCCAGGAATGCACGGATTTTTCAATACGCAAATTAATCAATGTGATAAACCATATTAACAAATTGAAGGAGAAAAACCTATGATAATCTCAATAGATGCAGAAAAAGCTTTTGACAAAATTCAACACCCATTTATGATAAAAACCCTTCAGAAAGTAGGCATACAGGGAACTTACCTCAATATAATATAGGCTATATATGACAAACCCATACCCAAAATCGTTCTCAAAGCTGAAAAACTGAAACCATTTCCTCTAAGATCAGGAACAAGACAAGGTTGCCCACTCTCACCACTGTTATTCAAAATAATTTTGCAAGTTTTAGCCACAGCAATCATAGAAGAAAAAGAAATAAAAGGAATCTGAATCAGAATAGAAGTAAAGCTGTCACTGTTTGCAGACGACATGATACTATACATGGAGAATCCTAAAGATGCTACCAGAAAACTACTAGAGCTAATCAATGAATTTGGTAAAGTAGCAGGGTACAAAATTAATGCACAGAGATTTCTTGCATTCCTGTACACTAATGATGAAAAAACTGAATGGGAAATTAAGGAAACATTCCCATTTACCATTGCAACAAAAAGAATAAAATACCTAGGAATAAACCTACGTAAGGAGACAAAGGACCTGTATGCAGAAAACTATAAGACACTGATGAAAGAAATGAAAGGTGATACAAACAGATGGAGAGAGATACCATGTTCTTGGATTGGAAAAATCAACATTGTGAAAAAGACTATACTACCCAAAGCAATCTACAGATTCAATGCAATCCCTATCAAACTACAAATGGTGTTTTTCACGGAAGTAGAACAAAAAATTTCACAATTTGTAGGGAAACACAAAAGACCCCAAATAGCCAAAGCAATCTTGAGGAAGAAAAATGGAGCTGGAGGAATCAGGCTCCCTGACTTCAGACTATACTACAAAGCTACAGTTATCAAGACACTATGGTCCTGGCACAAAAACAGAAATATAGATCAATGAACAGGAGAGAAAGCCCAGAGATAAACCCACACATATATGGTCACCTTATCTTTGATAAAGGAGGCAAGAATATACAATGGAGAAAAGACAGCCTCTTCAATAAATGGTGCTTGGAAAACTGGACAGTTACATGTAAAAGAATGAAAGTAGAACATTCCCTAACACCATACACAAAAATAAACTCCAAGTGGATTAAAGACCTAAATGTAAGGCCAGACACTATCAAACTCTTAGAGGAAAACATAGGCAGAACACTCTATGACATAAATCACAGCAAGGTCCTTTTTGACCCACTTCCTAGAGAAATGGAATAAAAACAAATATAAACAAATGGGACCTAATGAAACTTAAAATCTTTTGCACAGCAAAGGAAACCATAAACAAGATGAAAAGACAACCCTCAGAATGGGAGAAATACTTGCAAATGAAGCAACTGACAAAGGACTAATCTCCAAAATTTACAAGCAGCTCATGCAGCTCCGTATCAAAAAAACAAACAACCCAATCCAAAAATGGTCAGAAGACCTAAATAGACATTTCTCTAAAGAAGATATACAGATTGCCAACAAACACATGAAAGGATGCTCAACATCACTAATCATTAGAGAAATGAAAATCAAAACTACAGTGAGGTATCACCTCACACCAGTCAATGGCCATCATCAAAAAATCTACAAAAAGTAAATGCTGGAGAGGATGTGGAGAAAAGGGAACCCTCTTGCACTGTTGGTGGGAATGTAAATTGATACAGCCACTATGGAGAACAGTATGGTGGTTCTTTCAAAAACTAAAAATAGAATTACCATATGATCCAGCAATCCCACTACTGGGCATATACTCTGAGAAAACCATAATTCAAAAAGATAGATGTACCACAATGTTCATTGCAGCACTATTTACAATAGCCAGGACATGGAAGCAACCTAAGTGTCCATCGACAGATGAATGGCTAAAGAAGATGTGGCACATATATACAATGGAATATTACTGAGCCATAAAAAGAAACGAAATTGAGTTATTTGTAGTGAGGTAGATGGACCGAGAGTCTGTCATACATAGTGAAGTAAGTCAGAAAGAGATAAATAAATACCATATGCTAACACATATATATGAATCTAAAAAAAAAAAAAAAGGTTCTGAAGAACCTAGGGGCAGGACAGGAATAAAGATGCAGAAGTAGAGAATGGACTTGAGGATATGGGGAGGGGGAAGGGTAAGCTGTGAGGAAGTGAGAGAGTGGCATGGACTTATATATACTACTAAATGTAAAATAAATAGCTAGTGGGAAGCAGCTGCATAGCACAGGGAGATCAGCTCGGTGCTTTGTGACCCCCTAGAGGGATGGGATAGGGAGGGTGGGAGGGAGACGAAAGAGGGAGGAGATATGGGGATATATGTATAGGTATAGCTGATTCACTTTGTTATACATCAGAAATGAACACAGCAGTGTAAAACAATTATACTCCAATAAAGATGTTAAGAAAAAAATAGCACCTTAGCATTCATTGTAGACCATAGGCATTACATTTTAGATTTCATTTTAAAATTAATGAAATTTAAAATTTTAATATTGCAGTAATCACCTTGACTTTAGTTATCAATTTCTACCCAAGTTTATGGGATTGTTTTGGGTGCTGAAAAATAAACACAAAGGAAATGTAATCCATAGAGGCATAAGAGATGAATGAAAGTAAATAGATCTTTAATTAAACCATGAATTTAATTGAATTTGGTAGAATATCAATACATTAATTTGTTAAAGTATAGATCATACTGAAATAAATTTAGTGCAGAGGTTAGTAAACTCCAGCCTGTGGGTCAAATTCAGCGTGACACCTCTTTGTACAATTCGCAAGCTAAGAATAATTTTTACCTTTAAAAATAGCTCAAAAAATTGACAAGAAGAATATTTTGACATAAAAATTTTATGAAACTCCAATTTCAGTCTTAATAAATAATGGTTTATTGGAACACAGGTGCTTCATTCAGTTATGTACAGTCCGTGGCTGCTTTTATGCTACGTTGACAGTTAATAGTTGTGACAGAGACAGGCAAAGCCTAAAATATTTACTATCTAGCTCTTCATAGAAAAAAAATTGCCAACCCTTGATTCAGAGTACAGAAGGGAAGACAATTGCTCTTTAAGGTGATCTATGTAATGCACTGAAAACAGAAAAAACACAGACAAAAGCATTCAAATAAATATTAGTTTCTTTCCCATCCTTTTTCATGTTTTTTTTGTATAGTCATTTGAGGAGAATTCAGAATATTCAGAGCACATTCTTACTGTTGAACTCAGATACATTTACTTATTAGGTTTACTTTTTAAGATAGTTTTATATATTTAAATTTGCATTAGAACCACATTTTTTTGTTAAACATCTTAAGTATACATTAATTGAAGTGTTCTAAGGCAGTTGTAAATTTATAAAATGATTGTAGTAAGCATTTAATAGCAGTATTACATAAAGGTGGCATCTTTAGTTCACAGAATTTCCTTTGCATTAAAATTTTCTATCTTGGAAAAGCCAGGTGTTTGAAGCAAATAGGGAAAATCAACTTTGTCTTGTATCTGTTTAATATTTCAAACTGTGGTATGGTGATCAGGTTAGTCAGTAATGCAAATTAAGTCTAAATAAAATTGCTAAACAAGAAAGCATAATAGAATAAATATATAAAATAATAGTCTTCCAGATACTGTAAATCAGAAACTCTGTCTTTTAACTCTTTTGTATTCTCCTTTGAATAGAACAAAACTGTTTCAATTTGTATAATGTAACTGGAAGTCAGTTTAAAATTTTTAAGTTGAATTGAGCATCCATTTTTGACAAAATATTGGATCTAGTTTTCCATTTTGACACAATTTATTCCAATTTTTACATATTTAAATTTCATAGAAAATTATGTTACTATAAACTGTAAGACCAGGGGCTTGGAATTCTGATTGTAATCATTACCTTGTAATTAAAAATAATTCCTGTCCTGGCAGTCATGTAACTTTTTTCTCTTCTTAAACATTTCATTTTTTCCTTTTTGCATATATCCTGGTTTTTGGGAATTGACCTCTTCATTAGATACCTTGAGATGCACATTTCTTTTAAGGTAGTTTGAAAAATAGTATCTAAAATATCATCCAAGTGTGAAGGTGTAAAGGAAACAAACTTCTTTGCATTTGTGCATTGTAATGGAAAAAATAAACTCCTCTCCCCCCAGTATTGCCAAAAATATTATTTCCTCTAGAACACCAGTTTTAAATACTGCATGGGAGTACCTCTATTCTGATAGAAGACAAGTGTAACTCATCAAGAAGTTAAGAAAACTTATTGTATATATAAAATATATATATATTATAAATATATACATATGTGCATATGAATATATATATATATACATATGTACCAGCTTTTATGCCACAGGTGGTAAGATACATAAAGTCAATCTGCTTTACAATATTATATAAATTTTTCCTGAGTGTGGGGATGAGAATATGGTATAGCTATCTCTAAGGATGATGAGAAGGAAAGCATTTCTTTGTTTGCAGAAAGAGTACTGGAGGGGATGTGGTCAAGAGACAGACCTTTAATCATGTCTTGGGTCCTCCATGTGAACAAAAGAGAACATTAATCTTGAATATTGATATAGTTATAAGTCCTGATTTGTCCAGCCTGAAATCTTGAGACAGGCATTTGTTGTCGTTAATGAATTTTTTCTTTTCATGTTTGCCCATTGTGAAAAGATGTAAGGGATCTCATCATGTCTTTTTAACCGAGTGTGACTTTGACCACTATTTTTCTTATTACTTTGAGGTTTGAGACAGATCTAACTATATTTTTCAGATGCAGCTAAGATTTTGTGCTAAGTCGTTTGTTACTGACACTGGGTGAGAAGAGATACTAGATATTCCTTAGCTATGAGAGAATAACTGAACAGCCTCAGGAATGTGCAGATTTTACAGTGGCCTCATAAAAGTTAATGTTGATATTTATTTATAACCAGATATATATATTTTAGTTAAAGCAATTACAATTAACCATAATAACAAATGACAAAAGAAAAAGAAAATTTCTGCAAATGGAAACTGTCCCTCTCTAAAAATAACAGTATTTTTCAAAAATTTAATTGATTACCAAATCTGACGGTTGACACTCTCATTCTTCTGAGGGAACTTCTTCTGTCTCCCTGAGATTATTCTCACTCATGAACGTTCATATATGGACCAAGTAGGTCAGATCTGTTCTTTCTCTTAAAAATAACTTCTTGGTACAAAAACGCTCTCTCTGCACCATTAAACTTTCTTTCTTATTCTTTATAGTCTCAGCCTAGGGCCTTTTCTTTCCTGGTCAACTTTTCTTTCTACAAGACTGGCTCTTGCATTTCACAATATAGCCTCATGTTCCTAAGGCCATGCCATCATTTTTCCCTATAAAGTTCACAAAAATTAATACAGCTTAACAGAAACTGGATTTTCACAAAAATGAATATGTACTTACTGAGTATAAAATAGTTTTAGTTGATCCTCATAGAAAGAAAATACCATTGATATATTTAAAGCAATTTAATAGGTTTTGAAATAATATTTTAAAATCTACTCTAATGATTACTCTTATTAATTTTTGAAATCGAGGGTGTCATTCAGTGATCATATTTTCTAAGATAAACCAGTAAATGACCTTCCCCTCCATCAACTGCCCAAATATTTAATTACAGACTTTATTTTTAAAAAATTAATTATTCTTAGTTTCTTTTGTATGTTTTATTAAGAGCAACAATTCTTTTGAAAATGGAAATCTTTATTTTCTGTTTTTCATTTGTAAGTTAAGATGGCTTTTCTTTTTAGTTGCCTCATTTTTATATCTTAGATTTAAAGTCACATATTAACTACAGGTGGCTAAGTATGAAATATAATCTAAAAGAAAACTCCAGGTTCTCATTTTCTGGAGGCTGGAGTATGATATTTATTTCTTTTGTAGCTTCTATCAAAAAACTGAATATTTATAGTTTACATTTCTATACTACTTCAAAAGCAAGTTCCCATAGAAATCCTTTGAGATATATTATTATTTGGTCCAATTTATAGATGAGGAGACAGATTCAGGCACTTTGCAGATAATGTCAGTGCCCCACCCATATCCCTTTGGCATTTCTCATTTCTGTGCATGCCAGATTGCTTTCAAATTGACAATAAATGTGACCTTTTACCTTTCCAGCAACCGCAATCAGAGGGACCCACAAAGTGTCTGATTTATCATAATGGAATTCCACATGACATTCCTTGGATCAAGGGAAGCACTCACAGGGTTAGAGGTTCAACAATGAACATATGACCTAGGGACCTATTCTACCATTATGTGCATCACCCAGAAACTGCTGGTCTGATGGAATGCTGTGTAATTTAGTTCTTAAAGGCATGGTTATGAAGCCAGCTGGGGATGAAGCTTTGAAGAGGTGAGGTGCTGCTTTCAAGAGGTATTATATACTTGAATTGCTTACCATTTTATGGCTCTGTGTCCCTGATGATAGAAAAGGAACCAAGGGATGGAAGTCAGAGTGGCTATTCTTAACATCAGTTTGATTGGGGGAATTTATGATTCCTCCTTCCACAACTTTAAACTCTGCTGGATTAGAGGTCTTGGGTCCCAGAATGGGAAGTAAGTCTTTTGCCAACAGACATGATAAGTGTTCCGTTAAATCTTAGCTAGGACTATCATCTAGTAATTTCATGCTTCTCATAATAGTAGACAAGCAGGCAAAGAAAGACATTACAATACTGGCAGGATAACTGACCCTGATTATCAAGAGGAGATAGAGTTGCTGGTACCTAATGGAGGAAAGAAAGAGCCTGTCTGGAGACCAGGGGATTCAGTGAGGTGCCTCTTGGTGCTTCCACGCCTGATAACTTTGAATTCGCACTGCAGCAGCCGCTTCTGACAAGGGTACAAGAACCAGGACGCAGACCCCTCAGGAATGAGAGGCTGGGGTACCTTAACAGGCAAGCAACTGAGAGAAGCTGAAGCGCTGGTTGAGGAGGAAGAAAAAGCTAGCATGAGTGATAAAGAAAGGACATATCAATTACGGTCTCATAATCAGCTGAAGCAGTGAGGACTGTAGCTTATTCCACTAATATTCCTAAGGTAATTTTACAAAAGAAATTGTGAATTGATGACAGGATGGAAGGACCTTCATGAGGTATGAGTGAATCTGAGTGGTGCAAGGGGAGGAATGTAGCAAGACAGTACAAGTGTCCTACTCATAGCCCCTTGATATTTACTATTTCCATGTACCCTGTAAAATCTTCCAACTGATAGGATTTGTGACTCTTTGAGTGCTTATTCTGATCAACAGATCCTTCTCTGTCTGTTCTAAGGGAAGACTAGAATTAATACCTCCTCTCTTCACAAAAAAACTCCTCAACCAATGTCTGATAGAAATTGCTATTTGAATATCCTGTCTCCTTCATCCTGGAGGGGGATAACTTCTGGGGTATCTCCTATACAGTCTCTCAGAGTTCCCAGCAGGATTAAGTTCCAGTTGCTCACAATGGGGCATAATACATCTGTTACTGACTTCTTGCCTTTTTTCTATCTCACTTTGCTACTCAATAACTCATGTTTCTTGGAGTCATCATCCATGTCAGCTAATTGTACTTAAATATTTACATTAGGTTCTGCTTCTGGAGAACCCAAACTAAGACAGCAAGTGACTTGTTAAGTGTCATTCAGCCAGCGATAGTGCAGAGTTTAGTTCTAGGTCTTCTAACTCTTAGACTAATGTTCTTTTCACTGCCATATTACAGAAGTGCTCTGTATGCACTAGATCTACATATTGATTAATTCTAGACCTTTATGTAGAAAGGTTACATTAAATGCATCATAGAGGTAGGAGTATAGTCAGAAAATATCTCTAAGCTTTTCTGTGCAGGAGATAGTCAAGTAATATGGATTTGAACTTTGTAAAAAATAAGCTACTCACCATATTCATAGTTTTTTCTCACTCCTGTGCCCACTTTAAAGGAGGGAGAATTCTATTCTTCAGTGATGGGTCAGTTCATGGGCTCTCCTTTGTTGTATAGAGTTTGGCTGATGTGCTGATTCTTGTGAGAGAAGCAGATTCACTACACCTCTTTCCTCTGTGCTTTGGAATGTTCGATAAGTGGAGATCTTGAGTTTCTGGGGAAGACATGGTGGATGAAGTGATGACATGAGTATGAAGGAGGGAAATGGGAAAGTAGTGTGTAGACCAAAGGAGCTGCATTCATGAGCTAAAGAAGGAGTGATTTTTAGCCATTAGCATAAGAGAGGAAATATGGAAAGAGAGAAAATATGGATTGAGTTTTTGTGAGGATCTCTGCCTGTGTGGAGAGTATTGAGAGTGGCAATGATGGCTAGAAAGGATTTTAAAGATCTTTTACTCTGCCTTTTGGGCTTTCTTAAGGGATGAATGCAGATTTGAAATCTTTTGTTTGTTTGACTATGTTTCTTTGATTGTGACACCCTGCCAGATTAGATCACAGCAGACCCCTGTAATTTCCAGGTTAGAAGTAATTACAAATACTAGAGCAAATACAGTTCAAATAGCTTTCCTATCAAATGTAGTTTGTGGACCCTCTTTTACCTGTGTGAGAGGCTTGTATTTCTGATGAGGCAGCATGAATGTCCCTGGGATGAGGTGTAAAGGAAGAGCAAAGAGTGAGGAAAGCAAACCACGTTTAATTTACAGGAAATATTAGGAGTAAAGGTCCCAGGACTCCTAAAACAATTTTCAATGCTTCCAATTTTCAATCTGCAGCTAAAAGCTCAGGTGGTTCAGGTGTTGGAGGAGTCAGGGGAAAGCAACAGGTGAGCATTTGTTCAGGCTACTGTGGTCCTTGTGGAAGAGGAAAGCCACAGCAGGTGCCCACGAGGTGATGCTTGCCTGTGACGAGCTCTCAGCGGTGGTCCTCAGCTCAAGCCAAGCCCGTGTCAGTGTCTAGGTGCCCTGCCAATGGGGACTTTCAAAGAGAGGAGTGATAGTGAAAAGATGAGTTAGTGTGGAAAAGAGAAACAAAAGAAGGGAGAGGAAAAGGAAAGCAAACTCATCTTGTTAGCTTAGATTTTTTTTAAAAAAATAAGGACTAGTTTGGGGAGGAGCTTGAGAGTAAGCTTGAAAGATGTTGTTCAGGCTCTAAGAGGATGCTGCTGGTGGTACCTTCGAGGGGAGAATCACAGTGAAGGCTTGCCACAGGGGGCTGAGAAGAGTTGTTTAACCAGGGAACGCTGATTAGAAACTCAGTTGGATTGTACACAAGAGACATGTTTGAGATAATTAAAATCCTTGTTAATAGTGAATTTTCTGTAAGCTTCATATTGGTGGGGGAAAAAAATGGATCAGACTTTGGAGGATACATGATGGAAGAGAGGCCAGGACTTCAGAAAGATTTTAGTGATTCCTCTGAATAAGCCAAGAATAAAGAATATCACTCAATAAAGTAAAGATCAGAAAAGGTGTGGCTAAGAGACACTGTGACTTTGATAGAGGTAAAAATATAGATGCTATAACAAGTGGAAATATAGAATAGGAAAGTAATAGAATTGAAAAATATAGTCAGAATGGCAGTAGGGCAAGAGAGAAATTCAAAGGATGTCTTGAGTCAACTAACGCACATGTATTTCACAAAATTACAGTGAGAACATACTATAGAGTAGGGTAGCATTGGAACTCTGATTGGCAGAGAAAGATTTAAAGGAATAGCTGAGGGGAATAAAGTCATCTGGGAGGTGGAGGACAAGAGAAAAATTATTGTTTGGTAGAAGCTAGAAAAATAAAGATGGCAATGAGAGAAACCAAAGTTAAGATTTTAGTTCTCTTAAAATATTTGAAAGACCAGAGCAGAGACTCTCTCTTCTCTAGAGAGCAGGGAAAGCCAACCACTGAGGTAAATATAAACAGAGGATTCAGAGGGTGGCCATCTTTCCGTCATTACATTGCCTCATCTGTCCTATGCTAGGCTTCAGAAAGGTGGCATAGAGCTAAGCAAACAAGCAAATAAAAAAATTAGCAACTCCCTGCTCCCCAGAGTGAAGAAACCAATAAGAGAATTGGAAGGTAACTCGAATTGCAAGAGATATTTGCTAGATCCCACAATAAAAACTGAGTCAATATTAAATTATGCTTTTATGTGACAGTAATTTATTACTTTAGAGCATGAAGGAGTTACATAGCAGTGTCCCAAATGACTATTTTTTGGGCTGTATGAGAGGTGGGGATGTGGGGATACAAGAGGAATAAATTAGAATTATTTTAAGTTCTAACTTCACACATGAAGATATATTTTCTACCAAATCTCATTTATTGCTACAACATACTGAAAACACAACGATTTTGAGCCTTCAGAAAAAGTTGCAGATTTAACATATTCAGATTAGAAAGACAGAACTGTTGCATTTTGGAGTCATTTTGGATTAACACATTCAAAGCATGGGTTTATTTCTAATTTAATTTTTAAACTATTACCATTATGCTTTCCTACTAGTCAATACTTAGGGACCTTCCAAAAAAGGAATATCATATCCATTTGGTCCATGTGTTCTTTGTACTTGTAAGTGCATTTCTTCTTCACTCCAGTTCTTCTTCTAATGGAGTAAGTATACATCGTATGCCTCCCCTATCCGTTAAAATTCCTTCTTGAAAAGACAGAGCTGAAGATTGGGGAAACTCCTTGTCATGTAGATATATCAGCATTATGATTTAATGCCCCTTCACTCCAAGTTCTCTGCCCAGGTAACATGAAAGCATGATGATGGCTTAACTGGGCATTGTGGCATCTGAGGCAAAGAAAAACGGATATTTTGAGATATATTTCATAGTTGGAAATAATAGGCATAGATTAATAATAACTAGATTAAATTGGGGGAGGGGAGGAAAGAGGAGTCAAGGGTAAGGCTATGTGTTTAGCTTGAATAACAGGAAAGATGATGGTGCCATTTACTGAGATGGGAAGGACTGGAAGAACTGAGGGGGTTATATTAAGAGATTGATTTAGAACATGTCAAGTAGATGCCTATTGGGTATCTAGGTAGAAATACAAGATATATAAGGGAGGAGCTTGGTGATAGAGTTAAGATTTTGGAAGTCAATTGAAAAGCAGCAATTCCATTTAGGGAGCTGGAGGAGATTACAGATGGAGAAACTAAATTCAGAAAGATTAAGATCAAACCTCTCAGGACTGAGCCCCAAGGTTCTCTAATATTTAGATGTTGGAAAAGAGGATGATCCAGCAAAGGAGATAGAGGGTAGAATAAAAGGAAAGCCAAGATTGTGTGGCAACATGGAAGTGGAGGGGAAAATATTTTAAGAAAAAGTGAGTGCTCCGTGAATGCTGTTAAGAGGCTAAGGCAGAGAAGACCAGAGAGATGGGCTTGGATTTGACCAGATGATGGTTTATTGGTTATCATACAAAGAAAACTTGTGATTCAATCATGAAGGAAGCCAGAGTGATTGAAGAATGAATGGAAGTTGAGGAAATGAAGAGGAGAGCAGATTTTTGAGAAGTTTTGCTGTGAAGGGGGATCAGAGGTGGAGTATCAGCTACAGGAGGATTTAGGATTGAAGGAGAAGGTTTACTTTTTAAGGAGAGTATATCCTAGAACATGTCAAGAGCAGACGGGAATGACATGGTTGAGATGGAATCAGTAACGCAGGAGAGAAAGAGGTGACCATGGAGTAAAAGCCTCCGAGAAGGTGAATGGAAGCAGGATCTGGAGCACAAGTGGAGGGTGGGCAAGTCATGGCTTCCACTATAATGGAGAAGGCAAAGAATAAGGGTAAGGGTAAGGATACAGTTAGAGTCATTGATTTCGTGGTAAGAAGACAAAGCAGTTCCTATTGGGGCAAAGAAGGAATCTGCATGTGACAAAATCTGGAAGAGGTTCCATGCAGGGCCAAGGCAAATGTTATCACCTTGATTACACTGGCCAAGTGAGGTGCCAGTTCCTCAGGGAAGAGGGGGTGTTCTGGAACTGACATTTACATCTTAGAATAAACTTTATGTAGTTTCCTTATGGAGAGTTGATTTAGTCATTGCCAACAAATCCTTTTATTATTGCCAGAAAATCTTTAAATAAAGAACTCTTCTAAGTGTTATGAAGAATAGATCCAGGGATCTGAAGGACCCCATCTTTCCACTGGAGTCACAGTTCTTGTGCCTGGTGTGGAGGACAAAGGAAGTTGACTTGCCTCAAGGAACTGAGTTACATTTTATATGTGAAGTAATATTAAACTAATGAGAAGGAGGAGAAGGAGAACAGCTTAAGACCTACTACGTACTGGCGCTGTGCAGAGCACTATATATACATCATTATCCTATTTAATTCTCATAACAGATATTATGGGATATTACTTTCTTTTCACATTTGAGGAAACTATGGCTTAGAGAGAGAAGTGTATAGCTAGGGTTTGAACTTAGACCAGTATGATTCCAGAAGCAGCAAAGTGTGTGTATGTGTGCGTGTATGTGCACATGTGTTCATAAACTGAGCAGCTTCTCAAATGTTGCCAGGTTTGAGACTTACAGAGCAGCATGTTCACAGCTTTTACAGTCTGATTTCTCTAGAGTTCAGACACAAAACAGGAAGAAGTAGACAACAAATAAAGTAGGAGTTCAAGTAAAAAGGAACCAAAAAAGTAATATAATATTGCAGAATTTAGAACTGGAAACTGGGAGAAAAAGTTTGATTCTATTTTTGTCCAAGAAATAGATCGACTGTAACAGGGAAATAGATAGGTATAGATATAGCCTATAGACATAGATATAGTTACTGATTCTTAGAACTACCGAATTTCTAGCACTAGCATAACTTCACAGAGCATCCCAATCAGCTTCCTCATCTACAGTGAGGAAAGTGAGGCCCACAGAGGGGCAGTGGTTTGCCTAGAGTCAAAGAGAGAGTTAATATGCCAGGATTAACCCCAGATCTCTTGCCTCTCCAATGCCTTCCCATTGTATCATGGGGCCTCTTGTATGCATAGATAGAAGAAAGTGAGAGTGTAAATTAAAACATAAATAGTTAAAAGAAATAATATAATTAAGAGATGGTGAAAAGGCAAAAAGAAAACCCACAAACAAACAAGAGTAGGTGCAACTTCCATACACTAAAGCATATTCAAGCGAAGACAATTGTGGTCAGATTTAGATGAGTGTAACGAAGAAGAGGGGAAGAATTGAAAATATTTTGTAAAATAAGTTCAGAGATCACTAAGAAAACAGAATTAGGGAAAGAATGCCAAATAGCACATGGAAGTCCAAGAAGTGATGAAGAAACAAAAGCTTTCACAGAAAACTTACAGATGTTATGGTGGGTCAGAGATGTGGTGCTGAATTCTACATGTTTGAAAATGTTCTCATCCAACTCAGACAAAAGTCTTCAATGATGTATGGAAAATGTCAAATGACTACAATATTGAAATAAGGGGGTGGTAATGTTCCTGAAAAAAGAGAATGGTAAGAGAGAGGACCTTGATGTTGGTAAATGTAGTTTTTGAGTTGTCTTTTTTTTTTTCCCTAGTAATCCTGCTGCAAATGTTCTCATGAATAGTTTATTGGATGACACATGCAGCACAGTGGTATACGATAAATCAGAAGGAAATGATCAGTCAACTTGAAATTGCAAAATATGCTATTTGAGGAAGATAGGGAGAATACTTTCCATTAGAGAGACTGTGTTTTTCTCCTTAGGACCATGCTGAGATACGTGAGGACACTACATTCAAATGATCCTAGTGTTCCCACTCTCAGTAGAGGTGGGAAAAGATCAAATGACAGGTGGAGTGAGGCAAAGTATCTTTATTTTGTGGGTAGCCCTATGTTCCTCCTCATAAGGAGACATGTCAAATTTATACCAAGTTAAGACTACAATTGGAGGCTTCCAAATGAAAAAGAGTTATGATATTGTCTAGGCAGTAGCAGGAGGATGGATGAGAACACATGGCAAATTGTAGCAATGGGGATAGCATTAAAGATGAAAATTCGCAGAGGAGTACGCAACAAATCTTTAAAAAGTACTTTCACTGTTCTTTGTAAGCCTTACAAACTTATTCTCTGTAACAACATAGGTTTTGTAGTTGTAATATGGTGCAATAAAACATTGAACTATTGGTTTATGGTGTGTATAATCAGGTTTTTTTAATTTGGAAAAAACTTGAAAAGTACACCATTAATGGCAAGACACTTTATAATATGCAAAATATTTCTAGTAAAATGTGCTAATTAAAAAAATCATAAAACTGGATTGATAAGCTTGAAGCTAGACGTGGTGCATTCAAAGATTAAGTTTCTAAGCAAAATAAATAAAACAAGGAAAATAAAAACATAAATAAGGTATACTTATTTTTTATATCATGGGTTATGTTGAGAGTTGTTGAAATGTGTTATTTTAATTTTGTTGCATTTTCTGTCATTTCAATAACAATTCTTTTGTTAGAGAATCAATGCTTGTGTTTTGTTCTGTTATAGTCTAATTAAAATTGTCATTCCTACATTCTAAGAACATTTAAATTTTAATCATGGAATTGTATAGGGACTCATAAATTTTTTCTTTTTTTCTCTTTTTTTTTTTTTTTTTTGTGGGACGCGGGCCTCTAACTGTTGCGGCCTCTCCCGTTCCGGAGCACAGGCTCAGGACGCGCAGACTCAGCAGCCATGGCTCACGGGCCTAGCCGCTCCGCGGCATGTGGGATCTTTCCGGACCGGGGTACCAACCCGCGTCCCCCGCATCGGCAGGCGGACTCTCAACCACTGCGCCACCAGGGAAGCCCCGGGACTCATAATTTTAATACTCTGGTTCCTAGGTAACCATGTTTCCCTCATATTGCTATCCTGGTTAAAATACACGCACACACATACACACACACACACACACACACACACACACACACACACACACACACACGCACCTCTCTTGGATTTTAATTATGAATCCTAGGATATTCCAAGAGGAATATTTTTAAAATATCATCCGTAGTGCCATATTCTAGAACACTTTTTATTCTTTGCTTTTAATTAAATTCTTACAAGATAAATGGATTGCTAGGGATACTCGGCACTTATTCTTACTTCCTTTTATACTATTCCCTGTTTTGTAAGCCCAGAATCCTGGGAACTAAATTCCCCAGAATCTTTTGCTGGTATGACTCCAGTTTTCATCAGTGAGAGACATTTGATGAAATTTGAAAGTTGTAAGGAAAGTAGAGAATATTGTTCTTCTTCTGGTAGTGATAAATAAATGTGTTGGCTTCTGCACACGTGACTTTTGAAAAAACTTTTTAATTGGAATAGAACATGTACCCTGTAAAGTACATTAATATTAAATTTATAGCTTGATGAATATTTATATATGTATTTATCTATGTAATCAACACCCTGTTAAAAAGACACAGAATATTTTCAGCACCCAAGAGGAATCCTTCCTGTTACATGTCAATCAATCTCACCCTCCAACCACAGAGGTAACCACTCTTCTGACTTCTAACACCTTAGATCATCTCTGCTTATTTTTGAAATTCATATAAATTAACGCACACAGTATGTGCTCTCCCCACCCTCAGATTTATTGAAATATAATTGACAAACAGAATTATAATATATTTAAAGTGTATAATGTGATGATTTGATATATGTATACATTGTCATCCATCACCTCACATATTTACTTTTTTTTTTTTTTTGGTGAAAACACAAATTCTACTTTCTTAGGAAATTTATACAATACAGTATTATCAGCTGTAGTCACCATGTTATACATTAGATCCTCAAACCTTATTCATTTTATAGCTAAAAGTTTGTAACCTTTTACCAACCTCTCCCTACTACCCCAACCTGCCAGCCCCTGGCAACCACTTTTCTACTCTGTTTCTGTGAGTTCAACCTTTTTTTTTAGATTGTACATGTTAGGGAAATCATATACTATTTTTCTTTTTCTTTCTCTGACTTATTTTACTTAGCATAATGCCCTCCATGTTCATCCATGTTGTTGTAAATGGCAGGATTTCCTTCTTTTTTAAGACTGAGTGATATTCCATAGTGTGTGTGTGTGTGTGTGTGTGTGTGTGTGTGTGTGTGTATCTCACATTTTCTTCATCCATCCATCCGTCAACAGACACTTAGGTTGTTTACATACCTAATGTTTGGCTATTGTGAATAGTGCTACAGTGAACATGGGAGTACAGATATCTCTTCAAGATCCTGGTTTCATTTCCTTTGGATAAATACCTAGAACTGGGATAGCTGGATCATACGGTAGTTCTGTTTTAAATTTCTTGAGGAACTTTCTATACTGTTTTCTATAATGGGTATACCAGTTTACATTTCCACTAACAGTATACAAGAATTCCCTTTTCTCTACATCCTCACCAGCACTTGCTATTTCTTATGTTTTTGATAATAGACATCCTAAGAGGTGTGAGGTGATAGCTCATTGTGGTTTAGATTTGCATTTCCCCAATGGTTTGTGAAGTTGAGCACTCTTCATGTACCTGTTGGCCATTTGTATGTCTTTGAAAAAATGTCTATTCAGCTTCTTTTACTCATTTTTAAATTGAGTTATTTATTTTTTGGCTACTGAGTCATATAAGTTCTTTGGAGATTTGGACATTAACCCCTTATCAGATATGAGATTTGCAAATATTTTCTCCCAGTCTATAAGTTGCCGTTAGGTAGCCATGACCAGTGGAACTGGTTTGTAGCTGTTTCTGACCAGAGCATTAGATTTCCTGAAATCTAGTTGTACACTTGAAATATAGAAGGAAACTTCTCTGACCTTTATTTTTCTTCCTTCCAACATATTTGTAAGTATAGAATTCTCTTTATTCAATCTCATTCTGCTTGAAATACCTAAAATGATTTCTGTTTGGTAACAGAAATAGTTCCAGGATATAGATATATAGATATAAACTGTCAAAGATATAAATCTGGGATTATTTATCTCACCTAGAGATTCCAGATAAAATACACAGTGCCCAGTTAAATTTGAATTTCAGATAAACAAGAAATAATATTTTAGTATAAGCACGTCCAATGCAATCTAGGGTTATTTACTAAACCCTAATAGACCTAGTGAGGATAAAAGCAGTGATGATTTATCATCAGTAGATACTGCTAGCTCATGGGATGCAGAGGAAATGCAATCACTTTATTTCTACCTTGTGGTTCCTGGGAGTGAAGCATATATGAAGACAAGGCCTTGGGAGACCAAGTAGGGTTTTAGTGGTTATGTCAAATCTCAATTTTTAATGTAATTGGTATAATTTTGAACAATTAAGAATTCACCCCAGAGGATAAGGTGAAAAAGACACTTTATATCAGCTAAAACTTCCTTTGTTTCTATTGACAGTAAATCCAACCTAAAACAACTTCCTCAGAGATTAAGTTTATTCACACACTGAACTACAGAGTGCTGGGGCAGATCTCACCTTAGGCCCAGCTAGATCCATTGTGCTACACAGACCTGATAATTTCCGGTCTCTACTTGTCTTTTGTTTGTTTAGTTTTGTTTAATTTTAAAACAGTTTATTAATATAAAATTGACATACCATAAAATGTACATATCAAAAATGTCCAATTTGATATATTTTGACTCATGCAAATACCCAGTAAATATATCTATCATCCCCCAAAGTTTCCTTTTGCTCCTTTGTAATCCTGCCCTTCCCCCTCTATTCCCAGATAACTCCTTTCCTGCTTTCTGTCACTATAGATTAGTTTTCACTGAAAAGGAATTGGACAGTGTATATTGTCTAGTTCCTTTTACTCAGCATAATTATTTTGAAATTCATCCATACTGTTGTGTGTATCAATTCTTTTTTATTGCTGTAAGTAATCTAATGTATGGATACACCATAGTTTGTTTATCCATTTACTTATTGATGGACACTTGGGCATTACCAGTTTTGGACTCTCACAGAAAAAAAATGCTACTATGAGCATTCATGCACAAGCTTTTGTATGGACATGTGCTTTCATTTCTCTTAGGTAAATGCTTATTAGTGAAATAGCTGGATCATGGGATAGGTATCCTTTTAACTTCTTAATAAACTGCCAAGTTGTTTTCCAAAGTGGTTGTACCAATTTACATTTTCACCAGCAGTGTACTTACCATACTTGGTGTGGTGTTTCTCGTTTTAGTCACTCTAATAGATATGTAGTAGCATCTGATTTTAATTTGAGTTTTTATTTTCATAATGCTTAATGATGTTGATCATATTTTCATATACTTACCTGCCATTGATATATTTTCCTTGGTAAAAATCTCTGTTCAAATTTTTGACCCATTTTTTAAAAAAATTGGGTTGTTTGTTTTCTTATTATTGAGTTTTGAGAGGTCTTTATATATTGTAGATACAAGTCCTTTATAAAATATAGGTTTTTAAATATTTTCTCTTGGTCTGTGATTTGTTTTTACATTCTCATTTCAATGTCTCTCAAGGAACAGAAGTTTTTAATTTTGAGGCAGTCAAGTTTAACAATTTTTCTTTTCTGGATCATGCTTTTGTTGTATCTAAGAAGTCTCTGCCTAATCTAAGAAAAATATTCTCTTACGTTTTATTCTAGAGTTTTATGGTTTAATGTATTACAGTGAGGCCTATGATCCATTTTTTTTTTGACCCATTGATCCTAAAACACCAGTTTTAGGCCATTAAATAGATTATTTATTTAAAAAAATTTTGGCCACACCCCATGGCATATGGGACCTTAGTTCCCCGACCAGGGATGGATCCTGTGCCCCCTGCATTGGAAAGCAGAGTCTTAACCACTGGACCACCAGGGAAGTCCCCTATGATCCATTTTAAGCTAACTTCTGTATACAGTGCAAGGTATAGATCAAAGTTCAATTTTTTTAATATGGATATCGAATTGTTCTAGCACCATTTGTAGAAATCATTATATTTGTTTAATGACTTGTCTTTAAATGTTTATCCAAAATTAGCTGTTTATATATGTGTGGGTCTATTATAGCATTCTATTCTGTTCTATTCATCTATTTCTCTATCTGTACACTGAATCACACTGCCTTGGTTATTACAGCTTTAAAGTCAGTCTTGAAATTAGCTAGTATTAGTTCTCCAACTTTTCATTATCAAAGTTGTTTTGCTTATTATAAGTCCTTGTGTATTTCTATGTGATTTTAAAATTAGGTTGTCGATTGCTAAAGCAAAGCATGCAGGGATTTAAATTGGGATGGCATCAAATCTACATGTCAATTTGTAGAAAATTGCTGTTTTATGATTCATCAACACAGTTTGTCATTCTATTTATTTTGGTCATTTTTGACTTCTCATAGCAGTGTGTTTTAGTTATCAGCGTGTAAACCAGGCACATCTTTTGTTAGATTCATCCCTAATTATTTCACATTTTTGATTCTACAGTATTGCTTTCCAATTTTAAAATTTTTTCCAAAATGTGTTTCTTTAGTTAAACTATTAAAATAGCTATGTTTATTATTTTGAGTAACATGTATGCTCCAGAAAGAAGCTCATAGATTTTCTGATGGAAAAAACAGTAACTTTCTTGTATCTCTTCCAATTTCAATTTTTGATTGTTCACTGCTAGTGTACAATATATTTTTCATATCTATTTTGTATCTTCCAACCTTAATAAACTCACTTATTAGTTCTTTTTTTTTCTAGACTCTATAGGATTTTTTTACATGGATGATAATGTCATCTGTGAATAAAGGTAGTTTTACTTCTTTCTTTCAAATACAAATACCATTTCTTTCTTTTTCTTGAGAGAGCAGGTATTAAGGAGAAAGCATTTAGTTTTTCACCAGTAAGTATGATGCTACATGTAGGATTACTTGTAGACACTCTTTATCAATATTGAGGAAGTTCCCTTCTATTCCTAGTTTATTGAAGGATTTTAAAAATGTTGAATGGCGGTTGAATTTTGTTAAATGATTTTTCTGTGTTAATAGAGATGATGATTATGTGATTTTTTTTCTTTTAGTTTTCTATTATAATGGATTATATTTATTGATTTTCAGTTGTTAAACTTTGCATTCTGGTTTACATGCCGCTTGATTAAAATGTATTATCCTTTTTTTATGTTATTGAGTTTTGTTTGCTAAAATTTTGTTAATAATTTTGCATCTATATTCAGGAGAGGTATTGGTCACTAGTTGTACTTTTGTATAATGCTTTGTTTTGCTTTTAGGTCAACGCTGGCTTTATACAATGAATTGGAAAGTATTCCCTTTGGTTTTCTGAAAACAATCACCAGTAAAGTCACTTGAAATTGGAATTTTCTTTGTAAGAATGTTTTTAACTACAAATTTAATTTTTCTAATAGATTTAGGGATATTCAGGTCCTATTACAGAGCTTTGGTAGTTTGTGTCTTTCAAAGAGTTGGTCCAATTTTATCAAAATTGTCAAATTTATTAATATAAAATTATTCATAATGTCCCCTTATTATCCTCTTAATATCCATAGAATATGTAGTGATGCACATCTCTCATTATTAATATTGGTAACTTGTGGCCTTTTTAATTGATCGTTATGGCTAGGGACTTGATTAAATATATTGATCTTCTCAAAGAACTAGCTCTTTGTTTTATTGGTTTTTGTCTATTATTTTTCTATTTTTCATTTCATTGATTTTTTTGCTTTAATCCTTATTATATCTTTTATTCTGCTTACTTTAGGTTGAGCTTACTCTGCTTTCTTAGTTTTATAAAACAGACCTGAGATTTATTTGAATGTTTTCACCTATTCTAATAAAGGCAACTTGTTCTGTAAATTTCTTAATCTAGTACTGCTTTATCTTCATCCCACAAATTTTATAGATTTTCATTTTCATTCACTTCAACTATTTATAATTTTCCTTTTGATTTCTTCTTGACCCATGGTTACTTGGATACATTATTTACTTTTTAAAAATTGGTGGTATTTTACAGATATTTTTGTTACTGATTTCTAATTTATTTCCATAGTAATGCTCTTTTTAGAGAATTTTAATTGTGATGTGACTTTCTGTAGTTTTCTTTGTCTCTTATGTACTTGGACTTTGTAGATATTCTGGATGTGTGGGTTTATACATTTAATAAATTTTGGGAATTTTTTATCCAGTATTTTCTCAACTAATTTTCTGCCCTTTATCCTCTCTCTTTACCTTCGGACAATTGAATTATACAGATATTAGGTCACTTGAAATTGTACCACAGGTCACTAATTCTCTCTTCATTTGTTTTTGAGTCGTTTTATCATTTTTTTTTTTCGTTTTGGATAGTTTGCATTGCTATTTCTTCTAATTTTTCTTTGCAAAGTTTAGTCTACTGTTACTCTCATCCAGTGCATTTTTCATGTCATATGTTGTAGTTTTTACCTCTAGAATTTAATTTGTAATTTTATGTCTTCTATGTCTCTATTTGAAAAGCTAAATCTCTCTGTAGCTTCTTATCATATGGAATAGAGGGTTTTTTAAATTAATTTATTTTTTGGCTGTGTTGGGTCTTCATTGCTGCATGTGGGCTTTCTGTAGTTGCAGCAAGTGGGGGCTACTGTTCATCGTGGTGCACAGGCTTCTTATTGCAGTGGCTTCTCTTGTTGCAGAGCATGGGCTCTAGGCGCAGGGGGTCTAGAGCACAGGCTCAGTAGTTGTTGCGGATGGGCTTACTTGCTCCGTGGCTTGTGGGATCTTTCCGGACCAGGGATCAAACCTGTGTCCCCTGCATTGGAGGGCAGATTATTAACCACTGCTCCACCAGGGAAGTCCCTAGAATAGAGTTTTAATACCTCTGTTAATGTTCTTTTCTGTTAATTCTAACATCCATGTCAGTTATGGGTTGATTTTGGTAGATTTTGTTTTCATGTTTTTTCCCATACTTTTGCATATCTAGTAAGTTTTTATTGCATGCCAGACCTTGTAATATTATCTATACTGAGTATTTTTGTATCATTATAAATATTCTTGAGCTTTGTTCGAGAATGTAGTTAAGTTACTTGAAAACAGTTTGATTTTTTTGGTTTGCTTTTAAGATTTGTTATGTGAGGTCAAACATTGTTCTAATGAGGCAATATCATTCTAGTAACTCTACCAAATATCCCATGAATTACGAAGTATTCCAACTTGACTTGTAGGAACATTCATTTTTTCTGGCCCTGTCTGAGGTACTTTATTGTTTTCAGATGATTCGTTCTCTAGACTCAGGTAGTTTCTTAGCATACATGATCTGATCAGTACTTTGAATACTTGAGGGAAACCCTTTTCAGAACTCTGGGGTTCTTCTTCTTTGTAGTTCTCTCATCTTCGGTTCTCTGTCTTGAGAACTCTATCCGCTCTGGTCTCCATGAACTCTCAGCTCTGTCTCTTCAGTTATAGACTCTTCCAGGCTCTGCCTGTGTTCCCCTTCATAGATCACAGCCTGGAACTGTTGTCAAGACAGTGGTTTGGAGCAATAGTAAGGCTTAATTACTTCCTTTGTTTCCTGTCTTTTAGGCATCACTGTCTTTCATTGCCTGCTACCTGTTTTTAATGGTTTCAATTTTTTCACATTCAGTACCTATATTTTCACATTGGCTATAATTGGAATTCCTGGTCAGTTCTATGATTGCTTTCTAACAAAATATAGATTTAATCCATTTAAAGAAGTTTGGGGTTTCTGATATCAGAGTCTGAATACTTAATCTTTAAGTGGATATATTAAAGAATCATCTATTAATGTTTTAACAGCTGGTCATTTAAAACATGCTAGATGATGAGTTTGTGTCACAAATCAATATACACTTTCTAAGGTTATGTGGTAAGTTTCTGAGTAGCTGCTACTCAGCTGAATTGACACTGTGGTGAGATAAAGTGAATAAGGAAAGTTTGTAAAAATATCTTGAAAAATAAAATCACGTTATGTAGCCATCTAAAATAAACCAGAAAAAAATGCTAATTGTTTTAGCAACTATCATTCTAAGTCATTATTTTTGTAAATTTAGTCAGAAAGAGTCCTATAATCAAAAACTCTTTTATAACTTTGAAAAGAGTTTTAGGTAGTTTTAAATTTTAAGTAGAGGCAAATCAACACCATCCATTAAGATGAGAAATAAATAATAAAATCACATAGATTGCATTGATGTAGTCCATAGGATGAAAAGGATTATTCAATTTAAGTTGATGAGCTACTATATCATTTTCTTCAAAGAACTAACATTTTAGAAAAATCATAGAGGACAAATGGAAAGCTTAAGCGTATCTGAAATGATGCATTGATGCATGCAAAAAAAAAGTAATTCAAACTTTATATAATTATACTAGCAATTAGGGGTGGTTTGTGAGGAGGAGTAGGCCAGGTGTAGATTAAATGCATCCAGAGAGGTGACCCCAGCTAGCACTTCCTAGTTAGGCATTGCATTATTCTGAAGGGTAGGCAGATATACCTTTACTTATGTCACAAAATTTTGATTTAAAGAACTCTTAGTTCACAGCTTTTGAAAGTTTTAAAATGAATTTTATGCCACTTTAAACAGCTGCAGTTAGGAGACAGAAAGGATTCTAAGATAAACTGCTTGATTCCTTGTTACTCATTCATGATAAAAAAAGTGAAAGATATATTGAATAACACTTTTTTTTTTTTTTTTTTGCGGTACGTGGGCCTCTCACTGTTGTGGCCTCTCCCGTTGCAGAGCACAGGCTCCAGACACGCAGGCTCAGCGGCCATGGCTCACGGGCCTAGCCGCTCCACGGCATGTGGTGTCTTCCTGTACCGGGGCACGAACCCGTGTCCCCTGCATCGGCAGGCGGACTCTCAACCACTGCACCACCAGGGAAGCCCAACACTTTTTAATTATGTTTTAATGGTGATCCTACTTTTAAAGAAACTCTGGAAAATGTAGAAAAGATCATTGAAAAATAAGTAATATATGCTTTGATGACAATGTTGTTATCTTACTTAGGATATATTTACCTACTCATAAATCATTTATAAATAAAGGGGGAAGAAATGTGTACTTTCACCTCATTTGCTCTGTTGACAAGAGGCAGTGTGAAATCCACTCGTCAACAAGGGATAGGTGACCTTATTTAAATTAATTTAAGGCGAGATAAATTTTTGAAATCTTTACTAACAATAGCTATATGTTTGCATATTCCTGGTCTTTAGTGTAAAATAAATCATGAAAGTCTTTATTTTACAGAATTGTAAAAATATATCTTGAAAAGTTAAATAATTGACAAAGTGATGTAAAAGTTTACTATAGACTAATGATGAAGGCAAGGCTTCTTATTATTTTCAGTATTTTCTTAGTATTTTCTCTGCACTGGGAATATTTTATTAATAAAAGTGTATTTTGTTTATGATCTTGAACAGAGAGCATTTATAATGAACCAGATAATTAATTTATCTCAGTTGAATTATTATGAAACTATAACTTAACAAAATGACTCAGAAGCAAAACAAACCAAAAAAGGAAAACAAAAAGACCTACAACTTTTTAATTGAATGACTAAAGTACGTTTTCTCTACTTACTTTCTCATAATTCTTATAATAAGCGTATAACAGGTGTCATTTTTGGTTTTGTTTTGTTTTATTTTTCTCCACTTAGCCATCCCATCTGCCTTGATTACCTTCTGGGGAGGCATTTCTACCTGACTCTCAGCCCATGTAGTGTGGCGCTGTTGAGTGCACCCTGGTCCTAGGCTTGACAGGGATTCAATCCCTGTTCCAAACACAACGCAGCACCTCCCAAGCCACAGTGATTGCTTCAGGATAGTTACCTGACTAATGCCAAGCCACTCAAGTTCAATCAGGGCCATATTGGGTATCCTTACTTCAGTGACAGGGAAAGGATTTAAGGCCATGAAAAGACCCATTCAAAATTATTAGAGGAAATAGTACCTAATGCTCACTACAGGACTAGGAATAGACCTACGAACCAGACTGGAAAATCTTAGAATTCACAGAGAAGTGGATAGAGTACGCAGAAGTCTTGACTCAATAGAGGGAAATAATTAGCTTTAAAGTAAATATGACTCTAGCTCTTCCTTACAAATATTAAAAAGCAAGACCTGAAAGAATCAAACTGTTGCCCAGCAACTTAACTGCATCAAGGAAAAACCTTAATAATATTTTTATGAATACAGAAATATCCTGCACCCAACAAGTTATGATATCCAATTAACAATCACCAGGCATGCAAAGAAGCAGGAAAACACAACCCATAATGAGAAAAAATTAACAATAGAAACTGATTCAGAAATGACACATGTTAGAATTAGCAGGCAAGGGCACCGAACAATTATAACTGTAGACCTTATCTTCAAAAATTTAAGTAGAAACATGAAGATATTTTTTTAAAAGACCCAAATTAAATTTCTGGAGATGAAAACTACAATGTCTGAGATGAAAAATACACTGTATATGATTAAAACACTGGGATAAAAATACACAGATTAGACACTAAAGCAGATAAGATGAATGAATTTGAAGACTTCACAATAGAAACTATACAAAATGAAACCAAGAAAAAGATGGGAAATAAGGAAACGGCATCAGTGAGCTATGGCATCTACATAAATGTAACTAAAAAGTCACACAAATGTAACTAGTCAACAAGGAGCATGTTCATCAAGGTTACAGAGTATGCAACTGATATACAAACATCAATTGTGTTTCTATATACTAGCAACAAACAAAGTTGAAATTGGAAAACAATATAATAGCATCAAAATACAAAATACTTAGAGATAAATCTAATAAGAGTTGTACAGTCTGTACACTGAAAACTAAAGGCACTGATGAGAGAAATTAAAGACCTAAAAATTGTAGAGATATAGTGTGTTGATGGGTCAGAAGACACAATTGTTAAGATGCCAGTTCTACACAAATTGGTGTATAGATCCAATGCAGTCCCAGTCAAAATACCAGCAAGCTTTTTTAAAATGACAAGCTAATTCTAAAATTCATTCATATGGAATTACAAAGGACCTAGAATAAGCAAAACAAGTTTGACAGAAAAAAATCACAGTTAAAGGGCTAACACTAATTTCAAGCCTGTTGTAAAGCCACAATTATCAAGATGATGTGGCATTTGAATAAAGATAGACAACTAGATTAACAGAAGAGAAGAGAGAGCTGAGAAATAGACCCACACATGTTGGACAACTTATATTTAACAAAGATGCAATGGAGAAGGAAATGGTGCTAGAATAACTGAGTATCCATTTGCAAAGGAAAACACACCTTGGATCCACATGTTATACCATATATAAAAATGAACTTACAATTGATCATATTCTTAAATTTAAAATGTAAATATATAAAACTTCTAGAATAAAGTATAGTAGAAAATAGTGATCTTGGGTTTGGCAAAGATTTTTTTAAACAGGGCCCCAAAATCATGAACTATAAAAGAAAGTTACTAAGTTGGACTCTAAATTGAAATGTTTTACTCTTCAAAAGACACTGTTATGAACATGAAGTCAAGCCCTTTCATGAGAAACTGTTTGCCAAACACATATCTGACAAAGGACTTGTATCCTAGAATATGTTCCTAAATATTTCAACTCAGTAATGAGACAAACCACCCAATTAAAATGAAACTTTTGAACAGGGCCAACAATTTGAACGGAAACATCACCAAAGAAGATTTACAGATAGCAAATAAGCACATGAAAAGGTACTCCATATTATTAATCATTAGAGAAATGCAAATTAAAACCACAGTGAGATGAAACTATTTACTAGAATGTTTACTGTAAAAAAGGATCAACAATATCAAGTGTTAGAGACAATGAGAAGAAATGGGAGTCCTCATATATTGCTTGTGAGAATGTAAAGTGGTACATCCAATTTATAAAACAGTTGGGAAGGTTCTTTAAAAGTTTAATATACACCTACCTTATGATCTAGCTATTTCACTCCTAGCTATTTATCCAAGAAAAATGAAAGCATATGTCAGTTAAGTTTTTGTATCTTTATTCACTTATCCTGACAGGAAGCACAAAGTTGCTGGGTCAGAGCAAAGCAATTATTTACTCACGGAGCATCTTAGTGCCATTCCTTCATGCCTCAATAATCCACAACTGACACAGTGAGGGCCTAACGGTCCTGTGCGTGGGGAGGGATTTTCACCACAGGAGAGGAATTCCAAAATTATGAATTTTATATAAAGCAGCTGGCAAATATATCCCTTTTTTCCCTTCCAGAGAGAGAGCAGGATTTGAATGTAAGCAAAGCCTCTCTGGGGAGGGGAGAGAAAGTCTCTAGGGTCATTATCTTCTGAAATGTAAGTAAATAATGTCTTTAGGGAGAGATAAGTCTTCACATCTCTCTGGTTGTCTCTATCCTTAAGGATACTACTCAGTTATCTCTTAACACAAATGCCAGTGTTCTTTGCTCAGAAAGCTCTGACCCATACAGAAAAGTGAAAATGTTCATTGAACATTGTTTCCCAACAATGTCCGTATACAACTTGTACATGAATGCTCATAGCCCCAAACTGGACACAGTACAAGTGTCCAGCAACAGATCAATGAACAAACAGTTGTGATATACCCACACAATGGAATACCACTCAATAATAAAAAAGCTATGAACTGCTGAAGTATACAACCACATGGATGAATCTCAAAAAAAAAAATTGTGCTGAATAAAAAACGTCAGACCAAAAAAAAAATCATACTGGATGATTTCATTTATATATAAGTCTAGAAAATGCAAATTAATTTATAGTAATGAAAAGAAGATCAGTGGAGGCATGGGGAGAGAGACTGGGATGGGTAGGAGGGAAGGATTATGAAAGGATACGAGGTAACTTTTGTGGGTATATATTCATTATTTCGATTGTAGTGATGGTTTCATGGGTTTATCCAAGTGTCAAAACCTATCAAACCATACACTTTAAATATGTGCAGTTTATTTTATATTACTGTGATACCGCTGATTGAAAAAATTAGAAAAATCAGCCCCTCTAGAAATTATTTCTTTGAATTTCTGGTTTATGATTATATGGGGAGAGAAAAGAACAAAAATAGTTTCTCCTACTATCAGGGAGATTATAAAGGCCACAGTGGTCAAGTGCCTCAGGATCACACTTAACCTGGGGGTTAGTCTTAGGTGATCTCAGTCTGGGGACTGATGGAACCAGAGGAAATTCTTCAATCCATGTGTGAGGCTGCTCCAGTGCTAAAATAACATCTATGGTGTGTGATAAAGCTATGGATAAGTGGCTATATTGGTAGATTTATGAGATGACAACTGATTTTTAAAATGCAGTGGATAGCATTGCTGTGAGGCTGAAATGCTGAAAGCCAAAGAAATTTATGGTCATATTACTCAGGGTCAGGAAAATATTAAATCCTCCTTGGCTAGTTCTGGCTGGCTCACACCTTTCAAAAGGTGATATGGTGTGAAAAATGTTAAACCTGAAGGTGAGGCAAGTTCTGCAGATCAGGATGCTGCCAAAGAATTCAAAAATACCTGTAAAGTGTTACATAGAGAAAGGGTTATGTGGAAGAACAGGTTTTCAGTACAGATGAGACTGGCTTGTTTAACAAGTACATTGGAAAATGAACCTGTATAATGGCAAGGGGTGTTTTGGTTGATGAAAATTTTGTGGCCAGAGACTCATAGGAGTCTAACCTTGTATTTCTCCCTGGAGCAATAGTTCAGCGTTGGTAGCAACCTTATAGAACATAACTACTGCAAATAGCGAGAATCAGCTGTATGTATTTAATCACCTTTGTGTTTTTGTCTCCTACCAAATGGAATTTCTTCGCTACTTTATGTCAGTGAGTAATCCTTTTTATAACTGTTAGATATTTATTTCCCTAAACAAATTTTTGTACAACTCTGGTCTGTTCCATATGTGAACAATCAGAAATAATGGACACTTTCAGACTCTATGCATGAAAAATTAAAATATGCAGACTATAGGTAAAGATTTAAAAATTTCCTCTCTATGGCCACATCACAATCCAACCGGAAAAGTTTCTAGTAAATGCATGAGGCTGGCTTGGGTAGGGGACTGATCTTTGTAGTTGTTTTATTATTTTTAGAGGCATAGAACTCTATCATATACCTAGGGGTGGAAGAACCACAGCACTTAACACTACTGTTAGAGGCTTCCTGCATTAGAGTAAGAGTTACACATGTAGGATGTGAGGGACATGATTTAGTAGAACGTTTAATAAGGTGATTAGGTTTACTATACTTTTATTTAAAGACTTTATAAGTAAATCAGTGTTATTATTCTTGAGGTAAATTGTTATAGTTGTTTTACTTCCTTTTCTTATATTTAACACGTATTTTCTATAGTCTTGTCTTGTACAGCCATTATGTAAACAATCTATATCATAGAAAGACACAGAGGTTATTAAACAGGTAAATAAGATCACATGGTATATTAAGATGGTGAGAAACTCCATTTCAGTTTTTCAAACTTAGTATTAACCATCTGCCAAGTTATAGCTGCAGAACTAGCCATATGTTTAAATCATTTCTCTTATTCAGTGTACACAGTTTAAAAAAAGTCTTTAGCTGCTATTCTCCAAAAACACTGCGGAATGAATCTCAAGATATTTTCTTATTAACACAGGACAATTATTTTGAAGGAGTTTAGTTACAGTGATTAATAAGGAAATAACTCCTTGTATTACATTGAATACTTTTCAAGTGATGTCATTATATCTGCTTTTAGCTTTTAATTATTCATCGAATTTAGTAAAATTAGAAACTTTACATATATAATATATGTAAAACTGAAGCATACTATTTTCTTTTTCTAAAAGTTTCTTCTAATTATATATTTGGCAAGTACAGGATTTTTCATATTGAACTTGGTAAAGACTGTTAAATTGACTGTTTATACTTTATATGGAAACTTTTATTAGTCTATTGCCAAGAGCATAATGTTTGATTTATTGGCTTCTGGTTTTGCTAACTTCTGATATCATTTATAACTACGAAGAAAAATAATTAAATTTTTTTCATTTGAGCACACCCCTGTTCATAGCAGCATTATTCACAATAGTCAGAAGGTGGAAGCAACCCAAGTGTCCATCAACAGAGGAATGGATAAACAAAATGTGGCATGTTCATACAATAGAATATTATTCAGCCTTAAAAAGGAAGGACTTTCTGACACATATTGCAACATGGATGAACCTTGAGGACATTATGCTAAGTGAAACAGGCAGTCCCCAAAAGACAAATACTGTCTGGTTCCATGTATATGAGGTGTCTAGAATAGTCAAACTCATAGAAACGAAGTAGAATGGTGGTTATCAGGGGCTGGGGAGAGGGAAAAATGGGGAATTGTTTAATGGGTATAGAGTTTCAGTTTTGCAAGATCAAAAAGTTCTAAAGATTAGAGACTGAAACTACACATGTGGCAGTAGTAGACGTTATAGTATAGGGAAACAAGGACAGGACGTTGACTGATTTCCTCATAAACTTGCTGAAAACTTCTGGTTGATCAATCTTTGAACCTCAATTTCTTCAGGGGTTTAAGGAGTAGTTTGGACTAGACAATTCTTGAGGCACCTTCTGCCTTTAACATTCTGTGATTTTGATCCGCTGCCCATGCATAGCACAGGAGAAACATGGCTGAATAGCAGTTCATTTGAAAAAGTGACATGACTTCCAAAAATGCAAATGTAAACTTAGATTAATTAATAAAAGCATAGCCCATTAGCAAATGGAGATCTGTTAAGAGGAGAGGAATCTGAGTGGAGAAGGGCCTTGGGGTCCATGGTGGATATAAATGAAGTAAGGAACTGGATGAGAGAAGACTAAAGAGGCATGATGACTCTCAATAAATATTTTAAATGCTATCCCATGGAGGAAGGACTCGTTATCATCTGTGAGTACCACTGGGCAGAGCTAAAAGCCAGGGATTAAGTTCCAGAGAGGCAAGTGCTAGGAAGTATCTAAGATTAAAGAGGCGAAAGCATAGGGAATATAGCCAATAATATTGCAGTAACTTTGTATGGTGACAGATGGTAACTAGACTTATTGTTGTGATCATTTTGTAATGTATGAACATATCAAATCACTATGTTGTACACCTGAAACTAATATAATATTGTAAGTCAATTATACTTTAATTAAACAAAAAACTAAATAGGTAAAGGCTAGATAATATGCGTGACGGAGTTCCACATGCAGATTCTATGACTTATATTTGTCTGGAGAATGTCCCTGCAGTAAGGTCGCTGGCTACCTCCTTATAGATCTTTCCTTCTGGTTTCACTAAGCTCTTCCTCTTTCTTATGGTTTCTCGTTTCAGAGTAAGCTTGATGTCTATCCTTAGATTTTTTTTTAAATTTAAAATTAAGGTATAATATATACACAGTGAAATGCACAGACCTTTTTTTAAAATTTTTATTTATTTATTTATTTTTGGCTACGTTGGGTCTTTGTTGCTGCATGTGGGCTTTCTCTTGCTGTGCTGAGCGGGGGCTACTCTTCATTGCAGGGCATGGACTGCTCATTCTGGTGGCTTCTCGTTGCGGAGCATGGGCTCTAGGCATGCGGGCTTCAGTAGTTGTGGCATGTGGGCTTCAGTAGTTGTGGCATGCGGGCTCAGTAGTTGTGGCTTACAGGCTCTAGAGCAGAGGCTCAGTAGTTGTGGCGCATGGGCTTAGTTGCTCCGCGGCATGTGGGATCATACTGGACCAGGGCTTGAACCCATGTCCCCTGCATTGGCAGGCAGATTCTTAACCGCTGTGCCACCAGGGAAGCCCTGAAATGCACAGATCTTAAGCATATAGTTTGATGAATTTTGAAAGATATTTAACCTCCATTTAACCCACACCCTACTCAAAATATAAAACATTTTTAACACCTGAGGAAATTCCCTTGGATTGCCTTTCATTCAGTCCTTTCCCTAAGAGATAAATACTGTTCTGACTTTTATCCATGGATTATTTTCTATTCTTCATATAAAGGGAATTACATGATATGCACTCTTTTCTGCCTGACTTCTTTTACCCAATGTAGTTTTTTAGGGATCCGTATTGTATAAATAGTTTGTTCTTTTTATTGCCGAGTAGTATTCCATTTTATGGCTATAGTACATTTAGTTTATCCATTCTCCTAACAGTGAATATTTGGGCTGTTTTCCACTTTTTAGCCATTTAAAGTAAAACTGTTATGAACATTTTTTAAACAAGTCTATGGACTTACGTTTTCATGTCTCTTCAGTAAATATCAAGGCATGGAATTACTGGGTCATAGTATAGGTGCATGTTTAACTTTATAAGAAATTGCCTAAGAGTTTTCCAAAGTTGTAGTATTTTACACTTCCACCAGCAATGTAGGACAGTTCCAGTTGCTCCACATCCTTACTAAAATTTTGTACTGTTACTATTTTCAATTTTATCTATTTTAGTAGGTGTGAAATGGTATCTCAGTGTGATATACTGTTAGTTTTCACTAAATGAAACTACGTTTTTTGTGAATTTTGAAAATTCTGAGGCAGAGTTTTGACCTCTGCTAACTACAATTGCATAACATTTTGTAAGACCTTGATGGGCTGCAATTACCAGTAAGATTGACACATAGCAAGAACAGAGAGCACAATTTTATCATAAGAGGGGGTTTGGAGAGAGCCAGGATAAATACAATGGTTTTTGTTTCAGTGGATCTATAAAGCCTGTGAAATTCATTGCAGTATTGTGAGGTGTGTCAGTTTCTGTACATGTGTGTCTGTGTATGTCTATGTGTGCGTGTTTGTGACTTTTACTAGGGAGTGAACCATGAAAGTCTAAAAGTGACCCATGATCTTCAGGAAAAAATAGTTAAGTAGGTAATTGATGCTTGGGAATATTGTTTCCAATTTTTTCTACATATACTGTTAATGTTGGATGAGCAATTAATATTTGCAAGAATTTAAATAACTATAATTTATATTTGTTGTATGTTTCATCTTCTTCTCTTCTCATTTCTCTAGCTCCCTGCGGAACTAAATAAAAACACTGACCCTGCTCATCATCACGTAATGTGCTACAAAGCTTGAGATTTGCTCAGCTGCTTTAATGTGTTAGAACATAGGGCCTTGCTTTAAGGGGAGTTTCATCAACTTTTAGAAAGCTTACTGTTCATGTTTGTCTAATCCCATAAGAGTTGAATGGTCTCAGAATTTTCACTCTCGATGAAGAAATAAAAGACGGAAAAGACCCATTCGGCAGCCTGGTCCTGTGCCAATGAAGGATTACCTTCTCAATAGCCCTGGAGATAATTTTCACTTTAGCAATATTAAATTACTAAACTTGAACCGCTTGCCTTAGGAGACCATTTCAGAGAACAAATAACTGCTTGGGCTTATACCAGTTCTATATTTTAAATTATAATATAAAGCGTTCTAAGCACTAAAAGCTAGATCAATCATGATCAACGTCAGTAGCTTAGATTATCTTTGCCAACTATGTGTTACTGATCCTCTTACTCTTCAGATTTTCATTTCAAAAACAGTGAACGTTATCCCTCTCTGTAAGAGGAATCCACAAGTATTTACAGTAAAAGAAAAGCTTCTTAACCTTTTAAATTTGGGTTTGAGAGTCTTCCTTGAGTTGACCATAAATTGGTGGCAAAATCTGTACTTGAGTGCGAAACAGGCCACAACAGTCTTGATTTTGTTGCAGTAAAGCAGCAGGAACCTGGCATTGCTATCTACAGTGGATAGAGCATTCTCTGTATCGCCACCTAAACTTTGACCTTTTCTTCTTGGGACTGGTTTGGTGTGAGACACAAGGATTGCAGAGCCACTTTAGTTCTTATTTTATATAATTAGCATTGACCACCATCTTCTTTTTTTGGCCACTACCTTTCTGAAATCTCCTGCTTACCGTCATGTCTGCTGTCACATGACCAAAATGGTTTGCTGTAGATCTGAGAGCAAAATCCCAGATTTATATAGGCTTTCAGATTTGTGTGGATGTGAATCTTACTGTGTCACTTTTCCTTGTGCATTACAAGATTTATATTATTGCCTTTTCTTTGTTTTGCTTTCTCTTAGATTCTCAGCAGTCTAGTTTCTGGTCCATTAAAATCACGTCCTTATTACCAACTCCAAGTGTATAATCTCATTACTTATCCTTCTGGAGTTCATCATTGCCTTTGTTTCTTTTTCCTTCTTGAAATCACACCTCAGGATCTAGAGGAATAGTTTTTTCCTCCATTCTTGTTCTTTTATTTTAGATGGATCTTTTGACCTTTGTCTAAGGGTTTTTTGCTTTAACTTATCCCAGTTACCGTCATTCTCTGGGAGATTGTTTTCTTAAGACTGCTACCAATTGCTCTGTATTTCCCTCTTTTTATTGGGGTAATTTGTGTTGGAAGAAAGCATGTAATTATAAAAGGTGTGTCTTAGGTATGACTGGTGAACCTGGCACACAGCCTTGTAAAGTTAGAAATCCAATCTCATCTGTACTCCAAAGTGATAAGATGCTGGCATGTTGAATCACGCAAACAGACCTCACAAAAGACGAGTATAAAAACAAGAATGTAGCTTATTAATTTAAAATGAGAAATATAGC
This sequence comes from Orcinus orca, assembly GCF_937001465.1. NCBI lineage: Eukaryota > Metazoa > Chordata > Mammalia > Artiodactyla > Delphinidae > Orcinus > Orcinus orca. The sequence continues at coordinate 56,279,936 of NC_064570.1, read as the reverse complement.
TAATAGAAAAATCAGGTATTTCTCTTGGCATGACTTGCCCCCCCTCTCTCTATAGGCCAACTACTTGGGATTAGTGATGATATGATTAGAGTGAGGGGTATTAGTTAAATGGACTTGATGTGTAATAGCAACCATCTTTAGGAGCTTATGGTGTCCATCTATATAACAGAAATACTCCAGCCAGGTCAGGTCTGTGCTTGTGCCTGCCTGGAAAGGTATCTTCTCTCCTGTAAGTGTTTGTATTACCATAGTGGATGTTTACCTCTGTGACAATCTTTTTTTGTGCTCTTACAGCTGCACAATCTTTTTTTGAATGACGTTTTCTTAGCTCAGTTATATCGATAATGTTGATTAGGTTATGGTCAATTCTTGCTGGCCAAAGACCATGTCTTTATATCTACTGTATTTGCTTTCTTAGTTTAATTATTGGAGGAAAATCCCAACTGCCCTTATTTTCCCCTGTGTTCTTTCATGACTTTGATAACCATCCATTTGATTACATACGGATTTGTTTTTTTTTGTTGTTGTTTTTTTGTGGTACGCGGGCCTCTCACTGTTGTGGCCTCTCCCGTTGCAGAGCACAGGCTCCGGACGCGCAGGCTCAGCGGCCGTGGCTCACGGGTCCAGCCGCTCCGTGGCATGTGGGATCCTCCCGGACCGGGGCACAAACCCGCGTCCCCTGCATCGGCAGGCGGACTCTCAACCACTGCGCCACCAGGGAAGCCCGGATTTGTATTTTTTAAAATGCAGGTCATGCTATATCCAGAGTATTATTTTGATACTTGCTCTGAAAATAATATGGCAAAACAATATGCATGCTTCTAATTCCCCTCCTATCTACTTCTAAGCACCTGGCAAATATCCTTTCCTATTATATTCAACATATTTCTTTCTGGAGGCATATGTATACTCTGTACATTGGGTAAAATAATGTACGTAAGGAAAACTGTAGGTTGAAACAGGAATTTGAAGCTTCAGCATTTGTAGTAATTTATGAGACGTAGCACGCCCTGTATTAGAAGCAGAGATGAGCAGGTTATCATATTTGTCTCGGGATTCAAAGTATCTTAGACGAGGTAGATATACAGCTGTGCTATAGGGAGGGCAGGGGCTTCTGAGAAGTCATATTTGAGCTTTGCAAAAAGAGAGTAGAATTTTCCTGGTCAGGCTGAAGGAGCACACTGCTCCTGTGTTTGGGGAAGTTGAGTTTGGCTGTAAGTGGAATACAGAGCAAGAGGTGAAGGTGATGAAGGCAGAGAGATCAACAGGTGATTCTGAAGACCTTCTCTATGCTGATGAGGGATCTTGACCTCTTCCTATAGGCAAATTGAAGCAATTGCAAATACAGAGCTAGAACTTGAGAGAGAGAGACAGAGCTGGAGACATGGATTTGGGAGAGATCGTAGATCACTGAAGCTGACTCCAATCAGAGACAGCCAGTAGATAAAGAAGAGAAATTAAGAGGTTCAGGAGGGCAAGAATCTGTCCCTTGGTGTGGTCATGGATTCTTGTTTGGGAATAAATTGAGAGACCAAAGATATCTCATGGATGTTAGGGAATATCTATGCAAAGCAGGTATTCTGGAAATCCCTGAAAGTGTCCTATTGAAAGGTGATTCTTCCAGGCAAGGGAGAACAACCAGTAAAGGGTCTCTCCACCTCCCATCCCACAACCCCTGGGTCGTGTTTGGACTACAGCCTTGCAAACATAAGTCAAGTAGTGTAATGACTTTAGTTGTAAAAATTGTCACAATAGTTATTCATTTATCATACCCTCAAGCCTCTGACACTCATTTCTTTTTATGATTTCTAAACTTTGTCATTTATTTTTGAATTCCATGCCTTGTGTTTCTTAATTTCTTTAGTCTAGTAATGAACTTTCTTTTCCATCAACTTTACTTCTTCTAACTCCTTTGCTTCTTTCTTTTGGCACCACGTTGAAAATGATCCTCACCCTTTACAGTTTTCACATGTCCATGTGTTTCTCTTTGCAACAGAGTCCTTTCCTGGTTTCAGAGCACTCTTTCAGTGTCTTTCTGTACATCTTTATATATGCTCTGTCCTTTCCCTCGCCTCCATTCAAATAACCATCCCCTCCTTTTTCTTACTTCATCTAGTAAAGCCTTGTCTAATATTTTTCCCCACTATCCCTTTTCTTAAATAATTTACTGGCCTCTGTCAATCTCTTCTTAAGTTTAAAGCTTGCTTTGAAAGAAGGCCTTCCTTAATTTATCTCACAGCACACCTTCATCAATCTTAGGTACTACTTCTGAGAAAGGAACTGTCACATTTGAACAGTTGTCCAGTTTGGGATGTACACTTCTTGAAGGAATGGATTGTTCTTTCATACTCATATATCTTTCCCATATTTTTGAATTTTTAAAATCTGTTATCTATCATGAATAGAATTCTAATTGAAAAAGATTTGAAACCAATGTTTCTAGAATTTATAGGTCCTGGTACTACACCATGTGTGCACATATATTTATCATGTGGAGAGGGTTCATAATTTTAGCTAATTCTTAAAGGTCTCCAGGATGAAAATAAACATGCTTACTTAAGACTATAAAGGTCAAGATCTTACCTTCAACTTTTGCAAGGAATAAGTTTAATTAGCTTTTTATATGAACTTAAAATAGTTGTGTATAATTGATCTCACTACTTTTCTTTTTTACCCTGTCTGGTTGGTATTAATATTACATTTTATTAACTTACAGATCACTTTCAACAAGATTTTATATTTATGTACTGTCTTCCCACAAAATTAGCTATTTTATAATGATTCTGAATGTAGCTTTACTTCAATTTGTTCTTTGAAAAAACTTATTTTTTTCAAAGAACAAAATCAGAAACAGGAAAATGGGAGCTTCTGGCAGCCTAGCAGCAAAGTGTGTAATTTTCTAGCCATTCAGCTGCCACCTGCCCTGCCACCAGAGATTCAGTCTAATTATACTCGCTGATCTGAGCCAGCCACTGAAAGAGATATGATGTATGTGAAAGGGGAGGTTCTTTGAAGAGTTAAAGCAATCTTTCTTTAAAAGCTTGCTCTGTTTTTGCCTTGATGCATGCTTTCACTGACTCTTCCTGCCCACAATGTAAACCCAGATTCCATACAAGTAGGTGACAGAGCGGAAGCTGAAGGTACTAACATTAATCACAGGAAGTTCAATTTTTCTAGCCTTCAGTTCCACCAAGTGACAGGGTGATTTTTACTTTTCTCTTCTAGAATCCTAATGTGCTGAATGATATTTAGGGTTCACACTCTCCTCAAAGTATCCAGATGTCAATCTGACAAATGACCATGTTTTCTATAAGATGCCAGGGATTGATTGGATCGTGGACACATCTGGCTTGTTTTCTTTTTTCCAGCAAAGGGGAAGGTTTGGTAAGTTCTCACCTGCCCCGGGGTCAAGGTTCTGGTTGACCCTTTGGAATCAAGTAGTGATTCTCCATTTCTAAATGTGTCAAAGGCTCCCATGGCGATCAGCTTTTCTGACATTGATATAGATACTGCATGTTTAGTTTAGTGGCTTTTCACTCAGTATTTTAATTCCTATAACTAGAATATTAGGGGAGTGATGTTACATGTATTTAGATTAAATGCATATTTGTTGGATAATCAGTTATGACTTTTGAAGCTCTATTTTATTCAGAATCTAAGTAAATTTAATTTATAATAGTGCCTCTTAAGATTCATAGAATAGGCCTTTTTAGTAAAACCATAGTATAGACAAGTTCATATCTTAGTTTAATGTCCAAGTTTCTTTTGGGACAAGTGATGGTGTTATTGCTTTAGAAAATAATGCAAATTTTGTCATCCTTTGGATTAAGTTTTAAAGCTTCCTTATTTTAGGAAAATTTGGTTAATTAGCTAAGTGTCTAATTTTCCTGGAACTTTTAAGTTTAAGGCTCAAATTGTTCCAGTCTAGAAACTTGAGTCAAAACTCACTACTGCTCCTTGTTTCTGCCTCTTTTCATTTTGCTGACTTTAATGTATCATCTTTTTCCTCAAAGTATTTCTCACCTCCTCCCTATGCACTATTTTCCTAAATTACTTTGACTGTGTAAATATGACTTGTTATACTTCTTATAAGAGTATTTTAATAGTAAAATCAGTGGATGTGGTAGGCAGTGCAGGATGGTGTATTAGTTTTCTAATGCTGTGTAACAAATTACCACAAACTTAGTGGTTTTGACACAATACCCATTTATTAGCTCAGAATTCCATAGGTTAGACGTCCAGCTCAGCATGGCTATGCTCAGGGTCTCACAGGCTGAAATTAAGACATCAGCTGAAGTGAGTTCTTGCCTGGAGGGTCTGGGGGAAAATATCTTCCTCCAAGCTCATTCTTCTTGGCAGAATTCAGTTCCTTGAGGTGATAGTCGGAGGTCCCCATGTCCCTGCCTGCTGTCAGCTGGGGGCACTCTAAGCTCCTGAGGTTGCTACCTTCCTTGCCTTGTGACCTTCCCCATCACCCAGCCAGGAAAGGTGCCTTGAGCTCTCCTTGGCTTCTTGGCATATTTAAGGGCTATGTGATTAGCTTAAAACCATCCAGATAATCTCCCTTTGTTAAAGACAATTGATTCAGGTCCTTAATTACATCTGCAAAAATCCCTTCATTGCAGTACGTATATTAGAGTTTGATTGTATAACTGAGAGAAGCTGTGTGTACACCAGAGGCTGAGAATTTGGAGGGACATCTTAGAATTCTGCCTGCCACAGATGGCTAACCTATCTGTCACTCCTAATTCCTTTCTGCCATACCATATGCATTATAGAAGCTGGAAAGCCACTGGTTTTCCAGGCTCCCTTCCAGGTAGGATAACTATTTGACCTGGCCAATGAACCATTAAGAGGGAATTCACCAGAAAGCAGCTGAGAAACCTTTGCTTTCCTGATAAACAGGTATTCCCAGAGCTTTTCCTTCCTGTATGGAATATAGGAATGATTCTTTGAGCTACATTGGCCACCTGGTGACCATGAGGTGACAAACGTATATACCAAGCCATCTGGGTACAAGTATGCACATGTTTCTCTTGACCATCGATTGACGATGTTCTTATTTGATAAAACAGTGCTAGGGTAGTGGAGAAAAAATATCAACAGTCCTTGAGGGCATTGTTGAGCTACTGTGTCAGGCTTAGATCTTTACACTTCCAGACTTCTTAATTTTGAGCGACAATTAATTGTGTTTACTGACAAAGCTGCTATTATTCGTGCTCAAAACACTCCTAACGATAAAAGGCAACAGGGTAAATTAATATTTATGAGTAGTTACTAAGTACCAGCCATGGTGCTAGATGTTTTATACATTATTTCACTAATATTCACAGCAATTCTGTTAGAAAGGAATTCGTATTATTCTTGTCCAGAGTTCTGCTGTCACAGAGATAGCATGTGCTGGAGTACAATTTCAAGACAAATCTGCCCGGCTCCAAGTGCCCATATTTATTTCACTAAATCATGCTGCGTCTCTTAAAGGTTTAGTTCTATTCCTGACGGCTTCTTAATCCTGTTCCTTCTTAATGCTTCATCATAATAATTTTGGTATTTTGCATGCTTATAGGTACATGACAGTAGTATAAGTATTTAGAAACTCTATGCTATGGACTGAATTGTGTCCCCCTCAAATTCATATATTGAAGCCCTAACCCCCAATGTGATGGCATTTGGAGGTGAGGCCTTTGGGAGATAATTAGGTTTAGATGAGGTTATGAGGGTAGGGTCCTCATGATGGGATTAGTACCCTTATAAGAAGAGACACCAGAGTCCCCACCCACTCTCGCCATGTGAGGACACCAGGAGAAGGTGGCTGTCTGCAAGCCAGAATGCAAACTCCCACTCACACCTCACCATGCTGGCACACTGATCTCAACTTCCAGCCTCCATAACTGTGAGAAATGCATTTCTATTGTTTAAATCACCCAGTCCATGATATTTTGTTATGGCAGCCTGAGCACACTAAGACAGGTGATAACCTGCCAGGTCCCCCTTCTCCTGAATCAACATCCCCAAAGCCCACCCTCCACTTTGGATGTAGTAGATGTTGACTGTACTCTTCAATCCTTGCAAACTATCAGGACTTTTTATCTTTGCTCCATAACCAGATGAATTTAAACCTTTCACTAGAGGCAGAAGAAATTGCTGAAGGCAAGAAAAAGTATTTAGATTATCTATCTTTCCAGAAAAGTTATGTCTGCCTGGGGACTCTTCTTCCAAGTTAGTCCCTGGGAGAGGTCTCTAGCCACTGTGGGCATTTTAAATGGGTGTAACTCACTTCTGTAAACACCTGATCTCTGCCCCTTAGACCACTCTATTATTCATGTTTCTTCTAAAGGAAGATCTCTGGGGTCATGAAACTTCAATCTAAATCTTGAACTTATCATAGCTCTGTCATCCTTGCAGTATATCCTCAGAAGGCACCAAGCAATGTGTATATACATTATCACTAGCTAGAGCATTGAACTCCAACCCCTACCTTATCTTTTACTCCAGTGAAGCTGGTCTAAACCACAAGTGAGCCTCAAGAACATTTTTACCTTCATTCTATAATGAAGTGGGAGGAGAAAAAGGCTTTCTCCTCCCACTAGATACATATATGATTTTGCCCTTAGTTTCCACTCAAAAAACAGGGAGAGAAAATTGGGAAAGAAGAAAAGGGGAACTTCATCTCACATTGGTGGAAGTGCCCCATTTGTGTCTCCTGCCTTTAACACCACTCTGGTCCCATAAGTCTTCCTTATTAAAAGGTATTATTATTCCACCCTCCTCCTTAACTTCCTCAACTCATCTTAAATGGGAGTGAATGGAAAGAGCTCTGTGGAGAAAAATGGAAACAGGTCCCTCCAAAAGAGTGGTTCTATTCAAGTTCAATGTATAATTCCACTTACTAAAAGCTGTACCTCCATAGAATCTGGCCTCATGGTCTCCTTAGAACTACATTTTGTTCATCTTTTCAAGAGGAGAAGTTCAGATGTAGAAGTGAGGAGTAAAGAAAAATTTGAGCTCCCACTTCTGCAGTGATTTTCAAAGTCTTTAGCCACATACACTTTATTCTAATAAAACCTTACCTGGACTCCCATTTTTACAACTCTAATAAATTCAGAGATTCTCTGGTTGAACAAAGGAGTAGGCGGTAGCCTAGGTAGTTGGAGCACTGTTGGAAATAACTGACTTAGAGGTTAGAAGATGTGACCAATATCTCCTGGTCCAGGCCCATACTCCTAACATGCAGGTAGAAAATAGGTCATGGGGATGGAGAGAAGACTGGGCCTGAACTTCAGCAAGTCCACAGCTATCTTTTGTCTTATTCACTTTGACAGTTGGCGTGTACCATGTATAGGCAGAGGCTAAGTCCTGTTGAGCTGGTACATGAAACCTTTTTCTGCTGCATAAAATGTCTTCATTCAAGAGGTTTATGGTTTCTAGACAGCAATCCTGACCTGCTTCAGTCAATGCAGGAGAAAAAAGATAGGTGCAAGATACTCCAATTAGGCTCCAGCATCTCCTTCGTCTGTACCCTTACACATACTATAAGGAGAACCAAACTCAAATTATTTTTTAAGAATCAGAATTTCAGAAAGCCTGACTGTGAGTTTCTTAGGGTCACAGAGCTTTCCTGGTGCCCAGGGCAGAGGATGGAGAGACCAGTGTTATCTGCTCAGTCCACTTCCAGGTTTCTTTTACAACCTCTGATGATCTGTTGATTTTCTTGCTATCAGGTCTGTTTCTGCACATGAGTAATTGGGGGCAGAGGCTGACCCTGCTGTTGTATAGAAGTAATTGATGACAGTAAATTTATCCCTTTGTGTTGCTCAGGTATAGAGAGTTCTTTATTTCACACTATATCATAAATTACCCACCTACAGCCAGGTTCTGAAATTGTCTTTCCCAACTTCAGTTAAAGTTCATGGAGTTTGATGTGTGGATTTAGTATAGGATTAATTCCAGAGCCATGACCTTAGACCTTCTTACACATGGGTATTTCATGTATGGCATTTCCTATTAAGATAGAATCTGATTAGAACATAGATGTTTCTCCAGAGAAACATTGGAGAAACAATGTTTGGTTGCAGAAGCAATCCTCAAATACATGTCTCAATTACCACTAAGCCCCCTCCTTCCAAAGCCCTATTGATGTGGACTGTTTTTGCTTTGTTCTTTTGATTATAATTTATTTAACTTTGATTTTCCTGCCACTTTATATTTAACCAGTCATATGTAAAAATATTAAGTTAAAGGAACCATGTGAAAATGTACCCAAAATAAAAGGACAAGCCCACATTTAGAGTTGTGAATTAGAAGAAAGAATACATAGACTGGAACTAGTGAACACTTGAAACAAAACCCTATCCCATGGTTCCCTCTTCCAAGGCCAGATTCATAATTCCTAGGAACCTAGCCTAGTTTTGACCACCCTCAGCTCAGTTTTCCAGTGTTGCCCTTACCACTGCTGCTATTGACACTAAGTATAATCCCTGTCTCTGCTTAGATAATTGGTGTCCCAGTTATTTCTTTGCTCATCATTCTGTTGTTTTTGTGGATACGCTGAAAAGAAGAAACAGTTTAGTCCCAAATCTATAATCACAAACATGCTTGTCTCACGTAGAATTTAGGTATTTAAATGTTTGTGTATATGCCAGGTATAGGAACCAAAACGAAAAATTAGAATCTTGGAGGTTACCTGGGAAATGTTTCTTTCAATTTGAAATGCTCTGACTCTGATGGGAATGTTGAAGTCCTCAAAACAGAAAGTAAATTCACTAGTAAGTTGGAATTTCCAATTTGTTTGTGAACAATCTAATTTTATGTACTAAAGAGGTTATAAATTTCTTTAGAATGTTCTGTGACATTCAGTAGTCAGTGACAGAGAGCAGTAGACATGAGTAATGGGCAAGGAAAGCATGATTGCCAAGAAGTAACTAAAATAGACAGTAAAGGAAATGTCCATGTTGCAAGGACTTTGGGGCCCGTAGGGAGAGATCTGCAGAACTCTCGTGGTTCAGCAAGGTCTTGACGACCCCGGATGGAAAGGGAGAGTTGAAATAAGATTTATTCTAGATTTCAAGTCCTCTGTGGCATGAGGGAAAGAAGGAGTGAGAAGGAAGCCAAAAGAAAAACTATGAGGTAATTACATACATACCTTAGTGGAATAATTACTAGAAATGCAAAGGGGTTGCCTGTGTGTAGCAAGGTGATGCAGCAGTGGGCTTACACTTTAAATAAAACATCTCTGGATCCTATCTCTGTGCCCTTTCCTTTCCAAAAGTCCTTCAACAAGTAGCTTAGTCATTGTAACTATCAGTTTCTTTACCTGTAAAGCAGAGGTAAAAATGGTACCTATCTAATAGGGTTATTTAAAGATTAAGTGTTAATGAATATAAAGTGCTGGCCCATGTAAATGTTCTATATATGTGAATTGATACTTATTAATAATTATTGTTCTAATTCTAATTATTCTAATTCACTCCCACATCAAACTTTGGGATCAATCCTATAACAAGGGCTGCCGGGACCCTCTGTCAATAGTCTCAAGTTCAGCACCAGTCTTACTGTAGGTTCTGCTTGAATTACTTTGTCCATTCATGCATTTATTCATTCAACAGATGTTTATTGACTCTCTGCCCCTGAGGGAATTGTATTCTAGTAGAGAATATTATTATAAACAAGAAATATATTAACAGGCCAGATAATTTTGGCGAATGATAAAGACTATGAAGAAAAGTCAAGTGAAGGAACCAAAGGTGGGTGGAGTTGGGGAGACTGCTGGGAAGTATGGTCAGGGAAGGCCTTTCTCAGCAGACGGCATTTGAACAGAGACCTGCATGAGGAGATGGAGACACCACGGGAAGATATTTTAGGAAAAAATTCCAAGTAGAGGAAATGGTAGAAATAAAAGCAGAGAGATGAGAAAGACTTCGGTATATTCGAGTTTCAGAGCTTCAGAATCAATACCGGAGTACCTAGACCACAGGGAACAAGGATGCTTCTGGGATGAGAAGGGGCTGGTGAGGCTGGGAGGGCAGATCGCCAAGGCCCTGAAAGCTGGGGTGAGAGGTTTGGGTGGTTTTATCCAACTGCCTAATTAAGTTGCTGCTTGATCACCGCAAAAGCCACTCAAACTGGGTATTATCTTTAGACAAGCCCTTAACAATATTTTTGGAGGGTGAGAACTGGAATACAAGTGTTGTTTTAATATAGGGCCTTCATTATTTTAGTGCTTTCAATAACGTACCATATAAGAAGGTAGCAAATTTAGGAACATTAAGTTTTTCAGGATCCCTGTTGATCTCTCCTAAGGGGCCCAATGCCTCAGCCACCTTCCTCTGAACCATCAACACCTTTCTCCTGGGCCATAGGAGCTGTCTGCCACTGCCTCTGTTGATTTATCAGATATACAGAAGATCATCTGGGGTTTTCACTCAAGCTGCAGGCATAGACCTGAGTTAACTCCTAATGCCAGAAGGATTTTTGTTGTTAACAAGATACTTGCATTCAGGTTCAGACTTTCCACTGACCTCCCCAAAGTGAATTTAACCTATATATTCTGATCCAAGGATCCAAAACCAAAAAAAATTATCCTGAAGGAACACTTATGTGCTCTAGTAAAGAAGTATAATGATGAAAAAAACATTATTCTGTAGACCAGAGGAGCCCAAATGTGAACCTAAAATGAGGTCAGTCCCTGCATTCACTTTGTATCCAGAGGCCTGGTGACCCATCCTTTAGAAGTCCTATTCACTGAGATGCAGGGTTCGCTCCTGGGCCTTCCTAAGGTCCAGTAGTACTTTCTCATCAAAATTTATGAATCTAGCTTCAAGTTATTCTCATTAGACGTCCAGGATTAGATTTACCCCTTAAATCTGAGAAGCCTGCCTCTAAGCCAAAGACATCATTCCTTCTCATTCAACACAGATTTACTTGGTACGTACTATGTGCTGTCGTACACAGATGTGTTAGATGTTCAGGTAATAGCACTTAACATTATAGCCCAGACCTGGTCGTCTCTGTGGTGAAGTAAGTGCGGAAGTCCCAAAGCTCCAGAGAGTTGACAGTGCTGTGAGTACACAGAGCAGCATGTTAACACAGACGGCGGGTCTACGCTGGGAGCTGGGTGAGGAATAGAATTTAGCCACATGTGAGGTGTTGTATTGGGAGGGAGCTGAAACTGAGGGCAGGTTGTATAATTCTGTGGTGATGACAACATGAATCTCTCTGTATATTATTTGAGGAATTACGTTATTTTTAAAAGAAAATTCTTTAGATAAAACAATTTACAAAGTGATTGAGAGGCAACTTCTTTGTCTCCTGTAAAGTTACCCTCAAGATCTCAAAAGGCTTATGGTAGATTGTATTCCTGGCCCCAGGAATCTGTGGCTTTTGCTGTGTGACACTGCTGTCCCTCCCACTAAAGGTAAAGTGAACTCCCACCTTGACTTTCTGCTTCCCCTGTGACTTACTTGACCCATGAACTGTTAGCAGATATGCAAGCAAAAGCTCGAAATGGACTCGCATGATTGAGTTTGCCTTCTTGCACTTTTGCTATCCCCATGAGAAGAACCTCCCCTGGGTAGATGCTGCCTATTCAGCATGGTCCCAGAATGAACATACACAGAGCTGCCCTGATCCAACCTGTAATGAGAAAATAAGCCTAGACCCAAGGAAAACTTAAAGTGGAGCTGACCAGTTTAGCCAGAGCAGATCAGTAAGCCCCTAGCCGAACCACAAATACTTAAGTAAGAGTAAAGATTGCTGTTTTAAGCCAATGAATTTTGAGTGGGTTTTACATAGCATCATGTGGTAATAACTGACAAATGCAGAGCACAACTACTAAAAAGCTCACATCAGTGATAGTCCTGCATTTCTGTGTTAGGATTCCTGACTTACTCTTTCTTCTGTCTTGAGCTACATTTGTTGGTTTGTATCCTGGTTTCCTAATACTTGTGGCTGAACACACCCTATCCCCAGTAAAAATAGCTTCTTTACCTTTTATGATTATCCTTTGCCTGGACAACAGCATGACTGCATAGGCCCCTAAGTCATTGATTAATCCTGTGCCCTCATGCTATTCACATGTCCTCTTTATGACCTCTCCCGCCTATGGATTTGGACTGACCTTCAACTTCCATCTCCATTTAATTATTCCTAGAAGAAATGATTTGATATCTTTCTTTCAAGTTATGCATTAGAGGTTGTGCTCATATACTTATAAAAAGAAGCAATTAGGACACAGATATATACAGAGGGAAAACCATGTGAACACAGAAGACAGTCATCTAAAAGCCCAGGAGAGCGACCTTAGAAGAAATCAACTCTCAATTTATTGATCTCTGACTTCTAGCCTCTAGAACTGTGAGAATATAAATTTTTGTTGTTTAAACTGCCCAGTCTGGGGCTTCCCTGGTGGCGCAGTGGTTGAGAGTCCGCTTGCCGATGCAGGGGACACGGGTTCGTGCCCTGGTCTGGGAGGATCCCACGTGCCACGGAGCGGCTGGGCCCGTGAGCCATGGCCACTGAGCCTGCGCGTCCGGAGCCTGTGTTCCGCAACGGAAGAGGCCACAACAGTGAGAGGCCCGCGTACCGCAAAAAAAGAAAAAGAAAAAAAAAACCTCAATAAACTACCCAGTCTGTGGTACTTTGTTATGGCAGCTCTAGCAAACCAATACACTGAAAAAGGTGATAAACTAGGATGAGCGCATTTTTTTTTTTTTTAAAGTACTCAAAGGGCTGCCTGCCAATGTGGGGGATGCAGGTTTGAGCCCTGGTCTGGGAGGATCCCACATGCCGCGGAGCGACTGGGCCCGTGAGCCACAACTACTGAGCCTGCGCGTCTGGAGCCTGTGCTCCGCAACAAGAGAGGCCGCGACAGTGAGAGGCCAGCGCACCGCGATGGGGAGTCGCCCCCGCTCACCGCAACTAGAGAAAGCCCTCGCACAGAAACGAAGACCCAACACACACAAAAATAAAATAAATAAATAAATACAATTTTAAAAAAAGAAGCAAAAAAAAAAAGTACTCAAAGCACTATGAAAACACAAAGGAGGTATTTTTAGGAGTTAGGGGAAAGAAGGAAGAAGAGAAATCTATAGAAATGGTAATATTTTGAATTTTAAATGATGAATAAGATGGTATTAAGTAGAAAATATTTCAGGTAGAATGAAAAACATGCAAATACAGGAAGATATGATGAATCATGGAATATTTAGGTAAATGCAAATTGTCTGGTAAAGCTGGAAATGTAAGGAGATAAGCAAAAATAACTACCACAGACGTCTTATGCAGATAGTTCATACTTAAAGAGAGCATGCGCTCTTTCCCTAGAACATATAAATTATCTACCATATAAAATAATTTTTGTAACAAAGAGTGATTTCTTCACATTCTATTTCAATTGGACCCCTAGTGTCAAATAGCTTGGCAGCTTGATTCCAATATCTAGCTGCAAAGCTTCTGGAGGAAGATTGATATTCCTGAATTTCTATCAATGTATTCTTACCACCACATAATCATTGCACCAAATATTCTTCCGTTTTATAGGCTATCTAACTAGCTCCCAAAGATAAAAGCTCTGAATTAGTTACAGAGGTTGTAAAATCAGAAAACTTGGGTACTATTTACCATCAAACTGAGCCAGAGAAATTTTTTTTTTTTTTTCTTTAGAAGGGCTGGGAATCCATGATTGTTTGGGATTGTACTGATGCAGGTGAAAAGAGTGGCTGAAGCATTGAGCCTGTAGAAGAAGGAAGATGAGTGAATTTCTGTTATTGGGCTTCTCTCCAAGTTGGCAAAATCAAACAGCCATGTGCCAGATGTACACGGCTGCTGTTGGGCCATCTGCAGCTTGCTTTTGTGCCATATGCCACTTTTACATTCTGTTGACTGGGGTATCAGAGGCAAAATTCACAATGCAATTGTTTTTGCATTATTCTTGTAAATTTAATCAGAAAAAAAAAAAAGAACTGATATCCAGCTAGGCTAGGGAGTGAGCATAGCATAGATGGTACAGAGATAAGTACTGCTAAGATTGCTTCAGGGTCTTAACTCAAAAGCCAGAAGCACCCTTTGACTACACTTTGAGAAAACAAATGACAAAGAGGTGCTGTGATCCTGACTCTTTGGTAGCCTTGTTAACTTTGAGTCCTCTTTGAGGCCATTTTTTACTTTTTCTTTTTTTTCCTCTAATTTGTTCCACTTTGCTTTTTCCCTTGTCTATGGATAGCAACCCTACTACATACACTAAATAAAAACCTAGCCAATTATTTCCTCTTTATTGAAAATGGGCTGTAGTTGTGGTTTTATATTTCTGAGTTGTTGTCCTACCTGGCACAGTAGTACAACATTAGCAAAAAAAAAAGATTGCTTTGCAATTTGAATTCCATAGTTAATATAATAATACCATTGACAGGTTATAAGCAAAGAAAGTGGATTATGATATGCTTATATATCATACCCAGAAAATAATTTCTTGTTTTTTTCCCAGACTTTTACAAGACTGTCAGCCATTCGTGACCATATATTAATATGTTTACTTTTTGGCAGCTTGGAATCTAGTTGAGACTGAACTCTAGTCAACACTTTTCTGAATCAAAGCTTAGAGTCTTAATTAAGCTAACAAATGACTACACTTCTTAACTGAAGTGGTCATGACACTCCACTATTTCTAGCAGCTGGTATTCTTATTTCAGATATAGCATGTATATACACTGTGATAGTATATAAACCAACAGCACACCTAAAATCAAGGAGGCCTGTTCTTTTTTAAAATTTTGTGAATATTATTGTGTTGAAGTATGCATGGAAAAAGTAAACCTCGGAGGCCTCAAAGATATATGAATAGCTGACATAAGGGAAAGAAAGTCAGAGGAAGTAGTATGGAAACTATATTAAATCTATATTGTTTAATTAGAGCTAATTTAATGTTTTAGCTCTATTTTAGGGATTTTTTTTCTCTGCGTGTTTTAATAAGTGTTCTTGGTGACCAAACTGATTACAGTTTGTAATGTTTAGCATATTCATATCAGTCTAAATTGCCACTGATGTTAGATTATGTTTTAAACTTAAAAATGATCATGAAGAGACGCTTTCAGATGTTTGGCATTTAAACTTTGGGTTGAGAGCTATTCTGTGATATCCTGCTGGACTGGTTCTGTTAGAAAAATTGCAGGCTTTTATAGACAATGAGCCTAACCTAGGATGGTGATGGGGTTCTTTGTGAGCGACTAAGTTCAGATTCCTCATCTGAAAAATTAGCAGGCTGGAGCAATTTATACCTAAGGTTCAATTCAGCTCTTAGAGTGTATGATTATCACTTGTAGTATTTGGTTTTCCATCCCATGGCTATCTTCACTAACACGGAAAATTGAGAACAGATTATACGTAAAGGTCAGCAGCATCCATGGAAAATTGAGAGGAATATGAGGGAACATTACTGAGGCTTGAATATATTCCAGGAAGTGGCCATAGATGCTCTTCACATATTGTGTCTATAATCCCCTCAGCATACATATTAGAGTTCACTATTAGATTAAACCACATGAAATTGCCTTCTTTATAGATCAAAAACTGTTGAATATCAGCAAATCCATATGGGCCATCCTAAATGTTATTCTCTCTATTTCACAAATCAAAACACTGAGACCTAGAGAAGATAAGTAACTTGCCCAGCTGCACAGCTAGTAAGTGGCCAACCTGGAATTTAAACCCTATCCACATTTT
Source organism: Orcinus orca (assembly GCF_937001465.1). NCBI lineage: Eukaryota > Metazoa > Chordata > Mammalia > Artiodactyla > Delphinidae > Orcinus > Orcinus orca. The sequence continues at coordinate 56,264,222 of NC_064570.1, read as the reverse complement.
AAAATACTATATAAAACATTGCTTCTAAAAGCTAGATAAATGTAGTTTATTATGAGCTATTTCTATTTGCACGTAAATAATACCCTAAAACCTTTTCAACTTGTATTTTTAATGGGTTAAATGTGCCCCACCACATAATTTTTCTTGCTAGAAAGCCCCCTACTTCTTCTATTCTAATATGCTGTGTATTAACTTTTGACAAGGAACTGTAGAAATACAGCTACTGTATCTCAAATGCCCACAGTTAGCATATTAATAAGGTAGAGTTAACTTTGCATATAAGGTGGCAAAATAAGTACCAGTTCTTTCAATTTATTTGTTTTAGTCTTAAGCTTAAATTTGACCTATGGTCCTTTATTAGAGATTTTGTGTTTGTGTGTGAGGGAGGGTATCATTCTGTTTTTGGAAACATGCATTTTTTTCCTTATGACTAGTTTCTTGTATTATTATTTTTTTAATTTTAGTAAGAACACTTAAGATCTACCATCTTAACAAACTTTTAAGTACATAATACAGTGTTGTTAACCACAAGCGCAGTGTTGTATAGCAGAGCTCTAGAATCGATTCATCCCATATAATCGAAACTATACCCAATAAACAGCAATTCTCTAGTTTCTTACACATGTTTTTTGTTGTTGTTTGTGCATATTTACTGTGACTTATCTATGATTAGCAGATGTTGGGTGCAGTTTCATGGGGTGGGCAAAGCAGGCAGACTCTATATGGCTAAAAATATGCTCATTGGGGCTGTATTTAAAGCCAATGCATGTGTCAGAATTTGAGTTTGGCAAGCTTTCGCATAACAGTCCTAGCCTGCTGTGAGGAAGTAAACAACATAGAAGCCAATGTACACAGGCCATCTTTGGCCCATTTATATAACAGTGTGTTACCCAGGTATGGAGCTGTAGGGAAAGAAAGCATGGCACAGCAGCCACTGATGAAATAGCAGTTGTTCTTCAGCCATCACTGTGTTGCCAGCGCACAAAGGAAAAAGGACACCTCTCAGAAGTCAGGAACCATCCGTTTAGTCGTAGTTTCTTTTCTGTTCTCTTGTGATCCTATGAGATGTGGTCGGTGCCCTTATTTACTCAGCACCAGGTATGTGCCATGCATAGTGCTGTGGACTTGCATAACCAGAACTGTTCTTGGTACATAACAGGTGCCCAACAAATATTTTTTGAATAAATAAATTATCCTTAATATTCACAACCATATTAGAAGGTAGATATTGTTATACTTGTTTCACACATTAGGGGCCCACCTTCCTAAGGCAATTTGAGATACAACAGCTGTATTTCTACAGTTCTTTGTCAAAAGTTAATATATAGCATATTAGAATAGAAAAAGCAGAGGCTTTCTAGTAAGAAAAATTACCTGGTGGGGCACATTTATCCCATTAAAAAGATAATTTGAAAAGGCTTTTAGGGTCTTATTTACATGCAGATAGAAATAGATAACAACAAAGTATGTTTATCTAGTTTATAAAAGCAGTGCTTTATATAGTATTTAAAGTGTGGACTGGTTTAAATTCTAGGTCGGATAAGTTCAATGCCTCTCTGCTGTGGACAGGAGAGCAGTGATACAGAAAGCATGTGGTAGGAAGATGATGTTCCCCTTAAGCTGATGGCAAAAAAGAGGACTGAGGCCTCACATACACAGTCAACTATGCTCCAAACAGCGTCGGGTCTCTGTCCTCACTTCCTCTCATATTCAAGCAGGCAACACTGTGTTGGGGGAAAAGTCAAACTACATTTTGGAATCAGACCTGAATTTAAATCTTGATTTGTCACATGGTATAAATAACCTATTGTGTCTTCAGTATGAGAACCTGTAAAATGGGACCAATAATACACATCTCACAGTGTAGCTTTGAGAATAAAATTTAAAAATGTCACTAGAGCATCTAGCAGATGATCCAGCTCGTAGTTAAATGCTCAACAAATATTAGTTTCCACCCCTACTTTTTGAGGCTACATTTTCTACGTCAAGGCTTCCCCTGATGTTCATTTTACTATAATTTTGCCAGTATAGAAATATTCAGAGTGGAGGTAGTTGAATAAAGTGGTTTGCTTCTCCCTAGCCTCCTTTCCTTTTACCAGGCATAGTCCTAGAAATGGGTTTAACTTTAACATTTCCTCAGAAGCCATAATGTCCAGCAATAAGATGAATTAGGATGCTTGGCTATTCTTCTCATTGAAAAACACAATAGAAGCTGGGAAGAAAAAAAAAAAAAAACTGGCATGGAAGAAGAGAGGTCCGTGCACATGTAGGGACCTAGAAAGTCCCACTCTTTCTTCATGTGACATAAGCAGGCTGTTTTGGGGGTAAGTGAAAAGCTTGGCACAAGTTGAGGTGCTTCCTCCCAATGAAAATATGCTGCCTTTGAGAAGGTGTCACCAGGTAGAGTTCATGGCTCCAGAAGAATACACACCAGACATCTTTATCCTCTGTTAGAAAGTACTTGTGATACGATTCATATTAATATTTATTTATTCATTTGGAGAAATGTTTTGCTCTTTGTTTTTATATTTCTGGATGCTACATTTATTTTTTTCTCTTTGAAAATTCTAATGACCATCTGCAGCTCTGGGAACTAGAGAAGTTATTGTGACAGCTATATTTCAGATTCAGTTAAGATTACTGGTAAAGTGCATGCATTAGCTTTTAAAAATTTGGGGCAGATTCTAACAACTATATACTAGCTTTTAAAACAAAATGTGTCCCTCTTAAATGCTGGAAATTTCTCAAACAAAGGCAAGAATATGAAATCTGTTCAGCATGTTTCTTTGAGAATATTTTTCAGGAAATAAAACCTTAACTTCACTTAATTAACTTTGGTTGGAACAGAACCATGTTTTTTTCTCCAGTAGTTAGCTTTCTTCACTGTTCTACAGCCACTAACACTAATGACCAACTCATTCTTCTGGAAACATTTTTCTTCCCTGATCTGAGTTCTCTATCCTAGAATGACTGTTTTTCTATTCTCTAATTCTTTTTCCCCTGTTTTCTTTGTTGCTTTTTCCTCCTCCAAAAGTGTATCTTCCTGTCTTTAATCCTATTCTCTCCTTTCTATATTCTCTGTTCCTTAGTGAGCTCACATACTCACATGACTTCAATAACTTATCCCTAAGTACATGATTTTCAAATATCACCCTCAAATAACAACCATGCTTTCTAGTTCTAGTCCACATTTCCAATTCTTTGATTGACAGCACCCCAGAAGTTTCAGTGGCACCCTAATGAAATCATTCCCATTTTTTGATACTGGCATTAAGAAATAAAACTAAAAATCTTAGCTCCATGTTTGATTCCTTCTTTTCCCACTCTACTTTTAGTAATTCAGTTATATTCTGTCAAAACTTTTAATCTCTTCTTCCTTTTCATTACAGTCATTATATTTCATCAATTCTGACATCCATATTTGTTCAAATGTTAACATCTCTGAAACTAGAATGTGTCCTACAATTAATGGTGTATTTGGACTTCTGTAGTTTAATTAGCAGTGCTTTCTGTTATTTCAGAATACTACATAAAATAATGATGTATCTTATAAGCGACTTGATGTCCCATTTTTTATAAACTCCTATTTACCACTCTCTTGAATTTTGGTAATTGTTTTGTCAAACTCCAATTATTCTTTTCATCACCAGAATGTTCTTCTTAAAGTATAATTCTGATCAATCACTCTCTTGGTCAAGAGCTTTTATTTATCCCCATTAGTAATTATAGTATCCACATTCTGTATTTTGGCATTCAAGACCCTCTTGATGTCTTATCTCCCACATCTGTCCTAATAATTTGCCATTCCATATACAAACTGGAGTAGTTGTCAAGTACACGCTGTAATTTCTTAACTCTGTTCCTTTGCTGAAGGCAGTGTTATGCTTCAAATGGTGCATTCTTCCTCCCATCTGTTGATAGCCTACCTGTGAATAAAAGAAGTTTAAATGTCACTAACTCCATGAAGCCTTACTGATTTGCCCAAACATTGTGGTTTCTCCCTCACATGATACTATTATTCCTATCTAATAAAGGAGGAAGTTAAGAAATTAATCAGAGCCAAAGTCCAGAATCTATTTCCTCTTAGAATCTGCTCTACAAAATCTCACCGCAAACCAAGCACCTCATATAAAATCCATCATTCACATACAGTCTCACCACCAGTATAAAAAAACTCAGCTTTCACTTTCAAAATAGCAATTTCATTGATGTATAATTTATGTGAAAAAAGATCCATTATAAGTGTAGCATTCCATGAGTTTTGACATATATAGCCATCACCACAATCAAGATATAGAAAATTTCCATCATCTCAAAAGGTTTCCTTATGCCCCTTTCCTGTCAATCCTCATCTCCCACCCTGGCCCCTAGCAACCACTATAATTTCTGTCACTATACACTAAGTTTCCTGTGTTCAGACTTTCATATAAATGGAATCATATAGTATTCTTTTATATCTGGCTTTTTTGCTCAGCATACTGCTTTTGGGGATTCAATTCTGTTGTTGCATATATCAGTAGCTTGTTTCTTTTTCTTGCTGAGTCCATTGTAGGGATATACCACAATATGCTTACCCATTCGCCTATTGATGGACATTTAGTTTATTCCCATATTTTGGCTATTACACATAAAGCTGCGTAAATATTCTTGAACAAGATTTTTTATGAACATGTGTTTAATTTCTCTTGGGTAAATATCTAGAGATGGAATTTTTGTATTTTATGGCATGTTTGATTTTATGAGAAACTTACCAATCTTTTCTAAAGTAGTGTATCATTTTGCACTCCCAGTAACTATATATGAATTCCTCTTCAAGACTTGGTAGCATCATTCTTTTTAATTTTGGCCATCCTGGTGGATATGTATTGGATTTCATTATAGCTTTATTTTTCATTTCCTTGATGATGTTGAGCATCTTTACTGTGCTTATTGGCTATTTATTTACCTTCTATCAGGTTGTTTTCTTATCAAGTTGTGAAGACAACACGTATTGGGCTGGCCAACAAAGTTCCTTTGGTTTTTAAGTAAAAATAAAAAGCACATTTTTTCATTTTCACCAAGAAATTTATTGAACAATGTATTCACCGTTTTGTGTCAGTACCTTCTTCCATTTTTCAGGCAACTTCATAATTCCATCTTCCCAAAAATTTTTATCTTTTTGAGCAAAAAACTGTTCCAGATGCCTTTTACAGTCTTCCAGGGAATTGAAATTTTTTCCATTAAGAGAATTTTGTAAAGACCGAAATAAATGGAAATCCGAAGGTGCAACATCTGGTGAATATGGCGGATGAATCAGAACTTCCCAGCCAAGCTGTAACAGTTTTTGCCTGGTCATCAAAGAAACATAAGGTATTGAGTTATCTTCATGGAAGATTATGCAGTTTCTGTTGACTAATCCTGGACGCTTTTTGTCGAGTGCCGCTTTCAGTTGGTCTACTTGGGAGCAGTACTTGTTGGAATTAATCGTTTGGTTTTCTGGAAGGAGCTCATAATAGAGGACTCCCTTCCAATCTCACCATATACACAACATCACCTTCTTTGGATGAAGACTGGCTTTTGGTGTGATTGGTGGTGGTTCATTTCACTTGCCCCACGATCTGTTCTGTTCCACATTATTGTACAGTATCCACTTTTCATCACCGTCACAATTTGTTTTTAAAATGGAACATTTTCATTACCTTTAAGTTAGAGAATCACATGCGGAAGTATGGTCAAGAAGGTTTTTTTCGCTTAGCTTATGTGGACCCAACTATCAAAGCAATTAACATAACCAAGCTGGTGCAAATGATTTTCAGCACTTGATTTGGATATTTTGAGTATGTCAGCTATCTCCGGCGTGGTATAATGTTGATTGTTCTCAATGTCTCGATTTGATCGCTATCAACTTCAACTGGTCTACCCGACCGTGGCACATCATCCAGCAAAAAATCTCCAGCCTGAAACTTTGCAAACCATTTTTGACACGTTGGATCAGTCACAGCACCTTCTCCATACACTGCACAAATTTTTTGGGTTTCAGTTGCATTTTTACCTTTCTTGAAATAATAAAGCATAATATGCCAACAATGTTGCTTTTTTTCTTCCATCTTCAATATTAAAATGGCTACACAAAAGTTCACCAATTTTGATTCTTTTTTAAATGCACACTGATATGACAGCTGTCACAATACAATCTAACAAAATTGTTTCGAATGAAGTTAAAGACAACCAAGTGCTACAAGAGCCATCGTATGGAAAACACCGAACGAACTTTTTGGCCACCCCAATATTTTCTTTACTCACCACTGAGAATATTTCTGATACCAGATGTGTGGATTTTTCCCCACACTGACCAATTCTCTGACACCTGCTTAGTATCCTAACATTTCAACTCAATTCTGACACTAATCAGAGTTAGTGAATACCCCATAGTTTAAGGGCTCAAGCTCACAAGACTGCTCCCCACTTCAGATGCCAATCACAAGTAGTGGGTCCCAGGTTACCTGCATCTTCTGTCTGGCTTGGCTACAAATCAGAGGTTCCCATGATCCTCTTCTTAGGTTTGATAATTTGCTAGAGTGGCTCATAGAACCCAGGTAAAGAGTTTACTTACTATTGCCAATTTATTACAAAGGATACAAATGAACAGCCAGATGAAGAGATACATAGGAGGAGGTCTGGATGGGTCCTGAATGCTCCGCTTTTGTCTTTGTGGAGTTGGGGTGTGCCACCCTCCTGGCACATGGGTATGTTCACCAACTCTGTACTTTGGGGATTTTTAATGGAGGCTTCATCATATAGACATGATCAATAATTAACTCAATTTCCAACCCCTCTCCTGTCTCCAGAGAATGGGGTGCAGAGCTGAAAGTTCTAAGCTTCTAATCATGGCTTGGTCTTTCTAAAGCCCCCATCTAGGAGCCCACCTCATTAGAACAAAAGTTGTCTCTATAACCTAGAAATTTCAAGGGATTTAGAAGCTCTGTGTCAAAAACTGGGATCAAAAATCAAATATTAGCAGGAACAGGAGGCAGAGACCAATATATAATATGTATTTCTTATTATTTCACAAGTTGTAAGAGTTACTAATATATGAGTATAAATCTTTGGTCATATATGTGTGTGTGTGTATATATATATATATATATATTTATTTATTTATTAATTTAATAATGTCTTTTGAAAAGCAAAAGTTGTAAATTTCTATATGATCCACTTACCAGTTTTTCTTTTGTGACCTAAGAAATATATTCCCATCCCTAGAGAACAAAGATTTTTTCTTCTAGAATTTTTTAAAACATGGTTTTTTACATTTATAGCTATTTTAGTTAATTTTCATGTGTGTTGTGAGGTAAGATTGAGGTTTATATTTTTCTATATGGCAATCCAGTTTTCCATTATTATTTGTTAAAAGGTATCTATTCCGGGCTTCCCTGGTGGCGCAGTGGTTGAGAGTCCGCCTGCCGATGCAGGGGACACGGGTTCGTGCCCTGGGCCGGGAAGATCCCACATGCCACGGAGTGGCTGGGCCCGTGAGCCATGGCCGCTGAGCCTGCGCGTCCGGAGCCTGTGCTCCGCAACGGGAGAGGCCACAACAGTGAGAGGCCCGCATACCGCAAAAAAAAAGTATCCATTCCCCTATTAAATTACCTTCACCCCTTTATTCCAAATGATTTGGTGTTACATTAATGAATCTATTTCTGTACTCTCTTCCATTATTCTATATGTTTGTTCTTATGCCAATACCACACTGTCTTAATTACTCTACTTTTAAAATAAGTCCTCAACTTTGGGCTTATAGTCCACTAACCTCTCTTTGTGTGTAGACCTGCCACTCTCCAGTCCATTCCCTTCTTGATTACCAGAGTTAACTTTGAACAGGATGTTTGTCTGGCTTTTATAGATCCCTTCTTTACAGTGTAGTTTTAGAATCAGCTTGTCAATTTCTACAAGAAAGCTTTCTGAGGTGCTAATTGAGATTATGTTGAATATATAGACCAATATGAGTAGAAATTACATCTTAACAATATTATGTCTTTCTGATCCATGAATATGGCATACCTTTACATCAGTTTAGATCATTAGTTTTTGTCAATAATGGTTTACAGTTTATAGTGTACAGATCTGGCATGTATTTTGATTAAATTTACCCCTAAATGTTTAAATATAGTAATAATTAAAATTTCAAGTTCTAGTTTTTCATTGTCAGCATATACAACTGCAATTGATTTTTTATAGTCCCCTTGTATCCTGTGGACTTGCTAATTTGCTTATGAATTATAATATTGGTAATTTTTAGTAGATCCTTAGGATTTTCAATGTACATAATCTGGATTTTGTTGTCTTAGAGTAAGAATGATTTTTTTACATATTTTTACCTCTCTCCATGCCTTTTGTTCCTTTTCTTTTTTTTTAATTTTTGCCTTATTGCACTGGATATAACCTCCTTTGCAATGTGGAATAAAAGGGGTATGAGCAAGCATTCCCTTCTTGTTTTAAATATTAGGGGAAAAATTTAATTTCTAATCATTGAAGATATTAGCTGAAGGCTTTTTGTGGACACCATTTATTAGATTAAAGAAGCTCATTTCTATCACTAATTTATAAGTGGATGTCAAATTTTGTTAAATGCTTTTTTTTTTTAACATCTATTGAGATAATCATGTGGTTTTCCTCCTTTGTTAATATGATGAATTACATTGACTGATTTTCAAATCTTGAACTAACCTTGCATTCTTGGGGGAAAATGTAGTTGGTCATGGTGTAGTAACCTTTTTAGAGATTGTTGGATTTGTCTTGATAATATTTTGCTGAGGGTTTTTATGTCTATATTCATAAGAGATTCTTGTAATATCTGTGTCTTACCTTGCTATCAAGGCAGAGCTAGCTTTATAAAATAAGTTGGCAAGTGTTTCCATATCTTCTATTTCCTGAAAGAGTTTATGTAGTTTTTGTATTATTTCTTCCTTTAATGATTGACAGAATTCATACTGCAGCCCTTTGGGCCTGGGATTTTCTTTATTGTACCTGCAAGTTGAAATGCTTTAATAGGTATACGGCTACTCAGAATTTCTGTTTTTTCTTGGATCACTTTGGATAATTTTTTGTCTTCCAAGTAGTTTGCCTGCTTGATTAAGTTGGCAAATCTATTGGCATAAATATAGTCCTAATATCTGTTTATTATTCTTTTGTTATTTCTAGGACCTGTTGTGATGGCTCCTCTTCCATATCCAATAGAGGTAACCTTGTTCTCTCTGTCTCTTCCTCTCTCTCTCTTAAATGTCTCTTAGTATGTCTCATATATCTAGAGTTCCTCAATTTTATTGTTTTTTTAAAAAAAATAGCTTTTGATTTTATGATTTTCCCATTTATTCATTCCTTTTATTTTACTGAATACAAGATTCAAATTATAAAAATACAATGTGATGCAGACAGGATTTCATTGGTAGCAGGAGATTTAAATTTATTTCTCAGAAAAGTGTCAATTAAAAGATGAAAAATAAGTAGAGGCATAGAAGAAACAAATAACAATAATTTATGTCTAATTGAGTATAAATAAATAAATATCAAACTCTTCAAAGAAACAGAGCATATACCTTCTTTTAAAGCCTCCTAGTATATTAAAAATATGTATTATGCATGTCAAAAACTAAATACCTTTCTAAAAGTAGAAAGAATAAAGACAACATTTTCTGTTCAATAAAACAATAAAACTAGAAAATAGGGGCTTTTCTGGTGCCGCAGTGGCTAAGAATCTGCCCGCCAATGCAGGGGACATGGGTTCGAGCATTGGCGGGCAGATGGGTTCAAGCCCTGGTCCGGGAAGATCCCACATGCCTCAGAGCAACTAAGCCCGTGCACCACAACTACTGAGCCTGCGCTCTAGAGCCTGTGAGCCAGAACTACTGAAGCCTGTGCTCCTGGAAGACAATAAATAAATAAAAAGAAGACAGTAAAATAATTATTATCAGTAGCTTATCCAAATACTACATGAGAATAGAGAAATATCCAGGACTTTGGTGGAAATTAGAGTCATAAGAGACTATAATGAGTCAGAGACTCTATTTGAAAATATAAATGGAGGAAAATATAAATGTAATTTTTATTTTTATTTATTTATTTATTTTTTTTGTGGTACGCAGGCCTCTCACTGTTGTGGCCTCTCCCCTTGCGGAGCACAGGTTCCGGACGCGCAGGCTCAGCGGCCATGGCTCAGGGGCCCAGCCGCTCCGCGGCATGTGGGATCTTCCCGGACCGGGGCACGAACCCTCATCCCCTGCATCGGCAGGTGGACTCTCAACCACTGTGCCACCAGGGAAACCCCTAAATGTAATTTATAAGTATAAATTATTGAAAATGAATTTAGAAAGATAGAAATTCTAAAGAAACCAATTACCATAGTAGAGAGAAAGTTATTAAAGAACATCATGACAAAACGCACCAGGACAAGATATAACAGAGGTGAATTCCATTGGATCATTAAATAAAGATAATCTAAAATGCTACGAACTCTTCCTGAGCCTAAAGGAAGAGTTGTAATTGAAGGTTCAGTCACAAAGCAAGTTTACTCTTGTCTGCTGCCGTCCTCTGAAATTTGCTTAATGAGCCTGCTTTTTCTTTTTTAATCTCTGTCCATGGAGCAGTACCATGACTTTTCTGGTCACACTGAAATAATAAAATATTACATTAATTTAGCAATTAGAACGTCCAGGCTTAAGTAAAATGGATACTCTGATTTTCTTGTATTCCTCTCTCCTCAAGGAAGAGATTACTGCTGATAGACACTTGTAAGCAATGAGAAGGAGGAGGCTGGTGTCTTTCTACTGTAGCTAGTTCTAGGCTACTAATTTTTTGCAAGTTCTTCTGAGTGTTCTGTCTTACCACGCATTTAGGTAGTTGCTATCTCTCACTTTAGGGCTTTGACCAAAGTGTCTGTTGTTATACTGTGACATAGGAATGATTCAATAAAATTCACTAAATGAATAATTCCAGTGAAAGAAATTATATGATTATTTATAAAGATAATAAAAATGCAGTTGAAAAAAATCAATATTTATTTAATTTTAAAAAATAAAGTAGGATTGGATAGATGATTTCTTAACTTGATAAAATAAATCTATCTCAGCTTCCAAACCAGTGAAATAATTAACATGTCCATTAGTGTAGTGGTAACCACTCTCACCACTATTATTTAACTTAGTCTGAAGGTTTCAAGCTCAACAATTAGGTAAGAGAAAGAAATGAGAGATATAAAACTGGAAAGCAAAAGGTAAAATAATTCCTTTTCTCAATAGATGATGTATCATACCTGAAAAATCCAAAGAATCAAAATAATTTCCAAACAGTAAGAAAACCAGTAATATCGCTGAGGGCTGTTTTTCTATAAAAATAATAACCAAAATTAATAGGATTTTTATGTAGTAACATAAACACCAATTTGAAAATATAATTGAGAAAAAGATTCAGTTACAGAAAAAAACATAATATTTAGTAACAAACTTATAAGGAGTATGAAAGACATATGCAAAGAAAGCTCTAATATATTAATAAGATACCAAAATTATAACTGAAAAAAGAAAAGGCATTTTCTATTTTTCTATGCTTGAGTGGGAAGACATAAAATCACAAGAGTATTATTTTCTCTAACCTAATCTGAAAAGTTACTTAATTTTAATAAAATAGTAATAATTATCTTTTTAGAATGCATAATATGATTCTGAACTTTATGTGAAAAAAAGAGTAGTAATGAACTGGCTATGTTACACATAATGGAATAGTATAAATACTACAGAATTTAAAACAATTGGCAAGGCAAAAAGATCAGTAAGCCTAAATAGAGCCCAGAAAAAGATACAATTTATTAATAAATGATTTTAGCATATGATCAAAATCACATTGTATTCTGATGGTGAACAGATGAATTATTCAGCAAATTAGGCTGGAGCACCTAAGTGGATAACTAAAACAAATTAAAAGATTTAAATATAAAAAGTGAAAGCAGAAATATACTGGAAAAAACATGAAAGACTTTTTAAAAAATCTTGGAAAGAAACAGTTTGTTAGAGATAATATAAAACATTTAAGCTATAAAAGAAAGGTTATATAACTACATAAAATAAAATAAATATGAGAAGATTAAATGAATAAAAATAAATACAATTGACAAAGGATGGATTTTCTGAGTACATATAGTTTTCCTAAAAAATAAACTTCAGAAAAAGTAAATGTGAGACAAGACCATGAATAAATAGTATATAGAAGGGGAAATGCGAATTACTCTTAAACATATAAAAAGGGCCTAAATTTCACATACAATAAAAAAAAGAAAATTGAAGCTATAAGGAGAAAATGTTCATGTGTAAGATTGGCAGAGATTTTTGAAAAAAATCTTTTTGAAAAAAATGATACAGTGTAGGTGAGCAGGGAAATGAGCACTTACAGTTATCGGTAGAAATGTAAATTGTGACAATTCTGTGGAGGGCAATTTGTAATATCTATCAAAATAAAAAATATACACATGCTTTCACCACCGATATTGCCTCTAGAAATTCATCCTCAAGCTATACTCACATGGGTCAAAATAATCTATGCCTAAGGATATTAACCTCAGTGATCTTTATAGCTGCAAAAGGGTGGATGTAAGCTAATTTTCTGATAATAAGGCACTACTTATTTTAATTATGGTATGTCCGTGTAGCCATTAAAAAGGATGAGGAAGTTTTATGTATATTGATATAGAATGAGCTCTAGGATAAATTACTATTATATGATCATGTAATATTATTATGACATATTAGCAACTTATTGAACCATGCACATAATGCCACATTATTCGTGGTGAATGGGAGATGACTTTTCTCTGTATGCCCTTTTGTACCTTTTGAATTTTGTAGCATTTGAATATTCAGCGCTCACAATGACTGTTTAAGACCGTAATACCCATTCTACAGATAAGGCAACTGAGGCTCAGAAAGGCTAATTAATGTGCCCAATATCATAGGATTAGTAACCCATTTGCCACCTGGAAACCAGGTCTGTCTAACTTCAAAGTCAATCATAACCAAGGTTTGGCCAAGTTCAACTGAGCATCACATTTAAGTAAGTTTAAATAGATGTTAACCATTTCTCCACCTCAGTGAGCTACATAGCACAACTTCTTTTTAAATACCAACTTTGATATAAATTAGCTAACTCTATTACTAGAGTTTGTGATTTTATGTACATGAAATCTCGTTCTCCTGAAAGATCCAATTAAGATTACATGAAGGTTTACAACAGTCCTGCTGTGTAGATGGTTCAATATTCCGACAACAAACTAGATAAACATTTTGCCAATCACTAATTAAAAAGCTGGCTCTAAGTACGATAATCTGGAGTCAGTTTGCATTCACATTTCTATTAAAGGCTAATGAATGCACAGCTAAACTAATTTAGTCAAATTGTTTCTTCATTGTGTTCAAAGTTAAAACTAACAATTCAGCTTTAGCCCTGAGTCTTTTAAATTATTTTTTCCTCCCCTATTGAGTAAAAGTCTAATTAAAAGCTTTTAGTCTTTCACATTGTGCAGGCTGCTAAGTGATATTGTTTAGTCTGCAGGGATTCAATTATTACTTGGCTTAAAAATATACATTTCCACAAGGATTTTTTTAACCCACTTTGCCTGGAAGGTTTTGTGCTCTAAAATTTAATCTGATAACAAGATTATTAAATTGTGAAACAAAAAAATTATCTTTGGTGTGAGATTTTATTTGTATTTGGTGTGGAATTTTAACTCAGCTCTAAGATTTACTATTTGCTGTGAGGTTCAAGTCAGGTGGAGTGGAGGTATAAAAAGTATCCAAAATACTATGTAGTAGGTGTGAGTTTAACTCTGCATATTCACGAACAGGACTAGTTATATAATTTGCAGGGCCTAGTACAAAATGAAAATGTGGGGTCCCTTGATCAAAAACCAGGAATTTCAACATGGCAACAACAGATCTCTAAACCAAGCACAAGGCCCTTCTGACCATGGGTCCCTGTGTGTGCCGGTGAAGCCAGCTCTGTTCTCAAGTGCAGAGTGTAGAAATCTCACATTATGTTATTATTACTTTTAAGATGAAGATGATTCCCCCAATCCCATTCTACTAGATGACAGACAAGCCCACATTCTCAAGCACCCCAGCTTAAAGGTCAGAGGCCTCATAGACAGTGAAGGCTCCTGGTCTCTAGTCTGCACTGGTTGCCACTGAAATGTTTCTGGTCCAAGCCCACTGTTCTGTTTCTGTTGCCGAAGATACCTGACTGGCCTGGGAACTTGGTGCCTAGCATTCAACCTTTCTAGCTACACCAAATTTGTAATCAAAATCAATACATTTGAGAGTGAACGGGGGCCCTACTGACTTAACGGACCTATAAGGGGCCTGTCCAGGCGAACCGTACTGTGTAGTCACCCTCATACAGCCATTTACTCCTGAAGTCCAGCCATGTCTCCAGGCACCAGGAGGGACTGGGCTGGGACTTCCACACTTAGCTGAACCTCTATACCTCCGGCTTCTCCATGGGCTGAGGGAAACTCTCCTCTCTGCCACCTGATGTGTAAAACCCAGCATACAGAGGACAATCAATTCAAATTAATCTGAACTGCCTATTATTTTCTTCCATTCTCCTTCTAGTAAAGTAGTCAGAGATAGTTTCTCACTTGGGTCTTCCTAGCTATTTAACTTCCCAGCAGGACAGTTGGGCTGTAGGTAGCCAGAAATTTTAAATACAGTAAAACCAACCAACCAGCCAAGCAACCAAACAGAAACCCCTAGTATTATTGAAGAATGGAAGTTTTAATTTTTTAATAACAAATGTATAAACTTAAAAAACAAACTAAAAATGTGAAAATATTTTTGTAGAAAATGTTTCTTAAAAACCTAACCATTTCCCTGTTTTCTAAAAGCATGTATACTGTATATAATAGATTTGTCCTTTGGTTGGGTCATTATATGAATTAGAATAGAGCTGCTAGAAACATATGCTCTGGAGCTTGACTGCCTGGATAGGAATCCTAGCTTAGCTGTAAGACCTTGGACGAGTTACTTAAATTCTTTGTGTCTCAGATTCGTCATCTGTCAAATGGGGATACTAACAGTTCCCATGTCATAGTACTATGGTGAGCATTACCTCATAATTTATATATAAAGTAGTTTGAACAGCACTAGTCAATAAATATGAATAGCTAGAATTAATATAGTTGATAAAATAACTCAGAGGCATTTGTGCCTCCAATAAATGATCCCATTCTGCAGTCGTAAGTCTGCTTTAAAATAAAAATAATGTGTCAGTGTTTCAAATATCAGACACCATTTATTACTATCCTTAAAAAATGTGTACATCATAGCAGCATGTTGTTTCTTTGCTGCATAACTCTTCTAGTTGTTTTCTAATCAGGTGTGCCCGATTTTCTTAGAGTTGTGCCCAAAGTAATAATAGGTAGGTTCAGAGTAAAACTGAGGGGCTATCCTAATAGTAGAGTAGATCAGTTTTATTAGGTGGCCTTTTCAGACCTTGATTTGAGTTGATTAAAATGTTTTGTTTTGGTTTTGCTTCTCTCCAGATCTTGATCATACTCTCAATAATTGAGATGGCTAATTAATGGGCCACTAGTTAAGCGAGCATTATACTATCTCACAGGTTTGTTGTGAAGATGAAATAATATATTGTATATGAAAATTTTTTGTAGACACCATAGTGATACATACGTTCAGGGTTTTATTACTGCTGATTTACATGCTAATATTATTAGATATAGAACTCAAGGAAATATTAAACTTATATCTAATATTCAATGCAATCCCTATCAAAATTCCAATGGCATTTTTTTCACAGAAATAGAGAAAAATCCTAAGTTTTGTATAGAACCAAAAAAGACCCTGCATAGCCAATGCAGTCTTAAGAAAGAAGAGCAAAGCTGGAGGCATCACACTTCCTGATTTCAAACTATATTACAAAGATGTAGTTTTGTACCATCAAAACAGTAATGGTATTGGCACAAAAATAAACATATAGATCAATTGAACAGAATAGAGAGCCCAGAAATAAACCCATCAGAATAAGCTCAATTAATTTTTGACAAAGGAGCCAAGAATATACAATGAGGAAAGGATAGTCTCTTCAAAAAATAGTGTTGGGAAAAGTGGACAGTCACACACAGAAGAATGAAACTGGACCACTCATGCACCATGCACAAATTAACTCAAAATGGATTAAAGACTCAAAATAAGACCTGAAACCGTAAAACGTCTAAAAGAAAGCATAGGTAGTAAGTAACTTGACACCCATCTTGGCAATGATTTTCTGCATTTGACACAAAAAGCAAAGACAACAAGCAAAAATAACTTCTTTCCCTTTACTCATTCCACTTCCCTATTCAGTGTCCTTGATCTGGGCTTTCTTTTTCTTAATTAATCTCTTCAATTTTTCTCAAAAATCCAAATTGTATGAAGAAAGCCAGAATTTTTAAAGTTATAATGTGAATACAGTTTACAATCTTATTCGACCACAGGTTACATTAGCATAATGGATCTATGAAGACCTTGTCACCCTTTTACACTCAGATAGTTGCAGAAAACTCACTTCCCCAGCCTGAGAGAAGCCCCTCTCCACTGGAGTTGGCAGGTCCTCAGACAACAACTTATACAACCTTGATTTCAACATCAAGCCTTAATCACTCATGTTTCTCATTTAAAGCTTGTAATGATAGTAATTAGGTAAATGACTGTTATTGTGTTTCCCACTCATTACCTTAACCAACTTTTCAAAGAAAAAGAGAAACATAGAGAATCCTGCAATTTACCCTTATGGGATTTTTTACACAACCTTAGTTTCAGTTTCAATGAGATGAAACATTCAGATAGAAACCTTTAGGTAGTAGTTAATGGCCAAAATGAATTCCCCTTATTACCCCCACTAAGTTGTCAACTTGCTAGCATAAGACTATCTCAATAACAGTTAAATTAAAAGTGTAATTGAATGAGATGTCAGTACAGAAGAACAAACTGGTGAAACTTTCTATTTAAACTCAATTTTCAATAGTCTGTTAAGTTCTTAAGTCTTCGGAGAGCTATCATTTTGCTGAAAAAAGATCATATTCATGATTGTCTAGTTTTCATTTGTATCACTTCAGTCCCTTAAAAAGAATTTTGTCTTAAACAGTCACTTTCTGTTTTCACAGAAAATCTAGCTTTCTCTGGATTTTTCATAACCGCCTTTTCAAAGTGCATCCCACCCCCACAGGAAGTCATGACACTATTCTGAGATACTTTAAAGTCCATAGTAATGATGTCAGAGGGAAGGACTTCATGAATACAAGAATATTTTTCCAGAGAGGCACTCCCCAACTATCTTCTGTCTCTCTCTTTCTCTTATTAGTTTGAAATCTGGAAGGATCTAGAAAAGTTCTGTCAGCTCACCGAGGGGCCAATGAAACTAATAAAGTTGTTTAAAGCTCTGGTCCCAGCCAGAGGCAGAGCTGAAACTAGAATTTAGGCCTCTACCACTCTTTTTGTTACCAGGTCCAGGCTCGCTGTTTGACAGGCCAGTAAATAGAGAGACGAGGTGTTGGGGCAATAAATAGCAACTTTATTCAGAAAGCCAGCAGACTGAAAAGATGGTGGACTAGTGTCCCAAAGAGCCACCTCACCTGAGTTAGAATTCAAGCTTCTTTTATACTAAAAGGGAGAGAGGTGTGGAAGGTTGCTGCAAACTTCTTGGTGCTGGAATCCTTTGTTCTTGCATCTGTCCATGTAGGTCTGATCATAATGTTCCTGTAAATCTCCAACAGAACAATTGTTATCTTCTGTTCTGCAACTTTTTATCCTTATATGAATGGAAAAGTGTTATATCTTTAAAGGTCAGAGCCTTGAGAATGGACTATCATGTATATTTCAAGCTATAGGCAACATTCTTTTACAGAGGTGCAAAGCCAGCATGACTAAACACAGGCAACAGAGCACAAAGCTCAAGGAATAGGTCCAATATGGAGTCAGGTTCGTTCTTTTCTGTTACATTTTTATTAAACCACCTGTAAGATAACCATGAATTTTTGCTTTTCTCATTGTTCTTTCTCTATGCTTTTGTTCTTTTCTTCTTGAATCAAGACTGATAATTTCTTATTTCATTGACATTTATATTGCTTTATTCTCGTCATGTTTTTCTCTTTCAAGACTTTTTGGATCTTCCATTTCAAAATATCTGTTGAACGAATGAATGAATTGAATGAATTAATACCCAAGAGCAGGATAGCAGTGGTAGTGCAGTGTCTAGGAGTATGTATATAATCCTCTCTTCACTGGTATCTTCTTGCATGGTGCTCAGTTTTACATTATGTGAGGGGTATAAACTCTGAGTGTTTCTTAGCATTTCTTTTATTAAACTAACAGCTTTTTTCAAGTCGAAAAATCAAAATTTGCTCCTGTAACAAATTAACATAAAATTAGTGGCTTAAAACAAATTTATTATCTCACGGTGTGTAAGCCAGATGTCTGAGTGGGTTCAGCTTAGTCCTCGACTCTGGGTCTCACAAAGCTGAAATCAAGGTGTCAGCAGCCTGAGCTCTTATCCAGAGGCTCTGGGAGAGAATCTGCTTTGACTTCTTCAAGTTGTTGGCAGAATTCATGTCCGTGCAACACTGGGACTTAGGTCCCCATTTCCTTGCTGAATTTCAGCTAGAGCTTCCCTTACCGCCTTAAGGCTGCCTGCATTCCTTGTCACTCTATCTTCGAGCCAGCATGTTGAGTCCTTGTCACACTTTGAATCTCTCTGACTTTGCTGCTGCATCTCTTCTGCCTCAGCCAGAGAAAATTTTCTGTTTTTAAGGGCTCATGTAATTAGATTGAGGCCAGCCAGATAATACAGGATAATCTACCTATTTTAAATTCTGTAACCTTAATTATATCTAAATCCTCTTTACAATACAAGGTAACATTTCCCCATGTTCCAGGGATCAGGATGTGGACATCTTTGGGGGACATTCTGCCTACCACCACAGCCCCCAAATCTGAATCCTCATAAGGAATACTCATCAATCACTTTTAATTCCCATGTCATTGGGAATAATTAGCAAACCTCTGAAAGCATGGAATTAAAAAAATATTTTCAATAATCCAGAATCTTTATTGAAAATAATATAAATGTGTTTTTAAAATTTGCATATGTTAAGCTTCACTCTTTGTGTGTAAAGTTCTATTGGTTTTGATAAATGCACAATGTCAAATATCCACCATTATGGTATCATGCAGAATACAAGCTTCACCTCTGTGCTTCACCTATTTATCCCTGCCCCCATCCCCCTGAACCACTAGTAACCACTAATCTTTTTACTATCTCTGTAGTTTTGCCTTTTCCAAAATGACATATAGTTGGAATCATATAGTTTGTAGACTTTTCACTTAGCAATATGCACTCAAGTTTTCTCCTCATCTTTTAATTGCTTGATAGTTCATTTCTTTTTATTGCTGAATAATATTCCATTGTATAACTGTACCATAGTTTGTTTATACATTTAACTATTTAAAGACACCTTGGTTGCTTCCAGTTTTTGCTGATTATGAATACAGATGCTATAAACATCCATGTACAGGTTTTTTTTTGTAAACGTAAGTTTTCAACTCATAGTGTAAATACCTAGGAGCATGATTGTTGGATTGTATGATAAGACTATGTTTAACTTTGTAAGAAACTGCCAGGCTGTCCTCCAAAGTGGTTGTACCAGTTTGTATTCCCACCAGCAGTAAATGGGAGTCTCCATGTCCTTAGTAGGATTCGGTATTGTCAATTTTTGATCTTATCCATTCTAATAGATGTATAGCGATATCTCATTGTTGTTTTAATTTGCATTTCCCTGATGACAAATGATGTTGGTCACCTTTTCATATGTTTATTTTCATCTGAATATCTTCTATGTTGAGGTGTCTATTCAAACCTTTTAGCATTTTCAGTTAGGTTGTTTGTTTTCTTATTGCTGAGTTTTAAGAGTCCTTTGTATATTTTGAGTAGAAGTCCTTTATCAGATAATGTGTTTTGCAAATATTTTCCCCTAGTTTGTGGCTTTTCTTTTCATTCTCTTAACAATGTCTTTTTTCAGAGCAGAAGCTTTTAATTTTAATAATGTCTGACATCAATTTTTCTTTCAATGGATCCTACTTTTGGCGCTGTATCTACAAACTTATCACTGAACCCAAGGTCACCTAGCTTTCTCCTATGTTTTTCTCTAGATGTTTTATAGTTTTAATTTTACACTTAGGACTATGATCTATTTTCAGTTAATTTATGTGAAAGGTGTAAGGGCTATGTCTAGTATCTTTTTTGTATATAGGTATCCAATTGTTCCAGCACCATTTATTGAAAAGACTATCCTTTCTCCATTGAATTTCCTTTGCTCCTTTGTCAGAGGTTAGTTGGCTATAATGATGTGGGTCTGTTCCTGGACTCTCTATTCTGTTCCACTTTTCAAGATGTCTTTTTTTTTTTTTTTCCTGCCAATACACCAATACCACACTGTCTCAAATATTGTAACTTTATAGTATGTTTTGAAGTCCAGTAATGTCAATTCTCCAACTATGTTTTTCTTTAGTGTTGTATTGTCTATTCTATGTTTTTTGCCTTTCCATATAAACTTTATAATCACTTTAGCAATCTTGACAAAATCACTTACTGGGATTTTGACTAGATTGCATTGAATCTATGGATCAAGTTGGAAAGAATGACATCTTAACAGTACTAAGTCTTATAACCGATACACACAGAATGTATCTCCATTTATTCAAACCTTCTTCAATTTCATCAGTGTTTTGTAGTTGTGTGCATACAGACCCTGTACATATATTTTTTAATTTATACATACATAGTTAATCTTTCTGATGCTAATGCAAATGATATTCTTTTAAATTTCAGATTTCAATTATTCATTACTGGTATAAATGAAAGCAGTTGACGTTTATGCATTTACCTTGTATTCTGTGACCTTACTAGAATTACTGATTAATTTCAGGATATTTTTGTTGATTCTTTAGAATTTTCTACATAAACAGTCATGCCATTTGTGAACAAAGATAGTTTTATTTCTTCTCAATCCTTATACCTTTTATTTCTTTTTCTTATCCTATTTCACTGTCTAGTACTTCTAATATGATATCAAACAACAGTGGTGTGAGGGATTTCTTTGTGTTTTCCCTAATCTTGGAGTAAAACCATACAGTTTCTCACAATTGAGTATGATGTTAACTTTAGGTTTTGGTTTTGATTTTTTGATGTTCTCTATCAAGTTGAAGAAATTCCCCTCCATTCTTAGCTTGCTCATAAAATCATAAATAGGTGTTGGATTTTGTCAAATGCTTTTTCTACATCAATTGGTATACCATGCAATTTTTCCTCTTTAGCCTGTTGATGTGGTGGATTACACTAATTGATTTTGAAATGTTGAGCCAGCCTTGCAAATCTGGAATAGATCCCACTTGGTTGCGGTCATAATTCTCTTTATACGTTATAGGATTAGATTTGCTATCATATCGTTGAGGGTTTTTGTATCTCTGTTCATAAGATATATTTGGCTATACTTATCCTTTCATGTAATGTTTTTGGTTTTGGTTTTGCAATAATACGTTTTCATTGTAGCAAAATATGCATATCATAATATTATCACATTAACCATTATTAACTGTACATGTCGTTGGAATTAAATACATTCATAATGTTGTGTGACCATCACCACTATCTATAAAAATTTTCATCATCCCCAACAAAATCCCTGTACATATTGAACAGTAGTCCTCCCCTATCCTCCTCTCCCCAGTACCTGGTAACCTCTATTCTACTTTCTGTCTCTATAAATTTGCCTGTTATAGGTACCTCATCTGTGTACTCTGTCATTTTACATACAATATTTGTTCTGTTTCTGGCTAATTTTTCTATGCATAATGTTTTCAAAGTCCATCCATGTTATAGCATATATCAAAATTTCCTTTTTTATGGACAAATAATATTTCATTATTCAGTAGTTCATTGCATATTATACTTATATATATATACATTTTGTTTATTCATTATATGTTGATGTACGCTTGAGTTGTTTGCACATTTTGACTATTGTGAATAATGCTGCTATGAATATTGGTGTACAAATATTTGTTCAAGACCCCAATTGCAATTCTTTTAGATATCTATCTAGGTGTAGAATTGCTAAGTCATATGGTACTTCTATACTTAACTTTTTTCAAAAAAACACTGTTTTGGATAGAAAGCCCATAAATAAACTCATGTACCTATGGTCAATTAATCTATGACAAAGGAGTCAATACTATATAATGGAGGAAAGATAGTCTCTTCAATAAATGGTGCTGGGAAAACTGGACAGCTACATGTAAAAGAATGAAATTACAACATTCCATAACACCATACATAAAAATAAACTAAAAATGGATTAAAGACTTAAATATAAGACCAGATACTATAAAACTTTTAGAAGAAAACATAGGCAGAACACTATTTGACATAAATCGCAGCAATATCTTTTCCAAGCCATCTCCTAGAGTAATGAAAAAAATAAACAAATGGGACCTAATTAAACTCAAAAGCTTTTGCACAACAAAGGAACCCATAAATGAAATGAAAAGACAGTGCATAGAAAGGGAGAAAATATTCGCAAATGATGCAACAGATGAGGGATAAGTCTCCAAAATTTACAAACAGCTCATGCAGCTCAATATCAAAAAAAAACAAAAAACAATCAACCCAATCCAAAAATAGGCAGAAGACCTAAATAGACATTTCTCCAAAGAAGGCACACAGATGGCCAAGGGGCACATGAAAAGATGCTCAACATTGCTAATTATTAGAGAAATGCAAATCAAAACTACCATGAGGTATCATTTCACACCAGTCAGAATGGCCATCATCAAAAAGTCTCCAAAAAATAAATGCTGGAGAGGGTGTGGAGAAAAGTGAACCCTCCTACACTGCTGGTGGGAATGTAAATTGGTACAGCCACTATGGAGAACAGTATGGAAGCTCCTTAAGAAACTAAAAATAGAGCTACCAAATGATCCAACAATCCCTCTCCTGGGCATATGTCTGGAGAGAAACATGGTTCAAATGCACCCCAGTGTTCACTGCAGTGCTGTTTACAGTAGCCAAGACAAGGAAGCAACCTAAATGTCCATCAACAGATGAGTGGATAAAGAAGGTGTGGTACATATATACAATGGAATACTACTCAGACATTAAAAAGAATGAAATAATGCTATTTGCATCAACATGGATGGACCTGGACATTATCATACTAAGTGAAGTAAGTCAGACAGAGAAAGACAAATATCATATAATATCACTTATATGCAGAATCTTAAAAAAAATACAAATGAACTTATTTAAAAGAGAGAAATGTACTCACAGGCTTAGAGAATGAAGTTATGGTTACCAGGGAGGAAGGGTTGGGGGGAGGGATAGACTGGGAGTTTGGGATTGACATGTACACATCGCTGTATTTAAAATAGATCACCAATAGATAGCACAGGGAATGCTGCTCAGTATTCTGTTATAACCTAAATGGGAAAAGAATTTGACAAAGAATAGGTACATTTATATGTATAACTGAATCACTTTTCTGTACACCTGAAACTAACACAGCATTGTTAATCAACTATACTCCAATGTAAAATAGAAATTTTAAAAAAATTCCAAAGTAAAATAAAAATTTAAAAAACAGTGTTTTTGACAGAGGCTGGAAAGTTTTACATTCCCACCAGCAATGCACAAGGGTTCCAGTTTTTCCACATTCTCACCAACACTTGTTATTTCATGCTTGTTCAATTATAGCTATCCTAGTAGATGTGAAATGGTATCTCATTGTAGTTTTGGTTTGTATTTCCCTAATAACTAATGATGTTATATTTTCATGTGCTTATTGGCCATTTGTATATCTTCTTGGGAGAAATGTCTATTCAAATCCTTTGCCCCTTTTTTAAAAATTTTTTAATTTAATTTTATTTATTTTTTATACACCAGGTTATTATTAATCATCAATTTTATACACATCAGTGTATACATGTCAATCCCAGTCGCCCAATTCATCACACCACCACCACCAACCCCCGCAGCATTCCCCCCTTGGTGTCCATATGTTTGTTCTCTACAACTGTGTCTCAATTTCTGCCCTGCAAACTGGTTCATCTGTACCATTTTTCTAGGTTCCACATATATGCGTGAATATATGATATTGTTTTTCTCTTTCTGACTTACTTCACACTGTATGACAGTCTCTGGATCCATCCATGTCTCAACAAATGACTCAATTTCGTTCCTTTTTATGGCTCAGTAATAGTCCATTGTATATATGTACCACATCTTCTTTATCCATTTGTCTGTCTATGGGCATTTAGGTTGCTTCCATGACCTGGCTATTGCAAATAGTGCTGCAATGAACACTGAGGTGCATGTATCTTTTTGAATTATGATTTTCTCAGGGTATATGCCCAGTAGTGGGATTGTTGGGTCATATGGTAGTTCTATTTTTAGTTTTGTAAGGAACCTCCATAGTGTTCTTCATAGTGGCTGTATCTATTTACATTCCCACAAAGAATGCAAGAGGGTACCCTTTTCTCCACACCCTCTCCAGCATTTGTTGTTTGTAAACTTTCTGATGATGCCCATTCTTACTGGTGTGAGGTGATACCTCATTGCAGTTTTCATTTGCATTTCTCTAATAATTAGTGATGTTGAGCAGTTTTTCATGTGCTTCTTGGCCATCTGTATGTCTTCTTTGGAGAAATGTCTATTTAGGTCTTCTGCCCATTTTTGGATTGGGTTGTTTGTTTCTTTACTACTGAGCTGCATGAGATGTTTATATATTTCAGAGATTAATCCTTTGTCCATTGATTCGTTTGCAAATATTTTCTCCCTTTCTGAGTGTTGTCTTTTCGTCATGTTTATGGTTTCCTTTGCTGTGCAAAACCTTTTAAATTTCATTAGGTCCCATTTGTTTATTTTTGTTTTTATATCCATTACTCTAGGAGATGGATCAAAAAAGATCTTGCTGTAATTTATGTCAAAGAGTGTTCTTCCTATGTTTTCCTCTAAGAGTTTTATAGTGTCTGGTCTTACATTTAGGTCTCTAATCCATTTTGAGTTTATTTTTGAGTATGGTGTTTGGGAGTGTTCTAATTTCATTCTTTTACATGTAGCTATCCAGTTTTCCCAGCACCACTTATTGAAGAGACTGTCTTTTCTCCAATGTATATCCTTGCCTCCTTTGTCATAGATTAGTTGACCATAGATGTGTGGGTTTATCTCTGGGCTTTCTATCTTGTTCCATTGATCTATGTTTCTGTTTTTGTACCAGTACCATATTGTCTTGATTACTGTAGCTTTATAGTAGTCTGAAGACAGGGAGTCTGATTCCTCCAGCTCCGTTTTTTCCCTCAAGACTGCTTTAGCTATTCAGGGTCTTTTGTGTCTCCATACAAATTTTAAGATTTTTTGTTCTAGTTCTGTAAAAAATGCCATTGGCAATTTGATAGTCATTGCATTGAATCTGTAGATTTTTTTGGGTAGTATAGTCATTTTCACAATATTGATTCTTCCAATCCAAGAACATGGTATATCTCTCCATCTGTTGGTATCATCTTTAATTTCTTTCATCAGTGTCTTTTAATTTTCTGCATAAAGGTCTTTTGTCTCCCTAGGTAGGTTTATTCCTAGGTATTTTACTCTTTTTGTTGCATTGGTAAATGGGAGTGTTTCCTAAATTTCTCTTTCAGATTTTTCATCATTAGTTTATAGGAATGCAAGAGATTTCTGTGCATTAATTTTGTATCCTGCAACTTTACCAAATTCATTAATTAGCTCCAGTAGTTTTCTGGTAGCATCTTTAGTATTCTCTATGTATATTTTCATGTCATCTGCAAACAGTGGCAGTTTAACTTCTTCTTTTCCAATTTGTATTCCTTTTATTTCTTTTTCTTCTCTGATTGACATGGCTAGGACTTCCAAAACTATGTTGAATAATAGTGGTGAGAGTGGACATCCTTGTCTTCTTCCTGATCTTAGAGGCAATGCTTTCCGTTTTTCACCATTGAGAATGATGTTTGCTGTGGGTTTGTCATATTTGGCCTTTATTATGTTGAGGTAGTTTCCCTCTATGCCCACTTTATGGGGAGTTTTTATCATAAATGGGTGTTGAAGTTTGTCAAAAGCTTTTTCTGCATCTATTGAGATGATCATATGGTCTTTCTTCTTCAGTTTGTTAATATGGTTTATCACATTGATTGATTTGTGTATACTGAAGAATCCTTGCATCCCTGGGATAAATCCCACTTGATCATGGTGTATGATCCTTTTAATGTGTTGTTGGATTCTGATTGCTAGTATTTTGTTGAAGATTTTTGCATCTATATTCATCAGTGATATTGATCTGTAATTTTCTTTGTGATATCTTTGTCTGGTTTTGGTATCAGGGTGATGGTGGCCTCATAGAATGAGCTTGGGAGTGTTCCTTCCTTGGCAATTTTTTGGAAGAGTTTGAGAAGGATGGGTGTTGGCTCTTCTCTAAATGTTTTATAGAGTTCACCTGTGAGGCCATCTAGTCCTGGACTTTTGCTTGTTGGGAGATCTTTAATCACAGTTTCAATTTCATTACTTGTGATTGGTCTGTTCATATTTTCTATTTCTTCCTGGTTCAGTCTTGGAAGGTTATACCTTTCTAAGAATTTGTCCATTTCTTCCAGGTTGTCCATTTTATTGGCATAGAGTTGCTTGTAGTAGTCTCTTAGGATGCTTTGTATTTCTGCGGTGTCTGTTTTAACTTCTCCTTTTTCATTTCTAATTTTATTGATTTGAGTCCTCTCCCTCTTTTTCTTGAGAAGTCTGGCTAATGGTTTATCAGTTTTCTTTATCTTCTCAAAGAACCAGCTTTTAGTTTTATTGATCTTTGCTATTGTTTTCTTTGTTTCTATTTCATTTATTTCTGCTCTGATCTTTATGATTTCTTTCCTTCTGCTAACTTTGGGTTTTGTTTGTTCTTCTTTCTCTGGTTCCTTTAGTGTAAGGTTAGATTGTTTACTTGAGATTTTTCTTGTTTCTTGAGGTAGGCTTGTATAGCTATAAATTTCCCTCTTAGAACTGCTTTTGCTGCATCCCATAGGTTTTGGATCATCATGTGTTCATTGTCATTTGTCTCTAGGTATTTTTTGATTTCCTCTTTGATTTCTTCAGTGATCTCTTGGTTGTTTAGAAACGTATTTTTTAGCCTCCATGTGTTTGGGGTTTTTATGTTTTTTTCCCTGTAATTCATTTCTAATCTCATAGTGTTGTGGTCAGAAAAGATGCTTGATATGATTTCAGTTTTCTTAAATTTACTGAGACTTGATTTGTGACCCAAGTTGTGATCTGTCCTGCAGAATGTTCCATGCACACTTGAGAAGAAAGTGTAATCTGCTGTTTTTGGATGGAATGTCCTATAAGTATCAGTTAAATTTATCTGGTCTATTGTGTCATTTAAAGCTTCTGTTTCCTTATTTATTTTCATTTTGGATGATCTGTCCATTGGTGTAAGTGAGATGTTAAAGTCCCCCACTATTATTGTGTTACTGTTGATTTCCTCTTTTATAGGTGTTAGCACTTGCCTTATGTATTGTGGTGCTCCTATGTTGGGTGCATATATATTTATAATTGTTATATCTTCTTCTTGGATTGATCCCTTGATCATTATGTAGTGTCCTTCCTTGTCTCTTATAACATTCTTTATTTTAAAGTCTGTTTTATTTGATATGAGTATTGCTACTCCAGCTTGCTTTTGGTTTCCATTTGCATGGAATCTCTTTTTCCATCCCCTCACTTTCAGTCTGAATATGTCCCTAGGTCTGAAGTAGGTGTCTTGTAGACAGCATATATATGGGTCTTGTTTTTGTATCCATTCAGCAAGCCTGTGTCTTTTGGTTGGAGCATTTAATCCATTCACATTTAAGGTAATTATCAATATGTATGTTCCTATTACCATTTTCTTAATTGTTTTGGGTTTGTTTTTGTAGGTCCTTTTCTTCTCTTGGGTTTCCCAGTTACAGAAGTTCCTTTAGCATTTGTTGTAGGACTGGTTTGGTGGTGCTGAATTCTCTTAGCTTTTGCTTGTCTGTAAAGCTTTTGATTTCTCCATCGAATCTGAATGAGATCCTTGCCAGGTAGAGTAATCTTGGTTGTAGCTTCTTCCCTTTCATCACTTCATCATGCCGCTCCCTTCTGGCTTATAGAGTTTCTACTGAGAAATCAGCTGTTAACTTTATGGGAGTTCCCTTGTATGTTATTTGTCTTTTTTCCCTTGCTGCTTTTAATAATTTTTCTTTGCCTTTAATTTTTGCCAATTTGATTACTATGTGTCTCACTGTGTTTCTCCTTGGATTTATCCTGTTTGGGACTCTCTGCACTTCCTGGATTGGGTGGCTATTTCCTTTCCCATGTTAGGGAAGTTTTCGACTATAATCTCTTCAAATATTTTCTTGGGTCCTTTCTCTCTCCCTTCTCATTCTGGGACCCCTATAATGCAAATGTTGTTGCGGTTAATGTTGTCCCAGAGGTCTCTTAGGCTGTCTTCATCTATTTTCATTCTTTTTTCTTTATTCTGTTCCATGGCAGTGAATTCCACCATTCTGTCTTCCAGGTCACTTATCCGTTCTTCTGCCTCAGTTATTCGGCTATTGATTCCTTCTAGTGTGTTTTTCATTTCAGTTATTGTATTGTTCATCTCTGTTTGTTTGTTCTTTAATTCTTCTAGGTCTTTGTTAAACATTTCTTGCATCTTCTTGATGTTTGCCTCCATTGTTTTTCCGAGGTCCTGTATCACCTTCACTATCATTATTCTGAATTCTTTTTCTGGAAGGTTGCCTATCTCCACTTCATTTAGTTGTTTTTCTGGGGTTTTATCTTGTACCTTCATCTGGTACATAGCCCTCTGCCTTTTCATCTTGTCTATCTTTCTGTGAATGTGGTTTTTGTTCCACAGGCTACAGGATTGTAGCTCTTCTTGCTTCTGCTGTCTTCCCTCTGATGGGAGGGACTGGTGGTGGATAGAGCTGATTCTTGCTCTGCTGGGCAGAGCTCAGTATAACTTTAATCCACTTGTCTGCTGTTGGGTGGGGCTGCGTTCCCTCCCTGTTGGTTTTTTGGTCTGAGACAACCCAACAGTGGAGCCTACCTGGGCTCTTTGGTGGGGCTAATGGTGGACTCTGGGAGGGCTCATGCCAAGGAGTACTTCCCAGAACTTCTGCTGCCAGTGTCCTTGTCCCCTCAGTGAGCCACAGCTACCCCCTGCCTCTGCAGGAGACCCCCAACACTAGCAGGTATTTCTTGTTCAGTCTCCCCTGTGGTCACTGTTCCCTTCCCCTGGGTCCTGATGTGCACACTACTTTGTGTGTGCCCTCCAAGAGTGGAGTCTGTGTTTCCTCCAGTTCTGTCAAAGTCCTGCAATCAAATCCCAGTATCCTTCAAAGTTTGATTCTCTAGGAATTCCTCCTCCTGTTGCCGGACCCCCAGGTTGGGAAGCCT
Source organism: Orcinus orca (assembly GCF_937001465.1). NCBI lineage: Eukaryota > Metazoa > Chordata > Mammalia > Artiodactyla > Delphinidae > Orcinus > Orcinus orca. Next base: position 56,234,690 of record NC_064570.1, on the reverse strand, counting down.
GACGTGGGGCTCAGAACCTTCACTCCAGTGGTGGACTTCTGTGGTATAAGTGTGCTCCAGTCTGTGAGTCACCCACCCAGCAGTTATGGGATTTGATTTTACTGTGATTGCGCCTGTCCTACCATCTCATTGTGGCTTCTCCTTTGTCTTTGGATGTGGGGTATCTTTTTTGGTGAGTTCCAGTGTCTTCCTGTCGATTATTGTCCAGCAGCTAGTAGTGATTCTGGTGTTCTCGCAAGAGGGATTGAGAGCATGTCCTTCTACTCCAACATCTTGGCTCCAATCCCCTTTGTCCATTTTTAACTTGAGTTGTTTGTTCTTTTGTTGTTGAGTTTTAGGAGTCGTTTACATTCCAGATATCAATCTCTTATCAGATACAATTTACAATTTACACAGTTTTATTTGTATGTATTTTTTACAAATATGACTTACAAATATTTTCTCCCATTCAGTTAGTTGTCTTTCACTTTCCTGGTAGTACCCTTTGACATATAAAAATTCTTAATTTTGATCAAGTTCAGTTTATCTATATTTTCTTTTGTTGCATGCCTGTGCTTTTGGTGTTATATTCTTAAAGTCATTGCCAAATACAACATCATGAATATTTTCTCCAATGTTATAAGAATTTTATAGTTTTAGCTCTTAAGTACAGGTCTTTGATGCAGTTTGAGTTAATTCTTGTAAATGGTGTAAATTAAGGGTCCGATTTCCTTCTTTTGCATGCGGATATCCAGTTTTGCCAGAACCATTTTTTGAAAAGATTTTCCTTTCCTCATTGAATGCTCTTGGCACCCTCGTCAAAATCAATTAACCATATATATAAGGGTTTCTTTCTGGGCTCCCTGTTCAATTCTATATTGGTCCCAGACAGCAGCTCCAGTCCAGTGATGAGAAAGGAAAGCAGGCTACAGACTATGACAGAGTGAGACAGACTGCTCATCACAGACATATAAATGGTTAAGAGAAGGAGAAACTCGGAGTAGTAGCTTTAGAAGAAAGAAAATTGATTCATAATTGTATCTGGTTTATTTTCAGAATCATTACATAATATCTGCCTTTCAGATACATAACATTCTGAGCACCAGAATTATAATAAGATGGGTTATTTGGGAGCTTTTAATAGAGGGAGGCATAGCAGAGTCCTGACTCTTAGCAAAGGCAAAAGACTTACAAAATATCTCGTTGTGAATTATGCTATTCATTTCATTTATCATTTGTACGCAATACTGAACTGAAAGAAGCTTTCATAAGCAATTCTATAAGAGTGAAGTTCAGACGTTTATAGAAAAAAAAACAGTTTTTAGACAAGAGTATCATTTTTTTATTCCTTGCTGAATGAGGTTTCCACAGCTTGAGGAAAGGGAGTCATGTTTTGGTTAACTCTTTTGGGAAGACAAAAAGTGGTGTTAATGAGAATTCTTTGCATCTCTAAAAACTTTATAACATGTAATACTAATAAAGAGAAGGCAGGCGGTCCAGGGAAAGCACTGAGTAAATTGCATGTTGTGGAGGAGTGCTTGGGGAGTTTTGAGATGGCCAGAAATAGAACTGTTTCTCAAACTTTCTAGCCAGCCCAGGTGCCACCCAATCCAGGACTAGGTTTTCTCTGTGCACAGGTGGCTGTGGGTGGAACAGGTGTACCCACTCAAGCTGTGAATTGAAAACCAATTTCTTTGACTTTGCCTTAGTTAGAAAGTATTCTCTTCCTCGGTTCACCCACCAGTCAGGCACGGGCACTGGATGTTTTCCATGTCTGGAACCAATGAGGACAGTGAAGGTCCTTTCCATTCCTTTCCACCTGATCCAGCCCCATAGCTACAGTATTTTGCACTTCGTTAAACATGTTCGTTTCACCCTGGCAGCAGGAATTCTATCTCTGTTTTACCGAGGGAGGGCACAGGGGCTCAAAGGGGTTGAATGAAATTATCCTGACTGTCGAGAGGTGACAGGGAAGCTCAGCCCATAGGGGAGATTTTGCCCTTTATTCTTTCAATTTGGGAGAGTGTCAGTGGGAATTATTTACTCCTTCATATACCTCCCCTTTTAGTCCTTCTACCCAGGAAAGAAGAACATGATATTCTGGTCAATGTTTGGTGTGCTCCTTGGTCCTTATATGAATGGTAAGGTCTCTGTGGTCCAGGGGCAGAAACAAGCGGTCCACTTTCCTCTTTGACACCTGGGTTCTTAGGAGGTGGGTCTCTTCTGACTTTGTCTCTTGTCATACATACATCTGGACAAGTGGGGCAGGCCAGTCATTCCCATCCCCCCACTGCAAAGGCTATGTGAGATGGTTAAAGGTGAGTTCTGGAGCTTATAACACCTGGGTTCAAATATCTGCCCTTATTCTTCTACAGTTCCTCTGCTCATGGTTGTGTAGAAAAATCCAGAAAAGAGCCACCACACAGCACAGTGGTCTTCATAGTGGCTATGCTCCCTGGAGTGTGCAAGGACATTCATCAGAGCAGAGAAAAAAGTAACTAGAGCTTCTCTTTATTACTTTTCAAATAAAAAAGTATAACTTTTCTAATAATCCATATATGAGTTAACACTGGATCCCACACCCTTGACATCTCAGCCAGTAACCCAGGCCCTTGAGGCATCCTGAAGGAAAAATGGAAGTTTCCCAACATGGAGGTGTTGACAGGGCTGCCCTCACTCATTTGATTTTACTATCTCGTGACAAAAGAGTAGTTTATTTGCCATATATTGCCACCAAGGTGATTATTTTCATAAAAGCAAGACCTGAAAATATTATAATTTTTAAATGCTTTGCAGTGAGAGGTGGAGTGACTTTGAAAATATGTTCCACACAGAGGTTTGCCATTTATCTTGTGGCAAAATATTTAAAGCAGTTGTTGAGGTGTAGAAGTTCTACATTTTTATTTTATGAAAAGATAAATATTTTACATTTGCTAAATATTTTTGTGAGGGAAATGGCTCTCAACAGTATGCTCTCTAGGAGATATAAAAAAAAAAAAATCCCACCAAATATGTCCCTTTCGAAGGTAAAGATGACATTTAAACAATAAGTGAGAAAGTAAATGCTACTTAAAAAAGAAAATCTCACTACAGTGAGAGTCCTTCAAAAATGAATATTTGCAGATGTTTCCACTGCTGTGTGATTTTATTGCTGAAAATAATGTGTCACCTATAAAAACTCTTGTATTTACAAAGTCTACGTACTTACAAAACAGGGGAACTGAATGCCCTACCTGTTTTAAAAATCTTCCAAATGAAGTTATTCAGTGAATTTTGAACTGCTTTGTTTTTAAAAGATAAGGAAAAGTGCCTTCCAATTTATATGTAAGAACATCTGATGAAATCAGGGAAGATGGACATTTTGCTCTGAATTTTGGCAAAAAATTTTTATATACTTGGTAGATGGCAATGAGTTTTGTGATTTTGTAAACACAGCTAGTGATACACTGCTATTTCAAACTATATATTTTTGAGCTATCTTTTCAACTATGATAGCAAATAAAATCAAGGATTCAGATAAACTGGACTTAAAAAACCAGACCTTCAAATAAATGAATCACAAAGTTTAAGCCAATTAAAAAAATGATAAAACATCTTTTGCCACACTTATTATGAGGAGCAAAATATGTTTGTCCCATTAATTAAAAAGAATATTTATAATTATTTTTTATTTATCTTTATGTCATCGTTTTAAATTTGTTCTGTGTTAAGAAGAAGATATAGATCTACACATATTCAGAGTACATGCTCAAAACCTTTCTACCATTGGGCATACCTAACCAGAAACTTGCTCTGTTCTCCTAAGAAAAGATGCAGTCAGGCTCTGGTGGTGGTAGGGGTGCATTCCTGGAAGTGGGAACTCAAATTAGATCCTTTCTCTACAGGGTTACTATAGTGCAGCTCTGCTGAGTCTTGCTCCCGGGAGCTCACATTAGTAATCACTCTTCTCTTCAAATCCCCAACATCCTGATGCACCTCCAACCATACTTTCTTCCAGCTACTGTTGGTGCATTTGTTGGTGTGTCCTCCCCAGTTGCAATAATTACATGGTGCCCTTAGTAAATTAGGCTTCCTCCAATCCCTGAATGCATGTTGATTTTCACTACCTGTTTCTTTGACCTTTCTCTTGAAGATTCTTCAAGCTGTTCTAAAACTTGCATCACAAGTTCTAGTTTGATAATCCTCCCTTGTGTCTACACAGCATTTCTAGCAGTGTTGCTGACACACAGATTAACTGCCTTATTCAATCACAATTGCTTGCCAAAAAAAAACCAAAATGAAAGACAGGAACAGGGATAACAGCAGAGAAATAATGTCCATTGTAGAACTCACTCAATTTGGGTTAAGCTGTAGAAAACTCACTGGTGGACCTGTAGCTCAAGAGAGCACAGAACAACCTGTTACTCCAATTCTTGATAACTATAAAAACTCTCTTTATTAACATGAATTCAAAACTAGAAAAGTCAGTGGAACTTGTTCAGCCTGCCACTGAATTGCACTCTTCATACAGAATCCCTTTGATGAAACTATTTCCTGTCCACTCAGAATAGGGGACAAACATTCCTGTAATCAGTAGGAAAACTCTGGATGTAGACAGCTCAGTTAAACTGTAGGTTTCTCTAGGGTGTAGATCATATCTCAGATCACAGTCGTTTTTTTTTTTAAATCCATCCCCTACATTCATAGTACAAGGCCAGATGGGCAGTAGAGCTTCAAGAAATACTTGCTAAACTGTGGATTGAAGTCGACTGGTGAAATGGAGCAATGAAGCTTGTAATTGCAAAATCGCAAATTTTGCCTGCCAAATAATTTAATGTTATTTTTGGTTCTGAATATGACTGTATCTGACACTTCTGTAATATATACATTTCAAGAGCATATATTAAATTATTCTGTGAAAACATAATTCAGAGGGAGTTGAAAAACAACAGCTTCAGTTTCTTACCCCGGTGCTTTTAAGCCTTTAACCTCTCTCTTTCCCTCTCAGTGCTGAGGTTGGATTTCTAAAGTTTTTGTACTTTGAGCAAAACTCTCCAAATTCTGCCTCAGTTTCCTGATTTCTCTGGAAGGAAAGTCATTTAAGTCTGTCCCTCCTCTTTACTGCCCATTGCTCCCACTCTCCTTTCCAGCAAAGCTGAGCTACTTGGAGGGCTACTGCAAGAATGCTTTTCTTCCCTCCAGGCTCCTGCTGAAAAGCATAAACAAGTACATAAACACCGAAAAAGTCGACAGTGGTTATTAAATATAGACTCCAAAGTTTCAATGTTGCAGCTCCCCTGAATTTAGTTAAGAAAAGACCTGGTAAATCGAAGCTCTGGACCAACATTTTTTTCTTGGCTTCCCCTGGTTACCTTTTGGTTTCAAGCACTAGGCTGAGAGGATTGATTCATAGAAATCCAAGCAACTAAACTGACTAACTCTTGTAGAAGTTGCCAAGGCCCTAGTGCATTTTCTTATACTAACGTAAACCCAACTTAAAAATATATATACATCTTGGTGCTCTTTATTGCTTATCCTCCCATTTTAAAAAGTGGGAAGCTTGTCTTCCCTCCCAGCTCTGTCTTTCCCCTGTAAAGCACCACATTGAAGGAATGATAGAGATAGCACCTGGCACCTTTATTACATTCCGTTTATTGCAAAATATTAATGTTTCTCAAATATTATTTATGTTAAAGAGTATTATTTTCTAGACCAGTTTTTCCCAGTTATTTTCCATTTCTATAGCTAATCTTGGATTTCATTTAAAGAGACGTGAGAAATTGGCATGATTTTAGTTAGTATTCTAAACATGTCAATGTAAGTGAGGTTCAGAGGACCAAAGCATTTATTATGCTTCTTGGGTGGGGAGTTGGTGCTAACGGATTTCAGGCGCTTACGGGAAGAAGGCTGCTTCAGGCATGCACACACAGGCCAGGCGCTGTGAGTCAGTGATGCCAAAATGCACTGCAAAGATTTGATAACATTTTCATTAAAAGCAACAGAAAGAAAGCATGAAAAATATGATATACGGAGTAAGCCCCTTTTTTTTCCTTCTCTTCATAAAAGGCTACCAAAATTGGACTATGTTCATGGTGCAGACTCCAGTCAACTTGACATAAATTATGAGACAACATTAGTTAGGTTCATTTTAACTCTCATCTGAAAATATATTTCTCGTCCTTTATTTTGGCTTCTCTCTATCTCCCTTTTCTCTCTCTGTGAAGTACCATGTTTTCTATGGTTTCTTTGCAAAAACTGATTGGAACATTCTACTAGAAGAACATAAAGTGAGAGTTCACAATAATAAAATTTTAAAAAATTAGTACTCAATTTGAGAGAGTTCAGGGATAATTTCTGAGGAAAGCAAAATCTTTGGAAATTAGGAGAAGAATTTTTGTTTGGCTTAATTAAGACAGATGTTAGTGGGAAGCAGCCGCATAGCATAGTGGGAAGCAGCCACATAGCACAGGGAGATCAGCTCGGTGCTTTGTGACCACCTGGAGGGGTGGGATAGGGAGGGTGGGAGGGAGGGAGACGCAAGAGGGAAGAGATATGGGAATATATGTATATGTATAACTGATTCACTTTGTTATAAAGCAGAAACTAACACACCATTGTAAAGCAATTATACTCCAATAATGATGTAAAAAAAAAAAAGATAGATGTGTTTATGGTTCATTCACCATAAAAAAAGTGGTAAAAAAAGTGGTAAAAAGAGTGACATTAGTTAGTCTTCATTTGTTCCATGTGTGTGCACGCATGTGTTATGAGGCATTACTCTGCCCACCATCCTAAATCTTTTTTTTTTTTTTTTTTTTTTTTGCGGTACGCGGGCCTCTCACTGCTGTGGCCTCTCCCGCTGCGGAGCACAGGCTCCGGACGCGCAGGCCCAGCGGCCATGGCTCACGGGCCCAGCCGCTCCGCGGCATGCATCCTAAATCTTCAGCTCCCTTGGTCCTCCATAGTCTAAGGGCTACACCAGAGGAGTGTGCTCATTTAGATGTGTTTATCTAATTAGCAATAGGAACCTCCAGATAGATTTTTTCAGTCCTTGAGTATTGAATATTACATTTGTTTGTCTGCTTTACTCAAAATGCATACAATATCTAGTAGCAACATATTGAGGTTTTTTCAAAGCTACAATTATATATCTCTAGTGAAGCAAGGATCAGAAGACCTTCTTCACACAAGTCTCAACAAACTGCTGCCCTTATACCAATTGCTCTCTTTCTTGCACTTGCAGAATCACAGCTGGGTCTCCTTATGAAAAGAGAGCACATAATAATTGCACTAAATATGCACTAAATTACTTTGCAAAATGATAGTGGCATCCATTATAAATCCTGTGTTTGAGGAGTTTAATCAGCTATTTAAATTTTCATCAGAATGCAAGTCAACATGCTAGTTCTTGGCCAAAGGCATTCTATTTACCACATAAATATTTTTTGATTAAGAAAAGCACAGGCCCCTACACTTTTCTACGGTTTCAGAGGCACATGAACATATCTCAGGAGCAATAAATAAAACCATGAAATTTTTAAAAATCAAACTTGAATTTTGATATGTGTTTTAGTTGGCAACTACATTTCCTATGAATAATACGCCACTTCACGTGATTTAATATTAATATTCCTCAGGAAATCAGGTTTAGGAGAGTGGAATTAGAGGACATAGAAAAATGCTAGTAATTGTATTTTAGAATAACAAAGCTAATAATGTGAAGCAACCTATTTACTGATTATATCACGAGGTTTTATCTTAGTTTCTTCTGTGTTAAATCTGTGTCCACGAGAGCACTTATAACAAAATGAAAAGGACTGGAGTATTGGAGGTTATAGTATTTTATTTTCTCATTTCTTTTCACATCTACCTGATCTGAGTTACATTCAGGGTATGGATCTGTATTGATTATCTTCAGAAAACAAAAGGTACATTTTCCATCTGCTGGGCTCCAGGGAAGGGATCCAGGGGAAGGTGACTTCTTGTCCCCATCACAGCAAGTGCTTCATTTATGGAGCCCTGGGTATCACACAAGTGCTGGGAGGAGGAACGAGAGGCAGGGAGGGTGGGAGGGATAGAAAGGAACTGAAATCACCCTGAACTTGGCTAGGATTGGCTGGTTCCTAGATAGCTGAGTAAAATTTTTGACACTTTTCCCTAAAATAGTTTATTATTCTGAGGTGAGAGGCAGGGATGGTGATTCTTCATAGAAAATATAAATGGGATTGCCCAGTGAAAACAGAGAAAAAGCACCATATTTGGATATTGTGGTTTTGCTCTTTGAATGGGAGTTTGTAATTAGGGGATGTTTAAATTCTCAGTTGTGATTACACGTCTAATATCTAGCAATTACTCTGACAGGTATAAAATGACAAGGCTAGAAAAGGCAGCAGAAAATCATCTAGGTGAATCTTTCCTTTCGTAAGAGATAGTTTAAACTGTAAATGTGCATCCTCGTAAAAGTCATGTGATATTCTGTCTACTCTATTTTATTGTATCCACCAGAATTTAAGTCCAATGATGAAAGGGATTTTTCTATTTTGTCACCTTCCTTATTCCTATAACGTAAGATGGTGTCTGGAACATCATAGACACACAGTGTTTATTGAATGAGAGGGTGAATGAATGAATGAATATATGTGTGCTTAGGAGACTAATGGAATGAAATGAGGGCAAGTGGCATTTTAAACCAGGAAGCAGCATGCATTTGCAGGGGCTTCCCCTGAGTAGAGCAAAGCTGCTGAGTTCAATTAGTAGGGCCACTGTTGCTAAGTGAGAGATTTGAGTGAAGACGATAGTACTTATTCAGTTTATGTACCGTTATGTGATACTCTCTCTTCTTTGAAGATGTCACTACCGAGAAGAATGCATATCTATATAATTGAAAGGAGTTTTAAAAAAGTATTGGCAGCCAGCATATATTTCCATTATTCCTGCGTAAAGTCTTGCCCTTGTTTTCTACATGAAAATCTTTACAGGGATTGGCTAGCAAACTGCCTTTAACACCGTGTCACTCAGAGTCTTGGCTCCAAAAGTTTGTAATGTTAGTCAACTCACCATTGCTGACCAGGGCATATGACCCCAGGCAAATAATTTTGTTTCACTGGGCCTCAAATTCTTCATCAAAGGAGGGCAAGTTAGGGTGTTCTGGGAGAGCCCCAAGGTTCCTTCCAGCATAATAGCCTATGAATTTACACTCTAAGTTCTACCTTGACTGCTTCTTGCAGCCTACATTATACAGCTGTGTAACACTTCAGTGCATTTTACAAGTGTGTCTCCTGTTCCCCTTTGCCCTTAGTAGCTTACCATTGTCACGCATCTGCCCCTTCCCAATTGGGGAAATGAGGTGAGTGGAGCTTCCATGTCCACAAGCGGTACTCTGGGCACACATACGTCAATCACTAAGGCCAACTGGTGAGACAACTTAACTATGGGGCTGGTGACTCTCTCTTTTCATTTAGTATCAGTAGGACTCATGAGTAAGTCATGACAGTACTCAAGAATTTGCAAATAAGGTATCTCTAAGTTCATATCTCGAAGCTACATGGAACACAGAGTACTCCTTTTCCTGCTGTGTGTGTGTGTGTGTGTGCGTGTGTGCGCGTGTGTGCTTGCTGAATGAATGTGAGCATATGAGGTACCACCAGCACAAAAGAAAAGAAGATATGGTCCTGAGATAGAAAACCATCAATTCTTTCAGACACTCTTACAAGCAAAATGAGAGCAAGGGTTTTCAGAACCACAATAGTACCAATTAGTTCACAAAGCATCTCACTAGTTGGATGGGAAAAGATTAACTTAGAAGTCTAGTCTGTTCTCTGGGGCAATGAAAAGTTTCGTCTATTCACAGTATCTTTAATCCTGCTATCCGCTTCTATATACTTCGGGATAATGGCTCTGCTACCAAAATCTTTCCTGATTTTGAGCCTCATTTCCTTTTTCTTCTTTCCATTCATTTCATCTTAATCATACACTTTTAAAGCCTCTTAAAATTTTCCCTTTTCAATGTGTTTAATCACTTTTTCTATGTGTTTGAAAGATGATTATAAAAATTCTTCTCATTTAAATAATTTTAAGTTAATCATACTGCACCCTTTCTCTCTCCTCCTCTCTCTCTCATAAGACTGAGAACTGTGAGATTCTCTTGGCAATGACTTAAAGTTTATCTGGTTAATCTGAACAGCTGTGTTTCTGATATTTGGAAGCTCACTGGAGCAATACCCAGTTTTCAAGGTAAATAAATTTACCCCTTTCCCTCAAAGTTGTTGAATATTGTGAATTTTCAAAGTCAATGTATTTGCCAACTCTCCCCGTCCTGTCTTATAAACTCACCATCATCTGCAGACTATTATCAATACCCAGTGTGCCAGCCTCCTGGGAAATAAAGGGCAAAGAGATTTAAAACATTGTCTCGGACTTCAGAGGAAAGGGAGTTCATAAACATAAATATATTTTAAAAACTATACACTGGTGGCATATTCTAAATGTTGAATAAATGAGGGAAATAATAATGACTACAGGAGTTCAGAAGTCAAGGCTAGGGCAGGTGGAAAGCTCCATAGGGAGGGAGGGCAATGGTCTTCTAGGCTTCAACCTCATAGCTTGAGACCCAGTTGTTGTGAAAGTGATCCATGTACCACCAGAGGATCCACAGATGAACTTCAGAAATGACAGGGGTCTTCTGAAATTGCATGGCAATTTTTGTTTCTATGTCCTTATTTCTTGGTGGGGAGTCAACTTCTCAGTGGGCTAAGGAAAACTTTTCTCCGGTGTATGGCTGAGGCTCCCAACTCCCAGTGTAGGATGACTCCTGCCCGAGGCCTTAGGCCATTCTGGTTCTTAGGGTATTTGCCTCCACTCTGGCCTCAGTACCCCACCTGTTACCTGAGTTCCTGTTTTGTGAATCTGGAAGTAAATTCTTATGCCTCAAGTCCCCAATAATAAAGCTTCCACTGGGCTTCTGTGGATGAGTCCCTCCCTACCTGCCACCCCATCCCTGCCCTAGACCTCCAGGAGAATGAATTTTCTGTTGTTAAACCACCTTCCCAGAGCTGGTTTTCCAATATCTGTTCCCAGATTTTCAAATGCTGGCTACTTGTCTTCCTGCTCTTTTGCTGTCGCCAAACACCCGGCTTGAATGGATGTCTTGAATTTCAGGTAAGGTCTAGAACCTTTGACTAGTCATATTTTGGTCCTATCTGTTCTTTCCCCTTGATTAACTCATCTCCAAATTTCATATCTTCCTTTGGACCCATGATCTCATGTTTTAAGTTACTAATGTCCTCCATCCCTGCCATTGTTGTCCAACCTTTCAGGACTCAGCACCTGTCTAACCCTAGACAGGAATTATATGTAATCTTGAGGGTTTTTGTTTTGTTTTTGTTTTGTTTTGTTCAAGACTTGAACAAAGACTTGAAATTAATATAAGACCTAATGCAAATTGAGGTGGGTAATAGGGGGTTATTGAGAAATGGAAAACATACTAGTAAGAGGTCGGGGAAGTAATTTAAGGAAAATTAGAGAGATAATGATAATACTAGAGCAAGTTTAGGGAGGTCGAAGCAGTTATGTGAAATAATAAATGTCCTTTTTATATAGTGGTTTTGATTGGAATAAAGAGTTGATACTTTTGTTTATAATATCCTCTGAAATGAGCTTCTAGAATTTAAAAATTGGCAAAATCTTTTGGAGATCCTTAGCAATGTTGTTTCCCCAGAGTCAATATTTAAAGCTTTATTGAGTTTCTGTTTGTAGGTGATTCACAATTAAGTATAACTTTTATGCAAGTACAATGCTCGTAATGCTTAGCATATAATTGATTCTTGCACTGTTCTCACCATCACAGTATTTTGGAAGTACCGTATAGCGACTGAATGCCAAGATTCCAAACTAAATCTTGTTTCTTAAAATAATACACATTGCTAATAAGCTGTTATCATCATACCGGTAATTTTCTACAGTGCCGTAAAGCATTATCACAAAGAACCCATTTTATTTGGCAGTTTTATATTTCTAAAGGTATTTTATTATTTAAAATATGAATATTTCAATTTTGAACTACTGTGCTATGTGATGTTCTCCTTTATAAAATAATTATTAACAGCCCAAGCCCTGACTTTTAAGTTAGGGTGGATATAGCTTGTAATTTTTAAAGCACTTTTATGACTAGAAGCCATTTTTCAGTGATAATTAAAATTATATTAAGTGAATCTTATAAAATGTAACACCATAAACTGTTATGGTGGTGCTAATCTGATAAATCTCAAAAGCAATGAATGTCATTAGCACTTCAAACACATGGAAAACAAACATAAAGGAAGATGCAGAAGCAAACATAATGGTAGTACTTAAAGTTTGAAATGATTAGCAGTAATGTTGATTTATAAGTTGAGTATTTTCTGAGATTCCTGCAAGGGGAATAGAGCTTTCAAATTATGTTGCCTTTTCTTATTAGAAGAGGAAGAATACCAAAATCATTTCATTAAAATATTTGCCTTTGAAGAAAAATGAAGCTATGAACTGATAAACTGAGCATTTACCTGCAAATAGAGAAGGGAAGAAAAATTGTGAGGGAAACACAGTAGGTCTTCAATAAATGCATTTTTAAATTTTGTGAGCCTCCAACTCAGGCTTCAGACTTTCTCTAAGCTTCCCTAGGAATTCCATTACAGGTCCAGCTTGGATATTATACCCCAAGGAACCCATGAAGCGTGAGGGCAACACTGAAGTCCCCAATTCTCCTTTGAGGCCCCAATCCTCCTTTGAAGAGGAAGAATTAAGCCACCAAGGTTAGTGTAGCAGCATAGCTCAGAACCACATAAGGGTATCCTAAAACAGTCCATTTCTCCCTAGGGTCAGTAACAGGGTCCAGCCTCAGAGGAGATCATATCTTTAACATGTTCATGTTCATCAGATTGTGTCTGAGAAAGCCTTGGATATGCAGGCTACAGGGCTTTCTACACAAAATAATAAATTTTCTTCTAAAATCAAAATGTGAGATCATTTTTATACGCTCACCCTCTCAAACATAACATTAAAAAGGAATCAGTCATAATTTTGAAGTCGACTTAAAGTTAGGGAAAGAGCAAATGCTTCCATCTGAGGAAAATACTGTTAAATTAAATTTTACCTTATTAATGTATAGCACCATATGTATAATACAAAAAAATACCATAACAGATTTTTGAGTTGAAATTTCTTAAGTTAGTCTGTCCCCGTACAAGTTTCTTTCTCTTGAAAATTGGGTTCAAAAAGTGCCTCCTCAAATGGAGAATTTCAGTTTTAGGAGATGTGGATGTTGAAGCAATTTTGTGGCAGAAAATTGGGTGAGACTTGGGGAAGAAAAGGAGCCCCAGGGGAGGTGCAGGGGAGAAATCACGAGGGGAGGATAGCTCTGTTGCTTCTCCTCAATATCACAGTATCGTGCCCCAGGTTCTGAATAAGAAGAAAAAAATGATAACCCTTAGAAACGTACTAGAATTATCCACAGATTTATGAAAGATACATCATCATTCTGGGACAGTCTGCTTGAGTTGTCATTTAAAAAAAAACAAAAACATAGACTGGGTGGCTTAAGCAACAGAACTTTATTTCTCACAGTTTTGGAGGCTGGGAAGTCCAAGATCAAGGTGCTGGTTTGATTCCTGGTGAAGGCTTTCTTCCTGGCTTGTAGATGGCCATCTTCTTGCTGTGTCCTCACATGACAAGTGGAGAGAGATTGAGAGAGAAAGAATCTCAACTTGGGGGGACACATTTCATTCGGTAGCGGACTGTAATTTTTCCTTTTTTTTCTTTTTTTCCTTTTTGTTCATATATTTATTTCTTGGTTAAAGCAGAAGTTAAAAACAGAGATTGATTAGTCCATCACTTGTGGAAGCACCTAACACCACACTCTAGGGAGGGAACTTTTTTCATCTCTCTATCATAGAGATAGATAAAACAATGGTAGTAAGCACTGCATGGTAGAGGGTTTCGCAGTGTTGCCTTAAGACAGATATAGGAAGATGAGGCAGATAGCCTTAAGCCTTCTCTGTTAGGTAGGAAGCAGGTTAAAAAGTTTCAGAGGTTTCACAGAGTCAAGTCCATGTCTTCTGTTGTGTTCTAATTTATGCTGCGATTGGTTAGGTTCATGGGTGAAGCTAATCCTGAATAACTTTGTCTCTTGGTCTTTTGGCATGTTCCAGGGGAGGGGTTAGGCCTTGATAAGGTCTACTCTTCTGTAATACATTGAAAAACTTACAAGATTGCCCACAATTTTGTTGTTGCTGCTTTTTTCCCCTTCATCTCAATATGTCCAGTCTACAAATTCTTTTGGTTTTCTTGGATTTCTGGAAGCAGAACTCAACAATGTAGGTCATAAGAGCAGAAAGACGTTGAACTTTTTATGAGGGTCAAGGCTCCTCTTCAGTATACTTTATAAGCTGCCACAAAACAAAGACAATTATAAGTTTCTCAATAAAACAATGGGACAGAATATCCTGAAGTAACTCCAGCAAGGAAGGAAAAGAAAATGGAAATTAATTGTAGAGTGTTAGTTATTATTCATTGAATGATATACAGTGTGTTCTTGCTATTCTGTTTAATATACTATATTAATTTTGGTTAATGTAAAAATATTTATAGGGCTTTCACAGGTCCCCTCATGTCATCAATTCCCTAAACCCATTTCTACATAGTCTTAAATTCCTCAGTAGTAAATTTTTTCATGCAGAGTATTTCAAGAACACAGTGGGAGTTGGGGAAAGACTACTGTTTTATTCCTGGACTGTTGCTTTTAAAGTTAAAAGAGGTCCATACTCTGACTTCCTTTCCTGATAATGGGGAAATATTTGAAGTAATCTACCCAACCTCTTTCATATCATCCGCTCTTATTTCCAAGACGTGGATAGTCACATACGGATTTGGGGAAGAGGTTTCTTTGGATCACAGTGCTGACTGATTTTTCAGGAACATGGCCTTCAATCAGTTGAACTAATGCCCCATGCAACACCATCCACTTGAGTCAGCATAGATCAGATGATGATATTAAAAACTATGTTCTTCAGTATTACCTGATGTTTTCTTTTGGAGGAGTGACACTGTTCGTTGGGTCTGGTCTTTTCCACATAATACACTAAACAGTAGCAGTTTAGAAAAATAGAATACACACTCCATGCCATTTCATTATTCATAATTGTCAAGAACTATGTAGGAGGAGTAAATGGCTTTGTGCCTTCATGTTCTTTCTTAATTCCATCCACCAACCACTCTTACACCCATCCAGATGTGAGGAGGAGTTGCTAATTGAATGGGGAAGTTCTTAAACATTTTTTTTTTTTTTTTTTTTTTTTTTTGCGTTACGCGGGCCTCTCACCATTGTGGCTTCTCCCGCTGCGGAGCACAGGCTCCGGACGCGCAGGCTCAGCAGCCATGGCTCACGGGCCCAGCCGCTCTGCGGCATGTGGGATCTTCCCGGACCGGGGCACGAACCCGTGTCCCCTGCATCGGCAGGCAGACTCCCAACCACTGCGCCACCAGGGAAGCCCCTGAATGGGTAAATTCTTAAACCTTAGCCCTGATGAGCAGGGGCAACATATATAAAAAGTTGATTAACTCAGCTTTATTTACCCTCGCCGAATTCAGCTTTGGATAGGAAATAATAAGCCCAGTTTTGCCTTGAGGTATAATCTGACCATTAACAATAATAAATAAGGAGCACTTCAACTCAGGTACCAGAGCAGCAACCAGCTACCATTCTTTCTGAGAATGTAAAGCAAAAAGCAGTGATCTTATTGGCATCGGCCCAACTTGGAAAGAGATGGTACTTTGATTTTCATTTTCTTTTATTTCTTTGCATTTAAATTCATGTGTTAGCCTAAAATTCTAAGTGTGACTATGAAGTAGAGCTCCTTGCCAACTCTTGCAGGAAATTTACCCCGAGCAAGAAATAAGCTTCTATGGTTTTTAACCACTAAAAGTTAGGATTTCTAGTTATCATGCTGTAATATACTTCTATCCTGACTAATACAGCCTTCTGTGCTGTATATATACCTCTCCTCGCTGTTCAGTTTTCCCTTCACACTGCCCCGTATGTCTCTTAGTTTTATCTTCAGTTATGGGATTAGTCATACTCTCAAAGTCTTTCCCTTTAACTATTAGCAGACGATTTGAGGACTGATTTCCAGTCATCTGGATTTCACTCAGGAATGAAGAGAGTTGTGTCTCTCAGCACTGTCCCAAGGTGACCTAGTTTAGTGCCTTTAGTTTTAACATAAAAGCCAGGTCTTGGTCTCTTTGTATTCAAGCTGAGAGAGCAGGAAGGCACTAGTAAGTGCTTCCTCAACCCTTTATTCTCAACACTGAATTCACATTAGACTTGCCTGGCAAGCTTAAAAAAAATAGCAATGCCCAGCCCTCACCCAAGACCAATTCATGGGGTAGAAGGGTGGGCAGGCATGGGAATTTAAAAAGCTGGTGCTTCTAAGAGCAGCTAGAGCTGAGAACCTTCTTTTAGGAAGAAAAGGAAGGCTTTTATTATCCTGTAAACTGTCAAGGAAAAACCCCTCTAGTTTTTCTATTCTGAGAAACACTGCCTAGACTTTATAATTAATAACATATATTGTGGTATTCTGGCAGGTGAAAGTGACACATGCCATTTGAACATCACTTTTGTAATATTATTTATTATATTATTTACTTACTTGTTTTCTTGGTTAACATCTATTTCCCAGACCAGACTGTAAGTTCTGTGAAATCAAGGACTTCTCTATCCTATTTGCTTTGTAGAAAATATTGTCTTGTTTCTCCAGAGCTGGGAGCAGTGATCAGCACATAGGTGGTACTCAATAAATACCTGTTGAATAACTAAAGTATCACTGGAAACAAAAGTAAGAGGGAATAGCAATTGTGAGGAAAACTTTATCGAAATATGACCAAGGGTTATATAATAAAACAATACATAGTAAAACATAAATACTATAATAAAAAATGGTGGTCAAAAAACATGAACAGATAATTTACAGAAGAAATATAAAACTTACTTAACTATGAGAAGACAAAGTTTAATCTCACTGTAAGCAAACACATTCAAATTAACATATTAGTTTTATACAGTTTTTATGTATCAAATTGACAAAGATTACATGAAGGTAAATATTCAATGCTGAATAGGATGCAGTTTGATAAGGACCCTCACACCCCAAATTAGGACAGCCCTTTGGGAAAGCAGTTGGGAGCTATGTATAGAGAACCCTGAGGATGATAATTTCTGTTGACCAAGAAATCTCATTCATAGAATATATCCTGAGGAAATAAACAGCAATAATTTAGTCCAATATTTGTATACAAGAACATTTATCCTAGCATTTTTCAAGTAGTAGATTGGAAACAGTCTGTTTCTTAAATAGGGGCATTTAACTATATCACAATATATCCTCATATGAAAGACTGTAATAAAACCATTTTTGAAAATATTAATGATAGGAGAAAAGGCTCCCATTATATTAAGGGAAATGGTTATGATAAAATGCCAGGCATCTTGCTTTTAAATATGTAAATTTGTAAAGCATTGCTGGGTAGTTATTTTGATTTGTAATTATTTTTTATAGTTTGTTGCTTTGTATTTTCAAAACTGTGTATCTGATTATACCTTGTATAACCTGACATTAACAATAACAGTTTATGTAAAGTACGTTCTATATGTGAATTACTACTCTAAGCACTTTCCTTGTAAACCTATGAAGTAAGGATGATTATTTTCCCCATTTACAAGTGGGGACATGTAGGCAAGAAGTGATTAGGCAATTTGCCAAGGTCACCCAACTCATAAGCTTAAGAGCTCATACTCCTACACTGTTAGAAAAGTCAACATAGGAAATAGTTTTTGGTTCTGAGGAAGTATGTGTTAGATACCACACTGGACAGAACCCACCCAAAGTCTGGAAGAATTAGAGCTCTGTGGCAGTAGAGGGCTTTTAAGATCAAGTCTGATCTTCTGCTTTTTTGATGAATAAAAATTTACATTTGCTTTCTCTAAAAAGCATTTTATATATTATCCTGCATCAAAAGAGAAGCCTGGAGAGGTGATGTGATCACAGTGACCCTGTCAGGGCAAGGAGACTCAATTCATTCCTTCTGACCACTTTCCCCTGCCACTGCTAACCACCGGCCATCAGCTTCCCTGACAACCTGTTATGGCTGATGCTGCTTCTTCTATCCCAGGGAAGACACCTTGGGAAATAGCCCATGCATTCTTCAGTGAAGCCTAAACCAAGAGCACTGGTGTGACTCCCTAACTCTGACTGCTCAGAACAAGAATACGGAAGAGCAACCTCAGTTCATGGAGTGTATGTTTCTGCTGGAGGTGAGAGATCTCCCCTTTGCTAGCATGCCCAGGGGAAGGCAGAGGACTCTGCTGTTATCTCTGTTATCTATCCACATTTCTTCTGTGAGGAGCATCAGAGAAAACTTTGGTAGAAGAGAAGGGGGCTGGGGAGAATTAAATCATACTTCTCAGGGGCAGGGGAATGGGCAGACTAAAGAGTTGCTCATCACTCTGTATCACTGCTCATACAGAGATTGTATGAAGTGTCATGTAGCATTTTTACATCTGGTCTTCCAGAGACTGTCGCTCAAGGATTTTACCAAGCAGCAGGGTAGATGTCGAAATCCACCCTTAAACCATCACTTCAGTCCTGCCCTTTGTCCTAACTCTCAGTGAAAATAAATGACTGTATAAATCTAAACTTAAAATGTGATGGTGCTAAGATTTGCTGGCTTTAGGTATTTATGAAATTTCTATTTAGGCATCATTTTGTTCTTCCTTCCTTAAACAAAATTGTTTTTGATATTTTAATTTAAAAACATATCACAGGGGGCTTCCCTGGTGGCGCAGTGGTTGAGAGTCCGCCTGCCGATTCAGGGGACGCAGGTTTGTGCCCCGGTCCGGGAGGATCCCACATGCCACGGAGCGGCTGCCCCCGTGAGCCATGGCCGCTGAGCCTGCGCGTCCGGAGCCTGTGCTCCGCAACGGGAGAGGCCACAACAGTGAGAGGCCCGCGTACCGCAAAAAAAAAAAAAAAATAATAATAATAATAAAAACATATCACAAGGAGCTTGTCCCACGGTGGTGGTGAGATTTTCTTCATAGTGGCTTCAGTTAATAAAGCATTTTAGGATAATGAAGGGTGAAAATCACAGTATAAATGTAAAAATTCTTATATTAATGAAGCATAACATATTATTGGACCCTTCATGGAATTTTCCATTACCAAATCAAGGCTCGCTATTCTGCACCTGAGCACTACAATCCCTAGAGTTCCATGGCATGTTGGCATGTGTTAATAATAAGAGAAATGTCCCATTTTGTTTTATAAAACCTATTTTTTCTTTCTGATGGTCTTTTTTGTCTCACTAGCTTTTAGTATGGCCCCGGAGAGTCATACTTTCAAATATAAATTCCCTTAAGACATATCTTTTTCAATTGTGTGGGTTGAAGCAAGGTAGGGGGTTGCTATTATCTGAGAAATAGATTAGTATGTCTTGCCAGAAAATCATCATTGGAAGATGTGTAATGAGATATTTCATGGGTTTATGATCCAAACCATGACATCTACAGCACAGACTTCATGCTATTTTGAGACTATATATATATACACACACATATACATGCATATACATATAGGCAATCCTTGTCTTTTCTGATCTCAGTCGTGGGCTGACATGTTGAGCAATATATATTGGAGACCCTATTAGGAAAGGCGATAATTCCCTACTGCCTTCATTTATCCTTCTCTCAGAATTAATTTCTCCCTACTGTGTTCTCTCAGCAGACTTTGTGTGTGGCCCTCTGTCTTCTTTTTTTTGGTAATCGCCTACAACTTTCTCATTCATAAAATCATTTCCATACCTGACACATTGTTGGGGCTCAGTTGGATTTGCATTGATCAGATCAATCCATTAAAGCCAAGTTGTGATTTCAGTTTATTTTATGAATGAAAAGTAGTGATTTCGGCTTATTCTATGATTTTTATCAGTTCAGGGAAAAAGTATTTGAATAAATTTTAAATTCAGATTTACTATTAAGTGTAAATGTACCTATTAAAATTTTTAAAAGAATCTCAGAACACAAATATAAAAACTAAAGATTTAAGAAATAAAAGCAGTAAAAAAAAACCCCACATTTTGGACAAAGAGCCATAAAGCAGGAGGTTATAGTAAAAAAAAGAAACCAGGAAAAACTGAAAACATTAAAACAAACAAACAAAAAAAAACCCAGACATACAGCCAAACCTCTCTCCTCCTGCACAATTCATTTCTTTTTTAAAAAATTTTTAAAAATAATTTCTGTTCGGCTCACAATTCAATTCTTAGATCAAACAAAATATCAACATAATTAAAGAAAATATCAAAACAAAACAATTGTAGAATTTCTAGGAAATAAAGATACTACATTATAAATCAAAAGCTCTAGGATATGGCTAAGAATGTACTCAGAGGAAAATACCAAGCATTCAACATTTAACTTATTAAACACAAAACAATAAAAATGAATCCCTTAAATGTCAAACTCAAAAAATTAGCAAAATAAAAATATACTCAAATAATACAGAGAAAAATAATTGTTAAAATAAAAATATAAATTAACAAATTAGAAAAAAAGGAAAGCAGTGGCATAGATAAATCAAAGCGCTGTCTTCATGAAAAAATCCTCTTGAAAAAGCTAAGTTCCTAGATACCTCAACAAAGGGAAAAAAAGGGAAAGCAAAGCATAAATAGCAATGAAAAAAAGCAATATTCTATTAGTTGAGGGGAAATACATACTTCAAATGTTAAGAGATTTCTTTGCACCTTTCCATATTAATGAATTAGGGAAAAGTCCTGGATAAGGTAGGTGTTTTTTAAAAATATAAATGATCAAAATTGATCTGAAAAGAAAAGACAATTCAATGAGCAAGTAAGAATGAGATCAACTGGGAGATTTTTAAAAATCTATACCGATTCCTAGCTATCAACAAATAAACCAACAAAGCAAAGGAAATCAGTAAAAAATTCTTCAGATACAGAATGGCTCAGGAGGTCCTACATGACATGAGTCCTCCCATTTCCTGCTCCTCTTGCTGTAGCTGACACCTCTCCCACCACACTGGCTTCCTTGCTGCTGCTTTGTCTTTCTGAAACACTCTCACCCTGAAATATCTGTACAATTTATACAAAACAAAGATGTATTTCATATCATGGGATTAAAATGAATTATGTAATAAATAAATGATAATAGAATAATTATCCTTTTGGGAGGTCGGGTTATAATCCCTACCTCACTCCTTATACTAAATACATTTCATGTGGATAAAAACTTAAATGTAAAAATTTAAACCATGAAAGAAATAAAAGAAAACATAGGTGCAGAATTGATATTGTTTGTACATACTAGTATAGGCATACCAGTTGCATGGAATATATAGCATTATCTCTTACCTATCTATCATCCATCTATCTCTACCATTTTAGTGCATAAATCTAAACTCAAGTTGGGATAGTGCTAAATATTTTGAGGCTACTCTCCCACCTGTTTATGTTGTATATATTTGTATATAAGGAAGATCTTACTAAGCATGACACAAACCATCTCTATGGCAATATATATACATATATATATCTCACAACCAAACTAGAAAATAAACAACTTAAATAATCCACAAAGAAATAAACTACATTAACCAGTAAATTTAGCAATAATTAAAATGCAAATTAAAATTTGATATTTATCACCTAAAATATTTTCAACTATTAAAAATATTAATGCTGGCAAATGTGAAGTGAAATATGTTCTCATTCATACTGGTGAAAGAGTCAATTGATACCATCTTTTTCTAGAGAAATTTGGCTATTATATATACCCTTTGACCCAGAAATTCCATTTCTAGAAAACTCATCTTACAGAAACACACAAGAAAGATCTAAATGCAAGAGTGTTCACTTGTGGGACTTCCCTGGTGGCGCAGTGGTTAAGAATCCACCTGCCAATGCAGGGGACACGGGTTTGAGCTCTGGTCTGGGAAGATCCCACATGCTGTGGAGCTACTGAGCCCACATTCCACAACTACTGAGCCAGTGAGCCACAACTAGCCCCTGTGCCTGGAGCCCGTGCTCTGCAACAGGAGAAGCCACTGCAATGAGGAGCCCGTGCACCGCAACAAAGAGTAGCCTCCATTCGCCGCAACTAGAGAAAGCCCGGGTGCAGCAACGAAGATGCAGCACAGCCATAAATAAATAAATAAATACATTTAAAAATATATATATTAAAAAAAAAAGTGGGGCTTCCCTGGTGGTGGAGTGGTTGGGAGTCCGCCTGCCGATGCGGGGGACGTGGGTTCGTGCCCCGGTCCGGGAGGGTCCCACATGCCACGGAACGGCTGGGCCCGTGGGCCATGGCCGCTGGGCCTGCGCGTCCGGAGCCTGTTGCTCCGCGGCGGGAGAGGCCGCAGCGGTGAGAGGCCTGCGTGCCGCAAAGAAAAAAAAAGTGTTCACTTGTAAGAAGGGGAAAAAAAAGGAAAACTTACATATCAGTCTGGTATTAAATAAATATTGATATTTTATAGTATTGTTATAAAATAGTAGGTGCTGTTTCACAAAATGAGATTTATCCACTTGTAATGACATGGGAAGGTTTACAAGATATGTTGTCAGGCCAAAAAGCACACAATATAGTACATAATATAGTGTGTACACAATATATTTGGTATGATTACATTTTTGTAAAAATATACATACATAGCTGTCTGTCTGAACACACAACACACACATTTTAGTATATGCGGAGTAAAAGAAATTAGGAAGCATGTTCATTACCTGTTAATAGTTATTAATTTTGAGGCTTGGGTATTTTCAATTTCTACCTCACATATTTCGTTAACGTTTGCATTTTTTAACAAGGAGAATGAATTTTCTTAAAGCACAAAACAGAGTTTTAAAAAGATTAAAAGGAAGCAGTAAGTGTAAAGACATTCCCGTAACATATTTTAGGTGTCATCTAACAGAGATCCAGGACTACAAGTCAGGCTAAAGAATGTATACAGTATCTCTAAACATAGTTTCTGGGAAATAAAAAATGATGGATTGTTTCTGGGTAATAGATAACAAAATGTGCAATGTGATCTCTCTTATATGAGTTCTGAAATATATTGCCTCAAAGGAGATGAACTCCAAGCAGTGTTTTACTTATTAACTTCTGTCAGTGGATATGCTAAAAAAAAAAAAAGTGACTCTTTCTAATCTTTGTGATTTTCTTTATTTTATCTTTTGAAATATTTTATTTCTACTAATGTTTGAGAAATGTTCTCAAAGTAAATTGAGCCTGAGGAGTTAAAAAAAAAAGGATTTAGTAATACGTCTTTTTGAAATGCTAATCCTTGGAACATTTTTAAAATTTCAGTCACAAAATTTCAGTCACATCAGTCTCCTGGTTACACTGAATAAATTGGAACATTTGCACTTAGCCAGTTAACTTTCTTGAGGAGGAAGTTTTAGCAAGGAGCTTTTTTCTTTAAGTATACCCAAGTGACTTTATGCATTCTAAAAGATCCTGCACTTCAACGTGATTAAAAGCAACATCGTAGGACTTCCCTGGTGGCGCAGTGGTTGAGAGTCCGCCTGCCGATACAGGGAACACGGGTTCGTGCCCCGGTCCGCGAAGATCCCACATGCCGCGGAGTGGCTGGGCCCGTGAGCCATGGCCGCTGAGCCTGCGCGTCCGGAGTCTGTGCTCCGCAGCGGGAGAGGTCACAACAGTGAGAGGCCCGCGTACCGCAAAAAAAAAAAAAAAAAAAAAAAGCAACATCGTATACTAAAATCTTATTTCTGAAAATAACAGCATGCAATTACTGGAGAAAATACTAACTTTGAGACCAAGACAAGTCTGGACCATATGAAAAAAGTCAAATTGCAGAACTTCTCTGCTGCAAGCCTTTGTCTTCCAAAGAAAAGAATAACAGACTCTCTCCAGGAGTAGAGCTGGGAATACAATATATTTATTCAACATTCAACAAAGATTTTAGTACCCATCGTGGGCTCAACATTATTCTAGATGCTAAAGATATAATAGTGAGCAAAACAGACAAAAATACCATCTTGGAGTTTACACTCTTGGAAATAAAACCACGCCAATACCAATTCCTAAAATCTAAATTAATTTTAGACAAGTGGGCAGGGGCTAAGTTTGTCCTGTTTTGCTTAGAAATATTCTCCTCTTAAAGGTACAGATTAATAAACCTGGAGTTGAATGATCTTTGAACAACTCTGAAATTAGTTTCTTAAATATTTTAGAAATAAAACATTAATAATTTATGAACTTAAGTATAATATACAAGAAATGAATTTAATGACTAAAAGTAGACTCAATATGGGGTTAATTGATATTTTAGTTTTGAATATATTTGAAAATAATTATAAAATTCATACCTTTAAAATACCCTATATTATTAGAGTATTATACATATAATATTATATATATCTAATAAATATTAGAACTGCTACTCAAATTTTATTAAGGTACTGAGTTTTTAAATTGTTTAGAATTCGGAATTCAAAGGTGTTTTGAATAAAGGAATATTTATTTTCTAACATGTCCTTTTTGGTCAATATTCTTCAAATTACTTTATGTATATATAACTAAATTTCTCAGCTTTTATGCAGGCTTTTATGGTTAGGGTTTTGTTTTTTTTGTAATCAGATTAACACAAGTTAATAGAATACTAAACTAATAAAGAATAAAATCTATTCTGCTGAACTTTGGAACAAAACATTTTAATTGAGACATTTTCTTACCATTTATTTAACATCCTCAGTTGGCCTCAACTCTTTCTAAAATAGATTCATGTCTTTAAGACATTGAACAGTCTAGGTGTTTTCCTTTCTTTTCCTTTTTTTTTCCACCAGACGAATTGCTAATGATTATTTGTTGATGGTTGTCTGTAAGTTCAAAGTGCTTGACATATATAGACTGGGAAGCATTAAATATTTTAGCTGCACATTTAAGACTTCAAATCATAGTACATTTAAATCTGTTTATACTAAATGCATGCTGAATTTCCTAACGTGCACCAAGAGAAAAAGCTTGCCAAAAAATAATCTGCTTTTACAAAAATTGTTTAATCATTCACCTTCAACTATCTCTACAAAATTTGCCTTTCACTTTTGGAGAAAATGTTTATTTGCATGTCTAAAGATTGTTTTTTTCTTTGCTAGGTGAGGGTGCAATTCAAACCACCATTGCAGTCTGTGACTCTGTCAATTTTTTTTCTTTCCCTTCAGGATCTTTGTTCAAGATGAATCACACAGTTCTTATTGGCAACGCCAATTTTGTTGATTTGTCTTAGTTGTTTTCCAGTGGTGTACTGGTTTGCTGCACTTTAAAAGGGGGCTGGGCTTATTTAGAGGATTTGTCTATCCTATGTCAAAAGAGCAGATAAATGAGCAGCATTAAACACTGCTTTGATGCCAGAATGGTTTCAAGTCAAGTATATCTTGTTTTATGATGTGATATATGTATATATAATCTGCATCGTCACCCATAAAGGGCAACAGAGCATAGAGGAGGTGTTTCAGGATCAAGCGAAGAGTAGAATGTGATTTTTTCACCCCCAAAGAATATGTGGAATAAGGTTTATCACTGCAGGTAAGTGAACTGTGTGAGAAATAGATGAGATAGATATTTCATGTATCTGACAAGCAGTTTGTCTGCAGATAGCCTAACAGAATTAAAATCGCCTGTAAGGCACATTCTATTGAATTATAAGTAGTGTTTTTGAATATATACGTATGTATGTGTATATATATATATATATATATATATATATATATATATATATATATAAAAAGGTACTGTAAGTATGCTGATTATTACCTGGTGATAAAAATCTACTTCTGCCATTAAATCACAAAACCTAACACTTTGATCTTGTTATGGACTGTATGTTTGTTCCCCCAAAATTCATATGTCAAAGCTCTAACCCCCAATGTAATGCTATTAGGAGGTGGGGCCCTTGGGAGGTAATTAGGTTTAGATGAGGCCACGAGGGTGGGGAGGCCTTATGATGTAATTAGTGCCCTTATAAGAAGAGACCCAGAGTGCACTCTCTCTCAACCTCTCTCCCTCCCTGTCCCTGTCTCTGTCCCTCTCCCTCTGTCTACAGCAAGAAGGCAGCAGTCTGCAAGAAGACAGTTTTTTTTTCCATCTGCTATTTTGGGCATGTAGATACAAGCTTACTGGAAACTACTTTGTTCAGTATCAAAATTACCTCTTGCATCACATACATATTTATTGATTATTACGATGCTATTGCTTTGGAACCTTTTCTTACTAATATGGCATAGAAATAGGATGTTTATGATAGCAAATGTGCTAACTAGTCACACTTAAAGAGTTTTTTGTGGAATTTTTTTTTTGTCCTTTAGGTAATTTTTCTGTGGTAGAAATTTTTCACTGGCTGTTAACTTATCACTATTAATACTTTTAAACAATTATTATGGCTTACATTGTGCAGAAAAATAATATTCTGCTCCAATATTATAGTGCAGTTTGAAAATCATTGTACTGTCTTTATTCAGTGTTTTCTTTCTTCAGTGTTTTAATAGATCATGGTCTTAAATTTTAATTGTGAGGCAGCATGATATGTTCTGAACAGCAGTAGACTCGAAGAGGTGGTCTCCAACCTTAGCACTACTACCACCTACTGTGTGACCTTAGATAAGACACTCTTCCTCTCTGGAACCCAGTTTCTGCATAAAGACTTGGACTCTCATCTCGAACACTTAGCTATATCAAAGTCTATGTGAGGTGTTTTGAGATTAATTTGTTTCTAATCGTACATAAAGTGCCAAATTTGCCAAGGATTGACATTTTATTTTAGGGTAGCTATCCCTAGAATAATATCATTCACAATAATTTTCATTCCTATATGCTAATTTTGAGTAGGAGGAAAAAAAGGATAGATGTGTAGCTTATGTGCCAGGAATAAACTTGGGAATATTTGTGAGAATTATCGTATTTGTGGATTCAGAAAAAGAGGTTGAGAACTTCAGGGCCTAAATCAGATGGTCACTAAGGCTCTCTACACCATAACATTCCATGATCCCATTATTCCACTAGAGATGTTCCACAGTCTTCACTCAGGAACCAAATGGATACAAATATTCTTGGGTTACTTTATCTACCACTGAGAGTTATCACTTTATTTCATTTTATTAATTCAAAAGCAATTTAAGTATTATATGTTTGGAATAATTTGTTCTATTTACAACAGCAATATCTCCACTTATTTGTAACCACAATTTTAAGCAAGCACAAATTCAAATCTCAAAATTAAATATATATATATTCTAAGTGTGAACAGTGATAAAAATTGCTGAAAAGAGTCACAGATACAAAGATAAAAAGGCAATAGGGAATGCAATGTAATAATTTATCAAACTGAAGAAAGGAACACTCTCACTGGATGTTAAATGTAATGACTTAAGTCTTAGCAAGGCTAAAGAAGACAGAGACAGAGAAAAATAGGGACAGCAGAAAAAGATGATACTGGAAGTACCTTTGGGGATTAAAAATGGTAGTGGGACAACTTGCTGACATGTGATCAGTGGTGAGAGTGTCCCCAGATAACAATGAGGAGAGACAGAGAAACACCCATTCAAACACTACAATATTCTGAGGACACTTAGTGTAAGGGCAAGTTAGGTTCTGCATAACTCAGTAACCCTCTAGGGATTCTTAGTGCCAATTTAAGACTAAAGCTCACCAATTAGAACAGCACAGCATTCTGGAATTATACAGTGTTGGGGAAAGCAATCTTTCATACTTCAAAGAGCAGAAAATAGCAATATATTGCTGTGTAGTTCAGTTTGTCAGTTGTTCATAAATTTTTGATTCATCAAGAAAATTTAAAAATATTTTGAGAACCTTCTATTTTATAAAGCAGAGAGCTAAGTATATTTTTAAAAGCCTTTATTGATGAAAAGAACACTTTTTGTGGAGTCTGAAGATTCTGATATTGTGTCTTCCACTTACAAGATAAGTAACTTTGAAAGTCATTTAACTTCTTTGAGCTTTCATTTTTTTCCCTCTGTTCAGTGAAAATACTTGTTTTACAAACCTTGCAGAGTGAAAGAGGAGAGGCTTCAAATCTAATTGAATAATGCATGCTCTTTGAGTAACTGAAATGTATAAAGTATATTTGTAAGATTATGTTATTAAAAATGTTAAGGTTTGAAAGTATAGTTTAAAAGATGGGCAATCCTCCCTTTTTCCAAAGTTTCTCATGCCTGGTAAATAAAGCATGACTGCAGGATAAATCAGTTACTGTTGATTTCAGGGACCAGAATTCTTCAGAGGAAAAAGGAACCAAGTAAATAAACAACAGTGGGATGACTTTATCTACATATAGGGAATGGAATTTGACTTGTGTTGTGATTAGTTAAACTTGATGAAATTTCTGTTTTATACATATCACAAGGTAGCTTTGAAGTGAATGCAATTATTCAGCCTCCTAAAAGCATACAGAAGTCTAATTGATGCTGTGATATTAGCTTTAAGCACGATTTTAAGCACGATCAAATTTGCATTTAATGGTAACTTAACACTGACACATACTTGTCAAAGATATGAAGGACTTAGCATTTTCATACATACAGTTTCTGTTTAACAGAAGCACTCCTAAGTGGGAGCCCAGGAGACCCTCAGCCAGGTTTGGCAACACTTGGCTCCGTAAGGTGGCTCTGTCAGTTTCAACACACTGTGATTCTATCTCCAGTAACATAAAAAGATAGCTATTGCACATCTTTACGTGTACCTTTTTTACCTAACCCAAAGGGTTGGAGTTTCGGTGAATTTCTTATCAGCTTTGTCAGTGCTAAGCCGTAGGCTGGGGTAAGGTAATACATCTCTGAATAAATTGGTTATTGTAGATGAACAGCATGATACATGAGGAAATATTGACTATTCATGTTTTCTTGCAGAATGAGATTTGTATCAAAATAAAGAACTTCTACTCCAAAGTCATGTTCGTTTAAAAAATGAAAGGGTATTATGCTTTTGTGATTGGAGGCAGAATGGGGTGAATTTGGGTCACATCTTGCAGGCTTTCCAAACTAGAAAAATTTTGACTGAAGGGCAGACCAGAAGATTTGCAAATTCATTTGGAAAGGGATGGGGACAATGAAGAGTTATTTCTTTCCAGTTTTTCATTATAGAATTTGCTGCATAGCAAAAATAGGGAAAAGCGGGGTAGAAAACTTCTGTATTTGGATACTTTCCACTATAGTTTTAAAAATATATTCTTTGGTACTGAAAGACTGCTTTCACTGTTACTGACGGGAATGAAGGCTTTTTCGAAAGGTAGGACAGCAGGTGAATGGCATTCGGCCATGTGATTTCATGAATTTTGCTGCCGGCCTTGCTAGTTTGCAGGGTGGTGATGGAAATGGAGTAAAGCCTGTCTGCCTGCACGGGGAGCTCTTCCACCTACTTCACCGACAGCAGATTCATTTGAGTCAGTAAGTTCTAATTTGGGGAGGGATGTTTGGGCTCACAGTTCATTCATCGTTTCCTGTAAACTGCCTTAAGATCTGTTTCAGTGATTGGAGACTTTGATGGGAGCCCAGTGGATAGAACAGAAAAACAGGTAAAGGAGACTGTGCCTCTGGAGACACGTGGCTCAGACATGTGTTCCCAGATCTTGTCTCCATTTTAAAAACTCTATGTCTACTCTATATGATAGGCTTTTACTTGGTTTCTCGATTATGAAAACCTAGGGTAAAACCCTATGATTTCTCAGCTATAGTTGCCAAATTTTCCTACTTTGGTAAAACACTCCTGCTAGGTAGTGATAGCCTGGTCCAGAGTGTCAAGAGATAGTCACTCTGATTAGGTGATGTCAGCCGACTTTGAAGCCATTGGAATGCTCAGGAGACCAGCTTCTCGAGCTCTTTTAGACTGGAAGGTGAGCTAATTTTCAAATAGTGGTGGGGACAGTAGTTATGGTTCAAAGGAATGAAGAAGGTGGAAAGGGGTGAGTTATGTGCTAGGGTAGCTGTAACAAGAAAGCATCATGGGGGTGGCATCTGCAAGCCCGTGTCCCTGGCTTTCAGATGGCGAAGTCCTCTGTGGAGTTAGTGTACAGTGGCTTGTCGTAGGGATATTTGGTGTTTCCTCGGGCCAGGATGGCTGTGGAGCTGAAGTGGAGCAGAGCCTGGGCCAGATATGGGGCTCATGCCTGAAAGGGGGCAAGGAAGGAGGTTGTGGGGAGAACCTGAGAAAGCCTCTGAGATAAGCACAATGGCAACGCAAACCCACATCAGGCTGGCTGGCCTTGTAGTCTTGTCTAGTGCCCAATGAGACAGGAATGAAGTGAGAACTTGGTGTTTCTGTCAACCAAAACACAAAAGCTCTACATTTTAAATTATTCTCCTATGTGAAAGCTTTTGCTATTTTATTTGTCATGCTTTCTTCCATTTTTCCTCAGAAAATTTATTTAGAAAAGCTGAAACTCTGTTGTCAAAGTAGTCGCATGGAAGGAACATACTCCACACTTTTCAATCCAACAACATAGGAGAATGAAACTGAAAGAGGACCTGGGACAGAGCCCATGGTGGTCTAATACACCTAGAAGTTTCTTTGAAGTCCCACATCTTATCTTAAAATCCTTATAAAATTGGTATTGTTATATAAGGTAGCCATGCATGCTTATTTTAATATAAAATAACATGTCAAATTGCTTACTAGTTATAATCCCAACATAGCACCACATACTTCTGGCTAAATAGGCTATAGTTCTAGAAGTATGGGGTAAAATTCCATCTCTCATCCTTGCTGGTCTTGTGACCTTAGTCAACTTAGTTACCGGCTCTGAATCCATGTCCTGAATAAAAAAGTCAGAGTAAGGACTTCTCTGAAGTTTGCTCTAAGTATTAAATGAGAAAATGTGTGTAGCACTTAGTAGGCCCTCAATACATGGCCCTAGTACAAGTAGTCATTCTAATGAGCTGTAGTACTGGGGAGGACTGGTTGCCTCTAGAACAGGATATCTTGGGAAGACAGAATGCAAGCTGATGCAGGGCTGGGAGGACGTGGCAGCCAGTTCACTGTGGGGACACTTCAGTAACATGAGGTCCACAGAGGCTAACCCTAGGGGTCAAGATAATTTCTAACTTCTGCCTTTGCCCCTGAATGTTATTTTTCCCGCTCTTCCTTCTCTCCTAGGGTGTCCTCAGATTTCCTTCTTTTAATGCCTATGGGAATGTTGAGATTCTCCTCTAATTGAAATTGAAATAGAAAATTTTAGCTTCTATTATTGTTCTTTGCATCTTCAGCATCACATCCAAAAAGAATTTTCAGAGCTTCATTTTCTTACTGCAACTAGCAGAAGCAGAGGGATTGATCTTATTACTTTGTACATACAGGTTGCTTCACGGAGGCAGGACTGTGAGCCCACACCTCCACACTCAGCCCCTGACCAGAGGGCCAGGAAGGGCTGGGGAAACCTTTATCGCTGACCCTTCACTAAGCTTCAGTGTGCAATTGCCTGGGTCACGTCACCAGATTCTGATCGTTATCCCTTGAGGGAAGAGCAAAAAAAAAAAACCACTAGGGCAACTTGTGAATGTAGATTGACGATGAGGCTGAGTTACTCTGGAAATAAGAATCAGAATAAGTGGGAAATGGCTATGATGAGTGCAGAATTATTCAGCAAATACAAGAGTAGAAAAGCCAGAGGGCAACTCTTCTTTGAAGTGATGACAGGGTTTTAAAAACAAAGCATCATATTTATCCATATTTCCTCTATTTTCCTTTGCATTGTCACTTAGCAGAGAAGGGCCGAGGGGACTTGTGGGTACACTCACCACCTTAGTTTCTTTTATATTCTTCAAGATTTTTCACATCTTTTATACTGAAGAATAGGTATTCATTCAGAGTAACATAGTACTTGTTCCCAAAGCAAGCTGGATTGTAGATATCTAAATACGTTTTCTTGCCTTTGGCAGTGATTGAAGAGTTTGGTCAAGATCTGCCACATAAAAATTTAATTTAATTTATTTATTTATGAAATGTTAGGTTGATTTATAAGAGCTGCTCTGGGCTTTTAACACAGTTTGTTTACAATTAGGGAGGAGTTACCTAACTCTGAACATACTGTGCACGGCAATTAGAAGTTGCCATGGTAAGAGAAAACCACAGCCCGCCTGCCGCAGCAACACAAAACCAGCCAGAAATAGTAGGGGAAATGTACGGACGAAGGTGGGGTTTGTTTTTATTATAAAAGAAAAAAAAATAACTCCTCAGGAATCTTAACAAAGGAAGGGAATATTTCACACTCAGAGAATAGACACCAGGTTACAAAATTACAAGTGTTTTGACTCCAGTCCTGTTCCCATTTCCTCCAAGAGCAGAGATGGGAAGGAGACAGCTGAAGCAAACAAGCAATTCTGTAAAACAAAGACTTAGAAACCCTACAAATATGATTAAAATCTAAACTTGTTTTGCTTTAAAAAACACTTTTTTTTAATCTATCAAAAGGCCTGCTTTAGTGACATGCTAGTCCCACCAGAAAATAACCCCAGTAACTTGCTCAAGTTGACCAGCCAACTCATATTACCAAACCCCTGTGTGTTCATGTGTGTCTTTTAAACCAAAGCTCTGGGGCTCAGGTGACTGCTATTGCTAGCACGGGCTTCCATCTGTTAACTAACCATTGTCAGCCTCCCCAGAAGTGTGGGCAGGGCACAGAGAAGCCCTGAAGTGGTGGTGAGGGAATAACAGCCCCAAACAGCCAACTTTTCAAGCACTGGCTCTCCCACCCCCTCCCCACACTCAAAAGGAGATCCTTATTTCTAACCAGTCCTCTCATCTCAAATTTGACTCCCCAGTGACCAGAATGGTATTTTCTCCCTGAGGAAAAAACACACACTTATTTGCACACCCATATGTATAATTTTTTTGTTTTTACATTTAAATATAAAAATACTACTTTGTTTGTGTTATAAATGGGGGACCAAACAACAAGAACTTTCTCTTTTAAGGCAGAGCTATCCATCCATTTATGCTGAGCTTGTCAGGGCATTTAGGCCCAGGCAAGGGAAGCACCACACCAGGAGATCTAGGGTGTTTCCCTACCTAATTTCCCACCCTTCTACCCTAATTCTCACTTTTAATAGAAAGTCGGTTATAACCTTATAGGTAATGGAACTTCCCTCCAAGAAGGGAAATCCTAACCTAACCATGGAATTGAACCCCCTAACCCCAACTCAGGCACCACTCACCCCGCCCTTCACAAAAACTATGCTCTCTGTCTGGATAGCGATGCCTATTGGACAAACATACCTGATTAAATGGAAGCAGTGGTTATGTTTCCCCACCTCCCACCCCATTTAGATTAGTCTTTAGGAACATTCATTCAGGAGAAGTGAGACCTGAAAGATATCACCTGTTTTCATTGGCTAAGGCTGCCATAACAAAATACCATAGACTGGGTGACTTGAACGAAGATTTATTTTCCCACTGTTTTGGATACTGCAAATCTGAGATCACTGTGCTAGTATGGTTGGGTTCTGGTGAAAGCTCTCTTCCTGGCTTTCAAATGGCCTCCTTCTCACTGTGTCCTCACATAGAGAGAGAGAGAGACAGAGAGACAGAGACAGAGTTTGTATCTATTAACCCAATACTCCTAATTAGTCTCTCCTCCCTTCCCTCTCCCCTTGGTAACCACAAGTTTGTATTCTATATCTCTGAGTCTGTTTTTATTTTACATATACATTCATTTGCATTAGTTTTTAGATTGTACATATAAGTGATATCATACAGAATTTGTCTTTCTCTGATTT
Source organism: Orcinus orca (assembly GCF_937001465.1). NCBI lineage: Eukaryota > Metazoa > Chordata > Mammalia > Artiodactyla > Delphinidae > Orcinus > Orcinus orca. The sequence goes on along the minus strand of NC_064570.1, from coordinate 56,200,886 downwards.
ATTTCACTAAGCACAATATTTTCTAGGTCCATCCATGTTGCCGCAAATGGCTGTGCTGCTATGAACGTTGGGATGCATGTATCTTTTCAAATTCGTGTTTTTGTTTTTTCTAGCTATATACCCAGGAGTGGAATTGCCAGATCATGCGGTAGTTCTATTTTTAGTTTTTTGAAGAACTTCCATACCATTTTCCATAGTGGCTGCACCAATTTACATTCCCACCAACAGTGTACAAGGGTTCCCTTTTCTCTACAGCCTTGCCAACATATGTAGACTTTTTAATTATGACCATTATGACAGATGTGAGGTAATATCTCATTGTTGATTCGATTTGCATTTCTCTAATAGTTAGTGATGTTGAACATCTTTTCATGTGCCTGGTAGCCATCTGTATGTCTTTGGAAAAATGTCTGTTCAGGTCTTCTGCCCATTTTTTGATTGTTTTTTTCAGTATGGACTTGTACAAGCTGTTTACATACTTTGGATGTTAACCCCTGGTCAATCATATTATTTGCAAATATTTTCTCCCAAACCATAGGTTGTCTTTTCATCTTGTTGATGTTTTCCTTTGCTGTGCAAAAGGTTTTAAGTTTAATTAGGTCCCATTTGTTTATTTTTGCTTTTATTTCTTTTGCCTTAAGAGACAGATCAAAAAAATATATTGCTACAATTTGTATCAAAGAATGTTGTGCCTATGTTCTTTTCTAGGAGTTTTATGGTTTCAGGTCTTAATACATTTAGATCTTTAATCCATTTGATAAACAAAACAGCTTTATTGAAACATAATTCACATATCATAAAGCTCACCCTTTTAAGTCATACAATTCAGTGTTTTTTTCAGTATATTCACAAAATTGTGCCTCAATCACCACTATCTAATCCTAGAACATTTACATCACCCCCAAAAGAAACCCAGTACCCATTAGCAGTCATTCCCCATCCTCCTTCCCCCAGTCCCTGGCAACCACTAATTCACTTTCAGTCTCTGTGGATCTGGACATTTCATACAAAGGGTCAATACATATGTGACCTTTTGTGACTGGCTTCTTTCACTTAGCATAGCGTTTTCATGGTTCATCTGTGCTGTAGTATGTATCAGAAGTTCATTCCTTTCTATGTCTGAATCATATTCGAATGTGTAGCTCTACCACATTTCTTTATCCATTCATCAGCTGATGAACGTTTGGATTGTTTCTGCCTTTTGGCTATTATGAATAAGACTGCTATGAACACTTCTGTACAAGATTTTGTGTGAAGACGTTTTTAATTCTCTTGTGATATATATTTGGGAGTAAAATGTTTGTGTCATATGGTATCTCTGGATTTAATCTTTGAGGAATTCTCAAACTGTTTCCTAAAGCAGCTGCATGATTTTACATTTACAACAGTAATATATGAAGGTTCCAGTTTTTCCACAACCTGAGCAACTTTTTGATTTTAGCCATCATGGTAGGTGTGAAGTGGTATCTCATTGTGGTTTTGGTTTACATTTCCCAAATGACTAATGTTTAGCATCTTTTCATGCTTATTGGCTATTTGTATATTTTCTTTGGACAAATGTCTCTTCAAATCATTTGCCCATTTTTAATTGGGTTATTTGTCATTTTGTTGTTGTGTTGTAAGGGTTTTTTTAATGTCTTGGATATAAGTCCCTTATCAAATATATGGCTTACACATGTTTTCTCCCATTCTCTGAGTGGTCTTTTCATTTTCTCAATGGTGTCTTTTTTTTTTTTTTTTTTGTCCTTCCAGTTTTATTGCAATATAATCAACAGATAGCTCTGGATAAGTCTCAGCACGATGAGTTGACTTATATACCTCATGAACTGATGACCACAATAAGTTTAGTGAAACTCCATCATCTCATATAGATGCAAAATTAAAGAAATAGAAAAAAAGACTTTTTCCTTGTGATGAGAACCCTTAGGATTTACTCTCTTAACAGCTGTCATATAGAACATACAGCCGTGTTCATTCTATATATCATGTTGTACATGACATCCCTAGTGCTTACTTATCTTATAACTGGGAGTTTGTCCCTTTTGACCACCTTCATCCAGTTCCCTCTCCCTTTACACCCTACCTCACAAATCCAGTCTCTTTTTCTGTGAGTTTGTTTCTGAAGTATAATTGACCTACAACACTCCGTTAGTTCCTGGTACACAGCACAGTGATTTTTTTATATACGTTTCAAAAAAATCACCACTCCTCCACATCTTTTCATAGATAGTTCATTTCTTTTTTGTGCTAAAGAGGGTACCATGTTTAATTTTCTGGATTCCTACCCTTGACTTCAAGTGTCTCTGTGCCTAGATATAGCCCCAAGTGTTCTCACCATCTCTGCTGCTGAGATCTTTTTCTTTCTTTTAAACATCTTTATTGGAGTATAATTGCTTTACAATGGTGTGTTAGTTTCTGCTGTATAACAAAGTGAATCAGCTATACATAGACATATATCCCCGTATCTCCTCCCTCTTGCGTCTCCCTCCCACCCCTCTAGGTGGACACAAAGCACCGAGCTGATCTCCCTGTGCTATGCGGCTGCTTCCCACTAGCTATCTATTTTACATTTGGTAGTGTATATATGTCCATGCCACTCTCTCACTTTGTCCCAGCTTCCTCTTCCCCCAACCCTGTGTCATCAAGTCCATTCTCTACGTCTGCGTCTTTATTGAGATCTTGATCCTCAGAACTTGAGTTCTGTCAGCCCTCCTTTTACTCATTCATCTCTCATTTTTTAAATTAATTTTTTTGGAGACTAGTTGCTTTACAATGTTGTATTAGTTTCTGCTGTACAGCAAAGTGAATCAGCTATACGTATACATATATCTACTCTTTTTTAGATTTCCTTCCCATTTAGGTCACCACAGATCATTGAGTTCTCATTAGTTATGTTCTCATTAGTTATCTATTAGTTATCTAACCTCTCGTTAGTTATCTAACCTCAAAGTAGGTTCTCCTTAGTTATCTATTTTATACGTAGTAGTGTATATATGTCAATCCCAGTCTCCCAGTTCATCCCATCCCTCCCTTACCCCCTTGGTAACCATAAGTTTGTTCTCTACATCTGTGACTCTATTTCTGCTTTGCCAATAAGTTCATCTGTACCATTTTCATCTCTCATCTTAGATCCATGTTTCTTCCTGCTGCATAACTTGGTATCTCATTGACAGCTGTCCTTGTGTAAGTCCCTGGCTTCTGCTAAACCCACAAGTTTGCTTGGCCTTCCCTTGTGTGAAGTCTTATCCTTGCCAGGGCCCTGGTATGGCAGTTGACAGGCAGGGAACAGCAGTAATGCTATAGGAATGTTTATGCATTTGCTCTTGGCAAAACTCAAGCCTTTTCTAAGCAGCAAACTGGAATCTTGGTCCTGGGGAGAGAAATCTACAATGGCCATGTGACTCCAATAAAAAATTCACACACAGACACATAGACACATCCCCAAAACACTAATATAATAGTTAAGTCAAGATGAGTTATTAAAATATTTTTTCTTATTTTCATTTCAAAATGGGATTAATATTAGAAAGTTTTGAAACTTATCAACACTGCTGTTCTTTTTTTTTTTTTTGCGGTACACGGGCCTCTCACTGTTGTGACCTCTCCCGCTGCGGAGCACAGGCTCCGGATGTGCAGGCTCAGCGGCCATGGCTCACGGGCCCAGCCGCTCCCAACACTGCTGTTCTTTATAAAGCAAATGATTCGCATGCAAAATGTGCTACTTCCCTTCTCCCTCTCCCCATCCCATCCTGGAAGTTAAATAGGTAGAAAATCCAAACACAGTGAAGAAGAATGTTGGTAGCTTCATGGGTGCTTGTATTGTAGCAAGTTAGGGATATTTCCGAGGGCCAAGGCTTGACTCAATATCACTAATATGATCCAGGCCTATTTGGTTCAGTTCTTTTATTACCATCTGTAACAGCATTTTTTTTCTCACAGAGAAATAAAATGGTATGATGCAGAAAGAACTCCGTTAAAAGCTTTGGAACATTAACCTTTCTTGGTTTCTCTGTACTGATATAAATGACATAATTGCATATTGTGTTTGAATCCACGTGGGAAGTCTGAAGCGATGTTGTGAGAATTCATCTGCAGGTTGTTCAAACTCTATGAGAATATGAAAAAGGCACTATATTGGGAAAATTCTGCAACAATAACTGAATGCATTGTTGTTTTACTCTAACAGATGCAAATACGATGGAGGGGGAGCTGGTTTTCTCAAGCCAGCCTTGAGAAAACACAGTGATGGGTCAGGCAGATGAAATGGCTGTAACCATTGGTATCTAAAGCATCCTCTATGCACACTCTTTGATGAGAGTGGAGACAATGCCAGGATTTTATGAAGGTATGTCATAATTACATTCAACTATACTCACAATGACCAGTTCTTGACCCATATCAGAACAATTTTGTAGTTGTCTCTTTTCCAATGGACTCGTTTTGTTTCTCTTTAAGTGTATGGCCAAATTCATTGTTAAAAAACTACAGATGATTTAATTTAACATGAAATGAATAAAAAATGGATGTACTCCCACCTTGATTGCTGTCAGCATTTTAAGAGTGGAAGAAGTATCTTTTTATGCCTAGGATTGAACAAGATCTGAGGGACAAAAGGCTTAGAATGCAGGGCTGAGGAAGCATCGTGCTGTCTGTCCCCAGGGGGAAAAGAAATCTGTCCTCATTTTGAAATAGCTTTTGACTATGGCTCAGAAACACTCAATGGGCAGCTTTAGAAATTGTAGTACCTTCTTCGACAGAGAGAAAAAGCATTGTATGTCTGTGTACTCTTAAGGGAGATAGAGAAGGTTAAGAAGTAAATGCAGAAATTATTATGTAATTGTAACAAGTTCCCACACTATGAAGTATTCTTGTTCCTTAAATTAGGAAACACTATTCATTCTTCTGTAAATGTAACTTTAAATTTTTCTGGAAAACTTCAGATTTCAATTATTTTGTTTTATATTCAGATCATGTGTTCCAATTCTACATTAAGGGATATATAGATGTATATAAATTAGTCAACATGTTAAATATACAAGAGGACTTTCATCACAGTCTTAAATTTTTTTTCTTCAGTATTCTTCAGTCTTTAAAAAGATCTCTGTCCAAAATGGTAGTTTTCATTTTGCAGTAGAAGTGAGCTGGGGGCACACATCTCCTGTTTTCTATCAATTACATCTTTCTTTCCCACACTTGAAGGTCTAATCTTAGATTTCCCTCACCTTTCTATTGCAGGCAATAGAAAGTGTCAAACTTAAAATCAGTTTTGAACTTGAAGAGTTTACATAGGGTCAATGGAGTTGAAAGTTAGGATTCTTTTCTGTGTAAAGGGTATGTCAACCAGGAAAAAATAAAAAATCAACAATTGTTTTTTGTGTTCTGTATGAAGCAGTATAAGAAAACTGACATATAAACAAGACATTTCAACAATATGCTGAGATAAAGCCCTGAACATTAGTTTACTTTCAAAACGTTGAGAGGTGTCCTTCTGGAATAAAACCACATTTATAGAAAATAGGGGAACACTATTTTGAAGATCGACTGATAGTACTGATGTGAAACCAAGCATATTATCAAAGTATACACTCAGCCAGGGGAAGGCCTCCTATCTACCTAATACATTTCATTTTAAAAATGGTGTTTGTTTGTTATTAAAGCCATTCCCAGGGAGTAGAGTGAAAAGAGTCTGAACTTTAGAAGTAAGCAGAACTGTGCTCAGCAGTCACGACTAGACTGAGGATCTGAAGACCCCTCAGCGCCAGTCTCCATACCTTCCTTGAAGGATTGTTTTAGGAAGATTTAGTGAGATAAATACGCAAAACACCTAGTGGACTGTCTCCATGTAATTTATTCAACAAAAATCTTTTCCTTTCTCAATCCTAAAAGGAGTATAAGGACCAAGAAAAAAGTAACACTATAATTTCGCAATCAGATTTTATAGGAGAAAGTTGAATATGGATCACCTGCCAGAGCCTTAAACAGTGACAAATGAGTAATCTTGGGAAAGAGGAGAAATAATTAGAATATAAAGGATGTTCCAGTAATTTTGTCTCAGCGACAGCAAAGGGGCCAATGTACTGCTGGTGTATGCACTAAAAGCCGTAGCCCTTCTAAGCACAATCAGATGGAATTGCTATCTTCTGGAATTGTCCAATCACTAGCAGAACAGAGGCTTACTTATAAAGCTTAGCCATCTGCAGTGATCATTCCTTGTATCTAATTATCAAATGCCATCTCTGAAAAAAAAAGCAGTTGTAAAGTTTGTAAGTTTGGGGAAATAATTTTGTAATATTTTAACTAGTAATTATGCATGGACACAAAAATATGTGATATATACTATATAATGTGGTGCTTTACATGTTAGAAAGTACAAAATCTTTGTAATTAAATCAGTTACATTTTGCATAATACTTGTGGGATAATAAGACTTCATCAGTAAATGTTAACTTGATTACCTGTACAGAGACTCTCTTTCCAAAGAAGGCCACATTCACTGGTTCTAGGTAGGCATGAATTTTGGGGAGACACTATTCAACTCAGTATATCTCAGTTCTATGATTTTCTCTAGAAATGTTTATTAGTTGGGTCCATATATTGAGTGAGTTTTAATCAGGGCAATACTTATAAAAAAATTATTATGGTACCACTTCCTGTACACATTAACTTTATCCAAGAATTATTAAATTAGTTCTTTTAGTGATTTTTGCTAAATGAACAAAATTTGTCTCTTTTCATAGAATTATTTGTCTTCAAGTTAGATTGTGAGTTTTGCATGTTTCCAATGACTTGGAATGAAAGATCAAAGCAAAGAACTATATATTTTTTGCAGCTCAGCTTTTAATTTCAGAAATGTTTCATCATCTGGATAATGGTCAAACTCTGGAGGGCTGGGTACTACTCCCATTCTACCAGTGACTATAATGTGATCCTGGGTCTGTCAAGAAACTATCACTTTTTAAAAATTTCAGCACCTCATAGATTTCAAAATAAATTCCTGCTCCAGAGTTTACAGATGAGAAAACAGAAGCATACAGGAATTAACTGGATTACCAAAGACATTATAATTAAATAGAGGTTCAGTTGGTAGAACTTGTAGTGCAGTGTTGTTTTTGCTATGCATACAATTGTTCTAAAGCTTTTGCTCCTTATTTATAAAGTGAGGAGAATATAACCCATGACTCTCTTTAGTGGTTGTTATAAGTATAGAATGGGGAGAAATAAATAAAAGAAATTTGCAAATCCTAGCTTCGCCTCTCTTTTGGCTTAGACCATTTTCAATAATTCTGGCTACTGACATTTGGATCTTGATTTCTAAGTCCCTTATTATAGTGAAATAAATAAAGTGAAGTGCATATAAACATGAAACCTATGTCTTACTTTAAAATTAGTAAATATTGGAAAATATTATAGAAATTACTACATTTCTTGTGTTTTATCCCCCCAAATAGCAATTTCTAATGATCAGATATCATCAGAGATGTTTCCCTATCACGACTTTGTTTCTTCTATTTTCCTAATTATATATGTATCTAGTATTGTAGAAATAACTCTAAAGTTAGCAATTTGTCAGCCTAGAAGAGCAAACAAAATATCAGGGACAGTGTGTTTGAGCACATTTCCAGTTTGTAAACAAGTCTTGGTTGGATAGCTCTGTTTGTGAAGTGGAAATGTGGTCAACAGAACCTTAGTCCCTACAGTCCACAGAGAAGGCTAAATCTGCTTCTGATTCTTACATGATCAACTGCATAAAATATTGATGCAGCTAAGTGATGCATTGCTGTTCGTCTCTTTGTACTCAAATTTCACATGTGTTTACAAAGGGACACTGATCTGGAAGCAGATCGAAACAGTTACATATTAAAAGTTGGTGGGGACAAGAGATTGCAAAATAAAAGTTTATTTTCCAAGTCTCACACTTTCCCTTTGTGTACAGAGCCTGGACCTACATTTTGATCCTAGCCTACTGACTGGTCATTTTCTTTTCATTTTAAGCTTAATTTACAGAATTAAAAAACATAACTGAATTCTGTTACCTCTGCTGCGTGCTCTCCAACAGTGCACGTCCAAACAAGCCCATGGCAGCCCTAATCCAGCAGCCCGTGTGATCCTTTGGTCCGAAGGTATGTGAAAGGTAGGAGGTCAGCAGTATCCATATCCTTAATGAATGTCAGCCCTTGAAGCTGGGCTCACCTGCAATAAGAGATTCAAAACTGCTAATTAGCATCACTACATTAGAGGAGGAAAAACCTATTGGCATCCTGGTCAGTCCCTCTATAACAGCTTTCTACAGCATGGATAACGTCTACAGGCAGGGTCCATTAAGGAAACAGTCTTAATTCTGTATCTGACAACTGCTTTTATGATATACTGAATCAATCAGAATGTTTCAGTGCTGAATGAAAATTAAATATAGAGCCCTATTCAACCTTCTGAACCAGTTTACAAAGTTTGCTTGAATCCTATGACATATTCAGGTGAACTCTATCCTATCATTGGAACAACCCATGAACACAATGTTCTTGGAGGGTGCTGGACAGCTATACAGTCAGAAAGTTAGTATAATAGTTGGCAGGTATAGATTCTCATATAGAAGGAACAACTAGGAAGGTATTATGTATTATTCTTACGGACGAATGGTTATTACCAGAAGTGTTTTTATCTTTAGTTCTCACTTATTGCAAGAATTATGCTCTTGGCAAAGGATATCCTTTGGTTTCTGTTGAGAACACCCTTAAGGGATCAGATCAAGTTCTGGGAGTTTCCTTGGACTCTAACAGAAGAGCCCTCTGCTTCCTTTTAAGCTGGCTTCCCCTCTGAGAGGCCACTGCTTCTGATTTCTGGCTCCAGACAAATCGTTTTCTCAGGGGGTTTCTGAGGGAGCAAATCTGCTCAACCCAAGTTGCTCCATATTCTCCTGCCCTCCATATTCCCAGCCTAAACTGTTGGGCTTTATCCCTCACAGTTAATAACAACATCTGAAACCCTCAGGATAAGAGACAAAGAGCTGGGGCACATACTGCTTTATTCCGCCTGCCTCCTTTCATGTGCCAGCAAGAACAATAAACTACAAAGTTTTGAATCCCAGTTTTGCCTTCACTAGCTGTGTGTCCATAAGCAAGTTACATACCTCTCTGTTTTAGTTTTATCGTCCTTAAAATAGTAATTATATATTTGAGAAGACTATTCAAAGAGTCATATGTGATATTTTATATGAAAGTGTTCTAAAATAGAGTAGGACTTATATAAATAACAGTTTTCTTCCCCGAAACCTTGCATTAAGCTTCCAAGAAAGAGTAGAGACTAAGGGTAGGTGGGGAATGGTCCTGAGGATTTGTGTTTGGCAGTTCCTTCATGATCTGACAAGTTAGATCCTGTGCTTTGAGGAAACATGTCCCTGGGTGCCTTATCTCATCCAGAGTGGACCCCCCTCTCTACTTGTCTATACACCTAAAGATCTTCATTGCCTTTGCATGGTTTCTTCCCTCCTTTGTGCAGGTGGGATGGGGAGTCTAATAAAAAATATTTTCTAGTACAATGCCTCTCTAAAAGATGCCACTTATGTGCAATACGCTCCTACTTTTATATCAGTGCTTTCTACAAAGGGAGGAGCAGGAATATCATGGTCTTGCTAATAGGAGTTACCATGTGTCTTTAGAAATATCTTACAAAGTATTGGACTTCCCTGGTGGCACAGTGGTTAAGAATCCTCCTGCCAATGCAGGGCACACGTGTTCGAGCCCTGGTCCGGGAAGATACCAAATGTCTCAGAGCAACTAATCCCATGCACCACAACTACTAAGCTGGCACTCTAGAGCCCACGAGCCGCAACTACTGAAGCCCGCGCGCCTAGAGCTCCTCAACAAGAGAAGCCATCACAGTGAGAAGCCCGCGCGACGCAACAAAGAGTAGCCCCCGCTCGCCGCAACTACAGAAAGCCCGCGCAAAGCAACGAAGACCCAACGGAGCCAAAAATAAATAAATAAATTTATTTTTAAAAAAAGAAATATCTTACAAAGTATATTGCCTACATTTTTCCTCGTTGTTTTTTTTCCCCTAAAACACAGTAGGCATTTAACAAATACTTGCTAAAAAACAAATAAATTAGCTAGGGGTTGAAGAAGGACTTGGACATTTAGAGATTGGTGAGGGAAAGGGGCAATAGTAGTGAGGAGGCGGCACCGAGACAGTACGAGGTAACTTCAAGAATCTAAAACTTATATTAGTATGAAGGGTGAGGGAGAATCTTTGAAATGCTCACGCATTTGTAAGTCATTCAAGTAGAATACTTGAGAAGTACTATGGTTTGGGTATTATTTCAGGAGTCCAGGCAAAAGTGAAATGACTGAGTGAGCTTTGACGCTGAGAAAGTTGGAATTCATTAAATGTGGAAGATGCTAAATGAAAACAGGTTTACACATGAAAAAGTGAACTGATTTTTTTTTTTTTTTTTTTTTTTTTTTGCAGTACGCGGGCCTCTCACCGTTGTGGCCTCTCCCATTGCGGAGCACAGGCTCTGGACACGCTAGCCCAGCAGCCATGGCTCACGGGCCCAGCCGCTCCGCAACATGTGGGATCTTCCCGGATCTTCCCGGACCAGGGCACGAACCCGTGTCCCCTGCATCGGCAGGTGGACTCTCAACCACTGCGCCACCAGGGAAGCCCTGAACTGATTTTATGAAAGCAAATGATTCGCTCATTTCAGGTGACTTGGAGGTCTCATGGACTTGTTGAGTCTGGATACGGTCTTATCGAGTATAAAGAGGATCAGTCTTATGTCCTAGGTGCCCAGTGAGACGGAGAAAGTGCACTGGAGGAGGTACTTAGATCTTTCTGCCACCCCTTCCTCCCTGGGGGATGGAGGGACATCTCCTCTAGGAAAACTAGCAGGCAAAAGCCTCGAGGGTTCTGAGGTCCAGCAATCATGACCTTCTCCGACCCACACTTTCACAGGCAGAAGTAAAAACAGGGTCCAAGAACAAGCCCACCCCACACATAATAGAAGCCGGCACCACCGTATGCCTTGAAGACCATTAGGCTTAACCCCAACTTGCCTTTTCTCCCTATTTATAGTAGTCCTTACAAGAAGCCTGGGGTCTTCCAGGTCATGCTGTATCACTTCTCATCTCCAGATTGCTATGTACATCTCCAAATCCAAAACCTTTCCACTGTTCCCCTTGGAACTTTTAGTGTGGACACCAGGTATCCAGTCCTGGAACTGTCCTTAACCCACAATGGGACTGTGAGTAAGTTTGTTTGTTTAGATTTCATCATCTGTAAAATGATGTTGTTGGACTAGATTGGTGGTTCTTAGCCTGGGGTTGAGGGACTCATCAGCCCACAATGAGCTTCAGGTGCTACATGCATCTCCTATTGTTGTGTGCAAAATTTTCAGGCTGTGTGCACATGTGTATGTTTTTTTTTTTCCCCTCATAGAAAGATTTGTGACCCTGAAATGGAGTAGAAGTCCTTGAAGTTACTTATAGTCCTAACTTCATATGATTCTAAGTTTTGAAAGTGGATGGCAGGATACAGGCTGACGTTGCTCTGCACGGCTAGAATGCAGTCTCAGTTCTGCCACAACCTGAGTAAGTCACTCCTCTTTTCTCACTTTGGTTTATATCGCTTGTAAAATGAAGGCATTGGCCTAGGTTATCCAAAATATTACTTTTCAATTGAAGGAATACAGGTAATTCAAACAAACCAGACCAACAGTAAGAAACAAAACCTGGAAGTAAGTAAGCCTGGGAATTCACACTGGTCCCTGCTCGGTCCTTAGGAGTCAGAATCCCAGACATGCTAATGTTCTAAGAGCACTCTGAGAGGGAAGATGGAGAGGTGGTTCCTGCATACGATTCTAGATGAGGGACTCAGTGACCTTCTCAAAGATGGGAGGTCAGGTCTTAAGGTTGACTGGGAATGGAGAAGAAAAAGATTCACCACCTCCTCCAAAGAGACTTGGGATCTGACTCCTCGTAAATCCTGAAATAAATTATGGAAAAGATCTCACAGTGTTGGAGAATTGTTTTTGAAGGTTTAAATGAGTGTGTATAGACTAAAGCTCCCTTGTTAGTCTGCTTTTCTCATTAGGGTCCAGATAACATTTTACTTAGAAAATGGATTTGTCAACAACGTGCATAATTTTGATTTGTTCCACTTTCCTCCCAGCTCTCTCCTCCTGCACCTCACGCTCTTGCTAGCGCCTGTTATTTCTCTCTTTATAAGTGTGTCCTTTGCTCTGGAAAAGAAATTCATGACTAGGTTGGAAAAGAAGTTTATGACTAGGTTCTAAGAACACACACATAGCACTTCGAGGAAGTTGTCTGAACCCTCTCCTTCCCCAGATACAATGTGGTCTTGGGGACAACAGGGTGGAAAGTGGGAGACCGAGCCAGTAATCCCTTCATTCTTTCATTCAGCACCTACTACATGCCAAACCCTATGCTGATCACAAAGTTAAATGAGACACACTCTCAGAGTCACACCAAAACAAAGCTGGATGCCTTCACCCAGGGATTTGCACTGGAATCTACTGTGTCCAGTGTTTTGCTCCTCCCTCCCTGGAAGTGGGGAGGCCAGTTGTATGACGACAAGGAGAGTGTCTTTGGCCAGTAGACAAGTTGTCTTCATTACTCCTGTGGGGGAATGGGATTGAATGGGGTATTTTTCTGGGCCTGGCCCAAACTTGGCTGTGCCTGGAGGGCCCATTAGGCTGCAGGTCACAGCAGCTGGATCCCAGGCGCCCAGAGCCGGTCACGCGTCTGGGCTGCCCGCTCCACGAGGTACAATGGAGTCATTGACTATTTATTTACTCCGTACAATAAGGCCGCTGTTGACTTAATTACGGGAGCCTCCCTGCCACCCCAGGGATCTTTAAATGACTAACGGACTCTACACTGCCACTAACTCATCTCTCCTTAACCTCTTTAAGACCCGAGTCTCCCCTACCTGGTCCGGCGCAATAGTCATGTAGGGAGCTTGAGAGCCAGGAGTTGGTGACCCAGAGGGTAGACTGGTGTTTTTGCTTGAGAGCCGGGGAGGGTTTGTCAGGACTGAGTTTCTGCGAGTTTCAGGGCTGGGCTGAGTCAGGCGCTAGCCCCAGGGAGTGGAGGGCGGCAATACTGCGTCAGGCGCGGAGGAGGGCTTAACTCTACCAGGCCTGCAGGGAAGAAGCAACAAAAGGACAAACGCTTGTCTCCAGCCCAGACGACCAGTCCCTGGGGACGCAGAGTCTCTCTACATCCCCGGCCTTGGGAATTAGAAACTACAGTGTTCCCAGGGATGAGGGCAGCTCGAGGACTCAGGAGAGCCACGGGATCTCACCTGGCCCCTTCCTTACACAGCCCGGTTGAAATTTGTTCCCCGGCCGAGCGCGCCCGGCCTGTTCCCGTTCAGCCTCACTTAAACCTCCCAGCGAATCGCTGCTCGCCAACTTCCTCTGGGGGCAACTTGTAAAGTCTCTGCTCTAGATAATAGTGTAGGGCCGAGGATAAAATAGCAACGGTATTGAATAGATGTTGACGTTTCCGACCCAGAGGAGCGGAGATCGGGGATTGTTTGCAGAAGCTAATCGTTTCTACTGAGAAGCACGGAGAGCCGGGTGTGCTCGCCGCCGGCGGCCCCTCCCTGGAAGCCGGGTTGCGGGAAGACTAGGGGACTTAGGCGCCCTTCCCCAACTCGGGCCTATTTAAGAAGTCTTCTAGACTATAGAATCTAGAGAATTTCGACCGGCGGCCGCCAGGCCTGGAATGCTCCCCAGTCTTGTTTCTCCAACCTTTGAGTCTGCGTCTAACCGGTTCGGTGCCCACCAGATCTCAAACCCAACTCCTTTCTGCAATTCATTTGGGAGGTCAGGGACCTGGGAGGAAAGGAGGCGTCGGCCATTAAGGCGCCAGACCGGCACAGAGACTGTCCGCCGACCCTCCCGCCCCCAGCTCCCTACACTCGGGAGTGTCCCTTTCTATTTTTAGAAACGAAGGCAGGGAGAGGGGCGCCGTGACTCCAGACGTCTCAGGGGGTACAGGCAGCAAGTGGGAAGCGCATTGGTAGGGTGCACTTGAGGTAGAGGTGGGGGTGAGGCGCAGGTCAAGTTCTTTCCCGTGGACTTCAAAGGGAAATGGCAGTAGTTGGACTAAGAGGACCACTTTGAAGACTACCAGCTGCTCCTCAAATCCTGGCAGCTGAGAAGTTTCGTTGCCATGGTTTCGGAGAGGCATGAAAACCACCACCCAGAACCAAACGCGCTCGGGCTACTTATACGTGTTGCCAACCACCCAGAGCCAGGCAAATTCCTTGGCGATTTGCATCACTCCCTAACCAAGCATCACATTCCCAGTCGCCCCATCTCAGAGTTAGCAGGGCTGTACGCTGGGGACGAAGTCCAGGCCGGGGAGTTCATAACGTGCACGTCTGTGTGGGCGCCCAGAATTTTCGCACTTTCGCTCCTGCGGTCCAGGGGCGAGCGCTGCGCCCTGGTGGCCGCGGCGCCCAGAGCTCGCCGGGGCCGCGGGGAAAAGAGCGCGGCGCCTTTAAAGCAAGAGGCGAGGAACCCCCGCTAGGAGGCGTGTCTGTCTCCGCCGCCGCCGCCGCAGCCGCCGCCGCCGCCGCCGCCGCCGCTGCTCCACGGTCTCCGTCTCAGCTGCCGCCGTCACTTGCGCTCGGCGCCCGCGGCTGCGCTGCTCCGTCCGGGAGCCGGAGACTTCCAGCTCGACCTCCTCCGGCTGCTCCTCCCCGAGGGCCACCCCTCCCCCTCTCCGTGCACCTCACCCCCTGCGAAAGGTAAGGGCTTCCCTCGGGTGGGCTCCGCTCCGGGCTGCCTCCTGAGGTGTCTGTTCCCACGAGGACAGGAGGGACCCGGCGTGGGCGAGGGGCATTTTCCGCCTGGAGAGGAAGAAGGCTAGCAGCGGCGCGGCGGAGCCGGTGCGCTCGGGGCAGCCGCTGGACCGAGTCACTGCGAGCGGCTTTGTCCCGCTCGCTTAAGCCAATTCACCTGCAGGCGCTCGCGTTCTCCCCATAAAATAATAAGTGGACGGGTCAGGAAGTGGCCTCAGCTGCTGGGACTCACGCGAGGCTAAGAGAGACAGATGGCAAGAAGCTGTGTGTCTGCCTGCGGGTCTGACAAACTCCCCAGCCTTCCTTCCATCCTCCCATTCTTCCATTAACCATGCTCCCTAGTTCCGTGCTGAGGAAGTACAGACATTCATTTTGTCCGGTGCCAGTGTTGAGAGCGTCTGAAAAAACTCGGAGGGCGTCCCATTAGGGCGAGGAGAAAAGTATCACCAGGGTGGATCACAAACGTCAAGAACTTTTAATGACTCTCACCCTCCGATATTTTTACCTTCAAGGAGTTCTTTACTAAACAAGGGGACCTAGCTGAGCCTTTCCAATTTAGGGACTAAGGGATGTTAGACAACTTACTACTACTGCTATCCTTTTGGTAACGCACAGATTACCTTCTATCATTTCTTCATCTTCATGCTGTAAGTATTATGTCATCAGAAGTTACCTTATGGATTAATAATTATTTTAATTTCACGAGATGATTGATTCATTTGGATCTTAGTTTGTAGTTTAGTTACTGGAAGATAGGCACTGATATTTCAATCTTGATTTGTCTAAGTTCATTACCTTGTAACTTTTTATAGAAACCATTCCTGTACTCACCAAGGCAGCTTCCAGTGGCCCTAGGAACTTATTAATTAAACAAACGAAACACACTGAATAAAGTGTTAGAGAAATAAGTGATGCTAGAAGTCTTACCTGCTTGTTTTCTTCTATTCAAACCCGTTTAAGACTGCACAGCTCTGAAATTAAAAAAATAAAAATAAAAAAAGATTCCAGGTCATGTAATCTATGCTAATTCAGTTTCTTAATTAAGATACACTTCTTTTCGCATCTAAAAATTAAAACTGTAAATGTCATTAATCATCAATGCAGCAGAATGTTGGTGGAACAGCTGCAATGTGTTCAGAATCACAAGGGATTGCATAGCATAGCATTCATAGTTAGGAAGGGTGAAGTGCAAACATGCAACACTGTGGTTTTAACTGATATGAGCTCTGACATTATTCTCTGGCACCTCTAATGCCATGGATGAACAGGCTGTTTATTTTAGCTTAGCTGCAATACAACAGGCCACATGTGTGGAAGAATAGGTCAGGTGTTAACTATAAGATGAGGTTTCTCAAATGTCACACAACAGCAGGACTTCAGTGACACGTCAAGTGGAATTCTTAAAAAGAATTCCATGTGAAAAACTTAAATATAGATATAACATGGAAGAACCTTTGAAATTCAAGTTGTCCTGGGATATGTATTTGCTGTTTCTTGCAAAAGGTTTAGGCATTGTCTATTGAAACATTGTGCTGTAAGGATTATTACACATTTGTATATGCCCCAGCAGGTGGCAGCTAACTAGAATAAGATTCATTTTCACTGGGAGGATAGAAAACTAAAATTGCTTCTCAAGTAATGGTGCCCAAGAATAAGAGGTCATTAGTGTCAGTAAATATAAAAATAGAGTGCAAGATGAAGCTAATGGCTTTTTGTTGTTGTTGTTGGAACACGCTCTGCATGAACATGAAATGCATTTTGTTCTTTGCTAATTTATCATAGGCTTGATATCTCTTCATGTCAGCCTTCTATGTGTTTTTTTTTTTTGAGGCTTACTTATAGACACAGCTCCTGTGTGTGCATGCATGTGTGTGCATTTGCAGTTTGTCATCTCTGCTTTGACCTTGGAACCTACAGAGCTTTGGCTTCTAGAAATAAAGGTTGCCATATGGTTAAAATGAGAAAAAAAGCAAATGAAACCAGGGAATAAGGTGTGTAAATCTCATTATTGCTAAATATATACGATTGTCTGACATCAAACAGTGGGTTTGTTTGTTTGTTTTTTCCTTTGAGAAAGGAGCAAATGACAAATTTAAAAATGAGTTAAATCTGGTCAGTGAATACTATATAATGACTCTATCGATCCTTCATATTGCCCCAGAACGATGATGTATGGTATCAGTATTGTGGAGAAACTTGTAATAACTTCACAATTGCCTTACTATAAGGCATCTTCTACACCACCAAATCATTTTGTTGTAGTATTGGGGAGGTAATTTTAGGGTTTTTGTTGTTGTTTTTGCCCTGGGAGTGAGTGAAGTTTAATGAGAAAGAATGAAAATTAATCTGATAACCCTTGTAACAGATGGAAATCTGGAGGTGGAGAATTCTAAAGCAATAACTAACTGTACATTTTAGAAATGTCTTTAGCCACTGAACATTGACAACATTATGCAGTATTCTGAATTTTGGTGGTCTTTCAGGCAATTTTCTGTACTGAGAAACAAGAAGTTTAGTGCTCATAAGGGAACTCACAGTTAATGTAAATGGCTTTTGTAGTAGTATGCCCTGGAAAGGGATGGCTATTAGCACATCCTGGGTATGCTAAGCAATCCCAGTTAAGTCACACTGAAATATATACGCAACACAGTTGACAAAATAGTCCTTCTGACAATGTGAACAATGCCATAATTCAAACTCCCAGAGTCTGTACAGCAGAAATATGCACACTGTCACTTCAAATGGCACATTACCCATTCAATGTACTACTTTCAAGGTACTGCTCCAGAATAAATTGACGTCTGGAGCGCTGTCCGCGGTACTGAAGAAAGGTCATCTCCTGTCTTGCAGAAGTTCAATTGGACAGGTGGAGTTGCTGTCTGTGGTGTTGAAGCCTTTCGGATTAGCTGATGGATGTAAATGAGCCTAATTTAGCATATGTGCAAAATTGGTTCTTTGGGGACCAATTAATAGTAGGAAAAATTTGTGATAGACTTTTTACTGCTTAATTTACTGTGTAAGAACTTCATGAAATTAGAAGCTTGATCTTTCACTTTTCAACTAGACACCCAATAAATAATCCCACAAAAACTAAATAATTTAGAATGCTAGTTTTAAGTAGAAAAGCTACAACTGTAACGTCAGATGCCATTATGTTAACAGAATACATGAACAAGGAGTTATGTATGGTACATCTTGTTTTCTGAAGTTCAATTAAATGACAACCAGACTTCAAAACTGCAGTATTTTGATTAGTCACAACAGAGCATGCTATTTTCAGGTAGTAGATATCAATTATATTGACGGATGAAAACATAAGAATATTTATTGTTGCCCTGGCAGTCATTATTATCTCTGCAATGATCAAAAAGAAAAGGAACAAATAGAATGGAATAAATGAGACAGCAAATACAAGACAGGACATGTTGGGCTGTACATGCTTTACAAGAGGTGTTTTAAACATGGACTGAAGGAGTCGCTAGATACCCTTGGTTTTAGCACAAGGTGTTCCTTTTAAAGTGCTCAAATAGTCAAATTATTTGATTGAATTGCCTGCTACATTGCAGAACTAGTCATTCATGATACTTATTTTTGACACTGCAGTTATGCCTCCATCTTAAAAAAAAAATCAATGCCCACTTAATGCCTTTGCAAAATGTAGGTTTATTTTCAAATCAGCATTTTACAATAGCTTAAGAAAAAATAGATTTAAAATAGATTTAAAAAATTTTGCTATCTGGAAGAAATAGTACTCATATCGCTCCTTACTTAAAATTTAGATATTCTTTAAATATGATATGATCTTATAATTTTTTCATAAGGGTTAACCTATGCTCTGTTAGTTGGTTATGAAAAAGATTAATTTTAAGATACAGGTCCAGCAATTTGCGTTTTGTGCTTCCTGATCACTTAAAAATATTAATATATAGTAATATATTTATCACTATCCATCTTTGTTTCACTTACTAATGTAAAATATTAGGATTGGATATTTTAATCTATATGCATGGAGGACAGCATATTACCTGTTTCAATAATAAAATATATTTTTATGTTAAAAGAAAATATATTTCTGTACTTTTTTTCTTGAATAAATTGCTACTTGTGAAAGCCAAGACAGTCACTGTCTGGGGACTCTGAATATTCTGATCAGAACACTAGAAAATAATAAGATATTTTTAGACAAAACTGTGCCACTCAGTGTTGCTCAAGCTATGATTCCATATTTTAGCTCTTCGAGAAACAGATATTCAGAAAACCAAGTGAGAAGAAATTTGGACATAAATTACTGAAGCCTTTGGAGTTTGCTGCACCCATTCAAATATCATTGTCTTTTAATATATGCACAATTACTTTAGATAAGGTAAAAATGGGTGGGAAATATGATTCCCTCCTTTTAATTCAACATTTTCCCCCCTAAAAGGCCACTTGCAGAAATCTGTTTTTATTGCTGGGTAGTAATCAAGGAATGTCCCACTTAAGTTTTTAGAGACTATCTTCACCTCTCCAATTGTACTTTAATCTATATTAATTCCTGGACAGAATTTTAAAAGTATAAAAAGACCCTCTTTCAGCCTGAAAACAGTTTACATTTGCAGTAAATTCCTCCGTGTTAGACCACTTCCTTTTTTTACAACTCCTAGGCAAAGTGACTTTGTCTTAGCTTGTCATTTATTAAAATTCATCAGTTGATGTAGGAAGTCCGCTTGCATACATCCGTCACTACCTTAGTAAAGACTCTTACTGGAAATAAATGCACTTTTTTTCCACGCAGATAAATCCGACTTCTTCCTTGCAGCTCAAGGTGGGCGACCAGATCGGTTGCATAATAGATGTTGGGAAGCTCGCTGGCAGGAAGCCTTAAGAGGCAAGCAGCTATCTCAATTTTTCTCACTTAATCTTGGCTTCACGTCAGAAGCTGTGCAGCAGTGCAGTAGAATAGGGCCTGGCAAAACCTTTGCGAGCAAAGCGCCTTTTGTGCTGGGACTGTGGCTCGCTACCGACGCCTCGGCGGTTTCCAAGGCTGGGCTTCCTATTGATTTTCCTCCTCCTTTGCTTTCCCAGGCTCGCGCGGCCGGACATTGTGGGTGTGCGTGCTGGATTTCTCCCGGATGCTTCCCGACTAACATGGATGTCCCACCATCCCTTGCAGTGGAAGGTTGCTCCTTGGCGCAGTGAGTGAAGAACATGCAGTGATTGCTAATGGGTTTGGGAAGCGGAGACTCCTTTCTCTGTCTGTGACCATGCCGTGATCGTGTCTGCGGCCACCACTCGACGCATCCTCATTCCTACCCGAACCGGGAGCCTAACGCTAGATCGGGGAAGTGGGTGCCGCGCGTGTGGACACAGAAACACCATGAAGATTATTTCCCCGATTCTAAGTAATCCAGTCTTCAGGCGCACCATTAAACTCCTGCTGTGCTTACTGTGGATTGGATATTCTCAAGGAACCACGCATGTATTAAGATTTGGTAAGATTCCCCATCCCTCTCCACCGCCTGGTATCTGGCTCAGAGGCAGCCGGATGTAAACAGGCGTGTTCGCTCCTCTAGGCGGGTGGGTTCCGTGCATTTCGACCCCAGGGTTTGAAAGGACCCACTGTGCTTTTCATTTCTTTTCTCCCCACCCCACCCCTTTACTGAAAAAAAAAAAAAATTAGCCGCGGGAGGATGAAGTGAGTGTCAGTGTGTGGTAGTGGTGGCTGCGTTGCGTCCCCATGGTAGCCAGTCTCAGAGACGGTAATGACGCTGGGGGTACGGCCACTGCCTCTGCTCCCTCCTGTCTCCCCGGGAGCCTCCCGGCTTGGCCCGCTGCTCCTTCCCCAAGAACGTGCGCGCTGGGGCTACACGCCTCTCAGATGGCCCGGCCAATGAGTTAATATCTGGTAACTCTTTGGCAAGTTGGCGTCTGTCCGCTTCCGCCTGGGACCTGGGCAGGTCCGCAAGTGAAAGGCGCTAACCGTTTTGATTTGTCATCAGAGAGCCTTTTCGGTTCATTCTACCGGTTTTTCCATCCCTGGTGCCTTTATGGGTACGCGGAGCTTTTAAAGATATTGTTGTAAGGCTGAAGGCTCTACTTAACAAGGGGAGGCTGCTGTTTGAGAGAAATAGCATCGTGAGGGAGAGTTTTTGTTTGTTTTAAACTTGTGAGTCCTCCTCTCACAGGTTTCTCACTGAGCGTCCTGGACTAATAATACATGATGACCAGTGGTGACTGGGGCGGAGGGAGTCTGTGTATGGGAGTCTAAGTCTGCATCTTTATTTCACTTGTAGCATGATTAAAAAAAGCCGAGGTGGCCGTTCTATATGAGGGGAACCCATTGCTTTCCTAAGGAATCAGGTTTCCTTGGGGCTCGAAGGAATCTAAACATGAGACTCAGGTGGAAACGCTGGTCAGAAGATTTGCTTGGAGGAAATGAAGCGTGGGCAACGCTCAGCCGCTTCCGATGGCCAATGGAGTTTCAGTAGAACTAGTCAGGGAAAGTTCCCTTAAGTAGATAAGAGCCAGAGAGGAGAAAGCCAGCAGGGTAAACGCTCCCACTGTGGGTGCCTCCTTTGACAGTTCGAGTGGATTTAGACCAAAGAGTGCAGGAAACCGTATAATCCTGAGTATATGTCTTTGAGATAAAAGCAGATACATTAAGTCACTCAGTCAAATTTAAATCGAAGAGTGATTGCCTGTACTTCCTATTATGTCAGCAACATCTTCTCTCTTGCCTTTTTCCAATATGCTTTTTCTATAATGATAAAATTCATCATCTATCTCAGGCTTTGTGGAACCAGGGTAGGAATTCTTTCACATACTGAAAAAGGGAACCCTACCTTCCCTCCCCCACCAACACATAGACACACCTGGAGTCCAGAAGACTGGTAATGACAAGAAAAGACAATGAGTTATAACTGGATTCCTGCTGTAGTAGTTTTCCTGCTTTCTTCATGCCTTTAGATGGTACTTAAGCACGTTGCTCTTAGCAACAAGCGTCCACAGGAATGCTTGTTTCTTTGGATGAGATTAAACAGGTCCCTGTATTGCTGGAAATGTGTGTGTGTGTTCAGCTGTTCTGCTTCAAGCATGGTAAGTGCTCCAGTTTGGTAGTTTTGCCCAATATTTTGAGTAGTACAACCTACTTATTTGGAATACTGAGGTGTCTTCTGAAGTGTGTTTGTGAATGAGTGCGTCTTAATGCGTTTGAGGACTGGGTGGGGAAAAAAAAGAAGTCTGGGAGCCGGAAGACTGCCACCAGTACTCTAAAGATTTAATTATTGCTGCTCTGGTCTTGCAGCATAATATGTGCTGAATCATTAGATTGTTACATTCGCTGATCATTTCATATCTTCATATTAAAAATCTTGGCGACTGTAGCAGTGTGTAGCAGCTTTCCAAAAGAGCTGACACACACACAAGAATAAATTTTCCTAGACCAGTGCTTACTAAGAATGTCTGTAAGAAATGGGGGAGTAGGCAGACACCTTCCCACCTGTGCCTTGCTACCTTAAACCAACAGCCCAGTTTCTAGATAACTTGTTATTTTCTCCATTAACTTCGAACATATTCCACGTGGAGATCCATTTTCTCTGATTTCTGACCTGAGCTGTGGTGAAGGACTGTATACATGATAATCTTTGGAACATTTACCTGTTGGGGATGTTTTGATGCAATGGCAGGAGTTTTATTTTCTTCTGGGAAAAACATGTTTTGAGTGGGGTGGAGATTGGTTGCGCCCATATGAGCCACTCTTGAGAAAGGTTATTTTCAACTTCAGCTGAAAAGGCGAACCAGAGCCTCATCCCAGGCCCAGTGCCTTGGACGGGAAGGGGTTGGAATCGCTGGTGAAGCAGCTGCCCCTGGGGTGCGGGTGAGACCCGCCGCCTCTACTGAGGAGGTGGCATCCAGCCCCTTCCCCACCGACCCCGGTGTGGCTGGCCTGTGCCAGCCGCCGGGCGCCTCTGCGGCGGCGCTATGGCAACCGCGGGGCCCCGCGCGGCGGCCGCCCCATCCCCGAGCCCTCTTCCCGTAGGTGGTGGCAAACCACCTTTACGGGCTCTCTGCTGGCCTTCCCCCTGCTCCCGCTAGTGCTGTGGCTTGAGCCTGCGTCCTCCTACCAACGAGTGTGGATCGGGGAGCAGCCTAGGGTGCTGACACTTGCCGAGTCCCTCGCCACCCCCGCCCATCTTCCGAGTGCTCAATCTCTCTGTCTCTCTCTCTGTCTCTCTCTCTGTCTGTCTGTCTCTCTCTCTCTCTCTCTCTCTCTCTCTCTCTCTCTCTCTCTCTCTCTCACACACACACACACACACACACGCGCGCGCGCGCGCGCGCGCGGACAAATGCACTCTAGCGAAGCAAGTCTAACACTCTGGCACAATGACTCCTCTCTGGTCCCCAGGAAAACTTCCTGCAGTCGCTTCCGCGAGCGCCTGTGTCCTGGCGCCCCCTCCCATCCTGCCTGGCCTCGGGGCTGCCCACTAGGGCCTGCTACTCCGAAGCCGCTTTGTAAACACCTTCTAGAGAAAGTCCCCCGAGCGCCGACCCCAGGGAGCTTTCCCGAAGCTTCCAGGCAGCCTGGGGAGATGGGGGAGCGACCTGAGGGTCAGCCAAGGGTCAGCTCCTCGCCCGCAGGCGGGCGGCGCCGCGCCGTGGGTGGGTCGTGTCAGTTTCCCCGCCTTTGATCTTGGCTTGGCCCAGATTGGCTTCTCCAGGGCGACCACCCAGCGGGCGCGTTGTCGGGGGACACGGTGGATCTTGGACACTTAGAGGGTCAGTTTCCCCGCTGCAGGTCAGGTCAGAAGTCCTGGGGTCGTCGTTTTCAGGCACGGAGCCTGCGACGCCCCCCGCGGGGCTTCTCGGGTGCGCTCCCGCCCGGCAGCCCGCGGCGCCGAGCAATGTAAATGAGGCACCTTTGTTTCCCCGCAGCTGCGGCCCGGCCCTGCTAGCGGCTGGACGGGCGAAGGCGCAAGCCCCAATTCCAAGGTCTCCCAGCACCACAGTGGCTCCGAGGTACTTGAACGTTTCTTTTGTTACTTTAGCCACCCTTCTCTTCTCGCTCGACCTCTGCTCCTGGGAAAGCGTGGGAAGGGGTAGAAGCCAGCTCCGGGCGGGGCTCCACGCGGGGCTAGCAGTCCGTCTCGGAGTTTGGGGGTTGGGCGGCTTTGGCATCTTCTTTAAGGAATCGCTTCCCAAGCCACCACTTGTTTACGATCTTCGAGATCGGGTTTTCCAAATTCCTTATCTGAAATGGCAGTTAGAATGCCAAGAGCGAAGACAGGAACCCAAACTTTCTCCCAAACTCGTGGGCAGCTTCTCCAAGACAGTCCTTTCAGAGGAGCTGAGATTGTGGTAGGCCACTCATTCCCTTCAGATGTTTCGACCTAGCTTTTCTCTTCGGCGTTACAGTAGGACGGCTTTTTTAAAAGGCTTCCCAGGCGAGGTCTACCCCCAGACGCGCTCGGACCTCCTTGGCACTGTGCGCTGGCTCCATGGCACAGCGCTTAGCCACCTTCCTGCGCACATGCCAAAGGTGAAGGCCACCAGCTCAGGGCCAGCCCAGATTATAAAACCCACAGAGTGAGAGGGAATGGAAAGTGTTCCTATGGAAATCCCCCTATTTGTTGGCTATCCCATGTGCTCCCAGATAGAATCATTAGTAGCAGATGTGCTACAATATCGAGGAGTGTGAATGAATTGGCTGGGCTTAGAAGCTGCCACTCTCTACAAGATCTTTGGAAGAGATTTTTCTTCTTTAGGTGAGGTGGGCGGGAGGGGGGGAGCGGCTTTACAGCTGGAAGCTGGAAAAGTGGCTCTTGGGAGGTGGGGATGGGGGAGTAATAGAGGCTACTGTCTGAAACAGATAAAGCCCGAACACCTGCTCAGCTGAGCTCTGGAAAGCAGGGGAGGGAAATCTTTCCAAGAATCACCAAAACAACGGCCACGCTGAAAAACAAAAAAAAAAGAAAAGAAAAGAAAAAAAGAAAAAGAATCTGATCTGTTTTTTTCACGTAAGTTCTCACTTATTCTTAAAGCTTCAAAGAATAACTCTGATGTGATCCATCAACGGAGGCACACTCGTTTCAGAAAATGACTTAAAAATGATCTTTTTGTCCTCTAGAAATAGCACCTCTTCTCCACCAAGACACATGGGACTCAACATGTTTTCTGGCTGTGTGAGGTTGTCTTTAAGAAGTGAACAAGGGTTTATATGTCAGTAGACATTTCTTCAGATAGACACCTTTTGCTTTTTAGCTTAATTCAAGTGATCACTGCAGTGTGTTCAGTTCTGAATTCTCAAATGACACAGTTTCAACATTTACTCAGCACAGGAAAGTTAATGTGAATTGCTCCCACACAAAGGAGGAACATAACATAAACCAAACACAGGATGTATCATTGGTTATCAGAGCCTTTTCAAGTCTATTGACCATTAAATAAAGGGTTGCCTATGATAATGATGACATAATCTTTGATTTTCTTTTAATTATCAAAATTTCTGATAAATGTCTTGCTCTTTTGTGGTAGAAATTCAAGTGAGAGGGATTTATTTTCTCTTTCTGTTCTTAGGATTTTACTGTGTTATTGTAGCTCCAATTCCATTGATTCCCTGGAAATTGTTGATGTCCACTTTTACACATCAGAGTAGAAAGTAGTTCTCTGTCTTTCAACTGTAATAGCCTTAAGGCTTTAATCTACTGCATCCATAATACCTGGGGTTTGCAGGAGATCTGAAGTTTTCCTCGGTAGGATGGTCTAAAGTATTGAAATGGAATTGTTGATTGTTTTGCATTTGGGTGGTGAAGCTTTGTCTTCTGTGGACTTTCAATTTGTAATCCAGTTATCAAGGTACTAGAAGTGCTTAAAATGAATCTTAAACCCTAAATCTTAGCATGAAAGGTAAGGTCAGAATCCCCTGAAAGAGAAGGAAGTAGGTGCACATCATCATTATCGATTGGTCTAGATTAAACACTGAAGAGGGAGATTTCAATCTGATAACGTCATAGGGCTTCCTGTTTTTCTTTGCTGCTTCTGCTGACAATTTTGTAAGATAATTAAATTGCCTGATTGAAGTCACGGTGGTCATGCCGCGATAAAGACCATTTGGATTTAATGGAATTTAAAACAACAGAGCACTGAACACAACTCTTACCGATCAAGAATTTTAATGGCCCATTCCCTGTGCTGACTAAATAGAATGCCCTTAACAAGTTTAATCGAAAGGGCAAGGCAGATTAGCACTATATAGTCTTTATGGTTGAAGATTGGGGAATTAAAATTATCGCTTTAAAAGACTCATTAATGCATTATCAATGTAGGTTAAATAAGCTTTCTTTAGACCTTCACCATATACTGTGAACTTAGGTTGAGGACCAAGTTTAAATAAGGAAATATTTTTAAGAGCTCACTTCATAAATGGAATTATATACCTTTCTTATTTCAAAAACAAAAGACGTGTAAAATTCTTTGAGAGGATCCAGGGTATTGAGGGTAAGTGTTGATGACAAATCCTTTCTTTTCAGTAACTGAAAAGAACAAATTTGACTTTTCTTTAAAAGTTTTGTTTTTGGCAATTTTTTCTTATAAGCAATGCTTATCTGTACTAGAGAAACCTCAAAAATAATTTCAAAAAATGTTCTTCTACAGTTTCAGTAGAGTCATAGGTATCTGACTTAGGATCTATGCTGTCTTTTTAATCCCGCCCTTGTTTTTCCTTAATGAAACTTATCCATTCAGGTTACCATACTTTAGTGCATTCAGGTTCCTTCTGCCCCTGGAAAAAGGGCAATTCTTTGCTTCACATTGAGAACACATTTAATGTTCTCATTTTCACATGGTGAAAGTCAAGCTTCAGTCTCTTATGGGATTGTTCCTTCCAACTGCTTCTTGCCTTGTGAAATTGTCCTCTCAAAGTTGTCTGTTCCTTTGATTATTCTAAAAAAACACCCAAACCCAAGTTTTTATATAAAAAATCTCTCCAATTTTGATTGTACATAATTTAAAAAATTGTTTAAAAAAATTCCAAGTTGACCAAACCGAAAGCACTCAGCTGGTTAGGAGGGAGCCTCAGAGTCACCAGTTTTCACCCTCCTGCCCACCCCACGTCCCCACTCCTCATTGATCCCTGAACAAGTAGGCTTATTTGTCTCTTGCCTCACACCATTAGGGCCAAACGTTTTATACTGTTATGTTTTCAAAGTGACAATTAGCTTATCAGATAAAACTAATATGGTAAAACTGAATGGGAGGTTAGAGAAGACCCTTAAGATCTTTCTGCAAAATTTTTTATTTTCCATTTTATTTTTATATTTGGGCTTTGAAGCTCTTCTTCATTTACCACAGCATTCAAATATAGCATTTTCCTATCGATTGACTTGAATCCTTCGTTTCCTTAATTAAAAACTAAGCATTCTTTTAATAGAGACAGGTCACTGGACAGCAGAGCTATGTGTAAAGATCTGAAAGGGTCTGGGGACGTTGTGGCTTTCAGATGTTTTTCCCACGGATACATGTAATTCTATCAGTCTTTCTTTTTGGTTTAGCATTTGCCCTCTTCCGGGGCCTTGTTTTAAGACAAGTATATTCTGAAAGGGAGAGCACATAGTCCCTAGACTGTAAAGTTAGGATAAGTTTATTAGATCAGTCGATTCTGTCTGTGATAGAGATGCTCAGATATAAAAGAGAATTCCAGGTACTGAGGGAGTGCTGAGTGATTAGCACTGATGTGAAGGGGAGGCTGAAAAAAGAGGGAAGCCAAATGCTGTTTGATACACAGTCTTTTCTAGCTTTACCGCCAGACATTTCAATGCGTTGTAAATTGATCTTTTTGCTTGTATTAGTCCAAGTCTTTGAGCATATGTGATGATTTGAAATCAGATGTCAATGATATTCTTACATTGACATATCTCCTCCCAATCAAAAGGATCTTTAAATACTTTTCACACCCTTTTAAATCAACAAGGTACTTTTCCATCATTGAAGGAAAGCAAGTGTTTGAAAGGTGTTGCCTCTAATTCCCACTTCTATCTCCAGCTCTGCCTCACTCTGAGTCCTTGACCTATCACATTGGGAATATTGCTCAGCTAAAATGATCAAATAAGCAACGCAAATATCAAAGAAGTGTTCTGCTTCAGTATCATCATAGGCATTTAGTTTATTTTATGTTGTCTTTTTAATCCTGCTCATCTTTCTACCAACGAAAGCCTCCATATTGTGTTGTTTATTATACCTTTTAGTGCATTCACGCCCCTCCTTGCCCAGAAGAAATGAAATGAAAACTCTTTCAAGATGAAGGAAAACTATCGAATCATGTAATATGTGAGCCAAAGGGACCTTTAGAGATCAAGTCTAGTATCCTAGGTTTAGATATGAGTTGCCAAGAGCAGTTAAATCTCTTTTTCTGGTCACAGCTAGTTAGTGTCAGATTTTAGACCAAAACATGAATATCCTGACTGCTGGTTGAGTGATGTTTTTCAGTGAATTATGCTATTTTTCCAGGGTAGCCTCTGATTCTCTGTGCTTTGCATCAATTTTAGGAAGAGTCAGTGGTTCTGGTAGCTTCCCCTAGACATTTGCCTCCTTTGTTTCTTCCACCTTTTCTTTCATAGAACATTATTCCATAGGTTATCCCTTTTCTTTGTCGCCTTTGTCTGTAGCCCCTACCATCCCCCTCTCCCATGCCTGCCAGAGTATTCTTCTCCCTGTGTCCAGAATTTTGACCACATCCATTTAATTCAGCAAATAGTAATTGAATACATATTGTGTGCCAGGCAAATACAGTTCTAAGACCCAGATTCTGACCTCAAGGAGTTTGTAATCCAATTAAAGAGAAAAGACATATTAAAGTACAAATTGAGTAGTGCAGAAAATATATACAATGTTGTTTAAAGGAGATTATTGTGGGTTTGCATTTTTATAGGAGAGATTAGACTCCGGCTAGGACCTGTAAAAAAGAAAAAAAATGTGTGATAGGGAAGAAGACGGAAATATATCATTGGCAGAAGACTCAGAACAAGAAAAGGAATTTAGGCAGAAGTTAAGAAGGTGAGCTTTGGGATAGGGAATGGACCGGCCCTATCAGAGGATAGTTAAGGCCTTGCTTTTTCAGAGCTTTAATATTTAGGTTATAGGGTTTCCTCTCCTGTTTGTCACCCCCTAGAAAGCAACTGAAAGTGAAAGGATGGGCTTGACTTGGGCTGCAGCAAGCAGTCAAGTGGTTTCTCAGTCTGCTGCTTACATTTGATGGTGAATAAGTGGATCAAGTCTTTTCTCTGTGTTATTGAAATGGAAGCAAAGGATCCATCCTTGTCCTTGATCATTGAAACCTTTAAAAAGTTCTTGGTCTGGAATCACGGATACTTCTTTTTTTCAGATTTTTAAAAACACTTTTTTTTTTAGAGAAGTTTTAGATTCACAGCAAAATTTGAGCAGAAGGTATAGAGACTTCCCATATACCCCTTCACCTAAACAGACAGCAGCCTCCCTGACTATCAAGTGGTATATTTGTTACAATTGGTAAACCTACATTGACACATCAGTATCACTCAAAGTCCATAGTTTACACTGGGATCCACTCTGGGTGTGCATTCCGTGGGTTTTGCTAGTGGATGATGGCATGTATCTACCATATGGAGTATCATACGGAGTTACACTGTCCTAAAAATCCTGTGTGCTCTACCTCCCCCTCCTTACCTCCCTGCCCCCCACCCCCACCCCCCGCCACCCCACAACCACAGATCCGTCCACTCTGTCCACAGTTTTGCCTTTTCCAGAATGTTATATACGTGGAATCATACAGTGTATAGACTTCATAAGTCGGCTTCTTTAGCTTAGTAATAGGTATTTAAGGTTTCTCTGTGTTCCTCCGTGACTTCATGGTTCATTTCTTTTTACCAGTAAGTAATATGGAATCACGATACTTCTTAAGTGAAATTCTTAAGTGAAATAAAGGAATATCTTTTTAACACATGGCCAGATCAAATGATTAAGCAAGGAAAAGTTTTCAGTTTATCTAAAGGAGAATGCATTGGAAGACTATTTAAAAGTACCCTTAGCTTCCTTGAGGGATATAGTATATTGCCTGTAAGGCATTCTCAATTTTTGTCTAATTCCAAGAGAGTTCCATTACCTGAAACTATATATATATATATATATATATATATATATATACACACACACACACACACACATATATATGTATGTATATATATAATAATTGTATCATTTTATATAATATATAATAAAATTATTTCAAATCAGAATTTAAAATTAAATTAAACTTAAAAACAATTTTAGTAGAATGAATTCATTGTAGTGATATTTTCTAATTCTGTATGAACTCAGGACCCCAGACCTGTATAAGCTAGGAATTTTACTCTTGACTTTGTCATCTAGTGGCTGTAAATTAGGAAAAATAATTAAATCTCATTAGGTCTTGATGTCTATTTCTGTATAATGGGCATTACTTGTTATCTAACTTCCAAGGATAATGTTGGAATTAATAGGAAAATGCATAGAACTCTGGGCTTATTGGTAGAAAAGGACTTTGGGGATTGAAGGTGTAGTTGTTCATTTACTGTGTATGTGTAGAGCAAGGTCAAATTTGTTATCACTTGTGTATATTTCATTCAGCTTCTTAAAATGTGCATAAACATTTTCAATAGTCTTTTCTAAACTGTTCTTGAATAGACTTCCTTGGATTGCACCTGAAGCGATTATGAACATGTTGAAAAGGATTATTGACTAATAGAACAAACTTTCTTCTGAGTTGGTAGTTTGACAGAAGAGCAAGTCCATAGTTTCCTTCTCTGTATATCAGGAATTTAATTGGCATTATCAAATATCCACAATATAAGTAAGAAACATATCACAACTAAAAGCCAAAATAATAAGCAAAGAAATCATGCTAAGTCTGGTGGTTTAAGATTTTTCACTTTTTCACAACGGCATAGTCTTTCTAATTTATGTTTAAAAACATTTTCTGAAAAGCTGTGCCTGGTTTTATATATACTTCATTCTTCATCCATCTGCCTGTTATGAACTTTTAGCTATTATTCAAGTTTTGTAGGTACACAAGTGACTGTATTGATTCGGGAAAGTTTCACAAACACTCAGATTTACTATAGTTGTTTGGGATAGAAAAGGGGGACTTTTCTCTGGTGATGTTGGCATCTTCATCAAGGAGCTGTCCTAGGCAGTCTTTCCGGGACTTACTCTTTAAGTCTCGACAGACTCTGGTGTCACCCATACAGCACTCACCTCATCATTCTTGCTTAAGGCCCTTCTGAATTACTTTTGGCTCTTTTTTTATAAGCTCTAACCCAGTGTTGGGGGAAGCAGCATAGAGGTGAGTAGAGAGAGATGAGGAACCCGCTCAACTCCACACCAGTGGTGCCACATTAGAGCATCCAGGAGACCATTTGAAAAGTGTATTCAACTTATAATACATTTTTATATTTGGAAAAATTTTAAAAAGTTTTAAAAACTTCGGATATGAAGTTTATTAGGAAAATTTCCTGGATGTTGAGGATAATAAGGTTTGGAGCACTGATTTCTAACTTTCAGGGGTTGGATGAAGGAGAGGCAGTCTCAAATTTTTATGATAATCCAAAGGATGAATGGCCTAAATGCAGGTTGAAAAATACTCCCCTGTCTTAAGTCTGGTTTGGGGTTTCTGGAAGCAGTTCTGCATCATAGCAGAACTGATGTTGGAGTATGTGAAGTTGCAGTTGAGATCCTGCTTCCAGTGGGTGAAGGACAGGGCAGTATTCCATTCTGTCATCTTTCCCTGAGGATTCTGGGTTGATCCCTCAAGAAGTCTTCCTGGGGATTGGGGGTGATGTTTTAATGACTCATCGTCAGCTTGTTCTCTAAGATGCATTTCTCTTCCTTTTACTGTTCCATACATCAACTATGCTTTTAAAAATCTAGATTGTTTTGTCTCCTCCAAAACGTCTGTTTTAGATAGGGATTCTATAGAATAAATTCAAGCAAGTTTGATCAGATCAGTGGTTCCCAAACCTTGTTTCACATCAGAATGGAAAGAGCTTTAAATAATTTAAATTCCTGATTCCCAAACCCGGAGATTCTGTGGTTTAAAATGTTCCATTTTTCACAACTGCATAGTTCCACAACTGCATAGTTGTAGTGCCTTCACTTTTTTAGAAAACTCTTAAGAAATGCACTTAAAAGAAACAAAACAAAACTCCCAGGCAGGTTGAAAATCAATCACTGAGCTAGTTAATCCTAAGGAGTTTTTGACCTTAAAATTATAATTCCTCTGGGCGGGTGCATCAGCTTTCTGGACTGACAATTGATAATCATGACTAGGCTGTGTAAAGCAATGAGTAAATTTTGTAGATAAGGGTTGTGGCTTGGATATTTTATCATCCGTCTCAGAACACACCCAGTGTTGGGCCCTCAGCGTACCACTGATGGGCTGACTGATCCTTTACAACCTAAGCATGTAGAATATTTACACTCATATAACCAACCCCACCGCCCAAGGGAATCTTAAGCAGGTGTTGTTTTACAAATAATGTTGAAGATGATGAATAGTTGTGGGACCTTTCCTTCTCAACCTCCTACTAGAGTCGCCCCTAACAGATCATCTTAAAATGTTGTTTTCCCAAAATCTATCCAAAAAAAAAAAAAAAAAAAAAAATCCAGCAGACATCTGCTCTAGTTAAGAGGACCCCAACTCAGTTGCCATGAATACATGTAAATGGCCCAGAATCTGGGCTGAAAATAGAGTCCAGCCTAGGTGTTCATTAGAAACCCCTTGGACTAAACCGTGTCCACCCCTCCCCCAGCCCACTGCTGTGACTATACTATCTGAGTCATTGTTAGGTCATGGTGCCAAGAGTTGAAATCTGGACACTACTTTTGGAATGAAACCAGAATGCTCGTGTATTTGTTTCAGGTGGACATTGTCAATAATTATATATGCTGCTTTAGTACTAAAACTGATAATATCTTTATCTGTCCAAATTATTGGTAACTAAGAGTTTCCCATATTTATTGCCAATTAGGTAAAATACCAGTTAATTAAGTATATTCCTATAATTTAACTTGCCATCTGGGAGACTTTATACAAAATTATGTATAGGAGACACCTTATTGGTGGTACCATTAACAGTAGCACAATTATAGACTGGTTAGAGATTCTGAAGTATTGAAATCATCATAATTACATGCTAATGATAATTTTAAGATAAATATTGAAGAAGCTCATTGAGTTAACTTTACTATTCCTCAGAATTTTTCTTATTGGGACTCAACTATGTTTACTAATATGTGTTTAAATATTGTTAGTTATTTTAATTAAAATAGTTCAAAGGGGATTTAATGATTGACAGCATGGAAATATGTACTTGCAAAAAATTGTATCTGGTGGTGTGCAGTTCTCTGGAAGACATACTATGAAAAATCCTTTTTTTTTTTTTTTTGAAAAATCCTTTTTTATGGCATGAATTTCACAGTAAGGTTTTTTTTTTTAATTGTTATCTGAATTTTTTTTATTTAAGTATAATTGATTTACAATGTGTTAGTTTCAGGTATACAGCAAAGTGATTCAGTTATACATTTGTATATGTATCTATTCTTTTTCAGATTATTTTCTATTATAGGTTATTATAAGGTATTGAATATTGTTCCCTGTGCTATACAGTAGGTCCTTGTTGTTTATCTATTTTATATATATTAGTGTGTATTTGTTAAACCTGAACTTCCAATTTATTCCTCCCCTGATTCCTCTTGGGCAACCATAAGTTTGTTTCCTATGTCTGTGTCTATTTCTGTTTTGTAAGTAAATATCATATGCTATTACTTTACGTGTGGAATCTAAAAAAATGATATAAATGAAATTATTTACAAAACAGAGATAGACTCATAGTAGGTTTTAATCCTGTATATTCATCCAGTTATAAGTTAGAATTATTATGCCTTTAACCTTCCCATTTGTTTAGGATAAATTTATATATGTGCGTTGGATATGAAAAAATGTACACAGTAGATAATATTATTAATACATTTACATTTATTCAAGGATACTCATTTATTGGCTTTAGGTTGGAGTCTCTGACTTTACTAAACTTGACAGCCACAAGGCAGTGGTAATGGAAGTGAATTGCTCAAAGTTCTTTGAATTTTATACATCTTTTATTGCCTAGCAGGTGGCCAGACTACTTCAGCAACTTTTAATATAAACAAGGATAGACTCTTAGCTAAGATTTCAAAGTAGCATATTTTCTAAGTGAACTGTGGAGAGAATTTTAATGTTCAAATTTCTTTATTTTTCTCCTGTACTGCGTATGTTATAAGGGAACTAAACGAATATAAAAAGATCACTACGTATTAATAAGCAAAAGCCGTATTTAGTATAAGTAATCTCTCTCCCTCTCTCTTTTGTTGCTATTTTTCGAGAAAGGGAGATAAAACTAAATTTGTTTACCAGAAAATAAAGTAATGCTTTATATTGTGGTTGTAGGGAGGATGCCAAAAGCCTCCTATCAACTCTTTCAATTTTGCTTCCATTTTTGATTTAAATTTCCAGTTAATTCAACAAATATTTATTCAGCATTGGTATCTGATCCAGTTCTTTGATTATTGACGTAATACAATAATTGTAAAGCAAGACATAACTAAAATTTCAGTAAATATGAAAATTTCCCCAAAATATGGTTATTATAAAATACATTATATAGGGGTTCCTAATGATTCTGTTTTTTTTTCTGATAGACAGTAAGATGTATATTTTTCAGTTCCATACTGTAGGCTCTTGTTTCAGTATTTTATTTCAATACCTTGATAGAATTGAAGAATCCACCATATTGAAATTCACTTTTAGTTTGATATAACTTATCAAAATGTATATATACTTGGAGATGATTTTTCTCTAATATCTAGAGTTTGTGCTTTAATATATACCCTCTAATATGTTGCTTCTTTGTAATATATACCTTAGTATTTAAGTCTGTTTGTACAAGCAACCAATAATCCAGTGTGTTATTTGTTTATTCATTTAACAAATGTTTAACTGCTTACCTTATGCCAGGCACTGTATTGGGCTCTAGGACACTAAGAAGTTGAAAGTAAAAAGCACTGGTCTCTGTATCAAGGATCTCATAATCTACAGGTATAGGTAACCACGTAAAAGAAAATTGCAAAACAGTGTGACAAGTGCACACAGTAGTAACATGTAAATAATTATTCTAACATGAAGAGAGGCATCTAGCCGCATCTGCATGGACAGATTTCTAAAGCCTGCTGTTTGCATCTTTCTCTGAGACTTGTGATCTACTGAGGCCTTTACTCAGACATTCCATTCTTTTTTTTTTTTTTGCGGTACGCTGGCCTCTCACTGCTGTGGCCTCTCTCGTTGCGGAGCACAGGCTCCGGATGCCTGTGGCTCAGCGGCCATGGCTCAGCGGCCATGGCTCACAGGCCCAGCCGCTCTGCGGCATGTAGGATCTTCCCAAACCGGGGCACGAACCCGTGTCCCCTGCATTGGCAGGCGGACTCTCAACCACTGCGCCACCAGGGAAGCCCCCATTCTTGATATTAGATTAGATATTAGAATGGCTGTGCTGTTTGTGTTCCTTCTCTCCACTGCTCTAACTCCAGAAGTCTTCAGCTGGACTGGGCCTGTTGTCTCAAATCATAGTGATGCCATTAATATATTTCACATATACACACACATATATTTATATACAAATATTCATGAACACTTGCACACACGTGTGTGTACATAAATGTGTGTGTAAGTGTATGTATATATATATATATAGAGAGAGAGAGAGAGAGAGAGAGAGAGAGAGAGAGGGAACTAGTCTATATTATTTTAAGTATTTAAGTACTGTGTTAGTTAGGATGTAGATTCAGTAACATATCATAAAAACATCACCCCACCTTCCAGGAAAACAAAACAAAACAAGATAGATGTGTACTTCTCTCTCACATACAAGTCAGGGGTGGTGTGGTGGATCTGTAGCCTTCTGGGGTCCGTGCCACTTCCAGCTCTCTCTTCTGGTGTCTATATCTGGCATCTGGTGTGGACTTTCTCATGGTCTAAAGTGGAGCTCTAGGGATCCCACGCACCTTCCCAACAGCAGGATGGACACCTCCTGGATATTGCACACACCGTTTTACCTCATATCCTATTGACAGGAACTTAGGCACATGGCTACACCTGGGCAAACAGGAGGCTGGGAATTGAAGCCCTATTACAGGAAATGTGCCCAGTTGAAAATCTCAGGGTCTATTTCTGTAGAAGACATAGAGAATGAAGATTGAAGGACCACTGGTAGTCTCTGCCACAGGCATCCAATTAAACATTTTAGAAAGGAGCTCAGCTCTTTAGAGTTTTTAACTTTGTGTGTGTGTGTGTGTGTGTGTGTGTGTGTGGTTATGAAGTAATGCATTGTAATGCTGTTACATTTGGGAAAATATGGAAAAGTGTAAAAGTGAAAATAAAACCTCTTATAATTGTGCCATTCAACTAAAACCACTGTTATCATTTTGTTTGTATTTGCTAGCCTTTTAAAATTAAAACAAAACAAAATATTTTGATTGATTATAAAAGTAATATAGTAGAGACTTCCCTAGTGGCACAGTGGTTAAGAATCTGCCTGACAGTTCAGGGAACACGGGTTTGATCCCTGGTCTGGGAAGATCCCACATGCCGCGGCGCAACGAAGCCAGTACGCCACAACTACTGAGCCTGTGGTCTAGAGCCCGCGAGCCACAGCTACTGAAGCCCACATACCTAGAGCCCGTGCTTGGCAACAAGAGAAGCCACTGCAATGAGAAGCCTGCGCACCGCAACAAAGAGTTGCCCCCACTCGACGCAACTAGAGAAAGCCAGCGTGCTGCAATGAAGACCAAACGCAGCCAAAAATAAATAAGTAAAATTTTAAAAAAGTAATATAGTTATTGTAGAAAATGGAAAATATATAAAAAATTATTTAAAAATCACCCATTATTTCACCATAAATGTCATTTTGAGATTTATCCTTGACTCTTACTATACATGTTTTGTTAATTTATTTTCACTTAACACTTTATTGTGAACATTTTTCTGTTTTGAAGTATTTTTGTGTAACTTTTTTTAAGTGTCTCTTTCCACTGTACAGCTGTTTGTTATTTATTAACCAGTTCTTCTATTATAAGGTCATGAGCTTGGCTTTTGGATTCACACATATCTGAATTTGAACCTGACTCTGCTGCTTTTGAGCTATATGATTGCAACATGCTGCTGAATCTTCCTAAGTTTTAGTTTCCTTACTTATAAAATGGAAATGATAATATTATTCACCTTATAAAGTTATTCTTGGGATTAAGAGATAACACATATAGTGCTTAGTGAAGGGCCTGGTGTATAAGAACCTAAATGTTAATATAATCAATCAATTGGTCAATCATTTAATTAGTTTTGCAACACAAAGTATTGATTTCTGTAATTGGTTCAGGCTCATTTAGATCAGATACATCTACATATTATGTTATTCTCAGAAGGATGATTGGACATCCCCCGCTTTTTTTTCAGGCCAGTGGGGGTGCCCTTCAGGAACATGAGGGGCCGGACGATTAACCAGGACCCAATAGGCCTTTAGGCAGTGACAAATAGTGGGGTATTTCTCTACAATGGCAGGCCTGACCCCCCTGCCTACTTCTGAAGATGAGGATGGTTCTTCAGCGCTGGTGATGAGGTTGGGCAGGGGAGGAGCTGCTGCAGTTTCACAGCAGTCCTCTCTTTGCTTTCTGATTTGCTAAGCAAGTTCCAGGTGTTTTACTTGCTAATCACATTGTCATCCCTGATGCTTAATTATTTTCTGTAGGGAAATAGAGGTGTTTGGGGCTTCCAGGAAATTAAATTGAACTTCAAAGCCACTTCCACATAACATTTTGAAATGGGTAATTCCTCAGGGTTTGTTGCTAGGTTTACCCAATTTTTTCTTTAAAGGGCATACTTTTCAATAGTAGATTTATTTTTTTCTATGTATTTAAGATCATATTTTTAAAAACTGGATATGTTAAGGCTTCATAAGTTCCTAGTAAAATGGTATAAATACGTGTGGCTAGAGCCTTTGAGATAGACTAATGCTGTAATCTACAGAGTGAGAAATTGGAGGTGATTCTCCTGGGATCTATATTTGAGAGGAGCGTACATCACTGGAAGGAGATCCCTATTGGCCTGCTCAGAGAGAAGGAAGTGGGTTCAATGTTAGTACAGCAAAAATCTGAGAATAACTTCTGTGTACGAAGGTAAATTTCCACGTGGCTGGTGGGCACTCTCCTCCATCCTCTAATAGAGTCTATGTAACCTCAGCACAAATGTTTGCTGTCCCATTTTAAGAAGACAGAGATTCTAGAGGTTCGAAGTCTTGCCTCTCTGTGCCTTCCTAAGTATTCCTTCTCTAGTAACCCTGATGTGCTCTTTTTAATCTTTTAGGTTGCCCTTACATTCAGTATTTTCTGATCCGCCAGCACGCAGATATAGCCACGGTGGAATCTTAAATCTTGATCACTCTACCTCCCCCTAAAAGGATGGAGGTGCAGAATTCTCATTTGAAAATAGCCACGCATCAGCCTTTGAGAGTTTACAAGTTACGAGCACCACAGTACATTGCTAATAACCTACTATTGCCAGGAGCCCAATTCCAGACTGAGCTGGAAAAAACATGGACAACGTGGTCAGAAAGATCGGGATTCCAGGGCCAATTCCACACCTTACAAAGCTGTGCGACCTGAGGCAAATGACTCAACCTTTGAGCCTCATTTTTCTTATTTAAAAAATAAGGATAATAACACCTCACTTCTATGGTTGTTGTGGGGCTTAAATGAAAGTCCTTGCATTTAGGGAGCATCCAAAAACATCCCTTCCCTTTCTGTCATCCTGATAATCTGAGTGTGGACGAACTGTTGAACAATAGGTTAGCTGTCTATCCTACAAGAGCCTGTCTGTCAAACGCAGAATCCTCTGTGTTTATTGACTGCTAGCTTCGGCTTCTGTGCAGCTGAGAAACAAATTCAGCCCTAGGCTTTTATCCACAGATCTGAGAGGAGGAAGGCAGGCGCCTGTAATTACAGCAGCAGTGATGGGTTGCATTTGAATTGCATAGTGTGTTAAGGCTTTTCTCAGCTGCTTGGCTTGGGTATTGCTATAGTGATTCTGGGAGTAACAGACAGTATTTTAGCAAGTATTTGTCTTTCTATTATCCATCCTAACATCATCCTAGAATCTCCACAGACACGGAAGAGTCCCTTTGTTGCTCTCTGGCAGCAGATAAAAGAGCCTATTTTTATGAAGTGGTCTATGCAGAGTTTAACAACCCTTTTATGGACTGGTACCAGACTACATATGGAGGGGTGGGGTGAAGATAGTTTTTCCACTAAAGTTTGTAAAATTTTGTATTCAAGTTTCCATGAAGCAAAATACTACCCTACAAAAAAGTCTGAGACTAAGCGTTGCAAATGCTTGTCTCTTGTGCTTCACTTTTCTTGTTGTTTCATTTCACACTGGTTGGCCAAAAAGGCAGCTGTCCATGTGGTCTTTCCTAGGCAGCATGATGGGTGGTTGAGGCTTTCTGTGAGGGTGCTGGTTGGGCAGGTGAGGGAAGGTTGGAGAGGAGATGCCTTTGTTCCCTCTGCTAATCTCCTCTCATCAATCACCGTTTGTTCCTCTTTTCTTAAATTATTATAATGGAAATGCCAATGTCCTCAACATCAATTGAATGAGAAATAGCTACTCTAAACAGCATCTGCAA
This sequence comes from Orcinus orca, assembly GCF_937001465.1. Lineage (NCBI taxonomy): Eukaryota > Metazoa > Chordata > Mammalia > Artiodactyla > Delphinidae > Orcinus > Orcinus orca. The sequence continues at coordinate 56,161,311 of NC_064570.1, read as the reverse complement.
AATGACAGCTATGAGATCTAGCAGAGAACGAGCCCCCAAACCCAGGTTATCATCCATTTCCTCTCATTTATTTGAGAGCTCCAGTAGCAGGGTCACCCTGACATGCCAAGGGGATTTCAAATCTTTACTGGAAAGTCTCGAACGCGCTATTTTTAATGTGGTCATGTCTACATGATTTCCCTAGCCTTTAAGAGCAGAGATGAGTCTCAGCTGCACCCAAGATAGGAAAGAAGAAAGCCTCTCGTACAACTTACCTTGTTTTCCCTCTTATTTACATTTCTCTGACTCATTCCTTCCCTGTGGACAGCTCCAGTGCCTTGTCTTTTTTCGTCTTCCTCAGCCTAGGCAGCAAGCTGGTTTTACTCGCTTCTTATACTTGGTTCTGTCATATGATCTATTCTTCACAGGGGTGTAGGATCTTTTCCCATCACCCTCCCACCTTTGCAGGACACACGTCCATTTCTTTTTACTCATAATCATCCTATTTTCAGTGTATCTCTTTCACTCTTTGTGTAACTAGTGGCTTTGTTAAATTACCAAAATCTCATACGGGCCTGTGCAATGGGGCTGGGTGGTGGTGGAGGTATTTGGGCTCACTGGTAACATTGAAGGATGGCTGAGGTCCTGAGATAACTAGAGATTGTACAGCTACAATGACCACATTTTAGAAACTTTAAATCAACACACAGGTATGATAAGTACAGGTAGACTTATAGGGACAGTGGGATAGTGTGGTTGAAACTGGGACTGTCTTATTGCATGTTGCACAAGTGTACTTGTTTAATGGTTTGCATTTTGTATGCATTTGCATACACAATATTTAATTCCTACAATAAGCCTAAAAAGTAGGTGCTCTTAATCTCCTTTCACAGATGAGGAAACTAGGCTGAGAAAAGTTAAATAACTTTTCCCAAAGGTTCCAGATATTGAGGAGTTTGAAGCTGGGTTAGACTCTGATCGTAAGTCTTCTGATCCTTTCATTTCAATAAATTTTGGTAGAATTTAGTTGAATTTTGCTGCTCTGTGATTGGGATGTGGGATTCTCCAAGCCCACTGTTCAACCTAGAACAGGCATTGCATGCGATAACAAGAATATTTTCCTCAGCATGAAGAACCATTGCTCTTCTGAAATAACCCTCAAGCAGCCTTTCCCAATTCTGGTTTACTTCTTACAGAGAGAAAATGCATAGAAGAACATGAGTTATTCTAATTTCTAGAGTGTGGCCCAATGTTAAGATGATAATAATAATGGTGAAATTAATAATGATGATGGTTACTCTTTATTGAATATCTGCTGCAGGCCAGTTACAATGCAGGTATTTTTCATATATTATCTCATTCAATCCTCACTGCAAGTCCATCACCCCCATTTTAGAGACAAGAAAACTGAGGTTCCAAGAAGATAAGTGAGTTATCTGGGACATTACACCTAGTGTCAGAGTGAGAATTTAAATGCAGGTCTCTCTGGCTCCAGAGCCTATGCTCTCTAACCTGCCGTATGCATTTATGCTGGCTTCTGGAATAAGCTCAAGAAAGAATATAAATGCCTACATTATATTTATCTATTCATATCTATTAACTCATAAACATGCTAAACTAAATCATGTGAAATTGTTAATATTTGGCCATTTTTGGACCAACAAAAATGATAATTTCATATGGTTTAATGCAGTGTTTCTGAAAATGTGGTCTCTGGACCACCAGCAGCATTACCACCTGGGAACTTATTAGAAATGCAAATTCTCAGATCCCACCCCAGATCTATTGCATCAGAAACTGAGGATGAGGCTTAGCAGCCTGTGGTTTAACAAGACCTCCAGGTGGTTTTCAAATTTACCCAGGCAAATTTGAAAACCACTGGTTAATCTAATATATTTATTGAGCGGTTACTTTGTGTCACGTGCTGTATTTTAGCCACTGGGTTTACAGCATGAACAGAAGTGGACATTGTTCCTGCCCTTAAAGAGTTTATACCTTACTGGAAAGGACAGAGTTTTCACAAATATTGAGTTATTCTTTTTAGTGATATTTATATTTTTATTAGATTTTCTAAATCTCTGCCAAAAGACAGGAGTCTTCAGAGGCAAAATTAGAATGGAAAAAGGGTTGTCTTCCCATCACAGGGGTGGGTAAGACCAAGCGAAACAAACACAGATCCAGGGACGAGTGTGTGGGAATGGGGCGGGGGGGCAGTGCTCAGTGCTCAGTGCAATCGAATCCAGACAGCTTGGGCCCCTTCTCTGCCCCTCCCCTCACCCTGCCTCTAGGGGTGGCTCTCTTGCATTTTGAGACCTTACTGGGGGTGGGAGGAGTGCAAAAGTCCACTTTTCAGCATGAGACAACTAGGAATGTTCAAGGTAGGACTTGGTCAGCCTTCAGCCAGCTGGTTCATCCAGCTACTGATCTGCTGCTACCTCTTGCTCTGAGGAGTGTCATTCTGTGGGCAGATGGCAAGGTGTGCTTTATTCCAGAACTTTGTCTTTTCATGTGAGCTGTGCAGCATGACATAAAGGATGGCTCTGCCCTTAGCAGCCTAGAGGTTGGTCTATGTAATAGTCACCTAGAGGGAAGAGGAGGAGGCAGGGTCAGTGGGTATGAAGAGCAGTGACTGGGACCTTCCCATTGTCTGGGGCGGGGGGTGGAGGTGGCGGTGGTGGGGCGGATCCTTAATCTGTGTTCATTAACTCTTTGTCCTCTCAAAGGGAGACATTCCCAATAGTCTTCCATTTACCAAAGCATGAGTCCTGAGAGTTTAAAGAGCATTACCTTGCTGAGTACTATTTGAAGTTATTATCATCCTGGGTTCATTTTCTTAATTCTTTACTAGCCAAATTTTAATAAATAGCACTTAAGTACAAGTAATGCAGCTTGAATAAATCCCTGCTCTTTTTGAAAGCATCCTTAGGCCATTTGTGCCACCAGGTTCCCAAAGAAAAGGGAGTAAATATTAGCTGAATGTTCTTTAAAAACAACAACAACAGAATTTCAAAGCAATTTCAAATAAATGAGCATTGACTCTCACTTGGATTCCCTTCATTCCATTGGTAATAACTTAGAAAATAAATTGATAGAAAATTTAATGATGGGATTAGAACCTGAAGGTATGCAGGGAGAGGGAGGATGCTTTGTGACAATTTATGTTTTAAGTACCAGTGGCACTTTTTATGACATTAAAAAAGTTGCTCCTATTATTAATACTTAATTTGAATTAAATTCCCAAATGTAATTCCAGCCTTGTTATAGAAGAAATAATTCACATACACAAATAACAGCAGTTGTGTACTTAGAAAGGCAGGCTGAATACAAATCCTGCATTAGGAATGGCAGTCCCATCTCTGAGAATATCAGAAGAGTGCTCAGATAATCAGCACAGGTTCTTACCCAATTGATTAAATTATATTTTCTCTGCTTTTACTGGGGAGGGGTGTGGATTCTAAAGATTATGAAATCAATGCAAGCTGCTCTTGAATTGTATTATTTGCTTGAATTCAGGATCCAGATTCTTCTTATCACCTGAAAGACAAATCATATTTTTCTCCTGGAGGCTGTCAGAAATTCCCAGAGTATGTTCAAGTATTACATGAATAATTCATTTTACTCACTACACATTACAGCACTTAACAAGGGCTGTGGCCAGAATCCCCTCCTCAGGGAAGCTAATTTGGAGCATCATTATGGCTCTGATTTCTCAATGTTTAACACTTTTATGACCTACCTGATGAAGTCTTCCTGTCTTTTTCAGTCGTTTTAGAGAAACAATTCAAGTTTAAAATTTCATCGAGTACATTCTTGGAAGGAAATAATCCCAGCCTTTCATATTTACTCCACCCCTACTCCTGAATAAAAACACAAAAAGACAAAAAAAAAAAAAAAAAAGACGCTTTTGAATATAAACTCAATATAGTGCTCACAAATATTTCTTTACAATTAAAAATCAAATGACATGATTTAAATGTCATGTGTGTATTCCTCCCTGAATTTTTCAACATTAGAACATGACCAGGAAAACCAATTGTGTGAATATATGTGGACACCTCTTAGAACTCAGTATAGAGTCTTCTTTATATTTTCCTTAAATTTTTTTCTTACGGCTCTTATGGGAATACGTATGAACTTCCATGTTGCCATAAAACCTCAGTGCTGTCTTGGTTTTAATTTATTACCACATGGGATGTGTCCTACCAGAGAGCAGATGGGCTTATGTACTATTACACATGCTAAATATAAAAAGTCTGAAGGCAGTGCTGACTACCCAGTTGACTCTACAGATGAACGTCAGTCTTCATGCCTTACTCTCTTTCTCTCAGTCCACAACCCCACAAGACAAACCCTTGGCCAAATTGAACACTTAGATACTTCAGGTGGGAACTAGGGAAATCCTCAATGACTCTATATGAAACACAGCTGAGTATCTTTTCCAGACTGATTTAGTTTTGAATATCTAGAGGAAATCCCATTTTACTCACATGGGTTGGCTAGATAAGCTTGTTCTTAGGTATACTTTAAAAAGCTCTATGGGGTGTCCCTAAAAAAGAAGAAAAAATGAACTTCTTCATTTTTAAGGGCACTTGGCCAATATGCATATGAAAAGATGTTCAAGTTTACTAGCAGTCAGGGAAAGGCAAATTGAAAATAAGCAATATATCACTTCACACTCATCAGCCTGGCAGAAAAAGAATAGAGCTTTTGCATGTATTGCTGGCTAGGATGTGGGGGAAAGGGTACTTTCATACATTGCTGGTGGAAATGTGAAGCATTACAGCCTTTTTGGAAAGCAATCTGGCAGTATATTAAAATTAAATATATACACACAAGCAATATACTCGTAAGAACCTATCCCACATAAATAAATGCACTAGGTATAAAGACATAAATAAGTGGTTCTTTATTTCAGTGTTGTTTGTTGTGGCAAAAAAAGGAAATACAGTAAATTTCTATTAAGAGAATCATTGAGATCGGTTCAAGATGGTGGAATAGAAGGACCTGTGCTCACTCCCTCTTGTGAGAGCACTGGAATCACAACCAACTGCTGAACAGTCATCGACAGGAAGACACTGGAACTCACCAAAAAAGATACCCCACATCCAAAGACAAAGGAGAAGACACAATGAGACAGTAGGAGGGGGCGCAATCACAATAAAATCAAATTCCATAACTGCTGGGTGAATGACTCACAAACTGGAGAACACTTATACCACAGAAGTCCACTCACTGGAGAGAAGGCTCTGAGCCCCACATCAGGCTTCCCAACCTGGGGGTCCGGCAATAGGAGGAAGAATTCCCAGAGAATCAGACTTTGAAGGCTAACGGGATTTGATTGCAGGACTTTGAAAGGCCTGGAGGAAACAGAGACTCTACTCTTGGAGGGCACACACAAAGTAGTGTGTGCATCAGGACCCAGGGGGAAGGAGCAGTGACCCCATAGGAGAATGAGCCAGACTTTCCTGCTAGTGTTGGGTGGGTCTCCTGCAGAGGTGGTTGGGGGGGTGTCTGTGGCTCACTGCAGGTACAAGGACACTGGCAGCAGAGGTTCTGGGAAGTGTTACTTGGCGTGAGCCCTCCCGGAATCCACCATTAGCCCACCAAATTGCTGGGTAGCCTCCAGTGCTGGGTCACCTCAGGCCAAACAACCAGTGGGGGGGAACTCAGCCCCACCTATCAGCAGATGGATTAAAGTTTTACTGAGCTCTGCCCAGCAGAGCAACACCCAGCTTTACCCACCACCAGTCCCTCCCGTCAAGAAGCTCTACAAGCCTCTTAGTCTCATCCACCAGAAGGCAGACAGCAAGAGTGAGAATAAGTGCTACAATCCTGCAGCCTGTGCAACGAAAACCACATTCACAAAAAGATAGACAAAATGAAAAGGCAGAGGACTATGTACCAGATGAAGGAATTAGATAAAACCCCAGAAAAACAACTAAATGAAGTGGAGATAGGCAACCTTCCAGAAAAAGAATTCAGAATAATGATAATGAAGATGATCCAGGACCTCAGAAGAAGAATGGAGGCAAAGATCAAGAAGATGCAAGAAATGTTTAACAAAGACCTGGAAGAATTAAAGAACAAACACCTAGAAGAATTAAGGAACAAGCAAACGGAGATGAACAATACAATAACTGAAATGAAAAATACACTAGAAGGAATCAATAGCAGAATAACTGAGGGAGAAGAACGGATAAATGACCTGGAAGACAGAATGGTGGAATTCATTGCCATGGAACAGAATAAAGAAAAAAGAATGAAAATAAATGAAGACAGCCTAAGAGACCTCTGGAACAACATTGAACACACCAACATTCACATTATAGGGGCCCCAGAAGGAGAAGACAGCGAGAAAGGACCTGAGAAAATATTTGAAGAGATTATAGTTGAAAACGTCCCTAACATGGGAAAGGAAATAGCCACCCAAGTCCAGGAAGCACAGAGAGTCCCAGGCAGGATAAAACCAAGGAGAAACATGCCAAGACAAATAGTAATCAAACTGACAAAAATTAAAGACAAAGAAAAATTATTAAAAGCAACAAGGGAAAAATGACAACATACGAGGGAACTCCCATAAGGTTAACAGCTGATTTCTCAGTAGAAACTCTACAAGCCAGAAGGGAGTGGCACGATATATTTAAAGTGATGAAAGGGAAGAAGCTACAACCAAGATTACTCTACGTGGCAAGGATCTCATTCAGATTCGAAGGAAAAATCAAAAGCTTTACAGACAAGCAAAAGCTAAGAGAATTCACCACCAAATCAGCTCTACAGCAAATGCTAAAGGAACTTCTCTAGGTGGGAAACACAAGAGAAGAAAAGGACCTACAAAAACAAACCCAAAACAATTAAGAAAATGGTAATAGGAACATACATATCGATAATTACCTTAAATGTGAATGGATTAAATGCTCCAACCAAAAGACACAGGCTTGCTGAATGGATACAAAAACAAGACCTATATATATGCTGTCTATAAGACACCCACTTCAGACCTAGGGACACATTCAGACTGAAAGTGAGGGGATGGAAAAAGAGATTCCATGCAAATGGAAATCACAAGAAAGCTGGATAGCAAAACTCATATCAGATAAAGTAGACTTTAAAATAAAGAATGTTACAAGAAACAAGGAAGGACACTACATAATGATCAAGGGATCAATCCAAGAAGAAGATATAACAATTATAAATATATATGCACCCAACATAGGAACACCTCAATATATAAGGCAAATGCTAACAGCTATAAAAGAGAAAATCGACAGTAACACAATAATAGTGGGGGACTTTAGCACCTCACTTACACCAGTGGACAGATCATCCAGGCAGAAAATTAATAATGAAACACAAGCTTCAAATGACACAACGGACCAGATAGATTTAATTGATATTTATAAGACATTCCATCCAAAAACAGCAGATTACACTTTCTTCTCAAGTGCACATGAAACATTCTCCAGGATGGATCACATCTTGGGTCACAAATTAAGACTCGGTAAATTTAAGAAAATTGAAATCATATCGAGCATCTTTTCCAGCCACAACACTATGAGATTAGAAATAAATTACAGGGAAAAAAATGTAAAAAACACAAACACATGGAGGCTAAACAATACACTACTAAATAACCAAGAGATCACTGAAGAAATCAAAGAGGAAATCAACAAATACCTAGAGACAAATGACAATGAAAACACGATGATCCAAAACCTTTGGGATGCAGCAAAAGCAGTTCTAAGAGGGAAATTTATAGCAATACAATCCTACCTCAAGAAACAATCTAACCTTACACTTAAAGGAACTAGAGACAGAAGAGTAAACAAAACCCAAAGTTAGTAGAAGGAAAGAAATCATAAAGATCAGAGGAGAAATAAATGAAATAGAGACAAAGAAAACTTTTTTTGAGAAGATAAACAAAATTGATAAACCTTTAGCCAAACTCCTCAGGAAAAAAAGAGAGGACTCAAATCAATAAAATTAGAAATGAAAAAGGAGAAGTAACAATGGACACTGCAGAAATACAAAGCATCATAAGAGACAAGCAACTCTATGCCAATAAAATGGACAACATGGAAGAAATGGACAAATTCTTGGAAAAGTACAACCTTCCAAGATTGAACCAGGGAGAATTAAAAAATATAAACAGACCAATCGCAGGTAATGAATTTGAAACTAATTAAAAATCTTCCAACAAACAAAAGTCCAGGATCAGTTGGCTTCACAGGTGAATTCTATAAAATATTTAGAGAAGAGTTAATGCCTGTCTTTCTCAAACTCTTCCAAAAAATTGCAGAGGGAGGAACACTCCCAAACTCATTCTATGAGGCCACCATCACCCTGATACCAAAACCAGACAAAGATATCACAAACAAAGAAAATTACAGACCAATATCACTGATGAACATAGACGCAAGAATCCTCAACAAAATACTAGCAAACAGAATCCAGCAACACATTAAAAAGATCATACACCATGATCAAGTGGGATTTATCCCAGGGATGCAAGGATTTTTCAATATACACAAATCAATCAATGTGATACACCATATTAACAAATAAAAGAAAAAAAAAACATGATCATCTCAATAGATGCAGAAAAAGCTTTTGACAAAATTCAACACCCATTTATGATAAAAACTCTCCAAAAAATGGGTATAGAGGGAACCTACCTCAATATAATAAAGGCCATATATGAGAGACCCACAGCAAACATCATTCTCAATGGTGAAAAGCTGAAAGCATTTTCTCTAAGATCAGGAACAAGAAAAGGATGTCCACTCTCGCCACTATTATTCAACATAGTTTTGCAAGTCCTAACCACAGCAATCAGAGAAGAGAAAGAAATAAAAGGAATACAGATTGGCAAAGAAGAAGTAAAATTGTCACTGTTTGCAGATGACATGATACTATACATTGAGAATCCTAAAGATGCCACCAGAAAACTACTAGAGCTAATTAATTAATTTGGTAAAGCTGCAGGATACAAAATTAATGCACAGAAATCTCTTGCATTCCTATACACTAATAGCGAAAGATCAGAAAGAGAAATTAAGGAAACAATACCATTCACCATTGCAACAAAAAGAATAAAATACCTAGGAATAAACCTACCTAAGGAGGTAAAAGACCTATACTCAGAAAACTCTAAGACACTGATGAAAGAAATCAAAGATGACACAAACAGATGGAGAGATATACCATGTTCTTGGACTGGAAGAATCAATATTGTGAAAATGACTGTATTACCCAAAGCAATCTACAGATTCAATGCAATCCCAGTCAAATTACCAGTGGCATTTTTTTTACAGAACTAGAGCAAAAAATCTTAACATTTGTATGGAGACACAAAAGATCCCAAATAGCCAAAGCAATCTTGAGGGAAAAAAATGGAGCTGGAGGAATCAGACTCTCTGACTTCAGACTATACTACAAAGCTACAGTAATCAAGACAATATGGTACTGGCACAAAGAGAGAAATATAGATCAATGGAACAGGATAGAAAGACCAGAGGTAAACCCATGCTCCTGTGGTCAACTACTGTATGACAAAGGAGGCAAGGATATACAATGGAGAAAAGACAGTCTCTTCAGTAAGTGGTGCTGGGGATACTGGACAGCTACATGTAAAAGATGAAATCAGAATAGTGCCTAACAACATAGACAAAAATAAACTCAAAATGGATTAGAGACCTAAATGCAAGGCTAGACAGTATAAAACTCTTCGAGGAAAACATAGGCAGAACACTCTTTGACATAAATCACAGCAAGATCTTTTTTGACCCACCTCCTAGAGTAATGGATATAAAAACAAAAATAAACAAATGGGATCTAATGAAACTTAAAAAGATTTTGCACCACAAAGGAAACTATAAACAAGAGAAAAAGACAACCCTCAGAATGGGAGAAAATATTTGCCAATGAATCAACGGACAAAGGATTAACCTCCAAAATATATAAACAGCTTATGCAGCTCAATATCAAAAACACAAGCAACCCAATCCAAAAATGGGCAGAAGACCTAAATAGACAGTTTCTCCAAAGAAGACATGCAGATGGCTAAGAGGCACGTGAAAAGATGCTCAACATCACTAATTATTCGAGGAATGCAAATCAAAACTACAATGAGGTATCACCTCACACCAGTTAGAATGGGCATCGTCCCAAGATCTACAAACAACAAATGCTGGAGAGGGTTTGGAGAAAAGGGAACCCTCTTGCACTCTTGGTGGGAATGTAAATAGATACAGCCACTATGGAGAACAGTATGGAGGTTCCTTAAAAAACTAAAAATAGAACTACCATATGACCCAACAATCCCACTACTGGGCATATATCCCGAGAAAATCATAATTCAAAAAGATACATGCACCCTAATGTTCATTGAAGAACTATTTACAATAGCCAGGTCATGGAAGCAACCTAAATGCCCATCAACAGTCGAATGGATAAAGAAGATGTGGTACATATATATACAATGGAATATTACTCAGCCATAGAATGGAACAAAATTGGGTCATTTGTAGAGATATGGATGGACCTAGAGACTGTCATACAGTGTGAAGTAAGTTAGAAAGAGAAAAACAAATATCGTATATTAACACATATATGTGGAATCTAGAAAAATTGTACAGATGAACCGTATGGACACAAAGTGGGGAAAGCCGGGTGGGAGTGGTGATGGTGGGATGAATTGGGAGATTGGGGTTGACATATATACACTAATGTGTATAAAATAGATAACTAGTAAGAAACTGCTGTATAAAAAAATAAATAAAATTCAAGAAAAAAGAGAATCATTGAATAAATTATATATTCATGCCATGTAACATTTTATCTATACTAAGAAGAATAAATTGGGACTATACCAGATGACTTAGAGGGTTTTCCAAAGATATTGTTGAATGAGAAAACAATAAGTATAATATATATACATAATATTTTTCTCCTTTTTTTGTAAAACTGACAAAAATCCATGTGTAAATATATGTGCACATGTTATATCTGTGTGTGTTCTGAATGAGTCTATGTGTGTATGTGTGCCCATGCATTTTTAGGTATAGCTCTGTATGAAATTATATGAATGCAGAGAAGGACTATTGATTTGTTAACACAGATGCCTGGAGGAGAAAAGGCATGGATATATGTGGGAAATGTGGATGTGAATGGGAAGACCAAAGGGAGGAATCAGACAGAAAAGGAAAAGGGGGGAAAAAAGGAGGAAGCAACGTGAGCATAGTTATGTATCTATGTAAAGTTATGTGTCATTACATATGTAGTGAAAAAATAAAAATGGAGAAATGAAAATATTTCCAGTTACCACCTAGTATGGAAGTATCTCATTATTTTAACAACTTCCATATTCAAACTGAGGCATATGGACAGAATGTCAGCCCTGGCCAGGTGCCTACCTCTTGACTCTGCTTCCTCTTGTTCATTGAGCTTTTGTTGAAATTCCTGCATATTCAGGAAGACCTAGATGACATGCAACCTTCACTCTTATTGCTTTACCTTTCTGAAATCCCATTGCCCTCCTAAATATCTCTATTTTGGAAGTTACACATTTGTCTGCCTTTTTTATAGTTATTTTGTACATGAACACATATAATTATGTTTGATTTTCTAAATAACTAGAAAACCTGCTTGAAAGTAGAGACCATAAGCTTTTCATCTCTGATTCCATACCCTGGTGCTCTTATCCTAGTAGTCAGCCTGACAATATTTGCTGAGTGAATAACTTTGAACCAGCACTACTCAATTTTTTTTCTTTTCCTGGAAAAGAATGTAAATACCTAAGCTTTCTAGTACTTTTGCACATTGATTGCAAATAAATGACCAAGTTTGTGTTATGGTAGTATTTTCTATCCGTGAATTCTGTGAGGAAATACAAATTTGAAATGTTTTGTAAAATTAAGTGATTCAGTTAAGTGAATTGATCGGTCTGTTAGTGGGTTGTCTTTAGTCTGTCAGTCAGTCAGTTTGTCTATCATTCATTTATTCATTCAGTGAATGCCAACAGTTCGTGACTAAAAGATATTGGTGGTCTTTAAATTGTTGTAAAATTTCTGGGGTAATCTAATGGGTCACAGAGGCAAAACATAGTATTTTTTACCCTTAGGGTTATCTACTTAGGAAGTGTTTTTGGACACATCTTTTGCTCAATACATCCTGCTACGATCCGTTTTTTCTTTAATTAGCTCATTAGGAATTAATACTTCTGTTGGAAGTAATAGTCTGCATTTTATCATCCATAAACAAAAATGTCAGTGATTTTCTTTCATGTGAACCCAACCAACACACAGTGATAATTTCTGAACATGAATCACTGATGTTGAAAAAAAAACAAAAACAAGGGTTCTCTTGAGCCTGATGATTACCTTGTTGTTAACTCTGTTGGCTAGTTATGCCCTGAGAATTCTTTAGTACAGCTTTCACTTGTTAGCATGCAGCGTTTTAATGTTTCCCTCCATTTTGAAGTGAGGAAAGTGCATTTCACTGATGGTAGCTATTTTTACAGCATTAAATGAGAAGAGCAAAACTGAGAATGCCTTTTGTCAGTCAGTTGTCAACACAAAAGCAAAAGCTTAAAGCTTGGGTCGCTACAAAAAATTAACATTTGGAAAATAATTTTTTAAATCTTGGTAGGATAAGAGTATCACTTTTTACTATTTCTTGATTTTTAAAAGCCTATAGTGGCTTTGATAAAATACAAGAAAGGAAATTGAAAGAGCTTCTTGTAGTTACATAAGGAAATTGTTAACATGATCAGGCAATTTGAAAACTTCCACTTTTATAAAGAACGCAGCAGGAATGAAAATCCATGGGTTAGTTTTTTTACGAAAAGCAAATATAATGAGAATCCATAAAACCATAGAGTTTAAAAGCAGAGTGTAATGTAGAAACCATTACATCCAATACCCTCATTTCCTCCCATAAGGCATGTGAGTGTTAGTCACCGACCAGTGTTAGTCTGCATTGGACTATGTCTCCCAGCTCTTCCACTGCATCACAAAATCATTCTCTCAAATTTACTTTATGATTCTTCTTTCTCCTCTCAAATAATTAGGTTTCTTATTAGAGTTTGCTACATTGAAATTCTAAAATAAAGCCTTATGAAAAATCAAATGACTTATTTACCAAAAATTAAACATATATATATTTGCACCTCACCCCACGTCTAAAATACTAATTTTGTGTGTGCATTGTCATTTCACTGTAAGTTCTCTTGGGAACAGTAAAAGTCTTGGTGATCTTGTTGTCCCCAACAGCATCGAGTGGGAGTGACACGTGTGAACAGGATCAGATCTTTTTTAGTCAAAATGCTTTAAAAATAGTTATTTGCCTGTTATTTCTAATACAAGAACCACAAGAACCTTGCTTTTGTAAGTGGCATGTTAAGAAGACAGCAGTACTGCAGATGAAAGAGAGAATTCACGTAGGACCAGGAAAAATTATACCCTTGTCACTCCAAAATATTTCAATAATACTTAACTAAAGAGAGACGTAGTGCCCACCCTAACTATGTATGTGCCGTCCTTCTTGCCGTCCTTCTTACCTTGTATTTTGAGCAGGGCAGTTCATAGCTGCGAGTCAGAATGGTGGCATAAGGACCTTAGAGCTCTGATAATAGACCAAGAATTACCTTGGCAGAGAAATGAAGAGCATTTACTACTGAGAGTCTGAAAAGAAAGTGCTAAGTAGATAATTAACATCTTTCCTCTCAGTGGCAACCTGGAAAAATTCTTGGTCAGGAGCCATAAAAAGGTCTCAGGTCTATAAGAAGGGAGAAAAAGAGAACAGACTTCCTCAAGGAAAGGAGGGTTTTATCTTATGTGTGTATACTTGGAGTGTTTGTGTATGTGTGGAGGAGAGTGTTTGACCTAAACAAACTTAAGTTGTGTTATTATTTACCAGAGGAGAAGTTGTCTGTAACATCAGTTTGGCCATTTGAAAAATGAGAATATATGTCATTGCTTTGTTACTGGGCCTGCCATGGATACATTATAACTATTGATTGAATATTCTTTGTAAAGAGGAGAAATTTCCAACACTCAATTAGGTTAAGGAGCATAAGGTTTCCTGCACATGACAGCACTGCCTGTTTAGTGTATCCCATGCACACTGTCTTCAGACGTGGACAGTTGGTACTAGGAGTCCTGTAAACGCGCCATGTTCATATTCCCAACAAAACATAATTCCTTATTAAAAAGCAGGATCTCCAGGGACTTCCATGGTGGCACAGTGGTTAAGAATCCGCCTGCCAATGCAGGGGACATGGGTTTAATCCCTGGTCCGGGAAGGTCCCACATGCCGCAGAGCAACTAAGCCCGTGCACCACAACTACTGAAGCCCACGTGCCTAGAGCCCATGCTCCGAAACAAGAGAAGCCACTGCAGTGAGAAGCCCGGACGCCGCGACGAATAGTGGCCCCTGCTGGCCGAAACTAGAGAAAGGCTGTGCTCAGCAGTGAAGACCCGATGCAGCCGAAAATAAATAAATTAATTAATTAATAAAAAAAGCAGGATCTTCATTCTCTTCTGCTTTCCACATACAGGAAGCTAACAATCCATTGTGAGCAATTGTTAAAGAAATTAAAACTCTTCTGCACAATTAAGACTCTTGTGTCTATGTAATTTTTGTTTTTCTCGTTAGATCTTGTCCTGCTTCTCTCCAAACGCCCCATGCTCTCATATTTCTCCCCACTTCCTCAAAGCCTCTGGGGCTTCCTACCCGTGATTGAATCAGGCCTATCTTCCAACATTTTATTATATTTTAGATTTTTCTCTTCTGCTTCCCCTAAGAAGAGTTGCTTCATGAAGCATTCATTCAGCTAATATTTACCAGGATCCTGCTGTATTCCTGGCTCTGTCCTAGGTGCTTACTTGAAAAATAAGTTCCTCATTCTCATGGAGTTTATATTCTAGTGTCCTAATCTCTTGGATATTTCTTTAATTATTCTGGTAAACTAATTTGTACTGTGGTATGAGTTTCAAACATTGGACTAAATGATATTTCCTACCCAGATAACACTCAACAACAATCCACTCTGTAAACATTCATTCAACACCTAATATGGTGTAGGAATACAAAGATGAAAAATGTTCGGTTCCATATTCTGGTCTTCTAGGAGAGGAGATTGATACCTATGTATTGAGGGTGACATTTAAAAATAATTGTGCACTTTTGCCTTTTTGGGAACAAATTCATCCTGGTCTATCAAAACATCCATCTGCTTGGGGTGATAAGAGGGGGCGATGATTAGAATTTGTTAAGAAAAACTATGAAAATATTCAGTTTCTGTCACTCAGGAGTAGCATTAAAGAGTGCAATAATAATTATACAAACTGGGCTGTTTTCTTGAGAAGAGATCTAAATATGTTTTTCTTCCCATTTGGCAAATCAACAAAAGGAGGGTAGAACTTTCTCCACTATTAAGTCTTTATAGAGCCAGAGAAGAAGAATATATGAAACAGAGAAAAGAAAAAGACACCCCCTTTCCAGCCTCTACGATTTTAAGGAGGTGGAAAAGGAGGAGAGAGAAACCTGGATGGCACAATGAGCCAGAGATTGAGGTTTGAGGCACAGACACTGAGTTGAGAGCTGAGGGTCTTTCCTGGCAGGACAAGGTGACCTGAGAGAGGCTGTGGAGGGCTTTGGGGCTGGCGGAATCCCGAGTGATCTTTTCTGTAAATTGGAGACAATAATAACTACTCTGGGGGCTGTTGTATGGGTCACATGAAAAAAGTATGTGAGGTGTCCAGTAATGTACCTGGCATCTAAAAAATACTTGGGAAGTACACGTTGCTTCCATTTCTTTCCTGTTTGCCTCCTGGCAAGATTGAATAATCAATCTAACTTCTCGAGGTTTGAAAAGACTAGAAGAATACAGACTGTCCTGGCTTGCTGTTTTTCTAGCCGGTGACCCTGAGCAATTTGCTTACCCTCTTTAGCTTCCAGTTCCTCGTCTATAAAATGAGGATAATCTTAGCAACTACTTTGTAGGACGGTTATGTGGATTAAAAGAGACACGTATAAAGTGGGCTTAGCCCAGTGACTTGCATGTGGTAAGGGTGTAATAAATGTTTGTTATGCCTGAGAATAGAGATTTATACTTTTGTTTCTTCTATGTTTCTAAAACTTAGCTTCAATTTTTTCTTCATCAAAAGTTACCTGTCTCAGGTACTTTTTTTTTTCTTTCTTGTTTTAACTGTTTTCTGTGTGCTGAAGAACAAGGTATACAGCTTTCTATTTAGAATTCCACAACAGAGCAGGTGGTCCACGGGGATAAGAACTTTTTCACTCAGAATCTAGAAGTGAGCGGTGTGATTAAAAGAGAAAGCTCTACATTCATTTATCCTCTGTTGCCTATGTTTGCAGTCACCTAATTAATGATCACCAGTTGCCTATGCAAATGACTCCCAGGAGTAGTTTAAGGAACACTATGAGTCTTGCAGGCCAGGAATAGATCTTAAAATAGTGACTAGAGATTAGAAGTCCCTCTTTACTATGTTAGAAGAAACAGTGCGTGACCAGTCACAGCAACACGGTGGCCCTACATTTTACTGTGGCCCACTGATCCAGGGGTATATATGTGCTTTATAGATCACCCTTCAATATGGAATAACAGTTGGCTGTGGGGTTTTTTAGACAATGGCAAGCAAACAGTACAAAGTGGGGCTTCCATGCTTGCTCCTTATTCGTGTGGGTGAGATGGCCCACTGGCTGCAGAATTCTAGAGGCTTCAGCAAAAGCTCCAACTAGAGGTCAGGAAGAGAGGATGCAACGGAATACATGTCCTGGGATCATTTGTGAGGGAATGCCTATAATCAAGCCTAAGGGGAGACATGGCCCTGGTCTCCTCCCTAGAAATGGATTCTCAGAAAAGTTTTCTTCTTCTCAGGCAAACTCAGAATACCAGAATATCAGAGCTTGAAGAGATTTTGAATATCAGCGGACATCGAGTTCAAACTTTAAAGTACCTTGTAGGTGGCTGATTCTGTGAAGAGAAGAGCTAACATGTAGACTTCTTTTTTTCACTAATTTGATTTTTTTTTTTTTTTTATGAGAAGAGACAAGAAAAAGCTGAGTCATTTATCTATTTTTCTTAGAAGTTTGTGAATCTTGGGTAACATTTTATAGCTCTATTGAATTTAACTTAATGGTTTGAACATCACCTTCTGGATGTGGAGATTTAAAATGTATTCTTTTCCTACCACTTTTTGGAATGAGATAAATAAAGCCTTTCATAGGTGAAGGGGGATTTTCCTAACCTCTCTGTGATTATCTAATATATCACATACTTGATCCCTTGTGGAGGGCTGCCCTTTTTTCTTGAGGGTCTGTCAGACATGTCAGTGAAGGCACCATGGCAAATGGGGTACTTCTTTCCCCCGCTGGTCACCATGATCACTGAAGGGAAAACAAAAACCACAGGACAGAGACAACATCTTGCTTATTTCTATGCAACTACACTGTGAGGACCCTGCGTACTTTAGCTCTATTTTAGCTCCTGAGGAGAAATCTGAGGAGAAAAGAAAATTCTGTTCATAGAGATTTACGTTGTTCAAACTGAGCTTGCGTTTTCAAATAAAAAAATAGATGATGTAGTCCCAGCTCTCAGAGTTAAAATTGTTTCTTCTTTTTTATCAGTGCCATTTTTTAAAAAATTTTTTTTGCTGTATAACAGTTTCTAGATCAGATTGTTGAGTGCTTTCATCCAGAACCATGAAAGTACTTTCCTGTTCTTTTTCTCTTTGAATATACTGTGACTCAGCAACGGCAATGCTGTCTTGTGCTTAAGTCCCCAGTAGCTGTTGTGAGCCATGGGGCCACTCATCTTTGTCTGACGCTGGCCCTTCCTGCTGTTCAGAGCAGGGATCATTTTCTTAAGGACTCAGTCTCCACCTCTCCTGCTTGAACTGTGCCAAGAATTAGACAATTTCCAATTAACTACATTATGAAGACACACAAGTGATTTTTATTTATTTTTTGCAACAGAAGAGGGTTTAAAACCGATATCTTAAAGCAGGATGTAGTTATGGCCTGGCCACCCCTACCCCAATTAAGCCACTCTTCTAGTTTTTTTCCTTGTGTTCTGGAAACCATTTCTCTCCCACTGTGCTGGGACACCTCTAGGCCTCTCTTTTTACCTTCTCCTTTTTCCACTGCCTCTATACCAATGGCTCAAACAATTTCCTTTACATGCATGATTTCTAAATCTGTCTCTACTCCTGTCCTCTCTTCATGGCATCAAAATTTCCCCTGGCACATCGAGTCGTGTGCCCAAACAGCATTCATTTTCTTTTCCCCAGAATCCATGTCCTTTATTAATGCCACTGACATTCGTCAGTTACTCGGACTCAGAATATTGGATTTGTCTTTGATTTTTTCCTATCCCTACTCTCAAGGCTAAATGTTTTCCAAGCCTTGAAGACTCTTTATTCTCAGTGCCTCCTGGATCTGGTTTATTATTACATCCATAGTTAGATACTCATCATTTTTGTTCACATGGACGATTAGAGTGGGCTCCCAATTTGTCTCTTGCTATTCTTATTTTATTTCATATAGAAATATTAAAATTTGCACTTGATTTTTTTAAAAATTAGGATCTATTGTTTATCCTTTTCAAAATTCAACTTAAGGGTCTCTATAAGTGTGATCTTGCCTAGTTCATTTCAAATAAGATTTGTTAATAGATTCTACCCAGAATTCTTCAGGAGTAAAACTTTTGAACAAGTTGATGTATTTATATAATACTTAAACATTTATATGGCTATATTTTGCTAATTATGTATTAGTTTTTATGAGATAAACAAATTTTTTCAAGCTGTGTTTTTGAAGGCTCTTGTATGTTATATTCCTACAGTATGTTTTTTGAGTATCTTAGAATATTCTACAAAACAGAAAGCTTGACTGAAATGATGATGGCTTTTCTTCCTGTACTGAACTCTTAATGACACTGGTACTTTTTTTTTTTTTTTCCAGCTGCAAGGCTATGTACAGAGACGTTTAGCATTTGCCTTGTGAGAAAAATGTTCTGTGGCAAAGATTGAATAGAGGGGCGGTGTGGTGAATAATTAGGTTTCTTCCATATTTAGATCCTATGATTTATGTTACCCTTGCTCTTACTGGAGCAAGATTTTTATGTGGGAGCAAGTATTAGTCTGGATAGAGAATATGTAATTTGGGGAATTGGTATCTTCTGCAAATTTTCAGAATCTTCTTGGTTCATCATGTATAATCTAGAACTAAGTAACCCAATTTAAGATCTTGTAGTTTTTCTTGTTCTTTAATAATTAGGGGCTTTTGGGGGGAGGGTAAAAATCAATAATAATTTAAAGTAAAACAGTCCCAGATGATTAAAAAATTATATTGTAAATTTCTTCTAAATTAAGATTAGAAATGGACTATCTTATAGTTTTAAAGTAGAGATTTTTCATATAGTTTATAATTGTGTAATATAGTGCATGTAATTATATAAATACTTCCAGATTTAACTACCTATATGGACATATATATTGTATTTTGTAAACAAAATGAAAAAAAAACAAAACTCAATGTCCTTATTGTAGCCAATAGTTAGCAAAGAAATCCCCTAAATTTACCAAGGACTGAAGGAGAGGCATACAACTACTGTCACGTGATGCTATCAATAGTAAGGACTCAACAGACCGCATTACTGGCTCATTTCCATTCTCAGAAAAATCTTCAGTTTGATTCCATTCCCACATAAGGAAAGGCATTAGCAAAAATGTCCATTTGCCTTCCTTCATGAGTCCTATTTACTTAATGGAAATCTTAGCAAATATGTCCTTTTTCCTTTTATTGATAATGGTCTACCTACATAATAGAAGCATTATGTGGTGAGCATCCAATGTACTTCATAACTGCCAAAAACAGTGCCAATTAGAACAAAAAGGACTGTTCCATTTCCATTTATTTCAAAGCCCCCTTTTATATGCCTTGTTGCTATACAGTAAATATTGTGATTAAAAATTTCCTACTCCATTTCTCTGTTAGTATGCCTTTAGGAAATTGTAATTTAATAGGACATTTCTTAGGAATGAGAGAGTGCTATAAATAAATGGGTACATGTTCTTAATGTATGAGAGAATAGGGAAAGCACAGGACAGTGATTTCTTTACAGTACATACAGTATAACACTAATCATTTTCCCAAAGTGGCCATACTGTCCATCTTGCCATCTGAGTAGCTTTGGCCAACTAATATAATCTCTCTGAACCTCAAATTCTTACCTGTAAAATAGGGAGAATTTATTTATTTGTTTATTCTACTCACTACAGTATATGAATACTGTAGTGAGTAGAATAAACAATAGAAGTAAAGAAGCTAGCAAGATGCCTGAAACTTCCCCCTTTGTCTCCTTTCCAGCTCACCTCCACACTCCATCCTTCTTCCCTAAATAACTTATGTTTTCATTGTGAGAGACAAAAACATACTGAAAAGGAAATACAATACAAAGCAGTGGGTAGAGAACATACAATGTAGTGCGGAAAAAGCTCGTCATGAAACCCCATAAACTCTAGTAGTTCTTTCTGATTTTGCCACAAACAGCTGTAAGACCTTGGTTTGATCACTAAGTCTTTCCATGTCTCCATTTATGCATCAGATGAAGGTCTACCTGGGTATTCTTTGATTAAGTGCCAAATTTGTTATAGAGGCAGTAAGATTTATTGTAATTCTAATAAAGTTAGTGGTCCTCGTGGATTGAAGTAAGTGATTAGGAAGGTATCATGGAAGAAGGGGGATGTGAAGTGAGCTTTAGAGGTTGATTACAGTTTGGTTGGTTCAAGGGAAGGCACTCATTTGTTGTTGTTTTGATCTCAGCCAACTGAAAGGTTTTGATTTTTCACGGAATGACATAATTGATCAGAGCAATTTGTTCTGAAGTGACACTGGCCATTAATTTAATTGCTTTAGTCCTTCAGATGAGTTTTATTTGAGAGATTTAAAATTACAAAGGCTAATGTATCCTGTGAATAGGTACATTATTGCACTTACAAATAAATGTTTGTGAGGAACCCCTGAACGGAACATAGATCTTTCCATTACAGGGTCTTCTGGAAAGACCAAAATAATGCAGCCGCATTGTGAGATCACCATCAACAAACATGTGATCAACATCTTTCTTTGTCCCTGGCACACTCTTACAAGAGTCCATATTTGTAATTTATAGATGTATGACATCATTACTTTCCAGTAAATATAAAGTAACATTTAAAGGTGACACGTCATGTGTTATTAGTGTTTTTCTCAGTAAACTGATAGAATAAATTAGGCTTTACAACAAAGTCACAAATAAGGGGACTTTGGGAGTTGTCACCATACAGATAGAAATTGAATCCCTGGGAATAGATTTGATGGCCTAAAGAGGACACACCTATGTTTACAAGGAGGTATACACTTCAGTAGCTCTATTGATTTTTGTGACAACAATAACAATGACTATTGCGGTTGTTGATAAGCGTATAGAATTAATGAGGTTTAGCATATTTTAAGTCATCCTGGTTTCATTTACCTTGAGTCTGAACTTTATCTCAGAACTTCTAAGCCTGGGATATAAAATAGGCTATTTATATGTTAAACAATTGCTTAGTTGCTTTCAGCATACGGTGGAGCTTGGTAACCACTTCGCCAGTTGCAGTGAGCATGTTTACTTCCTGAAAGTGGGTCCCATTGGGTTCACATATGTTTATACCATATGGATTATTCCTACTGTTCACTGTTCCATGGAACCCATCTCAGAGATGAGCTTACTTATATTTGTCTGTGGTTCGGCCACCAATCCCTTGCTCAGTTAATTTTGTTCTAGAAAACAGGAATGGTTTCACTGGACACCCATAGATCAAAGTAACAACTTTATGCAGAAAGAACATCTTGAGACTTCTAGCCTTGGAAGGAAGCCATAGTTCTGGCAGCTGCTTAATTCTTCATAGGCTCCATTATACATATATGTCATTTAATCCTCACAACAACCCTATAAGAAAATTATCCCCAATCTCATCTTTGAGATCAAGAAACTAAATTTTAAAGCGAGATTACTTAAATTCATGCAAATAGGCATTTGAATCCAGGATTTTCTGATTTCCAAACACATGGGCTTTTTCCATTATACTCTACTGACTCTAATAAATATTTCTCTTCTTTTCAACTGCCTTTGTTAAAGTCATCATTATACAGGTGAATATGTATATTGAACATTTATTTTAAAATGGAAATGCAATGTACAGTACTTGAAATAACAAAAACAAGAAACAATCTCTGAGATGTAGGTATTATAGGTCGTTATCTATTATGAGACTATGTTAAGAAGAACATTTAGTTTAAAATTTTGAGTTAATTGGGTATACCTAGTTACCTTGACTTAAATACAATTTGTAAAGAAAAGCAACGTTCTGCCTTAGATAGAGTCCTGAGTAAAGAAGATACTTGAAAAGGTTCCTGAGAGGGAATATTCATTTTGTTCATGACAATTAGTGAGACTCTGGGATTAAAAACTATAATTATGGCAATAATGTTGTTATTGAAAAATGAACATTTCAATGAGATTATGAAAATGCTAGGGAATGAACAAATGTTAGTAGATGCCAGTGGAAAAAATAACTTCCAAGAAATACATATATATAAAATCACCCATACACAGCTGCAGAAAAAGTATCAAATAAAGATGACCTTTTCATGGAAAAGTCCTTGAAAAAAACTTTATTAAAACAACAGGAAATAATCAAGGTGAAATTAGATACAGAGAAATTCAACAGAATTAGGTACAAAGCACAGCATGGACCAAATCTTATTTGACAGGGGCCAATTGATGTCAACAAAAACTGGAGGGAAATACTAGATTTTATGAAGAACTGAACAAAGTTGCAATTTAGCTCAGTGCATTAAATTAATCAGTAATTAAAATAATCCTGCTGAGGCACTTGACTCTCTATTTCTTTACCCAGTGGTTTGGAGCCACGAGAGCCCTAGGACAAATGCTTGCAAAGTCAATCTGGTTAATCAGCCAATTCTAAGACCAGTCAACTTTGAAGGAAAATCATTTGAGGAAGATTTTTATGCCCAGTTGGAAGTAACTGGACTGAAGAACTGAAAGCCGTATATCTTTCTGCCTGTGTAATAAAACCTGAACCCATGCAGCCTGTCCAACGACTATATTTCCTAGTTCTTTTCAGTTTAAGACATTAAAATTGATGATCAGGTTCCAACTGGGGGCCCCTCTCTACCGTAGGACATACTGACACATTTACCCATATTTGTGTTTGAGGACCTAGAGAGCTCAAAGCCCTTTTCATAGATTTGCAGTGTATTACTTCCTCCTGTTGTCTGCCCTGGAACCTCCACCCCGGCCCCCGCTCCCAAATCTGCAAGGAACTTTAAAAGCCAGTACTCATCAGACTCAGACCTAAAGACTCACCCTCTTTGCCAGGTTCCACAAGAAATGCTGTGGTTTGGTTTGGTTTGGTTTCTTTGTTTTTGTTTTCAATTGTTCAGAAGATTCACAGCGGGGAGAATGTTAGACTGTAGGACTTGTAGCGCTCTTCCATTTTGAGACCTTAATACCTTTAGATGTTCTCTAAGCTCAACTCTTTCCAAAAACCAGTATCCCCACATATCAATTCTCACTGAGTGACACTTTCTGTGTAGTCTAGTGTCTGTCTCCTGCCTCTAGTGGATTCCTGCTTTAGATGGGATTGGCCCTGCCCAACCAGTCTGCACCTCCTGGAAGTCTGGTGAATCAGATTCTATTTCAGTACCATAAGATTAGGAAAAAATAAAGCGGTCACAGTTTCCTATATTTCTAGAAGGTCTCCAGGTTATTTTTCTAGTGAGAGAACAGGATCTTTTTTGGTTTATTTGTCAATTAGTTTGTTTCTGTTCCGTTTTAACACTGGAAATGCCCGTGCCACCCGGAACATGGTGTTACCCACTTTAGGAGGTGACCTACCCTCCTGCAACAATGGATGGCCAATAATTCTGCCTTGATTGGCTTTAAGGCCTGGGAAAAGCTTTATGAAGTAAGAAGTCTCTGTGGGCTCATTTTGTTGCTGAAACTACTGAGTACCAGAAAGCGACTTGGGAAACTTCTTGTTGTGAAAGGATGTCAATACTTGTCTTTTAGGAGATGCAAGAAAAGAATGAACAGAGCAGAGTTTTTCTAATTCTTGGGAGAGGGGTAACTTCATGGGATAAGAGTGGGTGAGGATAATTTTAAAGAGGGAAGAAACTTTGGCTGAGATTCCAAGGTCTGCTAGATGGCAGGAAAGGATATAGCATGGAGCCTGGCTTTAGCCACAGATATGTCCTGAAGCTTGATGGTTGTTTGACATGCTGCCAGATTTCTTGAAAGACATACCAGAAACTTACGTTTTCTATATGCTACCATTGGGTTTAGAAGGAAGTGTAAGACAAAAAGAGTGATGAGAGGACAGATTAATGGAGAACCCTTTGAACCTAAACCTGGGGTTGGCAAACTTCTTCTGTAAAGGGCCAGATAGTAAATATTTTCAACTTTTTAGGACATAAGGTTTTTGTAGCAACTACTCAACTCTACCTTTGTACCATGAAAGCAGCCAATACATAAATGAATAGGCACAGTTGAGTTTCAGTAAAACTATTTGCAAAAGCAAGTAGTGGACAGATTTGGCCTGAGAGTGATAGTTTTCACCTCCTGTGTAGACTGTTGTCCCGGATTTCTGTGAGTAAGTATTTTTACCATGCCTGGTGTTAGCAAGTCATGAGTGAACTAGCAAAGAAACAACACATGAGATTTTTCCAGTTGTACTATTTTTCTTATAATGTGTATGAAAGAATTAGACATGAATGCTTTCGATTCTACTACTACCTCTCTTTGCATTATACTATTTCATTTTCACCACTCTTTAACAGAATGCATCACAGAGTGATCAGTTTGAGATTGGCTATTCCCATTTATAAATATCTAAAATAGGAAAGGGGTCTTCATTAAAAGGTACAGATGTACATACTTAAGGAACAAGGGGAGCCAATAACATCCTATGTGGAGTTAAAAAAGAGAGTAACAACAGTATTGTTTTTTTGTTTCCCACGAATCAAACAGCTCACTTAAGAGAAAATAAAAGGAGGAAAATGTGTCTAAAAATTTTGGAGAATATGTATCTCAAAAACTGAATTGAATTCCCATTTACATAGAGGAATACTATCATATAGAAAAGCACTAAAAACATCCAGTGATGGATGGGAAAAGCAAAATATATTAAATATCAAAACAAATTATGTGGTTGTATTGTGATTATTCCTCAAAACAAATGAGTGGATACATGTTTCTGAGTTTTAATCAAAGAATTTAATTTTGTTCAGCCTTATCTTCTGAAGCAACAAAAAGCTAAAATGGGCAAGTAAATTTTGGATGCAAGGAAAGGTTTTTGAAAATCACTTTAAAATGGTTATTATTTATTATATAACAATGAAAATTATTTCTGAAACTTTTAGTAGGATGAATCTTTTGAATATGTGCATATACTTGGAAAACTCCAAACTAAAGCCAGGTAATAGTTTTCTCTCCTTCTTGATTACTTACTCTAAAAATATGATTACTACCTGAAGCCATTTGTACTACAGTGTAATTTTCAGTATCTCAGCCTGAAAATGTTTTCATTTTTAAATTACTTTATTTGCATCTCAAGGAAGAACATATCCTATATTCTGAGATAAGGTCTAGATGGAAGTTTTACTTGTTTTTATTCATTTAGTTGCTACTTTAATAATTTTTAGAAATATTGTAGCTTTCTATTAAGTAATATATTCAATTTAGTCAAAATATTTCATCTCTAATGAAACCCTGGCAATTTGAGCATATGATATAAAAATACTACAGGGTATTCATAAAATGTATTAAGGTTTCTTAATTACAAAAGAAAACATTGTTTTATATTAGCTTCTGATGACTTTTGGTGGTAAATGTGGTAATGATCCAAATTTACGAAATCCCTTCAATTTACATGTGAAGTTTATCTTAATTGCATTTTGTTATTGGAACCACACAATTTGCTCACTAAATAAGAATTTCCAATTTGGAAATTGCAGTCCTCCTTTCTTGTTGAAAATCTGTACATTTGCAGATTTAAAAAAAAGGTACAAACTTGACCCACATGGTTGATGGTACTAAAGTCTTCATTAACTACTTTCAGTCTACTCACCGCTCCCTGTATTATTATTGAACCATAAGCATTGCCCCTTGTGGATGAAGCTTCTCTGTTTTAACTTCCATATCCTCTTGTTTTCTCACTCTGCAATAAGCCCTCAGGATCCCTTCACCCCATCTGCTAATTATCAGTTACCTCTACTTTTCTACCTGCGTGTCTCATTCGGTTGGGAAAAAACTAATCCTCACACTTGAACTTCTCAGACATTTCTTCCTTCTCCTTTTTAAATTACCCCAAATGTGACAACGTCCCTGGGATTCCTTCCAGTGCAGCCTACTTCTCCATCAGTTCCCTAAAAATCTGAGAACGAAGCAGGCTCAGCATAATCCTTGATCTCTACTGTTTTGCTCTCCTCTTCCTCGGTAACTTAAGGATTTGGTTTAGTCTTCCTCAATGGCTTTCTCTTGCCATTTTTACTTGGAGACGGTACTCATGTTGATGACCCTTGAGTAACCTGGTATTTCATTGTTTTCACCTCCTAAAACCTAGTAGCATTTGTCTCTATTTCCGTTTCAGCCAGTTTGAACTGTCTTTCATTGTGATTACATTTTCTATCATTACTTGAAAGTATCATTTTCAAGATCTCTAACTTTGAACATACTTTCTGTGAACACTACATCTTATCCCATCCTCTTTTCCATTCTCCATTCCCCCTTCTGCCCCCATAGTGAACTTCTTATTTATCTCCTCCCCCGAGTCCTTCTGTCTTTCTCATATGCCCTCTACATCTTATTCATTCTGGTTCATCTGCTTAAATGTTCAGCTTGTACTCCAGGGACAGCCATTTCAAAAGGGCACTTGCTTCCACTTTAGAATCCATTGTTTCTTTGATCTTTTACCAGTTTTCTTTCATCTTTCCACAGCCCCAGTTATTCTCCTGTGTCTGTTTCCTCTTTTGTAATGGGCCAAAAAATTTAGTTGATGTGGGCTGTGGAACCAGATGAGTGCTGACTGACTAACCGTACAACAGATTCTTGCAATTTTATGGCAGTTGGGTTATAGCCACTTTTCCCATCTCTAGCTGAATCATTCACTAATGTAGCTGTGATAAACCTCTCCAGGGTTCAGGGCTTGCAGGATTTTTCCTGTCATGGCACACATAGAAACTATTGCTATGTGATTTTTTGCCTCTGAATGAGGCCAAAATATTTTCCTTCTTTAAATTACCGGACATTGTAAAGACTTATTGAGATAATATGTATAAACACTGTTTTACATTTGTAAGATCTTAGTATTATTGTCATTCCATGGTCACATCTCATGCTTTACCACCTCCTCTGTGTCATTTATCCTGATCTCTGGCTGTAATCTCCTTCTCCAAGTTTCAAGACTTAAACACTAGTCTCTTCTTTGTGACCTCTTCCCCCTTAGCACTCAGCTTGTTTCTGTTGGCTTTGCTGAGTAAATCTTTATCTCTGATAATCTGGCCTACAAGATTCTATCGTGTTGGTATCCTTTGTAGTAGTTAACCTAGTGATCTGTATCTAGTTAAGCAGAATGCATTTTTGCTGAACCAAATTCAAATGAGTGATAAACTTTGCCAATTTAGAAGCATGCTCTTCATAGCACAAGGTTGTGGGTTTATGAGTTATTCATGGTACTTTTTTGAAATTTTCATCCTTTTTATCTATACAGTTCATTATTATACTTCATTACAAAGAATAAAATCCTTTTTACATAGAGTAAAATCATATGGTGTTATTATAAACAGATATAAAGTGGCATTGATGCCTGTCATCTTCATTGGTATTATCTTTCTTTTGTACACTAAGAATCTTACGGTTTTAGTAGCATAAGATGGTCTGTCTTGTAAAGGAGCTTAATCACATCAGGTAATTAAGCTTTTGCTAGCAAGACATATTTCTG
Organism: Orcinus orca; assembly: GCF_937001465.1. Classification (NCBI taxonomy): domain Eukaryota; kingdom Metazoa; phylum Chordata; class Mammalia; order Artiodactyla; family Delphinidae; genus Orcinus; species Orcinus orca. Next base: position 56,133,262 of record NC_064570.1, on the reverse strand, counting down.
AATAAACACTGGGAAAGGAAAACAGGGATAGATCACTTTTATCATTACCTCTTTGGAAGAATGACTTCATTTAAACTAACCGTATATTTTCAAAATTGTCCTTAAAAGTCCTGAACCTTGAAGGACAACTGGATTAAATGTCAAAACAATTTTAAAAACAATCTACACATATGACTGTATTAGTAGTTTTGTAGGGGAATTTATGGAAATGCCACCTATGCCTTACTAGAATCACTTCAATCACCTTGTCTCTTTGCTCTTAACTATGACACATTGAACATGGAAAAGACTTTATACATATGCCACAGTGGTTCTCTACTTTTATTTTTTCCTCAACACAACTGAGTGATCTAACACATTTCCTTCAATAAGAGTGGATTCCTTACTGATCTTTTTTTTTTTTAAATTTATTTATTTACTTTTGGGTCTTCGTTGCTGAAGAGTAGCTTCTTGAAGCAGTGATTTCTCACTGCTGTAGGAGAGGGCCAAAGGAGAATCAGAATCTTAGAAACTTGGAGGGAAATTCTTTGAAAAAGCCCTCTCAGGTTTATAAATGTGTTCTCCAAGGAAGTTGTGCCTCTTACACAAATTTCCAATGGAAGACTATAAGTTATAAATTTGATCTCTTCCCAGTTAAATATATTTGAACCAATCTGACCCAATAATTCTTAGAGAGCCCAATTGTTTGCTCTTTAGATAACATCTGTTTCAACACAGAGGTTTACCAAGAGCTCTGTATTTACTTTCTTGATATTCTTGGAACAATGGGTCTCTCAGGAGTTTTGATTAGTAATAGTTTAAATAGATAATTTGGGAGCTGTAGTCATATATCTTACTTGTTTAGGTTCGTTATTGGGTACCTAACATATTCGGATCTTTTTTTTAACATATGTAGTAATGTAAGTTTTACAGATTTCTAGAAATCTATCGATTGCATGTCAAAATTAGAAGAAACTTGCCTGCTATGTAGTTCAGGTCTGATATCTTCTCTGTAATACCTTTCACAGATAGATTTTCATTTAAGTCCATCTTGTACACATGTATGGGTGGGACATTACTTATTTTAGAGCCCATTCTTTATTGGCAATTCATATTGTTAGAAAATCCTTCCCTAAATCCTCAAATTGACATTTGGCCAAATAAGACTAATCCCAATCGCATGTGAACAGCTGTTTAAATATAATTTCTCTTTAATTACTTAAGATTTTTTAATTAAACCACTTGATAGAATAGTTCTCAGACCTCTTGTCATCCTGTCTTTTTCCTTTGAATATTTTGTCAATGTCCCAATTAAGAAATGGGTTCTTAGAAGTGAACCCAATAGTCTGGCACAAAGTATAGTGTGACCATGATGTGAGCATGACTTTATATACTGTACTTCAGGCTTGCATTATTTTAGGAGGCCAGATGAAGCATTGGCTCATTGAATTTGAGGTCAACTAGAGGCATGGCTTAGATTTAACCTACCAGATACGGAATGTGCTGTGGTTATTCTGTTTTACATAGGTCGTCCTCAAATTCCTTAACGAGAGTTTGATCTCTTTATTTCCAAAATTTGTATTTTATATTTTATGATAAGTTATTTGTCAGATATAATTTTGATCTTAACTATTAAATTTTCCATATATCTCAGCACCAAAATAAATTGATAACTATATTTTGCACGAACGTCTAAGCCTGAGAGCTGAAGCACTAGTTAGTGATTTATGAGAAAGGAGCTAAATATCAACCACATTTAGTTAATCAAAACTACATAAACTGGGCTTCCCTGATGGCGCAGTGGTTGAGAGTCTGCCTGCCGATGCAGGGGACACGGCTTCGTGCCCCGGTCCAGGAAGATCCCACATGCCGCGGAGCGGCTGGGTCCGTGAGCCATGGCCGCTGAGCCTGCGCATCCCGGGCCTGCGGGAGAGGCCACAGCAGTGAGAGGCCCGCGTACCGCAAAAAAAAAAACAAACAAAACTGCATGAACCAATCCTTTTCCCAAAATTGTACTAAGCCAGAAGTTAGTAAGCAGTAATTTTGGGGGAATAAGTTCATTTTCTGGGCCTCAATTTCTTTATCTCTGTAATCACATGGTTGGGCACAAAGTTTATACATTAAAGAAACACTTCCAAAACATATTTATTAAGTCTAATTTTTCTGGTTTATGAGCCATTTGAAGTGTGTGAAAGGAAGGGGAAGAAACAGGTTCTACAGACAGCTACAGAAAGATTGGCAGGAAGTCACAGAAATAGCCTGAGAAAAGGGAGCAGACATAATTCCCCCCCTTCCCCAAAACATACAATTGCGCACTCATTTAAAAAACCGACATAAGACTCAATAGCTTGGGCTTCAGCTAGCAGTGGAAGGCTAGAAAGCTCTTTATAATCTGAGGAGGCCCTGAGGCCATCCCTGTCTTATAGTATGGTCCACCCTCTCAGGTTCCTCCTGAGAGCTCCAAATACGCAGAAAAGGTGAGCTAGGGTCAATAGGTTACCAAGGTGCAGTGCACAGTGGAAACTACACTGTGAAAATATTTCCATCCAAATGCTTACATTTTATTTATTATTTTAAAGTTGCATTTTCTAAGAATTGAAGTTTACTTAAGCTTCTTAAAGCTTTGGACGTCTTGCTTGCTTATTAAATAATTGTTCATGGGACATTTGAATGCCTGGTAAAAGATAAGCAAGCAGAGAAAATATTTGAAAGAGAAATACCAAATATCATCATTATGTGTAGTGTTCTTGTAAGTTTATAAAGAAAATCTTTAAAGAGTAATTAGAAAAATTGACAAAGGACATGAAGAAAGTGAATTCCCATACCGAGAAATACAAATTCTCTTAATAAGAAATAAAAATGACATTGATTTACTATAATATTTTAAATCTCATTAGTAAGCAAATAAATGCCAATAACAAAAACAAAATTAGTTATTTAACTAACAAAGTGGTAATGAGTGTATTCCTTGTTTGTAAGAGTATAAAATGATGTTTACCTTTTGTTTAATGTTACTCTATTTTTTTAATGTTTTTTATAATTGAAATCAACACAAAACATAATTTAGTTCTAGGCATCCTGGAAGCCAGGGCAATATGAAATACTTAGTAGTAATATAATAATCTGATAAATGAAGACATCTTTTTTTGTATATACATATGTGTATAAAGGGTGTTTATAAGAAATAGTAACAACAGAATGGACAATAGCATTAACAGTGGCTTTATTGGGAACACTTTTGGTAATTTCTAGATTTTTCTCTTTAATAATTCAAGAACTTAATATTAAAAAGCAATGTGGTTGGGATTTTGAGAGAGCAGTATTATCTGACAATATCAATTTTTAGTGGCTGGCCTGGCCCTTTGACATGCCAACTATCTCAGCAGCACTTTTGACAAAGATTGGATAATGATCAGTTTAGGGGTAGATCTTCTGGTGAGTGCCTGGAATATAGATATTCTGATATTGAAGAAAGATCAATTTGCTTGGGTTTTAGATTTGAGGGGGTTTTAATTGTGTTATGATTATGAAAAGGTTGACATGTTCTGTCTAGTCCTATATTATGAATTTGTATTCAGCCATACACAGATGTATTTCCTCACAGAAAATACACAGATGTATTTCCAAATGGTGAAAATTTACTTAACAATTTTGAAATTATGTACTGAATGTGTGTTTGTGTGTATGTATATGATCTATATATAATATATTCAAAATTTCTTAATTTTACTTCAATCCTTATGCCCCAAAAAGGTTTATTACATATGCAAATATTCTGTCAACATATCTCACATTTGAATATTTTGAGGTCCTTCGGTAGCTGAATTTCTGTTGTTTTACTTGGATGTTTGGCACACCAACAATGCCAAAGTGAGGAAATTTAAGAAATTATGCTAGTGATTAACAATCATTATAACTTAGATTTAGGATAAATTATTTTAATCAGTATTTTTAGAATGAATCAAAATATGTAATAAATTTTCTGCAAATACAATTAATTAATCATGAAAATAACAGCTTTTTAAGTTGAATTATTTAAACTGAGAGGCTTTTAAAGTATTTTTGTTTGAAAATTTATATTGCTTAGTGTCAGTGGTGGAACAATTAATATACTGTATTTGTTAATCAAATAATTCTTTCCAGATATTTCAGTTGCCTTTTTAAAATATTTCAAAATTAAAAAAAGAACTATCTGGGGGCTTCCCTGGTGGCGCAGTGGTTGAGAGTCTCCCTGCCGATGCGGGGGACGCGGGTTCGTGCCCCGGTCCGGGAAGATCCCACATGCCACGGAGCGGCTGGGCCCGTGAGCCATGGCCGTTGAGCCTGTGCATCCGGAGCTTGTGCTCCACAACGGGAGAGGCCACAACAATGAGAGGCCCACGTACCGCAAAAAAAAAAAAAAAAAAAAAAAAAAAAAAAAAAAAAAAAAAAAGAACTATCTGATAGGAAGATTGTGAACATGATTTTCTTGAAGCACAGGGACTAATAATACAAAGATAAAACTTTGGAAAAAAGCTGAAAAATGGGAACATTTTCCAATTTGGAAAAATAATGAGGAAAATTATGATTATCATGACTTTCACTCTTTGGTTTTTTTTTAGATTTTATTTATTATTTATTTAACTTATTTTTGGCTGCTTTGGATCTTAGTTGCGGCACGCAGGGTCTTCCGTTGAGGCGCGTGGGCTCTTCATTGCGGTGCACGGGCTTCTCTCTAGTTGTGGCGTGTGGGTTTTCTCTTCTTTAGTTGTGGTGCGCAGGCTCCAGGGCACATGGGCTCTGTAGTTTGCAGCACACAGGCTCTCTAGTTGAGGCATGTGAGCTCAGTAGTTGTGGCGCACGGGCTTAGTTGCCCCATGGGCATAGTTGCCCAGTGGCATGTGGAATCTTAGTTCCATGACCAGGGATCGAACCCACATCCCCTGCATTGTAGTAAGGCAGATTCTTTACCACTGGACCACCAGGAAAGTCCCAACTTTCACTCTTTGTTCTTTATAAATTGCTCTGGTAAATTTGCTGTTCAGTACATTGACTAATAGGCTCCAAAATATTACTGAGTCTATTGAAAGCCATTCTGGAACTTAGGTAAGGTATGTAATGACTTGGAGAGTATATAGTTCATGGCCTTCTAATGAAGAAAATAAGAGAAATCTGGGAAATCACAAGTCATTCAGATGGCATGAAATTTTGCAGCTCTAGTAGCAATAGATTTAGAGAGTGAATGTAAAATAAAGACAAGAGGCATTATGGAACCTTTGTTTAAATGAATTCACAGTAAGTTTGGGAATTAACCTTATTAAGATATGGTAATATGTTATTGTAACATTTCTTCTTTGTTGCTGTTACTAACTCCATGAAGTTTAAAAAGTGGCAGATTGAAAGCCAATGAATATTCCAGAGATTTGTGTGTCTCAAGACCACATCAAAGATGTGATTCTGGGTCAGTGTAATTTCAGGATCAGCTTCAGAGCTTCTGATCCAGACTGTAGCTGGCTTAAGATGTGTCTACAAGAGAAAACACTATTTTGCTAGTAAGTAAATGGCGTCTATGTGTGTGGCAGTAACTACTCAGGCTTTTCATCATTGCCTACATAATTTAGGTCAACCCTTTTATTATGCTATTTACTGTATTTTATATATGGTGTTAGAAATACAAGAAAAAAAAAGAAATGAAATGAAAGAAAAATGTAAAATAATGAAGAAAGGGAGCAAGGGAGAAAGTGAGGGAAGAAGAGAGGGAGGATGAAATGGAATAGAGTAGAGAACAGAGAAAAGGCTAGTAAGAGATTTATCTTTGTGTATAGCTCTACCACTTATTACTGGTGTGATGTTTGGTGAAACATTCAACATCACTGGGCTGCAGTGTCCTCAGTGTAAAAAGAGAGGATATACTACTTGATAATCTTTAAAGTGGCTTTCAGACCTTTTGGTTTTGATACCATGAAAATGTCTGTCTCCTTTCCCACTCCATTTTTTTGTGTGTTCTATACTTCAGACAGATTTCACTACTTCTTACCAGTCTCTAAACCATTCTAAACCATCTCCCTTTGTAGATTAATCACTGCACATTTTTTTCACACCCCTTGTCCTACAGAAATTCTACTTAACCTTCATGGTTAAGTAGATCTCAGTCGTCATTCACATTGCTTCCTTGATTGCTGATGCAGGAAAATTCTCCTCTGTCTGCATTACTATAGTACTTCCTGGTTTATACTTCTCTCATAGCTCTTAACATATTTTTATCATCCATTATTATTTGTGTAATAATATATCTGAAGGCAGGGGTCAAATGAGTTTCACTCCTATATCTTTGATAGCTACTAGTAGCTCTTGATTATATTAGGCAGTCAATAAATTAGTTGAATGGAATTGAATTAATTATGGCATTTCTTTTGAGATATTTGTTTTAGTTGTCTTATGGAAGTTAGCCATGCCAAAGCTCCCTTTCTTGAAGATAGCATGGAGTGGCAGGAAAAAAGTACAGAATAAAATCTGGATTTGCACTCCATGTTTGAACTTAATTATTGTGTGACCCTGGATAAATTATTGATTTTTCTGAGACCACATTATTCAACTCTGATGATGAGTGCTACCTACCTCTCAGGATTTTTTTTTTAAAAGAAAGGTGAGGGACTTCCCTGGTGGCGCAGTGGTTAAGAATTTGCCTGCCAATGCAGGGGACACAGGTTCGAGCCCTGGTCCCGGAAGATCCCACATGCCTCGGAGCAACTAAGCCCGTGTGCCACAACTACTGAGCCCGCGTGCCACAACTACTGAAGACCTCGCGCCTAGACCCCGTGCTCTGCAACAAGAGAAGCCACAGCAATGAGAAGCCTGCGCACCACAACAAAGAGTAGCCCCCGCTCTCCGCAACTAGCGAAAGCCCGCGCGCAGCAACGAAGCCAAAAATAAATAAATAAGTATTTTAAAAAAAGAAAAGAAAGGTGAAATAATATATTTAATGTGACTGGCCAGAGGATGTGCCCTCCAAACATCAGTTTTCTTTTTATTACTCTTTTAGTAAATATTAGAAATTTTATTTTGCACTGCTTATTTTGTTTTATGTTAGTTTAACCTTCCTATGGAGGCACTCTTGATATCCAATTTACCTATTAAAGTATAAAACAAGTATTCACTAATATTCAAACTAATATCCAATACTTTCATCTCAATAAATAGTTTTCTATGAATTATAGCTTGAAATAATATTTTTATTAATTTAAAATCATTATGTATATAGAAATAAATACCCTCCTATTAATCAATTCATAAAATATGGAGGACATGTTTCTTGTGAAAGTGACACAAAGGATAAAATGGTATTTTGAAAAATATACATAGAAACAGAGCATATGGATATGCAAGTGTAGCATACAGATTTCCATGTTAAAACACTTTCTTCAAGAAACATGGCTATAGTATTGATAATCAGTGTGGTATGATGCCATGATTAATTAAAGATTAGAGGCATTCATTTGGCAGTACTAAAAGCCTTCCTAATGTTTTAAGAATGACTTACTCTTAAAGTAGTGGTCTTAAGCCTGGCCAAATATTAGAACCACCTGGGGAACTTTGAAAAACTTCTAATGCCTGAGGGCTCACCCAAAGGCATTGTTATTTAATTGATTTGGGGTTGCAGTGCCAACCGGAGTTTTGGGGTTTTTTTTTTAAGTTCTCCAATGTGTGGTCGGGGTTGAGAACTATTGCTCTCAAAGTATCAAATAAGACATTGCTTTTAAATTCCTCCAAAACAGCTTTACTCTATAATTTTTTTTTCCTAAAAAGGTGGCAGTGATAGTATGAAAGATATGTTCACTCAACACCTGAGTTGAGTCATCTAAGCATCAAAAATTGAAGTGCCTTCAAGCAGAAACTAAATAATGCAAACTGTTTTTTTTATTGGAAAGCAAGTTAGGATTCCATTTCAATGTGCTTCTTTATTGCTTTCCTATTTCTGCAAAACAGTATTACAGTCCCATGGTAAACCAAAATGGGCTGAAGAAGGGTGGTGAAACATTAAGAATACTGTCTGAGTGTGGTTGGTAGAAATATCTCACCACTTAGTCTCAGCTTCAACAAAGGATCACACTTCAAATCATATGATTAATGGTAATAAAAGAAAATGACAGTTTTATTTTCGCAGTAAGTTTGCATTTTTCAGTTACTATAAAATTGTGGTTTTCTCTAACATAACAGTGCTAAAAAAACTTTCTGTTTAGGGTATTGCTGAAATGATGTACTGACTTTCTTCACATTAAAGTTTTCAAAAATGGATTTCCCTCTCTACATTTCAGTGACCTCCAATAGATAACGTTATTATTCAACTGTAGCCTGCTATTAAGATCAGAATAAGAAATAGCAGCTTTAGATTTTTTTCATCCTTTTTTTTGTTTGTTTTTGGTCCCTTCTCAGTAATTTCTTTTTTTTATTCATCTCAATTTAAAAAGATTGAGATTTATCTATCCCTGGCAATTTCAAGCTAGAAGAAACAAATTAAGAAAAAAATTAATTGACTTTATTTGCTTTAATGCTGCCAACCCACATTATCTGCTTTCTTAAATGAGTTTGGAATTGCCAGCTTTGAGGGTATTACACTACATTTTCGGTTGCTGCCAGCGTATCCTGAGCAAATTATATTTAAATCAAAGCTAAGCGTCTTAAATATTCATGCTATGCTCTTATTGTGGTTTAGAGAAATGCGAAATTAATATTTTCAAACCTGTTACATGGCCAAAAAAATGTATTTGAGCTGTCAGAAATGTGCTTTAAATTGATAATGTTAACTTAGTTTAATAAGGAAAGGTTTCCACAGTCTTATTAGTTATGATGCACTCAAAATGTCTAATTTGTTTGTGATTTTCCAGTCACTAGAGCAATACGAATGTAATCTTTTTCATCAGAAATACATATTGGGATTGCTCCCCAGAAGGTTATGTTATTAAATGTGTAGACCCTTCCAGTGCATGTGCTCTATGTCTATACTTTGATTTTATAAGCACCCCTTTAGCACATATATGTTAAATTTTATTGCATTAAATTCCCTTCTTGCTTCATTGACATGTTCCTTCAAAAATATACAATTTAGAAATTTTCTATAAAACATCAACTTACTTCCCAGTAACAGGCTTTGAGGAGTCTCAGCTGTTTGAACAAAACATAAGACATCAAAAGGGAAATTATCAAGAAATGCTAAACACCAAATAATCATTACTTGAAACAGTAAAGGAAGCAAAGTAGAAGCTGAGCTCACCTTTGTATGAGCGGGAAAACTGAGTTATTCCTACTGCAGACAGACACAAGCAGGTGTATTTCATTCCTGTCTCCTCCCGCTTCCCCTTCTCCTCCTTCATCTTCTTAGATTGGTAGCATTACCAACTGCAGATTTAAAGCATCTGACTTTATATAAAACAGGTTTGTTCCTTTGACTTGCCTTCAAGACAAAGAAACACTACAGAGTTAAAAAAATTCCAAAATACTGAAAGCTATTTGTTTATAATCATGGATTTTATTGACAGTGGAATAATCAATGATATATGAGATGGAACATTTTTAAAGCATTCTGTGAGATCCTAATATAAATTCATGAGATACCAGTGAGGATTGCCAGTGTCCAACCTCTATCCCTCACATGAGTATGGCCAAGCATGCTAGCTCTTCCCAGCAGGGGAGACTGGGAAAGCTAGTGCAGCTGTCCCAGACAAGCCACTGATGCTGTATTATGCCTTCTGTTTAAATGTTCACATTTCAACATAGGAGACTAACCAGTTACGGCAGTGGGCCTAGCCATGAAACTGCTTAGTATAATGTGCCCTATACTGAGCTCTTTTTAGAATTTCGAAAACTAAACCCTTGGAGGGTGCAATTCAACCATTAGCTTTTACTGAATTCCACTCTGTATGTTGTAGTGCTAGAAAAGTTCCAATACATTTCTCTGTGGAGAAACCACTGGTATTTATTTGCTTCCCTGAGCTCTACTGGGCAGAGCTTGAGAGGATTAGAGGAGCATCAGTTTTAATGCTCTGCAAAGAGGATGAATTTAAATTTTTAAAAATTGAGGTATAGTTGATGTACAAATATACAAGTTTCAGGTGTACAACATAGTGATTCACAATTTTTAAAGATTATATTCCATTTATAATTATTATAAAATATTGGCTATATTCCGTGTTGCACTATATATCTTTGTAGCTTATTTATTTTATACATAATAGTTTGTACCTCTTAATCCCCTACCCTTAACTTGGCCCTCCCCCTTCCCTTTTCCTACTGACAATCACTAGTTTGTTCTCTATGTCTGTGAGTCTTTTCTGTTATATTCACTAGTTTTATTTTTTAGATTCCACAAATAAGTGCTATCATACAGTATTTCTCTGTCTGACTTATTAACCCTCCAAGTCCATCCATGTAGTTGGAAATGGCAAAATTTCATTCTTTTTTATGGCTAAGTAGTATTCCACTGTATGTTTGCATGTGTGCGCGCGTGTGTGTGTGTGTGTGTATATATATATATGTATATATTTACATGCACATATATACCACATCTTCTGTATCCATTCATCTGTTGAGGCACACTTAGGTTGCTTCCATATCTTGACAATTGTAAATAATGCTGCTATGAACATTGGGGTGCACTTATCTTTTTGAATTAGTGTTTTTGTTTTTTCAGATAAATACTCGGGAGTGGAATTGCTGGTTTTTATGGTAGTTTTATTTTTAGTTTTTTGAGAAACCTCCATACTGTGTCTCAAAAAAAACAGTGGCTGCACCAATTTACATTCCCTCCAACAGTGTACGAGGGTTCCCTTTTTTCACATCCTCACCAACATTTGTTTTTTGTGGTCTTTTGGATGACAGCTAAGGAGGAATTTAGTATTATTGGTATAAATTTGGTGGGGTCTGAACATTTTTAGACATTGATCATGAACATTTGTATAACTCTTCATTTGATAAGAGCTACATCTCTTTGACATTCAGTGTTAGCTCTACCTTAGGATTCAAAATCAGGTCAACAATGCCCAATCATCAGAACTATTTTCAACCTTTTAAATTAAAAAGTATGTTTTCAAGGGATGAATTCATACCCCATTTGTGAAATAGAGTGAACAATTTCTCTGTTTTTAAAATAATATGGTGACATTGCTAAGTCAGAATGAAAGTACTCTGTACTAAATGGATAGTGTTTTATGTAAAACATAATAATCAGTTTAAGGTAACCTAAAGGAAATTTTGGTTTTAATAATTAAACATTTTCATATAGAAATGGTATCACAGAAAGTTTGGAAAATAGAAACAAGAAAAAAAATACCTCACTTATAACTTTACCCCCTAACATAATTATTAGCAATTTAGTTTATTTTCTTCCAATTCTTTTATACATTTATTTTTTCATAAACTATTTTGTATTTGGCTTTTTCACATAAGATTAAATTATACCCATTTTCCCATGTTACTACAAGATCTTTATAGCCATTAGGTTTTTGTTTTTATTTCTTAGGTTTAAAATATTGTAGTTATCTTTAATTTATGGTCAGTTCCATATGATTAGAAGTCCAGGATTCACTCCAAGATTAAGATTTAGCTCTAACTGTGGAACCTCTTTTTCTTCATAAAAAAAAAGAATGAGGAAGGTATCTGGCCAGAAGCTAACAGAAAGCTAATAAATGAAGGGGGAGCAGCCCAAGATATACCAGTCCATCAGTGAGCAGGTACCAGTGATAACTGGCATTGATATTTTAATATTAAAAATTATTTCTGCAAATTGAAGTTATTGAATTCACTGGATACTCAAGGATGTCTGAGTAATTAAATGGTTTGTTTTATGCTTAGTTATACTTTTTTAGACTTTCCATAGACTTAAACTGTGGAGATTCTTTGCTTACAAACAGTTCAAGTTATGCTGAGGATCCTGGAATTTCTTCAGACATACCTGAGCATTCACTAACTTTTATATGCAATAAATGTATTATTTTTAATAATGTTTCTTTAATGTTTATTTTTTTATATAATTCTGAATTTTAATTGCTGTTTGAAATAATTTCATAAGACTATTTTATTAATGTCTTCCATACTTTATTTAGGGATAATGGCATAGAGCTATTGTTTTGGGGAGTTGTGTATGGGCTGCAGGGGATTGGTGAGGTTGTAGCAGGCTTGGGTAAGGAAAGGGAGCAGAGACTTTTTCTGGCAAAGTGGGTTCATTGCTTGTTTTTGCTCTCTGTGTTTTGTATATCTAAAAAGAAGAAAAATCAAAAGGTAGATAATGTGTCTAGAAAGGCTGGTTGTATTTGTTCCAATGATTTTAGCAATATGTTGTATTTTGTACACTGAGCCCCCCTTTTCCAAACAATATTCCATAATGCAAGACGTGCTTCTGGCATGACTGGAATGGGATAAGGGCAAAATTCTCAGGAGATTGGGGTTGGGAGTGGGAAGTCATTTTTTTAAAACTTATTTTCTAATTGCCCCAATTCTCTGCTGAATTAATTGTTCCTGTCTCCCTGCTTCTAGCACGCCATGGGCCAGTCTACATTATTAGAACAGTGTTATAGGTACCATGTCATAAAATAATTAGACCTAGGTTAAATTTATACTTCCCAAGTTAATTTCAATAGAATATGAACATTTTGTGGAATCCTTATAAATTGAGATTGAGGGCTCAATAATTTTTCTGAATTCTTGTTTAGTGGTCCATCTACCTGGATAATACAGGTAGATAATGGTTTGATTTGAACATCTTCATATAAACATGTTAAGCCCACATTAATCTTGTGGTCCCATGTAAGTATATTAAGGGTTTAGTAGGAAAGAAAATAATACTCTTTATGACTTGATAGGATAATTTGTTTTATGTCTGTGTGTGATCTGCTTGTACTGTAGTACTTTGAGTGGTGGATGTGATTCATCAGAATCAGAATTACAGCTCCATAAGCACAGGGTCTGCTCGATATATAATTGAATTAAAAAGCTGGTAGTTTATCCTGAGAAGTGAAGACTTTAGAGAAGTGAAACTCTAAAGGCTAGGGTACAAGAAAACTGGAAGTTAAATGTTGATTTTTCCAAGAACCAGATGTCAGATTTTAGGGAGATCATGTAACACTTTTGGGTTTCTGTAAATGGAGTTTGACTAGACTGTCTTGAAAGTCCATTCTGGATCTGAAATTATTTTTAAATGTAAGCTTACCCTGGTACCTGAAATTTCAACTACTGCAGTAATTTCTATGGATTAAGGTACTATCTCCATGAAGCTTTTATTAACATGTAACATATTATTGTGAAGGTAATCCATTATCCCAGTAGGACCTACTAACACATTAGCTCAGTTTATCAGATAAGCTGCCATTCATCAGAGATGTCCCAAAGGGGTATTGGTGTGGGGCCTGACACAGAACAGGTCCTTAAAAAACACTCTCATTATTTGAAAGAGGAGATAATTTGGCATGTTTGATTCATGAACTTGATCTGGAATACAAGATAATTCTATAATAGAGCAGGTCTTGGGGGCTCTAGATACCTTTAGCTTGTTGGGCAATGGCAGGAATAGTGGCATATTTTTAAAAGGGAAAAGAGAGCTGCTGAAAGGTGCATGCACGTTTGAGGAAACACTAAAGGAAAACTTCATTAGCATCATAATGTTTGTATATAGCCTGAATTGATAGGAAAGGATATCATGAATGCCTAGGACCAGAGGTGCTTTAGTAGAATCCAGAATTAGATACTGAAATATTTTCAATTTGAGATAGAATGTTGTTCTTGGAAAAATTTATGGTCAAACTTGCTTAGGCTGAATGTTATTTGTCCAGGACGCTAGTCAGTGGCAGGACTGTGTGGGGAGGGGACAAATGGGATCCTTTAGTTAGAGTTGTTCAGAAAATCAAATTCTAAAAAGCAGAGTAGTTAAGTTTAGTCAAATAACCAGTAATTATCTGAAATAAACATTGTCTGTATCTACCGTGCCTAGAACAGTATCTGGCACATAATAATTGCTCAAAATTTTTGTTGAGAGATTGCAAATAATAGTTCAACTTCAAATGTGTATTTGATATGTGCATGTGTGCATCTGTGTGTGAATACAACCTTAATTCGGAAAAAAAAATAGAGGTTGAAGAATGTAAGCTACTTACTATAGTTCTTATTTCATAAATCTTGGGTTCTTGCATTTTAACACTTTTTATTTTCAGTTATATATACTTTTATATCTAAATCTTAAAAGTTTTTCATCTTTTCAGGTTTTTAAATCAGACAAGAAAATATATGAATTTCATAGATAAAATATAACAAAACAAAATGCTAGAGAACAAATTCAGAGTTTAGATGATTATTTCTGGATTATTTGGGGATACCCAAAACATAGTGAAGTTAATCATATCATTGAAGCAAGCTATGATAAAAATGTGGCATTTGATTTAGCTGAATTGTTGGACTAACTGCCAAACAATTCTAAAGGGAACACTCTGGTGTTTGTGTATGTATGTATGCTTAGGAGAAGCTAAGTATATGAGTGAGTAAAATGACATGCTTATTAAGCTGCAGATATGTAACTGCCAGTAATTAAGCCATTGTATAGCTTATGAGCAAATTCTGAGTGTATATCTGTTTTTTTCCTTGTGTACATAATTTTAATGTCAGCATCACTATTATAAACTAGGTAATTGTAACAGGGTATGGGAAACTTGGCGAGGCATAAGCATATGTTAATCAGTTTGTACCTCTTAAAGTCACTTATTGATTATAAACAAATTCTTGATATCTTTAATGCATATTTAATGGAGAAATTGCTTTTAGAAATTCTGGCAGGATGGTAATATAACTTAACAATATGACACTTAACACCCCTGATATTTATATATATATAAATATAATATTTGTATGTTTATATTATATAAATCTGTGTATAATCTGTGTATAATCTTTATTAGCTAAGATAGCCTACCCATATTTTACTCTTACAGGATATTTAAATTTTTTCATAGCCAATCCTGTCTTTTTTTTTTCTTCCACATCTTTATTGGAGTATAAATGCTTTACAATGTTTTGTTAGTTTCTGCTGAACTAACTGAATCAGCTATATGTATACATATATATGTATACATATATCCGCATATCACCTCCCTTTTGAGCCTCCCTCCCACCCTCCCTATCCCATCCCTCTAGGTCATCACAAAGCACCGAGCTGATCCCCCTGTGCTATGCAGCAGCTTCCCACCAGTGATCCATTTTACATTTGGTAGTATATATACGTCAGTGCTACTCTCCCACTTCATCCCAGCTTCCCCTTTCCCCGCTGTGCCCTCAAGTCCGTTCTCTATGTCTGTGTCTTTATTCCTGCCCTGCAACTAGGTTCATCAGTACCGCTTTTTAAAATTCCACATATATGCGTTAGCATACGATATTTGTTTTTCTCCTTCTGACTTCACTCTGTATGACACATTCTAGGTCCATCCACCTCACTACAAATAACTCAATTTCGTTCCTTTTTATGGCTGAGTAATATTCCTTTGTATATATGTGCCACATCTTCTTTATACAGTCATCTGTTGATGGACATCTAGGTTGCTTCCATGTCCTGGCTATTGTAGATAGAGCTGTAATGAACATTGTGATGCATGTATCTTTTTGAATTATGGTTTTCTCTGGGTATATGCCCAGTAGTGGGATTGCTGGGTCATATGGTAGTTCTATTTTTAGTTTTCTAAGGAACCTCCATATGTTCTCCATAGTGGCTGTATCTATTTACATTCCCACCAACAGTGCAGGAGGGTTCCCTTTTCTCCACACCCTCTCCAGCATTTATTGTTTGTAGATTTTTTGATGATGGCCATTCTGACTGGTGTGAGGTAATACCTCATAGTGGTCTTGATTTGCATTTCTCTAATGATTAGTGATGTTGAGCATCTTTTCACACATTTGTTGGCCATCTGTATGTCTTCTTTGGAGAAATATCTATTTAGGTCTTCCACCCATTTTTGGATTGGGTTGTTTTTTTGTGATATTGAGCTGCATGAGCTGCTTGTATATTTTGGAGATTAATCCTTTGTTAGTTGCTTCGTTTGCAAATATTTTCGCCCATTCTGAGGGTTGGCTTTTCATCTTGTTTATGGTTTCCTTTGCTGTGCAAAAGCTTTTAAGTTTCATTAGGTCCTATTTGTTTCCTTTTGTTTTTATTTCCCTTACTCTAGGAGGTGGATCAAAAAATATCTCGCTGTGATGTATGTCATAGAGTGTTCTGCCTATGTTTTCCTCTAAGAGTTTGATAGTGTCTGGCCTTACATTTAGGTCTTTAATCCAGTTTGAGTTTATTTTTGTGTATGGTATTAGGGAGTGATCTAATTTCATTCTTTTACATGTAGCTGTCCAATACAACCTTCCAAGAAGGTTTGTTGGTCTGTTTATATCTTCTAATTCTTTGATTGGTCTGTTTATATCTTCTAATTCTTCCTGGTTCAGTCTGGGAAACCAGCACCACTTATTGAAGAGACTGTCTTTTCTCCATTGTATATTCTGCCTCCTTTGTCAAAGATAAGGTGACCATATGTGCATGGGTTTATCTCTGGGCTTTCTATCTTGTTCCATTGACCTATATTTCTGTTTTTGTGCCAGTGCCATACTGTCTTGATTACTGTAGCTTTGTACTGTAGTCTGAAGTCAGGGAGCCTGATTCCTCCAGCTCCGTTTTTCTTTCTCAAGATTGCTTTGGCTATTCAGGGTCCTTTGTGTTTCCATACAAATTGTAAAATTTCTTGTTCTAGTTCTGTGAAAAATACCATTGGTAATTTGATAGGGATTACGCTGAACCTGTAGATTGCTTTGGGTAGTATAGTCATTTTCACAATATTGATTCTTCCAATCCAGGAGCATGGTATATCTCTCCATCTATTTATGTTATCTTTGATTTCTTTCATTGGTGTTTTATAGTTTTCTGAGTGCAGGTCTTTTGCCTCCTTAGGTAAGTTTATTCCTAGGTATTTTACTCTTTTTGTTGCGATGGTAAATGGGATTGTTTCCTTAATTTCTCTTTCTGATCTTTCGTTGTTAGTGTATAGGAATGCAAGAGATTTCTGTGCATTAATTTTGTATCCTGAAGCTTTACCAAATTCATTGAGTACCTCTAATAGTTTTCTAGTGGCATCTTTAGGATTTTCGATGTATAGTATCATGTCATGGGCAAGCAGTGACAGTTATACTTCTTTTCCAGTTTGTATTCCTTTTGTTAATTTTTCTTCTCTGATTGCTGTGGCTTCCAATCCTATGTTGAATAATAGTGGTGAGAGTGGACATCCTTGTCTTGTTCCTGATCTTAGAGGAAATGCTTTCTGTTCTTCACCATTGAGAATGATGTTTGCTGTGGGTTTGTCATATATGGCTTTTATTATGTTGAGGTAGGTTCCTTCTATGCCCACTTTCTGGAGAGTTTTTATCATAAATGGGTGTTCAATTTTGTCAAAAGCTTTTTCTGCATCTATTGAGATGATCATATGGTTTTTATTCTTCAATTTGTTATTATGGTGGATCACATTGATTGTTTTGCGTATATTGAAGAATCCTTGCATCCCTGCCCTGGGATAAATCCCACTTGATCATGGTGTATGATCCTTTTAATGTGTTGTTGGATTCTGTTTGCTAGCATTTTGTTAAGGATTTTTTCATCTATGTTCATCAGTGATATTGGTCTGTAATTTTCTTTGTTTGTGATATCTTTGTCTGGTTTTGATGTCAGGGTGATGGTGGCCTCATAGAACAAGTTTGGGAGTGTTCATCCCTCTGTAATTTTTGGAAGAGTTTGAGAAAGATAGGTGTTAACTCTTCTCTAAATGTTTGATAAAATTCACCTGTGAAGCCATCTGGTCCTGGACTTTTGTTTGTTGGAAGATTTTGAATTACAGTTTCGATTTCATTACCCATGATTGGTCTGTTTATATCTTCTAATTCTTCCTGGTTCAGTCTTGGAAGGTTGTACTTTTCCAAGAATTTGTCCATTTCTTCCAGGTTGTCCTTTTATTGGCATACAGTTGCTTGTAATAGTCTCTTATGATGTTTTGTATTTCTGCAGTGTCAGTTGTAATCTCTCTTTCTTCATTTCTAATTTTATTGATTTGAGTCCTCTCCCTTCTTTTCCTGATGAATCTGGCTAAAGGTTTATCAATTTTGTTTATCTTCTCAAAGAACCAGCTTTTAGTTTTATTGATCTTTGCTATTGTTTTATTTGTTTCTATTTCACTTATTTCTGCTCTGATCTTTATGAATTCTTTCTACTTATTTTGGGTTTTCTTTGTTCTTTTTCTATTTTCTTTAGGTGTAAGTTTAGATTGTTATTTGAGATTTTTCTTGTTTCTTGAAGTGAGCTTGAATTCCTATGAACTTTCCTCTTAGAAATGCTTTTGCTGCATCCCATCGGTTTTGGATCACCATGTTTTCATTGTCATTTGTTTCTAGGTAATTTTTGATTACCTCTTTGATTTCTTCAGGGATCTCTTTGTTATTTAGCAGCACACTGTTTAGCCTCTATGTATTTTTGTTTTATACTTTTCTTTTCCTGTAGTTTATTTCTAATCTCATAACATTGTCATCAGAAAAGATGCTTGATATGATTTCAATTTTAAAAATTTTCCAAGGTTAATTTGTGACCCCAAATGTGATCTATTCTGGAGAACGTTCCTTGTGCACTTGAGAAGAAAGTGTATTCTTCCGCTTTTGCGTAGAATGTCCTAAAAATATCAATTAAGTCTATCTGGTCTATTGTGTCATTTAAAGCTTGTGTTTCCTTATTTATTTTTTGTCTGGATGATCTGTCTCTTGGTGTAAGTGGGTGTTAAAGTCCCCTACTATTATTGTGTTACTGTCGATTTCTCCTTTTATGGCTGTTAGCATTTGCCTTATGTATTGAGGTGCTCCTATGTTGGGTGCATAAATATTTATAATTGTTATGTCTTCTTCTTGGATTGATTCCTGATCATTATGTAGTGTCCTTCCTTATCTCTTGTAACAGTCTTTATTTTAAAGTCTCTTTATCTGATGTGGGTTTTGCATCTCCAGCTTTCTTGTGATTTCCATTTGCATGGAGTATCTTTTTCCATCCCCTCACTTTCAATCTGTATGTGTCCCTAGGTCTGAAGTGGGTCTCTTGTAGACAGCATATGTAAGGGTCTTGTTTTTATATCCATTCAGCCAGTCTATGTCTTTTGGTTGGAGCGTTTAATCCATTTACATTCAAGGTGATTATCAATATGTATGTTCCTATTACCATTTTCTTAATTGATTTAGATTTGTTTTTGTGGGTCTTTTTCTTCTCTTGTTTCCCACTTAGAGAAGTTCCTTTAGCATTTGTTGTAAAGCTGGTTTGGTGGTGCTGAATTCTCATAGCTTTTGCTTGTCTGTAAAGCTTTTGATTTCTCCATTGAATCTGAATGAGATCTTTGCTGGGTAGAGTAATATTGCTTGTAGGTTTTTTCCCTTTCATCACTTTAAATATGTTCTGCCACTCCCTTCTGATTTGCAGAGTTTCTGCTGAAAGATCAGCTGTTAACCTTATGGGGATGCCCTTATATATTATTTGTTGCTTTTCCCTGCTACTTTTAACATTTTTTCTTTGTATTTATTTTTTATTTTTTTTGTATTTAATTTTTGATAGTTTGATTAGTAAGTGTCTTGGTGTGTTTCTCTTTGGGTTTTTCCTGTATGGGACTCTCTGTGCTTCCTGGACTTGATTGACCATTTCGTTTCCCATGTTAGGGAAGTTTTTGACTATAATCTCTTCAAATATTTTCTCAGGCTCTTTCTTTTCCTCTTCTTCTTCTGGGACTCCTATAATTTGAATGTTGGTGTGTTTAATGTTGTCCCAGAGGTCTCTGAGACTGTCCTCAATTCTTTTCATTCTTTTTTCTTTATTCTGCTCCCTTTCAGTTATTTCTACCATTTTATCTTCCAGGTCACTTATCTGTTCTTCTGCCTCAGTTATTCTGCTATTGATTCCTTCTAGAGTATTTTTAATTGCAGTTATTGTGTTGTTCATCACTGTTTGTTTGCTCTTTAGTTTTTCTAGATCCTTGTTAAACCTTTCTTGTATTTTCTCCATTCTGTTTCTGAGATGTTGGGTCATATTTACAATCATTACTCTGAATTCTTTTTCAGGTAGGTTGATTATTTTGTCTTCATTTCTTTGGTCTTGTAGGTTTTTACCTTGCTCCCTTGTCTGTAACATATTTTTTTGTCATTTCAGTTTTTTTTTTTTTTTTTTTGATGGTGGGAATGTATTCCTGTCTTACTGGTTGTTTGGCCTGATGCATTCAGCACTGGATTTTGCAGGCAGTTGGATAGAGCCGGGTCTTGGGTTGAGGTGAGGACCTCCAGGAGGCCTCACTCTGATTAATATTCCCACAGGTCTGAGGTTCTCTGTTAGTCCAGCGGTTTGGACTCAGAGCTCCCACCACAGGAGCTCGGGCCCAGCCTCTGGCCTGGGAACCAAGATCCCACAGGCCACATGGCATGGCAAAAAAAGAAAAGAAAAGAAAAAAATGAGTAGTACAATAACAAAGAATAAAAAAACAAAATAAAATTAGAAAGATAAAAAATATATTAGGAAAAATAAAAATATAATTGAAACAACTACAAAAGGTAAAATAAAACCACAACAGAAAAAAGAAAAAAAGTGGGGCGGGGAACAAGCCAAAAGGAGAGAACAATAACAAAGTATAAAGAATAAAATAAAATTAGATAAATAAAAGATTTATTAGAAAAAATAAAAATATAAATGAATCAACAAAAACGAATCAACAAGGTAAAACAGAACCCCAATCTAAAAGAGGAAAAAAGAAAAAAAGCCTTGGCTCTGGAGGTGGAGTTTAGGTGGGGGGGTGGAACTTAGGCAGGGGCGGGGTTTAGGGTAGGGCGAGACCTAGGCGGGTGGAGAGGTGACGTTTGAGCGTGGGGTGGGGGCCTAGGCTCAGGAACCACACAGCAGAAAAGGCCCTGGGGGCGGGGCCTAGGCGGGCGACGTTCAAGCGTGGGGCGGGGCCTCTGCTTAGGATCTGCACAGAAGGGGAGAGGCAGTGTGTGGAAAGGAGAGCCTCTGGAGTGTGGGGTTCTAGAGTTTGGAGGTGAGGCCCTGAGTGAGGGTGTGTGGGTGGAGTTTAGGCCCAGCACGTTGGAGGATGTCTCCGAGTGTAGAGATAGGGCCCTGGGTGGGGTGTAGCGGCAGGGCTTGGGCTCTGCACAGCAGGAGGGAGGCTCCAAGGGCAGAGGATTAGGCCCCGGAGCCCAACAGGCTCCCCGGTTCCTAAGTGGACAGGGAAAGTGCTGGCCCCTTTCCCTTCCATTCCTCCTTGCCACCACCCCTGTCTCCCCTAGGGTTTCCCCCCTCGCTGCTGTACCCCCAACCGTGGGTGGGTCCCACTGGGAGTAGGAACTCCTCCCCTCCCCCAGCCGCCCTTCAGGGGTGCTGGTCCTGTAGGTCCGGCCTTTACTTTTGTTCCCCCTTCCTTCCCTCCCACTCCCTTAGGACCCGCGTGGCTGGAGGGGGCCTCGGTGGGCAGAGGGTCAGGCCCGGGATCTCAGCATGTTCCTGGGGGTCCAAGTGGACAGGGGAAACTTGGCCACGCTCCCTTTTGATCCTCTGCCCTCCCAGGGGTCCCCCAATTTCCCCCTTCGGGCGTCTGATCCCTTCCCCTCCCCCAGTTGCCCCTGAGGGACGCCAGTCCCATCCCACCTCCACTTCTCCTCCCCCTTCACTCCCCCCATGTCCCATATCCTACCTGGTCACTGGGGGTTTCTCCCATCCCCTTAGATGTCCGTGGTCCCCCACCGGTGCCTGGTAGGTGCCTTAGTTGTGCTGCCAATCCTATCTTAATTAACATTTTGCCTTTCAACTTCTAGAAATAAATGTCCATCTTGGTCTCTGAACAGATTCTTTGGTCTCTGAACATAGCCAAGTTTTAGTTGGTTACTTGCTAAATGCTCCAATGGGTTCTTTCATCCCTTTTATCGAATTAGGAATTTCAACTACATTAATATTTAAGGTTTTAGTGCTTCACAAAAGGTTATTCCTTTGCATGTTTTTTTCATATGACAAAGTTGACCTGGAATTAGAAAATTATAATTTCCTTTGCTTGATTAAACAGCAACTCCTGGGATGTCACAGAATCCTGTGGCAACTACTCTGAATGAAAGCAAAGGTGAAGAGCATCTAATGTGAGAGCAGAATGTTTTACAGTAAGTTTAAAATCATTAAACCTTTCTATAATACCTTTATTTAAATGACGAAAATATAGACTTTGAAATTATTTTATTTTGAAAGGCAAAATGCAGAAGCACTTAAACCATCATTTTAAAGAGTCTTTTGTGAAAAATAAGTACTCCATAAAAACACACTATGTATGTTTTTAAAACATTACAATATAGATTTCTGTTATTTAAATACATAGGAATATTATTGAAATGCTCAGATTAAATTATTTTATTTTTGTTCTATATTCTATCATATTTTTTCCTTTCTGGGAGGAGATATAATTTTCTTAAAGAAACTTTCCAGAAAAATCTTAACATTAAAACTATATATTGTTCATATTGTTATTATGCAACTGACTTATCCCATCACAATATGTGAAAAGCTGTGAACCAATCTCTTTTTAGCCAGGTTTGTTAGATACTTCCTTGATAGGGCTGTTCATTCATTTAATTCAGTGTTCCTGATACTTTTCACATTTTAATACACATAGAAAATGATCAGATTACCTATGGCTGAGTCGGGTAGACAGAAGGATGAGGATGCTGGTAGGTGAAGGTTGCTGGCCCAGGACTTGGGCCACCTTTGCCTCCCTTGGGGCATCCCCCAACCTGTGCACAGTTGAGCGGCTGTGATGTAGGTGACACTCACTGAGTGCTGATGGGCCTGGATTCTAGGCAGCGCGGACACAGAGCTCCATCAGGGTCAGGACCTTCTCTGTATTCTGAGCCTACCACACAGGTGTTCACTTGGTAAAAGCTGGCCCACTTCTGCTCTGTAACTGGGCTGAGCCTTTAAGCAAAAAGTGGGGGGCCTTTGCCAGTTCCCGGTGAGAACGCCCTATGAAGAGCTAGAGTATGGTTGACATACATATATTAAACTGAATCTTTTTTGCGATTACGAACCCCAGTTTTCACAAAGTACAAAAGTACAAAGTGTCAAAATTGTCATTTTTTCCAAAGTTGGAGGCCTAATAATAGGAAAAACAAAACCTTCCTGGTCTGCTGCCTTCTGCTTCTGTGCTATTTTCGGGTAGGGGCTAAGGCACCCGCTACACCTTCTTTGCAGGAATGGATTTTTTCTTGACCAGAAGCACAACTGTCAGCTCACACGTAATGAAAACTATCCATGCATGATTTCTAGCCCAATTTGGCAGACTCCAAGGGTCCTTTGAAAGGCAGCTGACATTTCTGATGATTACCTAAATTGAATTGAACCTTTTAATGTTGTCATTTTAAAGCACGTGAGTCCAAAGAGGAAAAAGAGTAATAGCTGTTACTTACTTACTTGTAACGTCATATATATTACATTACATATTATAATTTCTATTGATGTGGAAGAAACCACTTAGTCTTCTGTTTAGAAGGCACGAATACATCTGCTATGCATCTTAAGAAAATCCATTATGATATGTTCGTATCGAAATAACTTTACCAATCTTTGTCAATAGTATATTCACATTACAGTTCTATTCACAAAGAAACTGAACACTTTTTTAGAAGGCACAGCTTATTTGGACATAGTAGTGATCATTATTCCTATAGGTGTATCTTAACTATGCAAAAAATGAATATTATAGGAAATTTCAGATTCATAGTTTTTAAACTATATTGGACCATTTCTGGTGGCCAATGAGCAAGTCCCAAAATTCAGAGGCTCCCTGCAGGGTGTCCTCAATGCCTGCCTCCTATTTTCTCACACTTTAAGGGGTGTTCTGCTTTGAAGCATGGATACTGCATACTGCTTGCTCTTATCCTCACCTGCCATCCTCCAAATTCTGCCCCTACTAATTTCTCCTGCCACTTCCTTCTCTCCCCGTTTTCTAGATGTGCCGTGACAATTTCGAAACCATAGTTAAAATATCACCTCCTCTGTGAAGCCTTACCTAGCTTCTCTCCAGCTTTATATCCCCAAAGCAGAGTGTCACTGTGCTCTCCCTGGGGCCTTTTAGGTCTGTTTATACATGGACACATGTTCAAAGGAGAAGAGACATTTCTTCCAGAGTAACCATTTTATAGACCTAAGAGCCAGTATAGAACATTCTGATAGAACTAATATAGAGAATAGGTGTTATTCCTCAACTTGAAGTTTGTTTCTTCTTGAGTAGAAGAATAGATCCTAAAGTAAACTTATTATATTAGTAATGTAACACCAGTTTAAAATCTAATTTGTAGCAACAAGCATTCTTAACACTGACAGGAACTGTTGCAAATAAACTAGAATAGTCCTTTGCAGTTTGGGTTACTTTTTTGATGTAGTAAGAATGATACAGTGCAACAACGCTTTGGCCCAGTTCATCTAGAGAGAGAGGTATTTACAACCCCATCCTGGAGAAATTAGCATTTAATCTTTGAACAGCAGCGGGTTATCTCCATGTCGAGAATCTTCGATCTTCCCTATGCAATTCCTTCATTTTCTCTGAAGGACACCTGGAAGTATTAAATATGGGTTCTCTAAGATCAGATTTAGTGTCCTTAGGAGACTGAGGGAAAGTACATTCCCAACAAGTCAGGTTTTTTGTTTTTGTCTTTTTTTTACTTTGATGAGAAGTCATCTGTCTTTTTTATTTTGGTTTTACAACAAATTGACACCTTGTAATGAAGTTTATGTCGGTAAGCATTTTATGATGAGAGTTAGAGGTGACATATAACTATTTTTAACAGCAGCACTTTTAGTACCGGTGTGTGTGTGCCCACTGTGTGTGGATTACTGTAGACATATAACAGGATGATATGACATGGAAATATAACAGGATAACACAATGTGGAGATGAAGTGATAGCTCTTTTAATATACTTTAAGGCAGAAGAGTTAGCTCATTTCCCAGTTCATAAATCCTGGAGATGAAGCCATGTGGACACATACGTGTTGTCTCTGGGTGCTTATATTGGTTTTCTGTTGCTGACATAACACATTACCTTACAATTCTGTAGGTCAGAAGTCTGCTATGGGTCTCACCAAAAATTAAGGTGTCAACAGGGCCGAATTTCTTTTCAAGGCTCTGGGGGAGAATCCTTTTCCTGCTTATCCCAGTTGTTGTCACCATTCTATTCCTTGTGGTTGTAGGAATGATATCCTGCTTACTTGCTGGCTATCAGCTGATAGCTGTTCCCAGGTTCTAGTTGCCACCACATTCCTTGTCTCATAGCCTCCTTCCTCCATCTTCAAAGCCAATAATGGCTGATCAAGTCTTCATATTGTGTTTTTCTGACACAGCCGTGAAAAGTTCTCAACTTTTAAGGATCTGTGTCATTAGACTGGGCCCACGAGGAGGATCGTGATAATCTTCCACATCACCTGGTCCACACACACACTCTTAATCACATCTACAAAGTTCCTTTTGCCATGAAACATAACATAGTCACAAGTTCAAGGGTTGAAGACACAGACATCTTTGGGAGGCTCTTTTTCTAACTATCACAGTGCTGAAGAAAATGATCTTAATAGCTGTCAGTTGCCAAAAACCCTTTAGCATTAGAATACCAGTTCGGGTTAAATTGGGCTAAAGAAAAGGACTGAGTAAAAACTTAGTTTTGTAAGTACTAAAGCCCAAGTCTTTTGAACTTCTAATACTTTTTCTACAGAACCAACATATTAGAGTGTTATATTCCCTGACATTCTTAGCTATTCTCAAGATGTGTGAGGCTGAGAATTGCTTCCCAAGTGTATCTGGTTTTGAATCTCAGTTCTGACTTACTAGCTGTGTGATCATGGGAAGTAATGTAACCTTTCTGTGTCTAACTTCACTTAGATAAAATAGAGATACTAATAGTATCTATTTTGGGATGTTTAATATGTTAATATATTGTTCAGCTAGAATTATTAGTACCTAGCATTGTATAGGAGTTAGGTATAATTACTGTAGAACCATATATTACTACCAAGTAACCATAAAGTCCTTTATTTAATGTTTTTTTTCCTAATATAACAGTATCTGAAACTGGATCCAAGTAACTTTTTTTTTAAATTGATGGCTGGTTAGAGAAAATCATGAGAAATTGTTGTTTTAATGTTAACAGCGTATTTTCTGTTTCTCAGGAGAAGGTTGAATTCACCTAAGAGGGCAGAATGTCCCTCTGTTTTTAGAAAAAAAAATGTCACTTGGCTTTTTCTTTTGGCAAAAGTAAAGTCAAAATGCTGTTCTAGAATAGAGCTCTTTAAGATATTGAGCAACAAAATTTCTCTGCTTTACAGTATAAT
The DNA here is from genome assembly GCF_937001465.1 of Orcinus orca. Classification (NCBI taxonomy): domain Eukaryota; kingdom Metazoa; phylum Chordata; class Mammalia; order Artiodactyla; family Delphinidae; genus Orcinus; species Orcinus orca. Next base: position 56,106,871 of record NC_064570.1, on the reverse strand, counting down.
TTTTCTTCTTTTAAATTGTAGGTACAGGTACAGGTGCTTATTAGAAATTATCTTTCCTGTTAGGAAATAAAACAAGGTTGTCTCTTCTGGGACTCTGGGTGAATAGAAAGCCAGAATTTGGAAAAAGAAAGCCATGGGGAAGGGCTTGTGGCTGGGATGGGGATGGGACAGGCATGGGGAATGGAGAGCTGGTTTGTGCATCATCGTGGCAGGCTGGGACCAAGGAGGTGGCTGTAGTCTTAGCCTGTAGACCTTGAGGACCTGCATATCTATAGTCCAATTTTAATCTTTGTTTATGATTTGAAATTTTCCAAAGACTAGAGAAATGTCTCATTTTACACTCTGGTCTGCTTTTTTTTTTTTTTTTTTTTTTTTTGCGCGGTACGCAGGCCTTTCACTGTTGTGGCCTCTCCCGTTGTGGAGCACAGGCTCCCGATGCGCAGGCTCAGCGGCCATGGCTCACGGGCCCAGCCGCTCCGCAGCATGTGGGATCCTCCCGGACCGGGGCACGAACCCGTGTCCCCTGCATCAGCAGGCGGACTCTCAACCACTGCGCCACCAGGGAAGCCCTGGTCTGCTTTTAATCTGTGCTTTGGGGAGTTAGTCAGGCCCATGCCGGTGTTTTTAAGGAATTTGTTAAGAGCAAGTTAGTTGGTATAGCCCAAGTGAAGGCAGAATGGAGAAATGAGAGGTTGTGTGCGGAAGAGCAGGGGATTGGACTGGGCTTCTGCCCAAGGGGACAGTTAACATTCAGCCTTGATTTAACAGCCATGTCTATATCCCACAGGGATTCCCACAACTATGGGAGGCATGGTTAGTGAAAGGTGGGGATGGGCTGGGAGGACTGCTAAGTGGGTCTTACAGGGAAGAAGACTTCTAGCAACTTGGAACACCTGTGTTACCTAAGGAAAGGAGTCTCTTATATAAGCAAGAGTTTATAATGTTGAAGGTTATTGTGTTAAAAAAGCAACTACCTTCCTTTTTACTGATCCATTAAAGCACCATAGGTTAGCAATTAGGCATTTTAAACATTGCAGACATTTATCTTTTTGGTAAATTGTCTATCAAAATGTTTTGTCTGGGGACTTCTCTGGTGGCACAGTGATTGGGAATCTGCCTGCCAATGTAGGGGACGCTTGTTCGAGCCCTGGTCCGGGAAGATCCCACATGCCGCGGAGCAACTAAGCCTGCACACCGCAGCTGGCCGCAACTAGAAAAAGCCCGCGCACAGCAACGAAGACCCAATGCAGCCAAGAAAAAATTAAAAAAAAAAAAAAATCAAAATGTTTTGTCTGAAATTTGAATCAAGTACAGCATTATGACAAATCATCATTTCAAAAACTATTAAAATAATCTAGTAACTTAAATAAGGACATTTTAAAGGCAGTGTTTTAAAGACAAAGTCTCCACAGTCTGTAAGAAGCCACATAAAATGTATGAATTAAAAACAAAAAAGAAACCATAATCTATTCCTGAATATCTTTGGGTAGCATTTGTTGATCATGATATTACTTGCTAAGTGCCTTCTTATGATTGTGATGGTTACTACTATCTTTTAAAAGAAATTTGTGATGAGAAAAGTCATTTGGTTTCCCTAATTAAGAGTTACAGAGTGTCTTGATGCCAGACATAACGTTTGGAATGGGACTGAAATTGGAAGAATATAAATTGTGTTTCATGTTCTGCATTGTTTGTCTTTACATCAAATGAGAAAACTCAGTTTCCACTGGGAATATACTACCTGGTCTTTTGGAGTAGTTCTTAAAATCAGTTTTGAGAGAATGGTTTAAAACGCCATATCCCTTTCTCAGGGAACCACTTCACATCCACATGAGATAAGAAGGTTCTTTTCTTGCAGCACCTCCAGGAATGTGCCTCCATTCAAGAACAACTGCAGGGTTCTAACCTCCACCAGATGGAGAGAGTCAGGTCATGGGCACAAGGCAAAGAGATTCCAACATATACAGAGAACAGTATTTCCTAAGGTTCGTTCTGAGGAGCACTGGTCCCACTGACTATGGTTGTGTTAATCCAAAAAAGGGTTCACCTGGAATACTGGATTAGATTAGATTATAGACTTTTCCTTGCTGTGAGAATTCTGTTCCTTCAAAGCATTAATGTGTACAGCACATCTCTCAGAGAAGGTAAGATATAAGGTATACAAGGTTTCACAAAAGTACTTGATTATATTACCCCCTCTTTTTTGTTGGGATCTTTATATTTTATTACTGGGAACCCACTTAGGTGGGGTGTCTGTGGATAGGATTAACAAAGGAGTGCACATGGAACAGAGCACCAGCACAGGTTTCAAAGCTGGCAAGGAAGACAACAGCCTGAAAGCAGACTAGCAGGAGGACGAGGTACCCTACACAGGATCAGGTTAGCCTAAAGAGAAGGTCAGTGTCCTTAGCAATGATAGGGTTCAGTAAGTGAGGCACAGTACAGGGATAGATGCATGAAGCAGGGCGAAGAAAACTTGATTAATGAAGCAACTTACTACTACAGATTTCAGACTTTTTTTTGTGTTTTTTCTGGGTCAGGAGATAATCTCAGTGGAACAGATATAAACCTTGCCTGCAGTTAAAGCAATTGCATTGAACTGTGTTAACTTTTTTAGCACACTTTTTTATAAAAAGACTTTTTGGTGGATTCTTCAAGGTAGAACAACATATGCCTTTTAAGGGTCTTACACCTGGCAGAGTTGGAGTACGTAGGGTATAAGATCAGTAGTTCTTTGTAAGCCAATCTTGATAACAGGACTCCTAAATTCCTTCTCCACTGTTTCATTACCTGCAGCAGTTTAATTGTCCTAAAATGCAAAATGGCCAAGGAGGTGGTATCTGAAAGCAATGGATCTTGGCTTTCCTTGGGGAACTTATTATAAAAGCATATTCTCAGACCCCAGATTTAGAGAGTCTGACCTAGTAGGTCTACAGTAGGATCCAGGGCTCTCCATTTTTGATGAGCTACCTGTATGATTCTGAGGTAGGAGGCCCAGGGACCACTCAGACCACCACCGAGGAAACTCTCCCGAAACCTTAGTGATAATAAAAATATCCCTCCTCTATCCGAGGAATATGAAGCAGGATACTTGGGTTATTTAAATCAAAGAAATTCAGATATATTAAGATTGCAGTCAGGTCAAGTATTTAGCAGCATTTCACAGAAAGAAAATTATCCTCAATTTGGAGAATAAAATTAGATTAATTAGAGTCTTATGGAGGTTGAGTGCTGTTTTCACTAGAGGGAGCGATGTCTAAAAGCATGAGGTAAGATCATCTTCCCAAATGAGCTCAAAAACAAGAACAGTAAGAACAACTATAAATCAAAGACAGGTTTTATTTAAGTCTTGGCCTCTAGTCAATGTTGCTGTCATTGACACTTTAGGCTGTTATGGTTCACACTTATTCAGTTGTTTCCAAAATATTTGCTTCTGTCATTGCCAATGTTCTTAATTTGTCAAATTATGCCTTTCTGGGTCATGGTTTCATCACCTTGAAAACTCTTCAAACTTCATCCCTTGAAATTAAACTGACCATTATTGAATTTATTCTGTTTACCTCAGAGAAGCACAGTTGTACTTTATAAATGTATAAGATTTAATACAATATTCCTTAATATGCTTCTATTTTATTAATTTAATTTTGCATAAAAAGGAAAACAACTAGTATGAAATTTGTGCTGTGTTTTTATAACTTGCTTAATATCAGCATGCTATTATTGTTAGTAGCATTTCAGTGAGTTGAACAGCGCTAAAAATGACCAAAACTCAATAGGGAGTTCCTTGCGTGCTGCAGCTTGTAGCGTCCAGTTACTTCACAATTAGTAGTCAGTTGCTGTATAAATAAAACCATTTAGAGTTAGTGGAAACATCTTTGTTGGTTATTTTGAAATATTAGTATTTTAAAAATAAAATCTGCCTCATTGCCTCAACTTGTCATGACACATATTATCATCTTTCATTCGTCCATTTTCCAAAAGATAAATAACTCATGATGTCAACCTTTATGGAGAGCAAAGGAGGCATCAACTATTTCAGGCAACTGCAAAAGCTCTGGTGTACTCTGAAAGAGTGAATGTGCTTTCAGGATGTTTAGAAGAAAACCCTTGCAGATGATGAAGGTGGAAATCTAGAAATGTTCTCTTTTGGCTACTTGCTGTTGACTGTGGAATTGGAAACATTTACTTCTTGACCGATTAGAATTTAAAGGATGGATAAAATTTAAAGGTGCTCATTTATTGCTTTCAAATAACATAAAAATAATTTCCTTTCTTTTGAGATCTGATCTAAGCACCTGCCTATATACATACAATACTAGTTGTGTCAGATGATGCAAGAAAATGAAATGTCTATTCATTCATTTCTGATTTGGCAAGTTGCATATCACCCTTTTCCAGCAACAGAAATATGCTTTTATTGTATAATTTAAAGCCATCATTTATTGTAAAATTTTAAACAGATTGGAAATTTGTTAAAATTGAATTGTTTCTGGACCAGAGAAAACACTACGAATGGGGACTACATATAAATAATTGAAAAGTGTATAAGAGAAGAAGCCAAGTATTCATTTGCATTTTTGAATAAAGCCAACTTTCATTTAATTATACAGTAGTGGGCTTTAAACATATATTTTTAGTCAAGTCTGTAAAACTGCCAAATGCTAAAGTAACATATGCCAATTATAGATTGTGTTTTATTAACATAATCAAAGATTTGATAAAAGATAAAAAGCTTTCAAGGTTTGGATCAGAGACAAGGTTTTCAGTGCCTCTGTATAGCCTGGTAAAAATGTACAATGATTCAAATGTCAGGTAGGGCAAGCTAGAGTCTCTCATCCGTATTTTTACTAGTTGACAAAATCAGGGCTCTAGCTCCCGTTACCTAATATTGCCCTTATCCAGTGTAGTGGAAAAAAAGAGGGGAAAAATTCCTGGTAGGACACCGCTAGAGAAAGATCTTTACGCTGAATGATAACATTTTCTTTGCGGTACGCGGGCCTCTCACTGCTGTGGCCTCTTCCGTTGCGGAGCACAGGCTCTGGACGCGCAGGCTCAGCGGCCATGGCTCACGGGCCCAGCCACTCCGCGGCATGTGGGATCCTCCCGGACCGGGTCACGAACCCGCGTCTTCTGCATCGGCAGGCGGACTCTCAACCACTGCGCCACCAGGGAAGCCCCTGATAACATTTTTAAAATGTTATCTACTCTATTCCTAACTTTTTGTATCATTCAAGTTCAGCAACATAGTAAGATATAAATGTATAAACCTCATGCTATACATTAGTTTACATACTGAATATACATATGGCGCCTCCTATAGTCAAAAGTAATCTAGATTATTATTTCATATATGGGCCCCCAGTAAGTGCTGCTCCCATAATCCTTTCTCATTTTTTTCCCGAGATTCCTTCCATTCGTTCAGTTTCAATTTCTATTCCTCTACTAAAGCTTAACTTTATATGAAGACATTCAGTTTTAAAATTTCTGTTTATATTGGAGGACTAGATCAAATGCAACTCTAAGTTCTAATTCCAGATAACTTTTTATAGTCTTTTTACTCCATACCTTTTTATAGTATGCTTTACTTGGACCAAAAATTTCAGTTACTATCTATGTGAACTACAATGGAAATTTTAGGCAGATCTTAGTTTAGTAATAAAAAATTGAAAATGTTCTAGACAAAAATCTTCTGAATGGTGGATGGCTATCTCCTGTGGTTTTTAGTTTGCTTTGGAAACAGGTATGAAGCCCCTTTCCTTTTTGAAACAGATACTAGGATGTATTCCTCTGTACAACTGCCCTTACTGGTTCCTGATGTAATGTAACAGGAAATGGAGAAGGTAGAGACCTTTTGCAGGTAGAACCATAATAGTCCAGCAAGCCGCAGAATTAGGTAATCTGCTCTTCCAAATTCCATTAAGAGAGGAAACCTTCATATGTTATAAGGTGCCATATCATAATAACCCCATCTTTCCTCACTTGCTCCTTCTCTACCTCTCCCCCCAGCACAAATCATTTGCATTCGTTTTGTTGAACAACAGTGAATGCAGACCCATGGGGTGAGGAGTGAGTATCCAGAGGACTGCTCCAGTTACAGTGCTGCCATTGGAACACAATAATTGGAAATATTTAAATAAAGTTTGGATAGTCCTGTTTCAGAAATGTTGAAAGGAAGATCTTACATGAGTGAGAAGTTTACTATATGTTCTTTGGTCATCCACCAACTAGAATATTCTGTGGTTGTAATCCCATACCAGAGAAAATAATAAGGTTAAGTCAAGACTACTGGAACTTATGATTTCAGATTTGTTGATCAATGTCCTGCACTATTTTAACACATGGGATACTATTTATCATTTTTATAAGATTGAAACAATGTGCAAATGAAAAAAGAGAAAACTGTTACTGGCATGCAAGACAGGACAGCAATCTTCCTCACACTCCTTAATGCAAGACTCAACCCAAAGGAAATTATTTACAATAGATGACATCATTTCTTTTTTTTTTTTTTTCTTTCTAGAAGATGTAAATTCACTAGGACCATTTAGGTTAATAGACTGTCCAAATAGAATTTCTGTTATTACCGATAAAGAACTGACTTGATTGATAAGTACAAAAACAATGAGGTTACACATTTGTAAAGGCAGGTTCATTTAGCTCCCTGACTTCAGTAGACGGTGGAATATAAAACCGAAAATGGTCTCATTTTAACCATTCAGTACTGAGTGTTCCCTTTCCGTACTTTAATAATACCTTGAATAGATTCTATAACTTTCCAGTCACTTTAATACTTTAAAGTCAGTCCAGTGTAATGCTCACTCTCACTTCATCCGGTGCCATCTTCCCGCTGCACACTTGAGGAGGGGTGCGTGGTCTCTTGGAGTAGCATAGGTTCTTAGGGTATAGTTTGCTTCTAGACACTTCCTCTCTTCAAGGCCTGGCTCCTCCAGGATGTAGAGGATTGAGAGGCAAAACGATGAACACTCTCCTCTTCTGTCTCTGCTGTCCTAGTTCTTTCCGTTGATGGTCAGTGATTCTAGGGCTAACACTACCTGGATGCTCATGCCCTCTGTGTGGCTGATACACATCCAAGTTCTTCAGAGGCTCCGTGGGGCCTTCCCACTGGACAGGCCCTTGGCGAGGGAGGCTTGACTTCTTCCAGTCTCCCACATTAGATCTGCCTCAGACAGTTGAGCAGCTTGCTTTTAGGGTGTCCTTACCAGTGGATTGCTCTCTTGGATAGAGTACCAGCAAAATGACTTGAGTGTGGCTCTTTTCTCCTGACCTGAGGGACACTCCTACATCCCTTCAGGGCAGTGGGTGGAGTGTGAGATGCTTTACCGTAGCCCCTCTCTCTTTGCTCTGCCATCTCTTTCCATGTCTCTTTTCTTTGCTCAGTTATGTATGGGGACAATCAGGAAGTTTGTTGTCCAAGCAGATCTCTTAAGTGAGGAGCAAAATGCCAGTCTTTCTTCTTGGACGAGGCTTCTATTTTTAGGTGTCATTCTCTTTAAAACAGCCCTCACACATTCACAAGCACTTGCTTTGGAAGGAGAATTCTCCTCCTTTTTCTCATGCTGATTATGAAAACCTCCTCTTTCTTCCTAAGTGCTCTTATGGATCTTGGGGACGGGGGAAGGGTAGGGGAAAAGGTGGGCTCAAGACCTGCAGGAGGGTCATTATCTTCAGATTCAGTGAGTCTTTGTCCTCAGTCTGTGAGCTTAGTCACAGATTTCTGAGAAACAGGAGATTCCCTATTCACTACACTCCTGCACATTGACACTAGACTGTGCAAGGAAAATAGGAAGAAAGCAACCTAACAAATTCTTAGCTAACTTTTTTTTATAGGACAATAGCCAATATTCAACATGTTTTGTCTATCAGATGTTTTACACATGTGAACACATTTAGTGGCCTGCATGATCTACAGCACAAGCATGAGGTTATAAACACCAGTATACTTTTGGGAAGAAATTATTAATTTGACTACAGTAACTCAAATATAAATGCTACCTTTTGATGTATATTCTTTTTATATCATTATGCAAAGCGATAGCTATGGCTGTGTCAGTCCCATATTTTCACTTTCTTCTATTAATGTACAACCAGCATGCTGTGTTTGCAGGTGCATTGCAAAGAGGCCTGGACTTGACATCAGAAAACCAGAGTTCAGATCTAGCCTCTTCTGGGTAACTGCATTGCTGTGTGACTTTGGGCAACTCCCTTACCTTGTTTGGACTTTAATATTTAGTATCCTTATGTAGAACACTTCGGTAGATTACTTAATATCTCATTTTATGCATAGTACTAATCATAATTATTTAGAAAACACTGTTAAGTTAATAATTTAATGTGCTTGCTCAGTGTTTGCCTAGTGTCACATGATTTTACTGATAATTTCATAGTGATTTGGTGTCTGTAACTTTTACACAATCCTGTTAAAATAGACCTTTAGATGTTTTCAGCTAAATTACTGCCATACAACAACTTAGATACAGAGTGTTAAACATATCTTACAGCTGAACACCAATCATAAAAATGACTTTAAACATTATAAAGAGTTGTTTACATGAAACTGAGATGCTTTTATTTTTGTTCAGGATCTATCTCTTTTTTAAATTAAATTTGGCATTGAGGTTTCAATCTTGCAGTTATTATTTGAGAAGTGTGATATATTTCTTTAAAATATTTAGTTTCCTAATTCATTAACTGGGTGGTTTAAAGATCATTGAACCTCTAAGCTTGCTAATATAACTCAAGCATAAGCATATCTGCAGGATTTTTTTCTTTTTTAATTGAAGTCTAGTTGACTTGCAATATTAGTTTCAGGTGTACAACATAGTGATTCTATATTTTTATAGATTATACTCCATACGAAGTTATTATAAACATTGGCTATATTCCCTATGCTGCACATAAACATCCTTGTAACCTCTTTATTTTGTACCTAGTAGTTTTTACCTCTTAATCCCCTTCACCTGTTTTGGCCCTCACCCAATCCCTGTCCTCTCTGGTAACCACTAGTTTGTTATCTGTATCTGTGAATCTTTTTCTAGTTTCGTTATATTTGTTCATTTGTTTTATTTAGGTTTGTATTAATTTGAGAGAAATTCTTTCCACTTAGTATGCTTCTCTTTCATTAATAATACAAGTTTAGTTTATTATGTATTTATATGAGTAGAAAAGAGACCAATATTTTAAGCATATAAGATGAGCTATATGTTCCATATAAGTTATGGTGTCTATACAAATTTTTTCTTCAATAAAGAATGTTTTCCTGTTGTCATACCGCATTTGACATACAGCTTTTCTCTCAAGATACTTAGATGCTGGATTTATAGTGTTAAGCATATTTATTGTTATTTATCCTAGGTTTAGTCACAGCATTTGTTTGCCATAGAGCAATGTGTCTTCATCAATTATCTTTTTTTTTTTTTTAATGGTATGTTTGTGATTGATGGTATCTGGATTTTTTGTTAAGGCTCTTCTTTAGGAATAGCTTTCCTTTTGGGGAATTTCAGCACCAAAAGATTGCCCTTTCAAAGACATTCTTTCCTTTGTGCCTTATTTTTTGTTTAAATTTGTTTTCACTATAGAGATATAATACTGTTTAGAAACAGTGATACTGAAGATTACCTTTTGTTCTGCTATTTTTCAAAATATCCAGGGTTATTTATTTTGACTTTAATGTTCAGTATAGAGTCCTAAGAGACACATCATAGATTTTTCATACTGAATACATGCATTTAAAATGACTGCATCTATAACATGTTTACAGAAATATAAAGGTACTGTTTTTTTGTTTTGTTTTGTTTTTTCTTTTAAAATCAGGAAAGCCTCCCGTGGCTTGACAGAGAAAATGTACAGCCTAAAGACTATTCAAAATTCATGAAGTTTGTGCAGACCAAAATTTATTTTAAGTGTATGAATAAGAAACAATTTCCATTTTAGGTTCTTTTTGAGCAGGCACAATACAGAATTGCAATTAGCTGATTGGCAGCTGTTCCTTCTAGTGATCTAAAATCATTATGCAGTTTGTTGCACTGTCCGCTTTCAAAGTTCTTTGATTGCTAATTTTAAAGAATGATATTCATTTCAGGATGAGAAATGTTACATATTCAGAATTGGAAAGCAACAAATCGTATTCATTTTTAATTTTTTAGTTTAATAGAAAGTTCAGAATAGATGTGAGGAGGGAAGAAAAAGAGGTTTAATAACTAAAATTGAAACTGTCTCTAATTGATCATATCTTGTGTTTATTCAGCCCATTTTAAGGACGTTCTCTCATTTCTGCATGTTTTTTTTTTTTTTCGGTACGCGGGCCTCTCACTGCTGTGGCCTCTCCCATTGTGGAGCACAGGCTCCGGACGCGCAGGCTCAGCGGCCATGGCTCACGGGCCCAGCCGCTCCGCGGCATGTGGGATCTTACCAGACCCGGGCACGAACCCGTGTACCCTGCATTGGCAGTCGGACTCTCAACCACTGCGCCACCAGGGAAGCCCTCCGCATGATTTTTTACAATACATTTTTTTCTTTTATTTCTGAGGCTTCAGCCCTACAGTAAAAAAGTGATTTTTTTTAGTTTCAGGCAGACAAAAATAACAGTAATTAAAAAAAAAACTCCTTGTGTTTAATTCAGAATCTGATATATTACATCAGAAAGGTGGATTAAATAATTTATTTCGGCTTGGAGGTTTCATTCGCTCACTGCTTCTTTTAGAATTTTAGGAATTTTAAGGCTTCTAGCACAAGTGGCACCCCAGTTTTTCTCTTCCTATTTCCCTACACACGACATGGATTTGGTAAACAATTAGAATGCTTCTTTGTTATTGAACAACATAGATAGCAGTTAGGGAAAACATTTAGTTGGACTTAAATTACAGTGCTAATCGTTGGTCTGCTACAGTGCTTTAGTTGGTCTGGCACTATTTATTAGAAAACAATTTTCTTTCAGCAAACAAAGCAGGAATTAGAACTGAACTAAAAATTTTCAATGACTAGCTCTGATAGACTCTACTTCACGCCTTTGAGACAGCTTGTATATTTGTTTCAGAACCAAATAACAACTAAATCGATTGGTTCTGTTACTAGTTATGGATCTTCTTTTTTGCCCATCTTTCCAACCTACTGGATGCCCTTAGGTTCGTAACACGTTTTATTTGTCTGCTCTGTCATAAAGTAAAGCACTTACATTCATAACTTTGAGGAATAGATGTGGTGATAGATCACTAAATGGGAAGCACACAAAAGGAGTAGCAGATGTTGCTTTTCTCATGTTGTCTTGTTTTACATATCACAAATTAAACTCGTATAAAATTTTGTAGGAATATTGGGCCATGCATACTCCTACTGTTAGATAGCTGAAACAAAACAAAACAAAACAGCCAAACAAACCTTGCTGCCCAGTTCTTTTTAACTTATCAGCTGCATGGCTAATAGCCTAGTTCTTTTAATGCCTCCTCTCCCCGACATAGTCCTCCTAGTGAATCCTGGATGGGGTGTTTGCACAGAAGGTAGCTGCAGAGTGGGTTGGAGTGAGGGGGTATGAAAAAGAAGCAAAACTCTCTTTGCTGGGCCAATGCGACCCCCAAAAGAACTGTGATTATTTGGGATTGAATCCAATGTTACTACTGGACTGTTCATTTAAAATAATCTGATTGATTGAATACATAATAAAAAAAATCTTGAGATTAAGACCTTTAAAATTTATTTAAAATTGGAAAGGAAATGTTCTAATCATTTGGAAATGAAGCTTTCAAAATGCAAGGGCTTTGTTTATTAAGCCATGCAGAGTATTAAATGGGCTGCTTGTTTGAGGAGGGCCACAATGGCCAGAATCTGGGAAAAACCTTTAACACATATTTCTTACGTAGTGTCAGTCTTATTTATTTTTAATATAATAAATATCCTAAAGATTTATCTGGTCAATTAAAATATTTGACTTATTATGAGAACTTCAGACTTGAATATTGTGCTTTGCATTTTGCTGTGGATTTTTCTAATAATATACTATGAAGGCCTTATGGCTTTAAAAATCTTATTTCTATGATAATCATATTCCAAGACCCTTACCCTCTATTTCATATTCCTGCTAAGCTTTTACATGTATCACTGTTAATCTATGTCAGTGAAATAAATTCAGATTCCACAGGAGCAAGATAGAAGAGTGGCATGTTTTCTTCATTTTGTGCTTTCACTCCCCAAATTGCATTGTGCAAGTTGGATATTAGATAACTTTTATAGGTAATACAATTATTTGATTATGATAGATACCATTTAAAAGAAAGCTCACATAATACTGTGTATCACAATATCTACAATTATAAATTTTGGGGAGATCTACAATGTAACTCTTGATAACAGTGATTTCTTTCCTACTCTTGCAGCTGACAGATTTTTCTTCTTCCCATAGTCCTATGCAAGCAAACGCTTCAGTGCTTCATTACATGGATCATTTGTGCTCCCTAGATAACCAGAAGATGTAACACTTGTATTGATCAATTATAGAGTTACCATAAGGCCTTAGAAAAAGAATTCTTGAAAGACATTCTTATCTGCTTTGCCTGACTCTGTTGACTGATAACACATCTAAAGGCTAATATGTGTTAGAAGCCGACACGCATTTAGGGAAGGTGTATTGTACCCTAGAGAGCTGATGCTTTCCTTCACTGACTAGAATTTTATCATCCTCTTGTGTCTAGTGAATTTAAAAAAGTCAACTTGGTGGGCAAACACATAACTGAATTTGTTTTTTTTAACATCACAAATATTGTATTTGTTTGAGTCCATCAAAATGATATGTTAAAATTGCTTGTGAAATGTGTTAGAGAGAATGTAGTTAAAAGGAATTATTTTGGCTAAGACAAAAAAAGTTGTAGAATCTAAACTTTAGTCAGTTTTAAAGTTGGATTACATTTAAGAAATTTATAAATAGCTTTTTTTTTTCTTTTTTTTTTTTTGCGGTACGCGGGCCTCTCATTGTTGCGGCCTCTCCCGTTGCGGAGCACAGACTCCGGACGCGCAGGCTCAGCCGCCATGGCTCACGGGCCCAGCCGCTCCGCGGCATGTGGGATCTTCCCAGACCGGGGCACGAACCCGTGTCCCCTGCATTGGCAGGCATATTCCTAACCACTGCGCCACCAGGGAAGCCTGTAAATAGCTATTGTATCACTTTAGTGTCTTTGTCTTTGATGAGAACTTTTGTTTCTGTTTTTGGTTTGTTTTGCCTTGTTTCTGTTAGATTTTGTGTTGCACTTTTTGAAGAGTTCAGGGCATGCTACAATTCTTCTTTCTATAAGCAAAAGGAAGGAAAGAGTTGCATAAAGTATTCAGTAATCTTCTATTGATGTATGGCACTATTTGGTAGATATGAAATGTTTTACTGACAAAATTTATACAGCCTTGGAATTTAAATCTAAAAAAGGCAATGTTTCTATGGATGAGTGGAATGTAAGAGGAAGACATATGAGAATGAAACTCATTAATACTTATACAAATTGACCAAAATTTTAGAATCTGTGCAGATTAAGAGTAGAAGAGTAGTTGAATCTTAGAGGAGCCTATAAAGGGTAGATACTTTTAGATGCAGAGTGAAACACATAGAAAGGAGTTATGAAAGTACTATATTTGATCAGCCTAATCTGGGAAATTTTGTGGAAGGACAAAATAGATACAAGCATGTCATAAAATGAAATATTTCAATTTTCTTTGTTTTAAGACATTGAAAACAATTAAGAAGGTTTTGCCATCTTTTTCTTTCATTCAGCAAATATACAACTAACCCCAGGAATACCTAAAGGTTAATTTAGAACGTAACTGCAGTGGATTGAGCTATTATGTGTCCCCTACTGCAGTCAGATTGAAGTATTAGAGAATAAGTAGCTATCTATATAATTATATTATCTTCATCCATCTTCCATTTGAAATATTCTGCCATTTCAGAATGATTTGTTTCTCTCCCCACCAATCTTTTGTTATTTTTACTTTTATTTTTATTAATTTTGGGTGTGATAAGAAGTAGGGAAACACAAATATTCTCAGAAGAGGTAGTCAGCTCTTTAAGGAGAGTTAACTGCTCGGAACGTTTCCACTGGACAACTAGCTGAGAACAAGTTGGTAGATGGCATATTGTAGTAATTAAGGGAAAAGGCTCTGGAGTCCACTAAGACTTGATTTGCATCCTAATTGTATAATCTTAGTTTTTAAATCTTTAATGTGAATGATTACAGTAGCTACCTTGTAGGACTGTTGGGAGGATTGCCAGAGATAAGACATATAAAGAGTCTGGCACATGGAAAGATTTCACTAAATCTTACTTATATGGTAATTATACTTTGGTAGAGGAAAGAAGAGGTGAAATTTTAGAGTGGTGGTTCTTAAAATACTCCTTGAGTTTCTCATGAGAATATTTATTTTGATGATCTATAAAAATAATCATCTGTCTTACCTGGTTAAGCACTGAGATGACCAGATGTTAAGCATATAGTATCTCATTCACACATTTTCAAACCAAGTGATGTCAAGCCAAGGCTCTATAAGTAAGTTTTACAATGGTTCCAGGAAGACAGAGTGGTGAGATCTTATTAGATCCTCACCCAAGGTGTAGTAGTGTAGTCAACCTAGAAGAAACTATACCATATTCAAATATCAAGCAATTTATCATAGCACAGCAGCAAACTGTGATTAATTCAAATTTACTAATTGTAGAGGTTTTAAAAATTTTTTTGTAAAAATTTTTAACTCCCTATGGACCAAAAGTATACTAAGATTCTATCTAGTTTATGTTTGTGTATGTTTAAGTTACCTTGTAAAATAAGTTAAGACTAGGAGTCTGTGAAAATATATGTTCTTTAAAGGAAGTGCATACAATTTTTAAGTTCGAGACACACCTTGAGAGCTTGGAACACACACTTGGGGAGGCAGTCTATGGTGGTATGTATGCCCAGAGCAGTGATTAATATCAGTCATCACTGGACTCTGGGTTATTAAAAGGGGGAGGGTAGGTGGGTATTAGGGAAAGAGCATTGTAAGGATGATGAGAGGTACTGAAAGGTGACTGTTGCCTATTTCAGAACCCACCCACAGCTGGCCCTTCTTCAGAGCTTAACCCACCAAACAATTCATCAGATTATGTTTCTCATCCATTATGATCTCCCTTCCTCTGTAGCTGTTCTTTGATTGGGTGGCTAATGATGAAACATGGTACTCAGGGCAGGATTCAAGCATGTTGGCTACTTTTCAGTCCATTCTATTGGCAGGATGTGAACCTCAACCATATGGTGAGGCAGGGCATTTACACTCATTCTAGAGGTTTATTCATATTGGCCTGCTGCAAGAAATTAGCACTGTTCGCACTTGTTTAGTCTTAATAAAAATCTTTTTAGCTGAAGCACAGGGATAAGGACACCGTCTGCCACATAGAAATGCCAATATTAAATGAGCAACAGGGGGAAGGTGTCTTTCATTCTTACAGACTTTTAGAAAGAATTTTAAATAGATTAAGCACAAATTGATTCCCCTCTTTACCAGTTTAGACCATAATTTACATTTTATATTGTCAATTGCATTATAATAGCTGTAAAATCTATTAGTGTTATCATGCTTGCCATTTCTAAAAATAGCACTACAGGTAGCTTTAAAAAATGTGAATGTCTTTAAAATCAAATATCTACCGTCTGTGCCAGACACTGCTTGAAACTAAAGCTGAGATGGCTGAGCGAGCATCTTTGATTTTTTTTTAATCATAGGGTTGGGGTAGATTATGGACTATGAACTATCTTTACTAAAAAGAACATTTTAAATGGGGCTGTATAACATGGATGGGATTTTATGATTAATAAATTCATTGAAAATTAGGAAAAGTTAATGAAAGCAGTCTTTTAACCCAAATTTTTACATGAGTGGGGTTTTTTTTTGAGTCCTTAAAAATTATTAGCTACTCAAAAATCTGATTCTGTCACCAGAATTTAATTGTGAGAAGATAGCTAAAATATTTAAATGACACTTTTTTTATATCTTTGTATCCTGTGTATTATAGTGAATGTTTACTTTTATTTGTTCAGTGTGTTCTATAAACAAAGTGCGATGAATGATGACTGGTTTTAAATAAAATGTTGAGATTGTTTTTAAAAAATTACATTATATGCAAAGGAATGAACTTTTTTTTTTCTTTTTAAATTTGTGCTTTTATAATATCTGCTTTAAAAGTTAGTGTTAAAAATTGGAGCCTGGGTCCAATATTAATGAGTGTAACCCATTTTGCCTCATTCCACCAGCTTTAACTTGTTTGGTCATATTTAGCCTTTTGTATGTTACTTGAAGCATATACCCTCAATTTGCAAACATATATGGGCATTTTTATTGAAATAGGTTATACTGTCCATAGCCACAAAATCAGCAGACTTTTTCAGTTGAAGAAAAAAATGAGATACGACAGAGTATGTGAATAACAAACAAACAAACAATCAAACAAAAAGAATGTGTAATCATAATAAGAAAGTTGATAGTAACTTCTCCTCATTTTACTTTGGTTTTAAAAAATTTGATCTTATACCCTTACACAAATTATAGAGAGAATGTCTAGACGGATCCAAGCTCTCATTCTTCTTGTTATGGTCACTAATCTCATTTCTTTGACCTTATTTTTTCTGTAACCTTTACCTCTTAGCAGCCTGTACCACTTATTCTAATTTTATTAGCAATGATCATGAGGATATCTACTTCAAAGGTGCTGTAAGCGGTATTTGTTAGACGGTTATATCATATAAGTATTCCCTTCTCAGTGAGGGAGAATTTTTTCTTTGTATTTTAAAATTGATATGACTTTGGCATAGTCAAAAGGCAAAATTAGCCAAGTACGTCATTTATCATCATGGCTATTTACCACATGTGTGTACAGAGGTCTGCATGCAGATTAGAAGACAAAAGTTTGGGTTCTACAAAACAATTATTTTATTTTAAAAATTAGTTGAAAAAAATAATGCTAGTATTTTTGAGTTTTCTAAAAGCTTTTACTGATAAAATTATTTCTGATTTCAACATATGGTATCTTTGGCTAACTTTGACTCTTTTCTTGCCTGTTAGAACAATAAATAAGTTATTAACATTAATATGTAAGTTCCCTATTTAATGAAATAGATTATGAAATTGATTTGTACACACCAAACATCAGCACTTAAATGTCTTTTTAATCTTTACCTTTAGACACTGAAAAATGTTTCACTTTGTGAATGAAACTCAAACATTTTTCATTTTGAATGTTTTTTGATCTTTGAGTTATTCTTTGTGGGCAGTACCTTTAATTGCATACCCTAAAATTTTTATTTCAAAATATTGCAATTTTGAGAGGCAAAGTCATACTGCATTCAATAAGGAGAAAGGTGGGACTTGCCAAATCTCTTACAAAGCTACACAGGTATCATCAGAGAATCCTTCCAGACCATGCCCCAGGCAGGTCCAATCCCCTCCACATGGTTTCTGCAGATTTATAAAGGTGTGTGGTGGGTGCGGAAAAGGTTGTATGCTCAGGGTCATCCCATAGAAGGATTTCTGCTCATTCTAGGAAGGTTCTGTTCTACAAAGCACCAACCCACAGGGGAAACAAGCCTTTTCATCAGTGTCCACAAAACAACCATTTAAACCAGTTATTCCCAATAGCATTAAACTTAGCTGATTTGAGGACAGCAAGACAAGGAGTGTCTATATCACATCAATACAAATGACTTTACGTTGGAACCTTGCTATTAGTGTATCTCTCGGGAATTTTATTTGGTCCGGATTTCATAGCATTCCACTGGGCTCCTCTTTCCTCTTCCCTCTTGTCATCCTATCTAACGTCCTCTTTCTCTTTTGCCAGGAGGAAAACAAATCTCATTTTCATACCATAAAGGAAATCTCATTTTCCTACACTTTACAAAGCCCCACTATTGCTCTGTTTGCTTTGGCTTTCACCTCTGCAAAAGTATTGTTTTCTATAGCTTGATAAGGCGTTTTTCAAGACAAAGAAAGTTTCATCTCTAATGGAAATTCTTGTGCCAAATGTTAAGGTAGCCCCTTATTTATTTATTTTTTACTTTTTTACTAAGAGATGGTTTAAAAAAACTGGGATTTGTACTAAGTGCTCTGTCCAGTGGTCCCTACTTTTGCTTTTCACTCCGTCATGTTGTTATTGTTTAAAATATTAACCTTTTAAAAAGCAGACGTGTTCTGCAATTACAGATAATGATAATAACATATGGAATCAATTATTGAGGACTTGAAATCAGTAAAAAGCCTCAGCATGAAGTAATTATGTAATGTAAGAAAGCAGACAATGAACAGTGTGTTGATAAGCAAGAATGACATTGGCAAGTATGAAATGATTCTCTGTGAAAATGTATTTTTGAAATCAGAAGACAAGCCTATTTTTAAACCCAGATATAATTTTGATGTCTAAATAGCTCTGTACCTGATTTGTTTTACTCTAAAGTTCATGAAATTAAAAAAAATAAACTTAGTGACACATTGATTTTCTTTAATGTAACTGAGGAAATAGATTGTTTTTGTATTTTTCAAGAACTCTAGTTGGGATTAGAAACTAATAGCATAATTTTTGAAACCCTGTTGATTTTTGGAAAGGGAGTATGTAAACTGTGTTTGGTGTTGGAAATCAATGTGGAAGGCTATTTTAGCTAGTATACTATGAGAAAATCTCAAAGGAATCTTTATATTTTGCTATCATTAGAGTCATAATTGTCAATTAACAATTAATTAGTTCTCATTCCACATGTGGAAGCTTGGAGTCTGTCCTTAGAGACAAAGAGATAAGTCTCTAGCTATTGGTAAACTAAACTGAAGAAGGCATTGCTTCCAAGAAGACAACGTTCATAAAACAGTGCTTTGTTATAATTTATTTAAAAATTTACAAATTACAAATTATTTACAAATTGAAAGATTACAAATTACAGAAATTACAAAAAATTTATTTACTATTCAGTTAAAGTTTGTACATATTTGTACAGATTTGTTCCAGATTATTTTTGAGTATTAAATACATAATATTTTCAGATAAATACAGTTTTATTTCTTTGAGTTACAAGTGGCCAAGATTAACCTAAAAAGTGTTTCTGAAACATTTTACCACATAGAAGTACTTAGTTTGGGGGTTTAATAGGTGAATGAGTGCAGATATATGTCTTTGCTTATTATGTACACCAGTGAAGCCAAAGTACTAATATTTTTATTCCCCTCAGTAAGTTAAACTTTCTTTCTTAGATTCCCTCATGTAACAAACATTATTGAGCACTCTTTGTACTATTGTCAGGCCTGTGCATGGCACTGGAAAAACAAAGTGAGTCCTGTTGTCTCTTCTCAATGGATTTCCCAACTTTATCAACAGGAGAGACAGGAATTGCCAGTGATACTTCTCTAATTGAAGTATGCTGCCCTGAATAAAATGGGGGTTCAAAAGATGGAGCTCCTAACCATCTGGGCACTCCAGGTTCCCCAAAGCAGGTGATGTCAGCTGGATATTAAAGGATATGTTATTGTAAATGGGACAAAGGGAAAGACATTTTCATGCAGCGAGATCACTGTGAGCAAAGGTCTGAGGGTGGGACACAGCCCCGCAGCATCAGGGCATATCAGGTCATTCAGTTTGCTTAAAGAGGAAAGTATGTATGAGGCCAGAGCAGAGCATCAGGTTACAGAGACAGGAAGGAATGAGATCAGGAAAGGCTTAATGATTTTTTTTTTTTTTACATATTTATTGGAGTATAATTGCTTTACAATGGTGTGTTAGTTTCTGCTTTATAACAAAGTGAATCAGTTATACATATGTTCCCATATCTCTTCCCTCTTGCGTCTCCCTCCCTCCCACCCTCCCTATCCCACCCCTCCAGGTGGTCACAAAGCACCGAGCTGATCTCCCTATGCTATGCGGCTGCTTCCCACTAGCTATCTATTTTACATTTGGTAGTGTATATATGTCCATGCCACTCTCTCACTTTGTCCCGGCTTACCCTTCCCCCTCCCCCTGTCCTCAAGTCCATTCTCTACGTCTGCGTCGTTATTCCTGTCCTGTCCCTAGGTTCTTCATAACCACTTTTTTTTTTTTAGATTCCATATATATGTGTTAGCATTCAGTATTTGTTTTTCTCTTCCTGACTTACTTCACTCTGTTATGACAGACTCTAGGTCCATCCACCTCACTACAAATAACTCAATTTCGTTTCTTTTTATGGCTGCATAATATTCCATTGTATATATGTGCCACATCTTCTTTATCCATTCATCTGTCAATGGACACTTAGTTTGCTTCCATGTCCTGGCTATTGTAAATAGAGCTGCAATGAACGTTGTGGTACATGACTCTTTTTGAATTATGGCATTCAATGTTTTATGGAATTCTACTTTCTGAGAATTGTCCTCAGGGCTGTTATTGTGACAAAGGCTGTTCTGGGCAAGAGACGATGTTGTAACTTACAGTGATTTTACTATCAAAGAACATTTATTAAATAAGCCATTTTCCCTTCTTTCAGATCTTCTGCAGTACAATTAGTAGTGGGTGTAGAAATGCCACTTCTGACCCTCTGAGTCTGTACCAACCTAGATGCTTTCCTAAACATCATTCTTACTTATCCAGATATGTCTTTTAAGCAGAATGTCACCTTTAAATAATCACCTTTAAAAACCCTACATAATTGATATAATTTCTATGACTGTTTCTTTTACTGCTTCCCTGTAGCGTTTTTTGTTGGTTTACTTTCCCTCTCTCTTCAACCAAAGAGTTATTTAAAAAAAGGAATTGATATGGACATTTTGCCAACACATTACTTAGGTCATAATAAGAAATATTAGGCAGCTATTTAGAGTGTTTTGAGGATTTTCTCAAGTAAAGGAAATGTGTCAGCATTGGCTTATAATGTGAGTTTAATTTGTTTATTTTTTATAACTTTGCAGTCAACCTTATTTCATTTACACCAGATATTCTGTGAGCCTACTGATTGCAAAAGACGACAAAGAAGAAAATGAGAATTTTAGCAGAGTAGATATTAGTCCCAGTTGCTTGACTCTTTTGATAGCACATGTGAATTATTCACCATCTATATTTATAGCATATGTTATACTCCTTAATGCATCTATAACCATCCACTTCCAGAGGGAAAACTGTCCTGCTGCTTTTGGTTTGTTTGTTTAGTTTTTCAGTGAAAGCTGAAGAGAGCATTGAATATTTCCCCGAAGACCTACTACAGCCTGAATATTACTACTTTAGCATATTATCCTCCATTGTATTTTCTGAAAAGATTTCCTTGGGAATCTTATCAGATTTTTAAAATAATTTTAAATACTTTCTATTCTGAGAATTTGCTAATTAATTCTTACACTGTATTACTATGACATTAAAAATTATATATATTTGTGTGTGTATATATATACACATATATGTATGTGTGTGTATATATATACACAAACACATTTAAATGTATGGGACATGAGAAGTTTGTATTTATGGCTTTGATATCAGTATATGGTATCTGGTTAGATAATGTTAAGGTGATATTCAAGCAACTGTCTCAAAGGGCAGTGAAATCCTCTTATTGGGATTTTTCTCAGGCAACAGAGAAGTTTGAAGTAAACTATATTTCTTTAACCTAGAAAATGTACTTCTGGTTTTTATCAGCTCTTTCTGTTAGATTTTAATGCTTAAACAGATTATACAGTTTTAGACAAGTATGAAATTATAGGTGCAGAAGTTATGAGTCCAACATGCTTCTTCTATTATTGACAAATAACTTAATCACTGGAAACATTTATCACTTTTACTGGCATAGCTGACAGACAGCAGACTGTTGCTGTCTTGCAGGAATCAGGCTGCAGAGCATGTCATAATTCAATTGAAACACATTTCTCCTATCAGGAAAACTAAATAGCATCAAATACCCTTGACTTTATGTAGTGTGATGACAACAACCTTGACTAAACACAGATCATTTGCTTCAGCAAAAAGAATAGGTCTAAATATCCATGTACTAAATCTTATATCTTACTCTAAATTATGTAAACTAGTTTTAGTTTTAGAATCATATATTTTGAAGGTACCTTAGCAATGACATAATTTGGTTTCTCCATTTTATAGATAAGAACATTCAAGGTTAAATGATTTCCCTAAGATCAAGCAGTTGGTTATAATGAGTAGGGATATAATGCAGGACTGATAACTCCAGCCCAGTTCAGTATTCTTTTTGCATTGCATTAAACTTAATTAATTTTTAGACATAGTAAACTAATTTGAATGATCAGTAATTTTTCTTTAATCTTTCAAATATACATACTTTCCTTTTGTAGAAACTGTGTAACTTTTAAAAACTCAATCATTTAGTACAAAATACACTTGTGACATTTTGGGGGAATTTGCTCTGTGATATTTATATGAAATATGGTGATAACCTTGTATATTAGGTTTGTCATTTTGTTTCAGTCATTAATTCTGAAAAGTAATTCTTAAGTCAGAGAGGCTTTATAGGGACAAGGCCAATTATATTGAAATATACTTAGATGATAAAACATGAATATAAAATGAAAGTCTTTAATATGAATATTTGCTTTAGAAAAATAACACAATTACAGCTACATTTCTGCATAATAGGCAAAGAAAAGCTATAGTTCTTTTGAACTATAATATGTGATCCAAAGGAGCTTTTTATTTTCAGTTTATGCTGCCATGTTTCTGGTTGGTAAAAATTGTAATTAGCAGACACTGTTATACTATTTTGTATTTAGTGAAATAGCTTTACTTTTGAGAGCAGGGCTGGTGATATGTATGTAAAGCATTATGATGTGAAATCCATAGATTTCTAGTTATGACTTTTAGTTATGCTGTTTTGTGATTATATGATATTCAATCTATCAACCCCTTAGTAATAAAATTGATGAGTGTTGGTGAGCCTTACTCCTGTATCAAGGTTTCCCCTGGGAGAGATGTTGCTGGGGAAAACTGTGCCCTAGTGTTTTTAGTCTCTTTTTCCCTAAATTTTTTAACAGGCAAAATTTATGATAAATAAATACACACGTACATACATAAAACATCCTTGAGGTAAAAGGAGAAGTGATGTCTCCAAGGAGATTTTCAGTCTGAGTGGGTGTGGAGGAAAGATGTCTGTGGCTCAGCAGTGACTGAATGTTTATGAGGCTGGCTTCCTTATGGGGCATCCATGGAATTAACACTGGATCAGCATGATGGAAATGGAATTTTGAGAAGTGGTAGGTGAGCAAGCAGACTGTGGAAAGCCTACTGAATTAAAGGGTTTTCACTTCAAGCTACAGATGAAAGGAAGTTACTAAGGCATTTAAGCCAGGAACTTCAGTGAGGTAGGGTGCCCAGAAGACACTTTGTGTTTACTCTACTTTAATCATTGGAGCTGCCTTGACCAACTTTTTGGTGGGTGAAGGAAAACCAGATTAGGAAAGAACCTTGATGATCTGTTAGATCATTGCTTGTACTTTTGTTTATTGAATCTAAAAGTGGGCTTCAAAAATCCATTCCGTCAATTATATTTTCATGTTTTGACAGTAGTAAATCAGAGTGGAGCTCTGTCTGCTAGTTACGAAACACTCAAGAAGAATAGGACCCACTGTTTATGTGTAGGTAATCTATTTGTAATCCTTGCATGAATGAGTCTTCATAGTAATTGTGAGATGTTTTAATTTACTGTTGCCTCTCTCAATGACCATGTATATGAAGTAGCACCAAGTCCTGAGAAGGATGTAGTTCTGTGGAACAAGATTAAGTCTCTAAATAATCTGTCCAGATATTTGGTTGTAACTCATTAGACTTTGAAGTCAGGCACCCAGGACCATATTTTCGAGGAGGTAAAGTTTGTCTTTAACTCATGCCCTTTCCTTTTTACAGGCAGTTTCATAGGTGAAGGAGAATTTGGGAGGAAGAAGGGTTGGTACTGTCCCTCAGTTCCTACTGCACAGATAACTACTTATTCTGACTTTGTATAAAGTCAGTCATACTTTCTGACAAAGTAATGTTTTTTGGCCAGATGTTTAGTAAATTTAATATAATTGAAACATTAGTCATGTTTTAGTTCTTTACTAAAATATTAATGCAGTCATGTTTAGTGTTTAGTTTAATATATTAAAGTAGTCATGCTTAATTATTATTTTTTTTTTTTGCCAGAATTGGGTTAAAGTACCCCAGGAATACCCAGAGTGTTTCATGGAAATAAATATTGGTTTGAATGGTCAAAGACACTATTCTAGGACTGAATCTGTTTCTGACTGCTTTACAATGTGCATAAGTCTCCCTTCCTCCTGTGCCTCAGTTTTTCATTTATAAACTGGAGGTAATAATGTTAGTCCTACCTCTACCGTAGCATTATTATAAAGATAAAATGAAATGGTGCATGTTAATGGGAATTGTCATTATTTTTCACTTGTATGAGACCACTGTTGTTTTATAATCTTTGAAAGCCATCTTATGTGAAAATAGCAAACATGTAAAGCATAAGCTGCTGAAAAAATACCATGTGACTTACACATAATAACAGTCACACTGTGACTTATAGGTAGGAACAATATCATGTAACTTACACATAGTAGCCCCTCTGTTGTTTTGTACCATTCATTTGTTGACTCAACAAATATTTATTAATACTATATGCTAATTATATTATATGGTGCTCTATGGTGCTCTAGGGAATACAGCACTAAATTTTAAAAAAGAAAAAAAGATTTGCTTTTGTGGAGCTAGTCTTCTGGTAGGAAATTAGGGAGACTTTTTTTTCGGAATTATATGGGAAAAGACACATTAACACTGAATAAATGTTATTATTTTATTTCATTAGTCAGTAGGCAAAACACTATTCATTAAGAGGAAAGTCTGATTTGTATCTTTTAATTACCAAGGAATGTACAACCACTCTCTAAACTCCCTAAAATTAAAAAAAATAGCAGCTCTAATGCTTTTGATTTTTGACTAAAATGAATGTCAACTATAAAGGTATAAGTTCTCATCTTTTCTCTTCTTTCTATTTATACTGTATTTGAAAGCTGAATATAAGGAAGCTCTAAATAGATGAGTCTTAAAATATTTTAGGCATCATTAGTGCTTCTAGTAATATTTTTATAATACCTTATATTCTTCTTATAACTAATCATCCAGCCCTGTATTTAGCCAAATTATTCTGACTTAACTGTTACTGACAAATGTAAAGCATGCTTATGAAAAGCTTAAAAGTCTTATCCAGTAATAGAAGTATAACTTCTGCAGTCTATGGCCCACAGAATTAATGTAATCCCTTGACAGGCCACGTGGGTAGAGCATGTGAAAGACGTCATGGATTGTGATATTTAGAAAGCTTTGGATTTCATTCTATGGGAAAATATCTTTATCAATAGAAGAAAACAGTGCCTATTATTATGCACAACTTGTTAAAGGCTTTTACACAAGTGGTACAGGTGAATTTGGTATGAGGTTAATCTGAGATATTGCTGAGAGAATTATTATTTTAACTTTAAGTGGTTGTTCCAGTTAATACATTTATTGATGGATGGATGTCTTATTAGTTATGGGGGAACCTGAATTCTAATTTTGGTTTTACCATATGTGACTTAGAAGCCCCCTTTTCCTCTCTGGGCTTGTATTTCCTCATCCAAAACAAAATGATCAGACCAAATGATGTCTAAATTCTTTGAATTAGGTTCTTACATTCACACTTACACAAACTTTTTTTTGGTAACCCTTCTGCTTAATTTTCAAAATGATTTTCTCAATATTGCATTCCTGATAATAGGTGGGTTTACCTTTTCTCTTCCACAGGGGATGGATTTATATGTATAAAAAATATGTAAATATAATTATTGAATTTTCCTTTATAATGCTGAGAGGAGAAAAACTAACTGGCAGGCTATAGGAAAGAGAAGCTAACTAGTATTTCAAGAGGTGATTATTTTTTAGAAAACTAAAATCAATTCTGCTTAACACAGATTTGTCTAAAATGATGATAATGTTGAATATCTATATTCTAATTAGAATTCTAAGACTGTTACTGTTTTGAACAGTATGACCACTAGATATACTTTCAAACATAAACCTACTTATAGAATATTCCCACTTAGCTGTGGTTCCAGGTACTTGCAAAATGTCATAGATACTCAGAGAAGAGTGTGCCCTATTTACATAAGGAGGTGATACACGATTAACTTTTATTTCAGGACTAAAAATCCCTTTGACACTTAGCCCAGACACACACTTTTTTCTATTAAGTGACTGGCTAGAGAACCATGGAAAGTGGACATGGGACACTTTATGTTCCATGGGAATTCTCCAAGAAGAGCCAAGGAAGTACCTGGAGGTCAGTTGATTATTCTGCTGTGGAAACATTCATTTGAAACACAAGTAAAGTTCAATTGGCATTTTTATTTCCCTAATACTGATTTATTTATTTTTTCCTTGAGAATATATATTTTTAATATGGTGGTGTTTTGACGCACTTCTGTAGAAGCTGAATTTGTGAAATCACCATCTTGCCTATTATGGTAACATAGTGTTTGATTGTCTTGGCAAACTTACTAAGTTATTCTTTTTTCTAATTAAATTGTTGAGGTCAAATAAATCTTCTTAGGGGCTATTCAAATGACTGGCTACGTTTCTCCAGGCATGTGGCACTCTTCCATTGAATTCTCATTTTCTTAGTATGTGGTATGATTTTAGAAGACTCCAGATAAACCCAACTACCATCAGTACTTCTCTGACAGTGTTATAGACTATGAAATCCCATCATTAGGGATTTTGTTCTCTAAATGAAGGTGCTACTGGAAATATATTTTGTCAGTTTGGAAAATATAGTATTTTTTCCTCTGAAAGAGAAAGATCCAGATTCAGTGTTATAATATAGTTATTAGGGAAAGAAAAATGTTAAAATGGTGGTGATATTCCTAAATGACTATAGCTGTTATCTGAATATAAATATGATTTAATCTGATTAATAGTATGCTCAGCAACATGCTAGTGCCATGAAGAGGTATGGAGCCACAATAGCAGCATGGCCTTTATTTACAAGGAAATTTTGCTCTGCATGGAAGGATAAAACATGGATGTTTACAGAGATAACTAACAAAGTAAGCATTAAGTAATAATGTGTTTAGAACTCACCACATGCTATGAGCTATGCTAAACATCCTTCATGGGTCATCTCATTAAGTAATCAAGAGTCCTGTGAAGTGGAACTACTGACAACTCCAGTTTGCAGATGAGAAAGAGACAGAGACACAGAAATCTTAAGGAACATCTCCAAAGTCATGGAGTCCACACATATCGGTGAGAGTCAAACTCCAGGCGGTCTGACTACAATCTGTGCTGTTAACCTCCCCATGAACCTGAACCCATGAAGGAGTATGGTGCAGGCAAGAACTGTTATAGAAGTTCAGAGGAGGCAGCGGTGATTAAGGAAGGCATCGCAGAGGAAAGAGACTTTAGCTGTGCTCAGAAATGTGTCATATTAGTCAGCCTGGGCTGCCATAACAAAATACCATTTATTGAGTGACTTAAACAACAGACATTTATTTCTCTCAGTTCTGGAGTCTGGGAAGGCCAAGATCAAGGTGCTGGCAGGTTTGGTTCCTGGTGAAAGCCCTCTTCCTAGCTTGTAGACAGCTACCTTTTCACTGTCTTCACAGGGAAGGGGAGAGACAGACAGTGCAGGGCTCTTCCTCTTCTTATGAGGGCAACAATCTCATCATGGGGGTCTACCCTTATAACCTCATCTAAATCAGAGTTACCTTCCAAGGCCCCATCTAGTATATCCATAGAGCATCATATTGGGGATTAGGGCTTCAACATATGAATTTTAGCATTCAGTTTGTCTTGAATAGAGGCATTACTGTAAGATAAAGGTTGATAAAGGAGATCATGGTCACATTGATTTTAACAGTTTATTTATAAGGTCACTAGGTGTCCTTCTCTTTACGGATATTTGGCCTGCCTCTAGTGTAACTTTTCCACCAAGGAGAATAGTAAAACTACAGCATAGCAGCCGTAGGAAAGTGATGGCAATGACAAAAACAACAAAAATAAGAACATCCTTATCTTAATATAGGTACTGTGCTAAGTGCTTCTCATAAAACGTTTTTTGAACCTTCATTTCCATTTCTAGTAATAGGATGAACTGGCTGATGGATAAAAATATCAGCCACATATTCATACACCCCAAACACACATCTTGAAAAGCAAAAGCAGAAACTTGATCTTGTGAAAAAAATAAGAGAAATCTTCAGAGATCAGAAGGAGTGAGAAAGTTGGCATCCAGAGAGGTCTGCCACTTCTTGGTGAACCTCTAACTTCAATTAGCCACATATGTGAAGGTCAGGGGGACAGGACTTGGGCTCTAGCAAGGTGGCGTTGGATGGGAAATGTCCCCCCAAACCTGTGGCCCCTAAGTGGCTACTTACTCCTAAGTTTAGGGAAAAAAGGCAAAAAAGAAAAAAAAAACCTGTCTGTCCAAATACAGAAGTATGTCTGTTTCTCATTCTAAAACTTGTTTCTAGATGAGGGAAGAAAGAAAAGTTTCACACTCATTTGGGGCTGGGATTTACACTGCCGTCTGCGTGGCCTGAAAATCATCAACTCAAAAATATAGCTAAGCAGAGGGCAGACAGCAGAAGCAAGAATAACTACAATCCTGCAGCCTGTGGAACAAACTCCACATTCACAGAAAGACAGACAAGATGAAAAGGCAGAGGGCTATGTACCAGATGAAGGAACAAGATAAAACCCCAGAAAAACAACTAAATGAAGTGGAGATAGGCAACCTTCCAGAAAAAGAATTCAGAATAATGATAGTGAAGATGATCCAGGACCTCGGAAAAACAATGGAGGCAAAGATCAAGATGATGCAAGAAATGTTTCACAAAGACCTAGAAGAATTAAAGAACAAACAAACATAGATGAACAATACAATAACTGAAATGAAAAACACACTAGAAGGAATCAATAGCCGAATAACTGAGGCAGAAGAACGGATAAGTGACCTGGAAGACAGAACGGTGGAATTCACTGCCATGGAACAGAATAAAGAAAAAAGAGTGAAAAGAAATGAAGACAGCCTAAGAGACCTCTGGGACAACATTAACCGCAACAATATTTGCATTTTAGGGGTCCCAGAATGAGAAGAGAGAGAGAAAGGGCCCGAGAATATATTTGAAGAGATTATAGTCAAAAATTTCCCTAACATAGGAAAGGAAATAGCCACCCAAGTCCAGGAATCGCAGCGAGTCCCATACAGGATAAACCCAAGGAGAAACACGCCGAGACACATAGCAATCAAATTTTCAAAAAATTAAAGACAAAGAAAAATTATTAAAGCAGCAAGGGAAAAAAGACAAATAACATACAAGGGAACTCCCAGAAGATTAACAGCTGATTTCTCAGTAGAAACTCTACAAGCCATAAGGGCGTGACATGATATACTTAAAGTGATGAAAGGGAAGAACCTACAACCAGGTTCTACTCTACCTGGCAAGGATCTCATTCAGATTCAATGGAGAAATCAAAAGCTTTACAGACAAGCAAAAGCTAAGAGAATTCAGCACCACCAAACCAGCTCTACAACAAATGCTAAAGGAACTTTTCTAAGTGGGAAACCCAAGAGAAGAAAAGGACCTACAAAAACAAACCCAAAACAATTAAGAAAATGGTCATAGGAACATCCATATCGATAATTACCTTAAACGTGATTGGATTAAATGCTCCAACGAAAAGACACAGGCTTGCTGAATGGATACAAAAATAAGACCCATGTATGTGCTATCTATAAAAGATCCACTTCAGACCTAGGGACACATACAGACTGAAAGTGAGGGGATGGAAAAATATATTCCATGCAAATGGAAATCAAAAGAAAGCTGGAGTAGCTATATTCATATCGGATAAAATAGACTTTAAAATAAAGAATGTTACAAGAGACAAGGAAGGACACTACATAATGATCAAGGGATCAATCCAAGAGGAAGATATAACTATTATATATGCACCCAACATAGGGGCACCTCAATACATAAGGCAACTGCTAACAGCTATAAAAGAGGAAATGGACAGTAACACAAAAATAGTGGGGGACTTTAACACCTCACTTACACCAGTGGACAGATCATCCAGACAGAAAATTAATAAGGAAACACAAGCTTCAAATGACATAATAGACCAGATAGATTTAATTGATATTTATAAGACATTCCATCCAAAAACAGCAGATTATACTTTCTTCTCAAGTGCACATGGAACATTCTCCAGGATGGATCACATCTTGGATCACAAATCAAGACTCGGTAAATTTAAGAAAATTGAAATCATATCAAGCATCTTTTCCAACCACAACACTATGAGATTAGAAATGAATTACAGGGAAAAAATGTAAAAAACGCAAACACATGGAGGCTAAACAATACACTACTAAATAACCAAGAGATCACTGAAGAAATCAAAGAGGAAATCAAAAAATACCTAGAGATAAATGACAATGAAAACACGATGATCCAAAACCTATGGGATGCAGCAAAAGCAGTTCTAAGAGGGAAGTTTATAGCTATACAAGCCTACCTTAAGAAACAAGAAAAATCTCAAACAATCTAACCTTGCACCTAAAGGAACTAGAGAAAGAAGAACAAACAAAACCCAAAGTTAGCAGAAGGAAAGAAATCATAAAGATCAGAGCAGAAATAAATGAAATAGAAACAAAGAAAACAATAGCAAAGATCAATAAAACTAAAAGCTGGTTCTTTGAGAAGATAAAATTGATAAGCCATTGGCCAGACTCATCAAGAAAAAGAGGGAGAGGACTCAAATCAATAAAATTAGAAATGATAAAGGAGAAGTTACAACAGACACTGCAGAAAAACAAAGCATCCTAAGAGACTACTACAAGCAACTCTATGCCAATAAAATGGACAACCTGGAAGAAATGGACAAATTCTTAGAAAGGTATAGCCTTCCAAGACTGAACCAGGAAGAAATAGAAAATATGAAGAGACCAATCACAAGTAATGAAATTGAAACTGTGATTAAAAATCTTCCAACAAACAAAAGTCCAGGACCAGATGGCTTCACAGGTGAATTCTGTCAAACATTTAGAGAAGAGCTAACACCCATCCTTCTCAAACTCTTCCAAAAAATTACAGAGAAAAGAACACTCCCAAACTCATTCTATGAGACCACTATCACCCTCATACCAAAACCAGACGAAGATACTACAAAAAAAGAAAATTAAAGACCAATATCACTGATGAATATAGATGCAAAAATCCTCAACAAAATACTAGCACACAAGGGAACACTCTTGCACTGCTGGTGGGAATGTGAATTGGTACAGCCACTACGGAGAACAGTATGGAGGTTCCTTAAAAAACTACAAATAGAACTACCATATGACCCAGCAATCCCACTACTGGGTATATACCCTGAGAAAACCATAATTCAAAAAGAGTCATGTACCAAAATGTTCATTGCAGCTATATTTACAATAATCCGGAGATGGAAACAACCTAAGTGCCCATCATCGGATGAATGGATAAAGAAGATGTGGCACATATATACAATGGAATATTACTCAGCCATAAAAAGGAACGAAATTGAGTCATTTGTTGAGACGTGGATGGATCTAGAGACTGTCATACAGAGTGAAGTAAGTCAGAAAGAGAAAAATATCGTATATTAACACACGTATGTGGAACCTAGAAAAATGGTACAGATGAGCCGGTTTGCAGGGCAGAAGTTGAGACACAGATTTAGAGAACAAACGTACAGACACCAAGGGGGCAAAACCGCAGGGGCGGGGGGGATGGTTGTGTGCTGAATTGGGCGATTGGGATTGACATGTATACACTGATGTGTATAAAATTGATGACCAATAAGAACCTGCTGTATAAATATATATATATATATATATATATATATATATATATATAGCTAAGTTGTCCTGGGTTGGCCCCCAGGCACATGGCAGAAGCAGACACAAACCTGCTCTGGAGGAATGTAGTTTAATTTTTTTAATTATTCCAAAATGTGTTAATTATGAAAAATTTCAAACTTATAAATATTGAAAGAGTAGTACAATGAATACTCATATATCCATCACTTAGACTCAACAGTTGTCAGCATTTTGCCAAATTTGCTTTATATCTGTTTTTTTTCCTCTCTGTTTCTACTTTTCCATTTTCTGTCTCATTGTTGAAACATTTGAATGTAAGTTGCAGATATTATAATGCATTACCCATTATAAACATTTTACATTTACATTATAAACATTTTAGCATACATCCCCCCAAAGCACTTATTTACATACCACACTACTATCTTCATCACTTCTAAGATAATAATAATTCCTTAATATTATCTCATGCCTAGTGTATATTTGAATTTCCATGAATGATGCTAAATCATCTTTATCATTGTTCTTTTTCCTAGGGTTCTATCATAATTCACACACATATCATACACATATATTGTATATATATAATATATGCATGTGTTAATTGAAAGTAAGTTCTAAATGTATATTAGGTAATGTTTAAACTTCTTTTGGAAAAAAATATTTCTATTATGTATTTTATATTACATTTTTTTTAGGAGGTACAAGAAGTTAAGATACTGCTCTTAGTGAGGCTAAGGTTGATCTCTTGGTTAAGGTGGTGATTACCAGATCTCCTTGTAAATGTACTTTTTTTTTTTTTTTCCTTTGCCATTAGCAAATTATCCTTAGGGTGATACTTTGCCCCAGGTTGAATATCTTGATTCCAAATGACTTTTCACCTGTTAGTGTCAGCATCCTAAAATGATGCTAGCTGAATCAACTACTTTGAGAGTTGATATTCTCTAGCTGATATTTAACATTTATTCACTGATGTTCTTCTGTAATGCTGACTTTTCCTTTATCAACTGCGAATGAACTATCATTCCTCCTAAAATGGAAATGATTTTCTTTTTCTCTTCAATTGCCGATTCTTAGAGAAACGTATTGACATAACCATCACCTCCAATAAGGAAAAATAAATGAATCTCTCCTCCTTCCTTTTTTTTTTCTTTCTTGAGCATCACTATGGACTTATTTTTAAAAACTTATTCCATGAGTTATAATGAATTACAGTTATTGTTCATTTGAAGGCCACGTTGTCCTAAGCTTTCTCTTCTGTCTTGTTGACATGCCCTCATTTGTTTTTGAGAGTTTTCTCTCTGTATAGCACAAGATGTCCTAGGCTGTACTTGCACTTTCCCTGCAGACCTGGAATTAGGCACTTCTCCAGGGAGCCCAGAGTAATGTCCTTTAAAGACAGGCAATTCTTTTGGATAACTTTACCAGTAACATGGACTCACAATAAAAAAAAAAATGACAAAATATATGATGAGATAAATATAACTGGAGACAGCAGAGAAAATGAATTCTAGAATCAGACTTTCAAATAATATGAATATTATGATTATATTCAGAGAAACAAATATGTTTACTATATTAATAGAAATAAAAGAGGGGATTGATGGTTAGCAAAGGAACAAGAAAAATAAGACTATCAAAAATAACCTGATAGATTTGAAAAAGAATTAAATAGAACTTCTTGGAATGAAAACATATGTATTTTTCTTTAGAAGTACAATAGATGGTTTCAATAGAAAATTAGACACAGGTAAGAGAATTAGTGAACTCAATTATCTGCAGAATTATCCAGAATACAGTACAGGTGTTAAAGAGGGAGAAAAGTTTCAGATGTGGAAGATAGAGTAAAAAGGCATAATATACATTTCATCAGGCTGCTTGAAGATGAGATTAGAGAAAACAGAAGATAGGCAATAGCCAAAGACGTAATGGGTAAGAAGTTTCTGGAAATATTAAAGACATGAATCCTTACATTCAGGAAATCCAACAAAAGAGGAATTCATAGCTAGACACATTGTAGTGAAACTTCACAATACCAAGGACAAACAGAAAAATCTTAGGAGCAACCAGACAGAAAATACAGATTATCTACAAAGGAACAAAATTCAACTGACAGCTAACTTCTGAATAGAAACAACAGAAACCGGAAGTTAGTGAAATGATATCATCGGTTTCTAAGAGACAGTAACTCAACATACAATCGTATACCTTGTAATATTACTTCTCAAAAACATGGGCAAAACAAAAATATTCTCAGGCCACAAAAACTGAGAAATTTCTACTGACCTATATTTAATCATCACCAAATGAAATTTTCATGAATATAATTTAGGAAAAAGGAAAACGAACCTTGAAGTGAGGTCAGGGATGCAGAAAGGAATTATCAGAGAAAATGATCAACATATGTGTAAATATAAACAGTCATGGGTTGCATAAAATAATAATGAAGTCTAATTTGTAAAGCTGTAAACAAGAACTAAAATACTAGGCAAAAGTAGCATATAGGTCTGAGGAATAGTGACTGAAATTAAAGTATCTATTATCTTTGTATTCTTTTGATTAAAATTACATTATGTTGATTATTATGCTGTAATTTCTAAGGTAATCATGAAAATAGTAGAAATCAGTATATAGGGAAAAGTGGACAGAGTGGATCTACCGGGACAAGCAGACATCCAGCCAAGGAGCTTGAGGAGATTTCAGTCCTTGCCTGTGCAAGAACATATTCTTTAAAAGTATGTATATTAGAAGCTCTGAGGTTTAGAAACTTTATCTTATACCTTATAAATATACCTTATAAATATATATATATACCTTATAAATATATATATACACATATATAAAAAATAAAATTATCTGTAATTTCTTTATTTAGAGATTGTCAATATTCTGATTTACCCTCTTCAGGCCTTTTTCTATTTTATCTATTATATAACTTACAATATATAAACATATTAATATATTTTTATATGCTATATGTTATATAATCTATTATGTAGATATCTACCACCTACACACCTACCTACATACCTTTTATCTAAATTCCCATTTATTAATTGTATAATTCAGCCTTTAAGATGCAGTTAATATTGGATTGGTTTTCGTGCATTATGCAAAGTTCATTGACTTCCCCAGAGTGTTTGAATCTTAGACACATGTGCATCTCTGCTTATTTTCTTATGACAAATATCTTAATATGGAATTATTTAGTAAAAGTTTAGGAATGTTTTTAAGGCTTCTCATTCACATTGCCAGTTTACTATAAATGTTGTAACAGCTCATATCTTAAACAGAGTATATGGGAAGATACATTTCACTTACTAACACTGGGTGCTGTTATACAAAAACATTTTTTTTTCACACATTTTTCTTTTTAAAAAAATAATTAATTAATTAATTAATTAATTAATTTTTATTTTTGGCTGTGTTGGGTCTTCGTTTCTGTGCAAGGGCTTTCTCTAGTTGTGGCAAGCAGGGACCCCTCTTCGTCGCAGTGCACGGGCCTCTCACTATCGCGGCCTCTCTCGTTGCAGAGCATAGGCTCCAGATGCGCAGGCTCAGTAGTTGTGGCTCACGGGCCTAGTTGCTCCGCGGCATGTGGGATCTTCCCAGCGATCTTCCCAGACCAGGGCTCGAACCCTTGTCCCCTGCATTGGCAGGCAGATTCTCAACCACTGTGCCACCAGGGAAGCCCCATATCATATTTTTCTAAGTAAATATTTTTACTGATGTATTTTCTCTCCTAAATTATATACTGACTTAGAGGGAAAACAGGCTGAGAAAGGAAAAATGTGTGTTGGTATTTTGTATATCTGGACTTTTCTAAGGGGAAAAATAAAATAATTAAATGTCTGCATAGCCAAAAATATTCAACCTGAAAATAAAGCCTTTTTTTGGAGCAGTGTTGTGACAGTGCCTATGATTTACTTTGGAAGTGTGCCCATAACTCCCATTAGTAATAATGAAAGTTAATGACATGCCTTATGGGATCAGACAATGGTCTTTAATATTTGTAGCTACTTGCTGGGGTAGAAGCTATTCTGTATTGTCAGTGGGTGTCAGTTTGTAATTACAAATTGCACAAACACTATACACGGTATGTATTTTGCCAACAAGGATTAACTTGGCATCTAGAAAAATGCTTCTTTTCAGTGCCTAAGAAAAACAAAATCTGTGCCTTTTAAAGTAACACAGTTTGGAGAATAACTAAACACATCAAATATAATTTATCAGTTTTACATTTAATGAAGAAGTATGTGTTTTCAGATTTTTCTTTTTTAAGTTTTAAGTGATCACTTACTAACATTAGTCCCCAAATAATGAGTTAGAGTGCACTTTCAATTTAATAAAAAGTCTGTACCTATCCTGAGCTTGAAGGTCACTTACATTTTGGGCCTCTATCTATCTATCTATCTATCTATCTATCTATCTATCTATCTATCTAGTTCACTCAGTTTAGCTGATAACATAAGGATTTAAAGAGAGATTGATCAAATAAACCTTTGAAATAGCTTCAATCATGGCGTAAGAAATAGCTTTGTTACTTGATGGCCCCTGGTTTTATGTTTGGTAAAAGGGATTAAGTAGGGTAAAATGTTTTTAAAGTAAAAAACACAATTTTCAAGAGGCTAGATGGATCTAACTGCCCTTTTCACTCACTGATTCAGCCACTCCTGGCTTCTCAAATATACTAAATTCCTTTTCACTTCAAGGCTTTCATATGTGCTGCTTTCTTCTTAGTGTGTTTTCTTTTATTCACTCTCCTTTTTATTCTCCAATAATTTGCTTGTTTGAGTGAGCCAGTTTAAGAAAGCTATCCCTCCTGTTCTTTCTCCTCATACCCTCCTTTTTCTTCTTCCTTCATAGACGTTACCACAACTTGGGATTCCATATTCATCTTCCATTTGCTTATTCAGTTTGTGCCTCCTGCATTAGATGATAAGCTCCACAGTGTCAGAAATCGTCTAACTTTTTAACCATCTGTTTTCAATGCTTGCCGTAGTGCCAGCCACATAGTAAATGCTCAATAAATACTTTGTTGACTTAATGTAAAATGAATGATCAAACAAATGAATCAGAAATATGTAAATTTGGGGGGTTGATTCTATTCACTTTTTATTGAGCTTTGTTGAAATATGACGTTTTACACCTTTGGGTTTCACATTTTAAAATGGGGTAATAACATTTTTGTTCCACCAGATGGGAGTATGAAGTTGAAAAGAATGCTGAACCTATTATTGCTTATTCTTTTTTACGTACCTAATATCATAAAATTTCATACTTAGTAGTAAAGATTTATTCCTTGTCTAAAAGTTCCATATGTTCACATTCATACCGGATTTAAAGTTAACTTCATATTCTCCATTTTAAAAACTTTATGAAATTTTACTTTAAAATTAGCAATAGAAATTTATGGCTAAAATGTTCTAAGTTACACTAATTGAATGTTCCAATTTAAATGTTAGTTATTTTTATAAGCTCATTTTTATTAATAAACACTGTTATAAACACTGTAAAGATGGGATGTGTTTACAAAAGACTTTGATATATGATGATAAAGTTTGCTTTAGAAAAAGATGGTAGTATTTGAAATAGCAATACTATTTTCTTTCACTTACCAAATGCAAACATCTTGCTCAATTTAAAGTAAAATATTCTATTTTCTTTAGTAAACTTTACGCTTTTTATTGATATGTTAGTACATTTTATAGCTGTTACAATATGAAGGCTCTATTTATTTTAGAACATTCAATTAATTTTGTAGCAAATAAAGCTTAGGATTGTATTGGTTTATGAAAGTGGCAATGATATTTAAGTACACTTTAATGTACTTTGATTTCGTGATTCCTTTAAGTTTCCTCCTTTATTTTTATGTTTTCCTTTTTTATTTCTTTCTGGAGAAGATTGGTGAATTTCACATAAATGTATTGTTTATTTGCAATATTTGATAATTCTTCTCATATATGCCACTAAAATCTGTTGTTTTCAAATTGGACTATTTTCTTGATGCTTACAGGTTTACAGCCATAGTATAAGGTGTATACTCTATATTAAGATCCATTAGGGTGGGAACTGTGTTGCAAAGACTAAGACAGTGCTTGGCACTTACTTTGTGCTCAGTGAATATTTATTTCCTTCCTTAATTAAGTGATGAAGGGACAAAGTGAACTGATATTTCCTTTAAGTAGCAGGGAAGGATCAGATTGAGTATTCTAGGTTTTCATGAACCCTGTGAAGTGAAATAATTTTACCTAGGAACTAATCTATAATATGTAATGGTAGATTCTGGATTAAAGACCTTAAAGAAATTCGATCCTCTATCAAACTGTCAGTATTGATTATATTCATAGAAAGAGTTGTGGTTTTTTTCAAGAAAGCCAATTATCATGGCATATTGAATTTTTAAAAATCGAATAAGTCCAGGGATTCTAAATTCTCAACTAAGTGGAGGTCTGTTACTATAATGATAAATTGGAATTTATGAGTCAAAGATATATTGGATTTACATAGGGATTTTCTTTTCTTAATCTTTATTTGTATTGCTGAGTTTTGGAGTGATCTGAGTTTTCTAGGCAACTTCATTGTTTTTATATAGAACTAAATTTGTTGGAACAGACAACTGACTAACTTTTAGGTTAATGCGACTTTGCAAAAAACTACTTTTGGGGAATGGTTTTCAACCTGATCGTGATGAATTTTAAGATATTGATGGAATTTCCTCTGCATAATTCTGAATGAATTTAAATGGATAAACTAGATGTTAGAAAAAATACAAATTTTTTTTCTTAATAGTACTCTTATCCTACATGATTGATGAGAAGAAAGTAAATACGAAAACACATCTCTGAAACACTAAAATATATTTTTGAAAACCGTTGTCCCTCAAAGACTTTTATTCATATTTCTTGGCATTCATGTTATTGGTTATTTATATTATTGATTCATTCTGCATATTTTA
Source organism: Orcinus orca (assembly GCF_937001465.1). Classification (NCBI taxonomy): domain Eukaryota; kingdom Metazoa; phylum Chordata; class Mammalia; order Artiodactyla; family Delphinidae; genus Orcinus; species Orcinus orca. The sequence continues at coordinate 56,068,006 of NC_064570.1, read as the reverse complement.
GTAATGTAGTATGGCTTTTAGTATCCAAAACCAGGGTTTGGATCCTGATTCAACTCTGTGACTGAGTCAGGTTGAATATATTTGTAAATTGAGTACAACAGTATCTACTTTCAGGGTTTTAATGTAGAATGATACAAGGTATGTCAGATGTTTAGATCACTGCCTGGTGAGGTACTTGCTTGATAAATGCTAGTTATTGTTATCAATACTTTACAGGCTCTGACAACTTTTCTAGCTTGTTCTTTTATCAAAAAAATGGAGATTGTTGTATATCTTGAGATAACTATGAAGTTGAGTTGCCTTTTTAATATTAACAGGAATGTTTTCTTAGCTTAAGGACCAATTCTCTTGACACTCATATAAGTACAGATTTAAAGGTAAACAAAACTTCCAGAAAAGATTCAGGATCATAAAAAGCATCTTGAATAAAAGAAGGGTCTGGGAAAAATCTCAAGCACTTCAATCTGTATTTCAGCATTAATATGTGATTCTATGTAAATATATTTGGAAGTGGATTTAAAAAAAAAATTCCATTAAATAGGGAGGACTACTTTTCTAGACATCTGTTTTTAAATAATTTTCAAAACTGACTAGGGAACCTGAGAATTGAAGGCAGTTTCATTTTTTTATAGACTATGCTATTAATTAAAACTTCAGAGATCAGTTAATATTATGCATATAATATAAGGTTTGAAATCATTATAGTAAGCAATGATTTTTATCTAATTACTTGTACCAGTTATCTTGCTTGTAATTTTAGATTGCATAATTACTGCACAGATACTTCAGTGGCAACATATGTCACATTTGTCTACTCAGTGATCACACTTCATTGTGTCTAGACATGTTCTGATGGGCTTTACATTCAAATTGACAAGTGAGGCATTTACCAGTCAGTATGTCCTATAGATTCTACACCTGACTTACTCGACTGTACTTTTTTAAAAGCAGCAAAGTCTGTAGAAGGAACTAGATTAACCTCATTTGAAACCTGGCTCTAATGCTTACTAGCAGTGTGACCTTGGGAAAGTTCCTTAGCATCTCTGAATTTTAGTTTCCTCGTCTATAATATCGTGATAATAATTAATACAACAATGATCTTGTTGCAGAAATTAATGAAATTGATATAGGAAAATAGTCACTCTCATACACTATTGGCGAGAATATTCATTATTAGAACATATCTGTAGGGCAATTTGACATTACCTATTAAACATTAAAAGGTACAGTCCCGGGCTTCCCTGGTGGCGCAGCGGTTGAGAGTCCGCCTGCCGATGCAGGGGACGCTGGTTCGTGCCCCGGTCTGGAAAGATCCCACATGCCGCGGAGCGGCTGGGCCCCATGAGCCATGGCCACTGAGCCTGCGCGGCCGGAGCCTGTGCTCCGCAACGGGAGAGGCCACAACAGTGGCCCGCGTACAGCAAAAAAAAAAGGTACAGTCCCTTTGACCCAGTAATGCCATTTCTTGGAATATATTCTACAGAAATGCATTGGTACAAATAGACTTAGGTACAAAGATGTTTATTAGAACATTATTTATAATCTAACTTTGGAAATACTTAGATATCCATTATTAGGGAAAAGTTAAATAAATCATGATAGAGTCATGCACCAAAGAAAGTACTGAGATTAAAAAAACTCTGGAATACAAAAAATAAAAAAATATATCACAGGTTGTGAAAGTATAATATTATTTTTGTAAAAATATGTGTATAAGGATAATATGTAATTATATATCTATATTAATTAATGCAATATGTAATTCCTTCATACTATTATAATTACTTTGAAGATAACTAAAATGATATTTATACAATTATTGATAGTGGTTCCTTTCACGAGGAGAGTGCTAGGATATCTGAGCGTTGGAGGCTGCTGAATACATTCATATGTAATGTGTGTATTGAAACACTAAAGGTATAACAGGTAATTACAGAAAGACTTTTTTTTAAATGATGTAATTCCTTCTTTTTACTATTTTAAATCCCCTTGCCATCATCCTAGTTCAGGATTTTCATTATTTCACTAGAGATTCTTACTCAAAGTGGGACAGACAGAATATAGAGTGTAAATAAATTCTGTGTAGGACTTGAAGTCTTTTTCAAGCTATGTTTGCCATCTCCCTCCCTTTCAGCTGGGATGGCTGCTCTAGTGAGGCATAACTCACAGGTGGGACTTATGTGCTGTAGGTGATACTACTCACAGATAGGGGGTGAAGAGGGCTAAGAAAACTAAAACCCAACGTCCAAGCGGAAGGTGCGTAGGAAAAAGCCCATAAAGAAGAAGGAGTACACAAAGGATAGGGGAAAGTCTGGAGATGGTAGCATTATTGGAATCTGGGAAAGACCAAATTTTAAGAAGGAAAGCAGTGATCAACCATGTCAAAATCTGTAGGGAAGTCAGATCCATTGGGTACTGAAATGTTTTAAGTATAGAGTGATAATTGTCAACTCTGGTGAGAAAAATTTCAATGGAGGTTGGGGTGTTGGGGGAAAGTTAGGATCCAGTCCAAAGTAAATTGATAAGTAGGAGGTGAGAACACAGGTATTATAGACTACTCTTTTTCAAGACATCTGGCTATGAATGGGAGGGTGGAGGGGGGAATAAAAAGGAAAAGGCTCTTTGATGTACTCAAGTTTACCAATTTTTGAAGGGTAATATAAGTAATCATTTTTGGTAGACATTCCAACTTCAAATGATTAACTGGAAATCAAATCAGTTCTATTGCTTAGGTATATATTATGTAACTAGCTTTTCTTGGAAGGAGACCAAAGAAGTTATATTCTAATTTTGACATTTTTCTTGACACTTTGCTGAGATGTTTGATGGTCAAAGGGGGTGTTTAGTAACTTATAAATTTCCCAGTTTAAATTTATTGCATTCATGTTTCATGATATAAGTTTTGGAGTGTTCCTCTCCTCTCTCTCCGTGACTTGAACAAAACTCCCTATGTGCTTTGACACTCTCCTCAGTGTTTAATTCGTAAAAGTTTGGCTTTGCTTACGGCTTGCTTTCTGTCAAACTCTATGCCTTTTCCCATCCCAGAGTACTAGGCTAGAAGTAGAAGCAGGCAAGATGGTACAGCAGGAGGATGTGGGAGGAGGAAGCAAGGAGAAGATAGGCTTACCTAGAAATGCTGTGCGGAGGATATCTGGAAGCCATGAAGAAAGCAACGTGTAACATCATGGTTTAACCCAGACTTCCATAAATTATAAAAAAAATTGAGAACCAGCTATGTCTAAATACTATTCTCTGTATTTTATAGATGAACAAACTAGGGATGTGTGTATATAAATATTTATATATGTATATAAATATATATATATTTACTGTATACATATATATATATATATATATATATAGTAAAATGGGTAATACATTCTAGATTTCATATTTATCTTTGGTCCCACTCAAGGTATTGCATTGATTCAGGGAACAACCCAGGTATTGCATAGTATTTTATGCACTTCCCTGAGACATAGATAAAATACATTTAAAATGTTGTGCTTAGCAAAGGGATCATTTGTTTTGCATAAATATTTCACTCAGTTATAAGGATATGAATCATGTACCAGGTGAATGAATTACATTTCGATGTTTTTGTGTATGTGTGTGATTTAAGACATAACTGTAGAAAACCTGGAAAGACATGACTGTAGAAAAGTAAGAAAAATCTATTATACCATAATTGAGATTTTATCGCTATAAAAATTTTTAGTAATTTTTTCTTTCAGACTTTTTTTTTTTCATTTGAAATGCCTTTAAACTAAAAGGATATTTTCTTTTTGTGTTGGTCATACACAAGGCAAGAACAACAATATGAATTGTACTAGTTTGTTTTTTGTGCCCTGGGCCAGTAGTTGAAAGCCTGGATTTAGCAACTGAATCTTTAGTTAAACAGATATTATATAAAATCCTCTGTTTTGTTGTATGTTGCTTTCACTGTAAATTATTTTAAATCCTTTGTGGAGTTTAGGAGGTTATGCATGAAAAAATAAGGTAAAATCTTATTCTAGCAAGAAGTTGCCTATTAGTTTCATAGTCCAGGATACCCCTTGTGTAAACTGTATATTTCCCACGTACCGTCAGAAATTTGCATGAAAAAAATGTGTCCCATGCAATCATCGTGAGTTGCAGAGAGGAACGAGAAATGATTAGTTTTTGCAATTCAAATGTCATACTTGTTAAGTCAGTATTTTTTGAAATAGGTACACTAGGTGGATATATATATATATATATATATATATATATATATATATATATATATATTTGTTGTTGTTTGTTTGTTTTAGGGAACAACCTCATTTGATAAAGTGCAGCTCTAAATACTATGTTTATTTAGTCTCTGGTGGATTTGATGTCTTAGATTGCTGAGGATTGCATTATTTTTATTACCCATATTCTGTTAACATACATTTTCATGTTTTATTATCTTTACGAGTTTTCCATTCTGCTTTCATGTCTTCTAGTACCTGGCACATTTTATAGCAAGAGAAGTTCATTTGTTGCTGCCTTTGAAAATGTTGCTTAAACTGATGTCCTTTTCCAATGATTTATGGAAGTTTTTCTATATTAATCAGGGGCTATAGTCTGGTACTTCCTTATAAAAATGTGAAGAGTGTTTTCATACCTTGGCTCAGCCTGCTGACCCTCTCTCTCCTTAAACACTTCCATTCTCTGTGACTTCTGAAGTTATTAGCATTAACAGTAAACTGAAAATGTGATTGGCCTTATTGTACCAGACACGGAAAACCGAAATAATAATAATACCATTCATATTACATAGACATTTCCTTACTGAATCCACGTGAGGTCCCTCATTTTGTTGATCTAACTTCACAAAGTCCCAAGTGGATTAGTAGCTAATGTAAATACTAATTTAAAGTGAGAAGAAGTAGGGGAGGGAAGGATTGTCAACTTTCACTTCTTTCTAAGATAAGACCCTAAAGAAGATTAGACTTATACAGTCTCTTGTACAGACAACTACTTGAAAAACTTAAAAAACAGAAGACTTTATTTTTTGTCTGAAAAGTAGAGAAAAAGGAGTGGCAATCTCTAATCACTCTTTTGATAAAAGGTTTTTTTTTTTAAACTAAAATATATTAAAATTTAAAAAGTCACCTAAAGGTTTTAAATTAGGGTAGAATATGTTATTAGGAATAGCTTAACAAATTGCCAATTAATAATCAAAATACAAACCTCTTTGAGTATCACTATGTGCCAGGTATTCTTATAGTGCTTTGTGTAAATTAATTTAATGCCCATTTTTGTTCAATGAAACATGTATTTATACTACAAGTATTCTCATTCTTCAGGTGAGGAGGATAATGCATTCCGGGATTCATTACCTTCTCCCTAGTCAGTCACACAGCCATGAAGTGGCAAAGCTGGGGTCCAAGCCTGGGCAGCTGGTCCCAGGGCCCACAGGCTGAATTCCCCTCTGGGCTGCTCTTTAGTTAGGAACACTTTTCCTGGGAATTAGGACTTGGTTCAGAGAGTAGGATTTTTTTTTTTTTTTTTTCCAATTGAAAGAAGTTGGCCTAAATGATTTCTTTTTAAAAAAAATCATATTTTCATATGAAAATTCAAGATCGGTATTCTTCTCATTGCCTTAGTCCTTCAGTGTAACAATAGAAGTATAGAGAATATGTACTGTATGTCTGAATGATTCCAAACATATTTATTTAAAGTGGTGTTAAAAAGAGTTCAACTATAAATATTTCTAAATATGTGATTTTAGAACTGAAATTTTCAACTTTCACTTTTGTATTTAGCTTTATGTATACTAGATGAATATATACTTTAGAAAGATCAGAGTTCCATGAAAATACAGTTAAAGCCATAATTTACAGATGTCTTCATTTTCATTTTTTGATTGGATAGACTAGTGATTGATAAACCTCAATAGAACTTTTCTTTCTAATTTTGAAAGCAGCTGCGATATTCTTAGCTCCTGATATATTTTAAATGACTAATAGTATCATACACTCTAAGATCTCAAAGTGTACACCTATGTGTATATTTTGTAAGAGCTGTGAATTGGGTAAAGATATGAGGAATATTTTTCAGAAATGAATCTGATATGAAGTACATTTTAGGTTTTCGTACCTAAAATGTTCCTTTCTTAGGTTTTTGTACCTATTTCAAAAAATACTGACTTAACAAGTATGACATTTGAATTGCAATAAACCATTTTACTAATTCAAGATTTACCTAAATAAGGTTGGAATGATTAATCAATGAAAATCCTCTGTCCTTGGTATCATTAAAATTATATTCACTTGAATTATTCAGACTACTCTATGTGCAAAGTAGGACAGACAACCATGCAACTTTCCACGAACCTTGGAAGCAGTTAGGACCACTGTATTCCCACAAACTCTTTTGTATATCTAATTAAACATGACTGTTAGGGTCAGTTGTTTTATTTTTTATGGGCTTTGAGAATTTGATTTGACTATTTCGGAATCTCGAAATCATACACTGGCTCCTGAAAACTCATCAGAAAGTCACATTCTTTACATGTATAATTACTTAGTTTGGAAAATATGTTCTTTAAAACCACACATAATAGGTGCTTTAATTAGTGCACTTTGTTTTAATACATTGTGCTGCTCCAAGGAGCAGAAGATGCTTTTGATTAATTTGTTTTAGAGATATAACTTATAGCCTTAGAGATGTATCTATTTGTTGCTTGTGTGCTTAAACAGACCAATGATATTATTCTATTCATATATTAGAAATATTTCCTACTAAAGGTTTCAACAGAATTTTCTTATCAGGGTTAACACCAAGTTTCTTTTGAAATGTCAAAGATTCAGAACTTAGGTTTAAAAAAATATTTTAAAGCTAAAAAGGATGAAGATGTATATTTACACAATGGAATATTATTCTCTGGACATAAATATGAATGGATTGCAGCCAAAATAAAGATGAATAATAGAATTATTGGACATTATATGGAATGAAAAATACAAGCTGTAGAGGACTTAGTCCCATTTTTATAATGCTCAAATAGCATCAAAACTAAGCTATGTATTATTTAGTAATACACAAATAGGTGGTGAAATGATATTCAAAAAGGAGGCAAGAAAAATGATAAATGCAAAAATCAGGATAATGCCCTCAGTCGGAAGGCAGAGTTGGGTTTGGGGGGAAGGTAATAACGTCCTAGGGTTTAACTTAATGGTGGGACCACAAGAGTTAGTTTTATAATCATGGTTTGTAACTTACATAAACATATTATTTTGGAACCATCAAATACTACATAATAGAGAAACCTAAAAGACAGTAGTTAATTTTCTGCCTGTTCAACATTGTATTTGCCTTTGAAGAAACTAGTGAAGTGGGAAATTTAGGCAATTAAGTAGTTGTTACGTCTGTATGAGATCAAATCATAGGCTTACTGAACTTTTTTTTTTTCAGGCAGGGCATCCTGTCTTAAACCTTCATATTTTGTTCCACTATTTAATCTTCATTTCAAAGGGAAGATCACTTTTGAGCAATTTAAAGCACATAAGAGAAAACTAAATTTCACAAATATTTATTGAGTTCTCACATTACCTGTCAGATGACATTGGATACTGCTGAAGTCCCAGAGTAAGATGTATTTCTCCTCTTCAGGATCTTGAAGTTCAGTAGGGACATGAGACTGGGTGCATCTGACTATAATTCCAATTAGTACAAATTCTGAGAACACAACGTGTTAGGTAAATTTAAATGAACGGAGTCCTTGAGAATACTTCATCTCTTAAGAAAATGTGAATAAAGCATTATATCAGAGCTTGTGTAGAAAAACATGAGACTTTAATTTTGTCTACTCTTTTTGCTTTATTTCATAACCTTATATATTCTTCATCCTTAGGAATTTCTTTTTTTAAGTTATTAAAGAGTTAAAAAGGTTATTAAAACTTAATAAGTTTTAAGTTAGTAAAGGCAGCTGTCTCATTTCCATGAAACACTGAGATATAGCTATTCCAAAGGTATATTTATATCAGAGACTGTTGGCCTGGATGACATTATAATTTATTTTTATTTAATAAGTCCTTTCCCTTATTACAAGGGAAATAGAGGAAAAAAGGAAATGTAATAAGTCTAGGAATCAGTTTGATATGCTGAAAATAGCATCAAGACTTAGACAGACTTTGTTTGAATTCCATCTTTGACATTTTCTGTCTATATGACTTAAGGTAAATTATTTAACTTCCCCAAGCCTCAATTTCTTCACCAGCAAAATGGGGTTGATAATACCTCCCAGTCACAGCTGTGAGGATTAAATTTTATGATGTATAGAAAGCACCTAACCAACCTGACCTGTTATTTGTTTATAACCACTGTAATGCTGGATAGATTAAGGCCCTTTAAAGATAAGGCCTTCAGTGTATGCAAATTGGATTTTTTAAAACACTGAACCATTAATTCCCTAGTTCTAGAACACTATATGCCCTGAGTGACTGAATTCATAAGTGAATTAACCATTAAAGTTGCAAGTCGAGGATGTTTGAAGACTACTTTCTAATTTAGCTACCAGCAAATATCTTTTTAAACAAAAATGTGCAGTTATCTTTCTGCCCTGAACTGAAAGCTTAGGAAGAAGTTATGGAGAAGCCCAGACTACCTTGTCTCTGCAGCCTGGGATGGAATGGGGCACAGAAGGTAAATGATCCTTGTAGAGGGTGAAGAATCTGGGAGACTTTCCATCTGCTTCTGAATTAGATATTAACCTTGGCTTCATTATTTAGTTTGAAGTCCTGCCTGTAAATTCCAAAATATCAAGGGTATTTGTAATCAAACAGAAAGCAACACATGCATTCCAAATGATATTTGAATTATTTGCAGTTTGGTATTTTCTGCTCTTGCTTTGCCCTCTTAGAATGAATCACTGGAGTTGACTGTAGAAATGTCACTACTGTGTGCACAGCACAGTGCAAAAAATGTAGTTTACATTTCAATCTCTTTCTCCTGTCTATTCTGTTCAACCAACTTTCCAAAAAAGAACCATTCATGAAGTATTTTAAATTTGCAATGCTTTGCTACTTGTTTAGCAATGCTTGCGAATCTCTTCCAAATCTATATTTATATAATTATAATTAACCAGCTAAATTTTCTCTCATAGTATTTTTATTAATTTAGAAATATACATTTAATTCCTATTAAATGACTATCTCAATTTTTAAAGAGGTATAGGTAAACTTATTTCAATGATATTTAAATGTCTTTTTTGTTTATACCTTCTTAAATAAAATCACTACCCATGACCTAGTAATTAGAAGCATGTAAGGCAATTCTGAGTCTTTGTAAGCAAAGGTTTGGAAGGTTTTGAGTCTATCAAACATCACTACAAGCGGTTTGGCTCTTTTGAGGTGGGAGAGGGATGGTGAGAGGAAAAGATATTTAAAATAAATTTGGCTTTTTTTCACAAGTTAAATAATAGTTTATAATTCTAATTACACGTTAGTTTGTGACAATGGTTTGCTTCTTTAACAGCAAAATATTTCAGAAGTACTCAGGCAGACCTGAGAATTTTAATCCTAGGTTATTTGGAAAGTAAACATTTAAATATTTTAAAGGAACATTGATGATAGACAAACTTTGATGTCTGTTAAAAAAGTGATTCTGCAATTATCTGAAACTTAGCCAAATGTGCAACAGATACATCTCCTGAAGAGTGGCTTAAACCTTTGCTTTTAGATCCTGCTTTCTAGGAGCAAGGAAGGATCAGCTCACCATTAAGTGGTAGAACTTACAAGTTTGGAGTTATTTTTCTGTTTTCTGCCATACCTTAGCTGAATTTTAGAAATTGTATTAAATTTCATCTCATTGTAAAGGAAACATGATTAGCTGTGGAATTGCTGTATTGACTTACATGATTCCTTTGGGTTTCAAAGATTGCACCTTTAATCCTATGATGTCTTCTGTAGATTACCTATCTTGGCCTGGAGAAAATGGCATTTAGATGTCACCAAGCAATTCATAATCTATGGACTTGTACACATGTATAGAAAAAAATGTATGTTGAAAAGGAACTTTCAACATATTTATCAAGCCATTGGTTGCAGTAATATAACACATGATAATATTATTTCATACATGAAGAAACTTGGTACATATATCTAGGCCTCTTGTAGTTAAGAGGCAGGAATATTTAATTCAACTCTAGCTTCCAAATAAAATCATAATAGTAAAGTTATTTGGGAGTACAATTAATATTCGTTTCGTAACCTACTAACTTACTACTCAGAGTGTGTTCCATGCACCAACAGCATTGCTATTTCCTTGGAAATAGTTGTTAGAAATTCAGCTTCTCTGGTTCCAACCCAGACTTATTGAATCAGAACCTGCATTTTAACAAGGTCCCCAGCTAATTCATGTCTGCAAAGAAGTTTGAGAAGCACTGGTTTTATAGAGACTTAGTGGTCTTGTGGCACAAAATTGTTACTAAAGAAATGTGAAGATTGTGTAAATGTTGAAAGTATAATTAATATCCACATTAAAATATCTATATTTATAAGTTGTATTGTTTAAAACTGGACAGTTACTTAAGATGGGCTATGCACAAGCTTTTTAAACTGATAAGAGTGTGCAATAAAAGAAAGTATTAGTTAATTCAAGGTTGAATACTGGTAAAATTTGAAAAGACAGACTATAAATGATATGAAAATCAATAATAATTGATTGAATAGTCATTCAGTAATAATTCTAGATATGAAAACTAAAACTGTATAGCATGGTACCTATTTGTATTGGTCTATTTTGGGTAAAATTGAAAGGTAAAACTATATCTAACCTACTGATGAAGTAATGCGAAAAGAAATGGAAACTGCTTGTTGCAGCAACTGAAATTATGCCTCATTTCATCTAATTATATATTTAAGGAAATGAGAATAATGGCTTAGTTGTATATGGAACAAGCAGCAATTGTGCATATAAATAAAAAGTGAACATGGCTAACACTCATGACATGTTAGCCTTTCTGTGCTTTATACAACCCCTGGCATGACAGAGAGCTTTTTCTCAGGTTTAACAGAAATAGTGCTGTGGAGAATTCTGCCCTGGAAGGAGAAAAGGAGGCATATTGTGAAAGACTGCACCAGGATGGGTGTGATGGTGCTATTCCCAGGCTTCAGGTGGTGGGAATGTAGCTGCAGCAGTTCCAGTCCCATTATCCTCTCAAGCTGCCTTTGTTCCCAGCAAAAGTGTCACTGTGTCCTATTGGCTCACAGTCTTTTTGTTTGGTTAGAAAAGGTCATGGTCTGAGAGATGGGGAGGAGTAGATCTTTAAACAACCACAATAAAATAGGGCTTTGGTCCCCGAAAAAGGTATAATGCATTCCAGGCAGGCAATGAACACAAAATATCCAGTAGAGTAGGACTCAGAAAAATAAAATTATTGACTAAAACATGAGATATTCTGCTTTTTATAATGCAAATCATGTGGTGAGCTCATCAAATCAGCTAATATACTAAGTGGAAACATTACAGCGAACTTGTAGGAATTTTTATAAACATCCAGCTACCTGGGCTTTAGAAAAGTTGCTCTGGCACCAGAGTAACTTATGGGGCTGAGAATACTGATTATGATTACCTTACAACAATAGGAGTACTTTAAGAATTTATATATCATCAAAAGCCCTCTATTCAAGTAAGAGTTTAATCATTAGAGTTTAATTTGTAGTGAGTCTCATACATTTGTGCAATATAATGGGGAAAGTACTAGATAAAGATTTATTACATGACCTGGCTTCTTGACCTTTAACTAGCAAGTTACTTGGTTTCTGCTCCCTTATTTGTTAAGTGAAACTTTGGGGAAGATCTTTAAGATCCCTTCCAATTCTGTAAAACTTATGATAAAATTGTTTGAAGCAGCACAAATAAAATTAATATCAAGTACAGTAAAATTCCCTTTATATAGAGAAATACAAATGCAATCATTATTTAATGTTTATTTAAAATGTAGATGTATAGCATAGCTCAATGTATTAAGCATTTTTGACTCCCAAGAAGTTTATAAAATATATACACTTTCTAATAATTGAAATTTATCATTAGAAAGACACAAATCTAAGAAAATAACAGATTATTTTCTCAAGTTTTCTCTGCTAGGAAATTAGCAAAATTCAATTAGAAAATGGCGGTACTCATTTCTAAGACTATTTTTCCTAACAGTTATGTGGTGAAATAACTTTGAGATATTTTAAAGTAACCTTACTTATGATTGGCATATACATTGGTTTAAAATGATTAGTTTGAAAATGTACTGAATTTTTAATGAAACCACCTCTGATCAAGTATTGGATTAGTAGCATAATTCTTGACATTTTAGACAAAAATAGAACAGAGAAGTATAAACACTAATTATTGGTTGAATAGTAAAGTGGAACTGGGTAACTACCCAAGGAAAGCAGTCTATAAAAAGTCAGGCCCTAAAAGTGTCATTTGCTAAAGCCGTGGTTCCTAAAATTTTTTTGTTGAATACGTTTATTTGTAAAAAATACACATATACATATATGCGTACATAAAATATCTTTAGGATATAATTCTATTTATTAATGAGTAATATATACATGTCCTATATTATGTACATTGTAAAATATGCAAGGTAGAAATTTAAAAGGATAATGATGAAATGACTGATATTTTTAAAAGAATGTATTACTTTAATTCATGATATACACATTTTTTGTTATGACTAAAATATAGAAATGGAATAATGCTAACATTTTTGTGAAGCAATGCAATAGAATATGAATCATTATTTTTAGAAATGTAACTGTGAAGTACAGGAATTGAAAGTCTAGTTGTAAAGTTTGGTTTATTGGTTTTAATGGCTATCATAACTGAAAAATGATTCCTCATAAAGATATATAGATCCAAATGAAGAAAGAAAATTGTTGGCCAAAAATTATACCAAGGTTTTTTTTATTGAAATCCAGTTGATGAATTTCTATCTCAATTGAAGTCAATAAGTTGTTCTTATAAACTAATTACAGGGTGTTAGATTTATATATTCTTAACAACCTGGTTTAAAATCCTGTGAAACATGTCATACAATGAAGATATTTCTAAACATCTACTTTTACTACCTTCTCTTCCTAGTAATAACTTTTTTCAATAAACAACTGTTTTTTCATTTGGCCATAATCTAATCAGCAAACGTCTGCCTGGCACAGATGACATTTATGGTCACCCTCATCTCAAAACAAAGTATTATAAATATTCATTATGTTTTAAAAGTCTTGTTCTCAAATAATTAATTGCTTTGACAACATCCTGTCACACTTGGAAAACTTCTGGCTTCAAATTCCTTGTCATAATATTTTGCCTGTGATTAATGTAAACAATGACTTTGTGTGTGCTGCTATTGCTGTATCCTAGGTTTGCTTTTTTTTTAATTCTAGGCAGACTTACGCCCTGTCATTTGTTAAACAGTCTTTTCATAGAATATTATCTTTTAAGGAGCTCATCTATTGTTAAGATTATAAATTCTCTAATGCAACTTTCTCTTAATGGTTAATAATAGAAAGTAGAACATGTATTTTATTGAAACAATCTAACTAATACCCCAATCTGAGACATGTTAGAGACACTTATGTTTGAGTCTGCTGTGTAGCAATCCTACCACTTAAAAAAGAATGAAAGTGGTGACAATGGAATAGAGGTCTTTTTCAGTGGAACAAGATCACGATGGTAAATTATACTCTAACAAGGATACACAATATAGAAACGTGTAAAGCAATGATCACATTGCTTTTTCAGTGTTTTTTTGTTGTTGTTTTTGTTTTGAGAATAAAGTAAGACAGCTCTTTTGGGTAGATTCACAGAAACATGGAAATTTTGAAATGACATATATAATTTTTGAAGACATCTTGAAATTTTAGTTCCTGAAAAAGATGAAACAGGAAATGTTTTCTTAATAGTACACTGATCCCTTATAGTTTAAATAACCTGAAAGGAGGCTGTCTATATTTTATATGCTGTTCATTTACATGCATATAGCTATAATTAAATATAGACTTCCTTAGTTTCAGTTAGAAATTTGGCTGCCTTCCCAGCAAAAGGCAAGTATATGAAACTGAATTTCCTCATCTGTTTAAACAAGTTGGCCTTCTCAACCCTTAAAATATATATGTATATATTTCACGATAACACATCTTTTTACTATATTTGATAAATTTACACTCAGAAAAACAATCTGTATTTTGACTCTGGTAATTAATAATATGTAGTCTTGTGTTCTAAGCTAGACTTTTTTGCAACAAATGGGCCAAATTCTCAGGTCACTATACAAGCAATGGTCAATTGCTTCTTTTTCTGGAGTACATATTCTGTACCCTGCCCTTTCTTATTTTTTTAAAAAATTAATTAATTGACTTATTTATTTTTGGCAGTGTTGGGTCTTCATTACTGCACGCGGGCTTTCTCTAGTTGCGGCGAGCGGGGGCTACTCTTCGTTGCGGTGCGCAGGCTTCTCATCGCAGTGGCTTCTCTTGTTGCGGAGCACGGGCTTGAGGCACGCGGGCTTCAGTAGTTGTGGCTCATGAGCTCTAGAGTGCAGGCTCAGTAGTTGTGGCACACGGGCTTAGTTGCTTCACAGCATGTGGGGTCTTCCTGGACCAGGGATCGAACCCGTGTCCCCTGAATTGGCAGGCAAATTCTTAACCAGTGCACCACCAGGGAAATCCCGTGCCCTTTCTTACTGAATAAGTTGTTAAGGTAATTACTTTCATCATTTTTACTTCTTATTTAACAAATCTGAATATTTTATAGGACATGTTATAATAGTAATGCGAGGCTTTGTGGAGGATATGAAACTATGGAGAAGAGCCAGCATGTTGTAGAGAAAGGAGAGCAGGTTTAAAACCAGACTCTAAGTTGAAACCTGAATTTCTCACTTGGTAGCTGTGAAACTTTAGGAAAGTTGCTTACCTTGTTTAAGTCTCAGTTTGCACATCTAGGAAGGGAAGTTAGGTATTAAAAGAACTAAATTATAGGATATGAAAAGGGGTCCTCACAGGAGGTAATCAAGAAATTGTGTGTGTATCTTACTGTTATAAATTCAATGAAAATTTGAGCCAATTTTTTTTTTCTCTTACTAAAATGTTAAATATGGTATTTATCTTCCTTTATCTAAGTCCAGGCATTCCAGAAAAGGTTTCCAACTGTAGATATATTGTACTTTAAAACAGGCAGCATGATGTGCTTTAGTCAAGAAACAGTCAAGTGGGCAAATACAGTTTTGACTTTTAAACCTCTGCTTTAATTACTGAAAATGTGTTGCTTTCTAAGCAGATGTCGAGTCATATTTATTAGCTTCTTCTGAAGTATTGTATGTTACTGGCTGAGATTTTACTCAGTGCCTTTTTGTTTCTCAAGCGATATTTGGCTACTTAATAAAGGATCTTATTAGCAGGCTAAAGATACCTTAAAAGATATGTGTAGCAGAGAGCAAGTTTCAGTTCCAATAGTCATAGTGCATGTTAACTATTTTTTCTTGCACAGTTCTCACAGTTAGGAATTGACTCCCTGTGTCTGTTATCTCCCATACAATTATGTGATTATTTTAAACTGCAACCTTTTCAACCTAAAGCTAATCTTTAGCCATAAAAGAATAAATGTTTATTTCTTACAAAAAGAGCCATTATGAATGTTTTTTTAGACCCCAAGTGCTTTGAGTTATTAAGATTGCAAGATAAAGTGTTTAGTGGAGTGTCTTGTTGTTAAGATAAATATGTTGGCAATAAAGTTTTCAAAAAGTACTATAGCAAGTGTTCATTTAATTGTAGTTAGAGAAAACCGTCACTGTTAATGTATTGCAGCATTTAATGACACTTCTGAGTGTGATAAAAGCAAAAAGCACTTCCATTAGCTAAAAAGGTGGAAATGGGTTTGGGTCCTACTTACTATTTAGGAGCATTACTTTCTCATGTACTCTGTTTGAACTTTTAGCATGTATAATTTTGTTGTTGTTAAATATGTTGTCAGCTAATCAGCAAAGATTTATTGCACACCTTTTCTGCAGTGTATGTTATGGTAGTTATGCAGAGCACAAAGACTGTAAGACAAAGTAAATAGCTTCCCATCACATCGGAGAGGTAATAAATTCTCTGCATGAAACAGATAGCAATAGTGGCTGATATATGAGTAAGTGACGAACAGCATTTCCCAAAGAATTCTATGAAATGCTATTTCCTTGAAATGCTTTGAGGAAAACATTCTATTGCCAAATGTGTTTGGGAAATGTGACCCAATATATATGTCTTTTAGAGATTTACAGTACACTCTAGCATATTAAAGAGTCTGAGAAGGCCTGCAATAAAGAAGCCAGCAAGAATTATTTGGATAAGCAATTTTCCAAGCTTATTTGACCATGTCCCGAGTATCTCCTATAGGAGCCTGCTTTAGAAAATGCTCCTTGATTTAGAATCTAATTAATCCAACAGAACATCCCCTTAAAGCATGGGAAAGCTTACTTTCTATGATGAAATGCTGATGTAAAAACAGTCATATTAAAAAATACATTATTGAGGGCAGTGGAAATTGTTACAACTTTTTGGGAGATAAGTTTGGCAAAACATGCAAAAATATAAATGCCCTTTAGCTTAGAAATCATACTTCTAGGCATTTACCTATGTTTGAAAGCTTTTAATGGCCACGCCTTACTTCTGAACTAAGGATAATCTCATCAGCATGCCGTTCAGTATCCTCCACAACATTTCTCAGCACACCTTGGGATATACCGGCATACACAAGATGTGCTGCCGAGATGAAAAGTAGAGACAGATTTATGGAGGCTGGAAAGGTTGGAAGAAGTTTCATGGAGCAGGTGGGACTTAAATCAGCCTCAGTGGATGGGCAATATTTTGATAGAAGAGGCATCATTCTACAGTTGATACTGCAGATTCCAAGTCCAAAATGAGCAGTTGGCACATTGTGAAGTTAATTAAAGACTTTTTTGGGGCATGGGGGTGGGCGCTAATGGCGCTACTAATATGCAGCATTTGAAGAACTTTATTACATCTTACTTAGTCCACAAAACCATTACATGCAGCGAATGTTATTATTTTCCTTTTTTATGTACATAAAGAGACTGAGATTTCATATAATCTTCCTTGGGTTATACTGCTAATGAATGTTAGGGATTCATAACCCCATCTCTTAGTCTGCATTTTGGTCACTTCCTTGTATTGGTATAGAAAGGTAATCTAATTAAGCCCCAGAATACAAAATACCTTCTCTATCTCATTCTTAAGGGAAAGTATGATTTCTTTTCTGTCATACTACTACCCACATTTTTTTTTTTTTTTTTTTTTTTTGATAGTACGTGGGCCTCTCACTGCCACGGCCTCTCCCGCTGCGGAGCACAGGCTCCAGACACGCAGGTTCAGCGGCCATGGCTCATGGGCCCAGCCGCTCCGCGGCATGTGGGATCTTCTCGGACCGGGGCACGAACCCGTGTCCCCTGCATCAGCAGGAGGACTCTCAACCACGGCGCCACCAGGGAAGCCCCTACCTACATTCTTTGACTGAGTTATCGATAGGATATAAAATAATAGAAAGCATTATGAATCACCCCTGTTGCTTGAGTTACGATTTTAGATATGCATAAAAAAGTATCAAACTGTAAATTTTGAACTTCTTTTGGTTCACAGTGGAACCAGTCAGGTTGCTTATCTGAGCCTTTATTTGACTCTCTCTTAAGGAATTTTATAAATTCCTATTTCTGTAGAGTACATCTGGAACAGTTTTGATGACTTGCCTGTGTTTTTCTTTTAGTACAATCAGCTAGAATTGAAATTGAAGTTTGGTTTATGACACAGGCTAATCTATGTATTCTCTACCGCAGAATATGTGAGAAAGATATGTATCTGAAAACAATGACTGGAATATATAAATTGCCTCAAAAATCACAGGGAGCCTCTGAGGATTCCAAAGTTATTCTGACTTTTTCTTTTTAGTCCAGTGTTATTAATAACCTGTTAATAGTGAGGATCATGTTTAGAAAACCAAAATAATAATAATATTTGAAGTTATTATTTTCTACATTATTATAAATGGAAGAAAAATATTATTCATCCCATAGAATTCTAAATAATTACCAATATTTTTCATGCTTTTTCTGAATTTTCATAATTTATGAAAATTTTCATAATCTATTATCCAAGGGATTTTTTCTCTAACATTAAGCACTTTCTTTAGTGTTTGTATATTGTTTCATACATCAAACTAATACATGAGTTGTTTGATAGAGCTCATAAGCACTAGAAGTAATAGGTACAGAGGATGGAGTAGCAATTAATAAACAGCTACTATATGTTTAATATTATAGGTATTGAATAACCAAATAAGGACAGGAAGAAAAAGGTACTTAGGGAAGAGAATGCAATCAAAACACTAGTTATTTTATGCTTCTGAGGTTCTCAAATCTCACTGGATGTAGTAAAAATGTCAGGGACTTCTTTTTTCTGGTGTCCAATTTCATTTGGCATTTTGTTTGCAACTCCTTTCTGAGAAGATGTATTTGATAGTAAACAATCTAAATAAGAATTTTTAAAATGCAAGCAGGGACTTCCTGGTGGTCCAGTGGTTAAGGCTGGCTGCTTCCAATGCAGTGGGCATGGGTTCGATCCCTGGTCAGGGAACTAAGATCCCATATGCCATGTGGCCTGGGCAGAAAAATAAAAAATGAAATTAAAAAAAAAGAATGAAAAAAACTTGCAGACAACGAAGTGATCACATAGACTAAGAGTAAAACACAACCTCCCAGCTATTCTCAATGTACATACTGTGCAATGAGAAATGACATTTTTACAGTACCACTAGCAGAGCAATGTCTTGAGGTCTTAAAAAAAACCCTCAATTTTGTTTACGATTGTTTTCATGGAAAATATATCCAATTATATTAAAAGTTTTCATAACTACTAATTTATATATTCATGATGTACCATGCATTGCTATGCCATGTTTTGCAACAAAGAAATTCAATTTCTAGAAAAGAAATTTTTTTCCAAAGTTAAAAATAAAGTTTATTAAATAAAAAAAGCAAAATTGTAATATTTGACCATGCTAGTTTTTTCTCAGATAATTATACATAACGTGTTTTCAGAAAAATAAGATTTCTAGAATAAAAGATTTACACCCAATTCCTATAATTAGTTTCTCTAAAGAAATCAAAGCATAAAAATTACTATTTCAAAGATAAATGCTCAATTTCTAGTAACTAGAGTTGCCACATCTATTCTGGCTGAGAAAAGGAAACTATTGTATAGACTAAACTTCATCTAGTTTTAATAGACTTTGTGTTTTAATAGCAGGTCAGTTTACTGGGATTTATTAAAAATAAAATTATAAAGACAAATCATTAATTTTATTAGCAAATGAACACTTATAAGGTTTTTTCCTGTGTGTTTTCAAAAGCATTATTTTATGGAACCATTAAAAGCATCTTCATGCAAACTTCTGTGGGTTTTTTTGGTTGTTTATTGTATTTCTGTTCTCAGATATTTTACTGCATTAATTGGCAGAACAAAACTATTTTCCATAATGATTGAAGTTTTTAATCTTCAGTTTTTCAAGTTAAAGTTTGATTAAGTTAAATAATTGGTTAAAAATTAGCAATGTATTGATTAGAAATTGAGTAGACTTGTTCTAAGATAAAATTAAGTGAAATAAAATAACAAGGTACTTTTAATTTAAAGCAGTTATACAGAGGATAAATGTCTAGTTTTCTTAATACTAAATTAGAGTTATTCTGAAATAAGTTGTGATGTGAGGTAAAATAACTACTCCTCCCTCTTTTTTTTTTCTGGATTATGCATTTTGGAGAGATGATAGGAAATAACCAAATAAAAGGAGCTCAACTTAATTTTAATCCACATATAAAATAAAGAAAGTTTGACATTTAAAGTAAGACAGAGTATCTTTTATATTTAATGAGATTTCAGTGATTATGTTGGGCATTTGTTTTTATGAGTATTCTGAAGATATTATGGAGAAAGTGTCTCCTTAGAAATTCTATCAGTGTAGATTAGATATGTACCTCACATGTCCTTAGAAGCTATCAGAATTTTAGGGCTAAAAGACCAGTTTGAACAAACTCTCTAGAAACTAATTACTTAGGGTCTTTTGCAGCAATTTAAACCATGAAGTTAATTTTACTCAGTTTCTTAAAAGCAACTGTCATCTTTGATGCCAGGGCTTTGTCCCAGCTGATTTTTCTGCTTGACAGACCAGATCCTCTCCCCTTTCCTGCCCCTTTCATTTACCTAGTTACTGTTCATCCTTTAGGTAGATTTGTATTAGTCTGGATCAGCTAGATGGTGATGCATTAAAAAAGAAAGACCAAATCTCAGTGGCTTAGCATAACAAACATTTATTTCTCACTCACAAGAGCCTGTTGTCGATGGAGGTGGCTGTCATGGGCAGTCATGTCCTTCATGTGATCTCTTTGTCTTCCAGTTGCTTCCATCCTGTTGTACCTCCATCTTGACACATGATTCTGCAATAGGAAGACTACAGGGAAAGAAAGCATGAAAAATTAGGCAATGCTTTTTTTTTTTTTTTTTTTTTTTAGGCAATGCTTTTTAAGTACTTCTTTCTGGAAGTGTTAATTTGCCCACATATCCAGGAAGGAGAATGCTGGTAGGCATTAGTAATATCTACCAAACATAAACATAGCTTAAATAAAACATTTGTGCATCTTTTCTTGACCAACTGCCCTCTCCCCTGATCTTCTCCAGAAGCTCTCTTAACATTTTGTTTTTTATTTTTCATAGTCATTATCATAATGAATTGTTTCATTGTCTGTCTTTTCCCATCTAGACTGTAAGCTCTGTGACTTCGGGAACTACATCTATTTTTGCTAACAATTTTATTCACAATAACTGGCATATGATAAGCAGCTACATATATATGTTGTTGAATAAATGAACTAATGGTTTTCCATGACCTGCAGTCTTCCAGTTAGAATGCTCAGTGATTAAGTTGGATCTGTGTTAATTTCTTTTGACTCTCCCACGGTTTCATGTATGATGGTGTGTACATAGTATGCAATAAGCTAATTATTTCTTAATGGATGAATCAAGTATTTATTTAGTAAATATTATGTTCCTAACACTATTCGAAGAAATCTAAGGAAGGGATATTTCAGTGCAAGTAGGAGGAAATGGTTGCTCTTGGCAGCCAGATAATTTTTCTTTAAGATATTTCTTCCCTACCCAATTAACAAAACACTTTTTGTAGATCTGCTATGATAAGACTATACTAGGAGCTTGCTGGAAGGAAATGGGAGAGGGGATTCAAAGATGAATGAGGCAAGATCTCTGTCCTGAAAGAGTTGACCACTGATTGGGGATAAGATGTAAATACAATCAGAACTGTTGCAAAAAGCAGTATAGCATAAGGGATAAGAGATAAGACTATGATTCATAGATCAACTCTAAACAACATCTTCAAGTTAGAGTTATCAGGGAGCATTTTATGGAGGAAGTAGCATTAAATCTGAGCCTTAAATGCTTGGGCATGTTGAGGAGGGTGGAAGGCCATTCCAACAAAGGAGAAAATACAGAGCCCCTCTATTATATACTCACTGATTAAATTGTGATAAACATGGGTGGTGCCCATCAATATTCTCAGTTCTTTTCTTCTTGCTGTAAAAACAGAAGACAATGTTTCTTAATTCTTTAAATGTTAGGTGGAGTCACAGGCTAATTCCAGAGCTTTGGTAATAATTCCCCTTTTACTTTTTAAATGTCTGATAGCTTTAAAGGACCAATTCCTGAACTTCAGAGAACAGCAAGCTGTTGAAATCATTCATACATTTTAATTCTCTGGTTTTAATTTCCTTATGCTTTAGGATGAGTCAGGCTTCCCTGTTTTCCTATACCCACTTCATACAAAATGTGTATTGTGAATTTCAAACATGACGTGGGTGAGCAACTTTATGAAAATAATGTGCGTGTATAATTACACACTGTCAATTCTGTTATATGAGGGATGATTATCAAGTTCACATGTTAATCAGGTACATAGTTTCCCATTTTCTCTTCCTGAGTATTAGTGCTGTTTTAAGGACTATATTATGTGGTGAATAAAAAGAGAGGAAAGCAAATACCACTAGTGCAGTAGAAACTGTGACATAGTGCAGGATAAAATAAAGTACAACAAGAGGCATTGAGATCGTGGAGGTTAGGGTGCATGAGCCAGAAGATGAAGCTGGGATGATGGCTGGAAAAGCAACAGAGTAGAAGTGATTCTCTAGATGTGTGCACAGACCAACTATTCTATCTTGGACTTTCTCTGCCCAGTCTCTGCACATGGCTCACTTCCTGTTATCCTCCACAATTACCCTTGACCTTAGTTCAGAAAAGAGAGCTTTTCTCGCTGTGATCTTTATTCTTAGTAGGGTAATCATTTGCTTCAATTTTCACTTTTATAACATAATTCATGATTTAATAACTTTATATACTTTTAAAAACTGATACTTATTGACAGGGTTTTTTAAAAAATAGAAAATTAAGTGGTAGCATTGTTATAATTTCTAATAATCATGGTAGGTATATAAAACTATACACGATTGCTTATTGTTAAATGTTAGACCAGAAAGAAAATAAGCATAAGTCAGTGTGTTTCAGCTCGTTTGTTGAGATACTTGTTGGATAATCCAAAGACATGAAGGTAGATGCTCTATTACATTCTCTCACCTTACATATAGAGGATTAAATAATGGCTGATATATTAATTAGTACTAATTTTCTAATTCCAGATGTGTAGCTGGAGAAAGTAATTTTCTTCTACAGATCTTTCTCAACTTACGATGGGGTTTTGTCCAAATAAATGCATCATTAAGTTGAAAATATCGTGATTCGAAATGCATTTAATACACTTAACCTACCCAACATCATAGCTTGACCACACCTACCTTAAAAGTACATTATTAACCTACAGTTGGGCAGAATCATCTAACACAAAACCTATTTTATAAAAAAGTGTTGAATATCCTATGTAATTTATGGAATACCGTACCGAACGTGAAAAGCAGAATGATTGTGTGGGTATAGAATGGCTGTAAGTGGATCGGTTGTGTACCCTCGTGATTGCATGGCTGACTAGGAGCTGTGGCTCCCTGCTACTGCCCAGCGTCATGAGAGAGCATCATACTGTATGTCACTAGCCTGAGAAAAGATCAAAATTCAAAACTTTAAGTATGGTTCCCTCTGATTGTGACTTGCCTTGGCACCTTTGTGAAATTGAAAAATCAATAAGTTGAACCAACATAAATTGGGAACTGTCTGTGGGTGGGTGGGCTTCATACAGGGGACGTAGACTCAGAACTAAATGCTGCCTACAGCTTCTCGTGGCATCCAGAAAGGATGATCCCTGACCAGAGAGGTAGGTAAGGGTTACAATGTCTCATCCGGACACACAGATTTTAGCACAAGTTAATGGCTTAGAGGGAGTACATGCAGTGACCCTCCTCAGGCCATGGGCTCTGTAGAAAGCTGTGTCCTCTCCTGGGGTTCAGAGAAGGCAGCTTCTCTTAGCAAGTTCCAGTGGGTACACACCAGTGTCACAGATCTGACCTGTGTCCCATCGCCTCAGGCTATCCCAAAGTAAGGGCTTTCAGGTTCTCTTTCTATTGGGTTCAAGAAAGTGTGGCCTCTACTCTTTTAGAGTGGACAGATCAAAGACATCAGGTGTCCAACACATCAAGGATGGCACGGTGGCCTAAGTGTGTCCCCTATCCCCTAACCCCAAGCAAAAAACAATCTGCTCAGCCCTTTAGAAGAGTTAAAACTATAAACCAGTCACACACTTAGACACAGAGTACTGCAATCCAAATCAAAACTGCTATATTATGATCAAACTCAATCAACTAATTTTAGATTAGAGGCCTGTAGACAGTAAACGAAAAGAAGTCTCCATACAAAATGGTATCTGCTTAAGAATCCTCTAAAGCTCAGCAAAAGAGGATGGTTTCAGGGACCTTTTATCAAGGCAGATATATTATGGTGACAATAGCGTCGGAACTAAAATGTGGAATGAAAATTGACTAAAAAGTCCATTTTCAACTAAAAAGTCAATTTTCAGTTAGCAGAAGGGGTGTCTTCTCAGAACATGTCAACCGCTTTTTGATTTTGTGATTTTGATGAAGGCCAGTCTTGCCTGTTGGTTTGCATCGCTTTGTGGATAATGTCAAGCTGTGCACAGAGGTATTCCTGGTGCTCTTCGGATCTCATTAGGAACAGATGCCAGCAGTGGCCACATCTTATGAGTTCATTTAAGGACGTGATGGCTCATATTTTAAAGGCACAGTCCAGATGCACAGTTCAGTAACATTCTGTAGAAAATAATAGGAAAAGAGGTGCTCTTTCCTTACCCACCCCACTCTCTTCCAAGGAAAATTTAGCAAGTGGCGACTGGTGGGTAATTATGTGTTTAAACCTTCCCTGTAGAACAAGACTTTATATTAGAGTCCTTTAAGTAGGTAATTCTTCCAAAGAGCAGTTTTAATTGACAGTGTCTTCCAACAAAGCGTGGAGAGGACACGTGGAATTGGTAGGTATGTGGGCTGTGGCATCAGACTGCCGATTTGGTTTCCCAGCTCTTCCACTCAGTGTGATGGGTCATTCTGCACAGTTTCCTGAACCTACCTTTACCTCAGTTTCTTCAGCTGTAAAATGTGAATAATCATAAGTTCTTGCAATGAAGATTAAATGAGCTAACGCATATAGAGTGCCTAGGAAGGGGCACTCAGGTCGCACCTAGTAAATATTAACTATGATAGTATTACTTAAGTATATTTGAAACCTATGGGGCCATAGATGTTGGAATTAAGAATATTTTAGATTTTAGAAGTTACCTATACTCTGTATTATGGAATACCCACTTTAGGTTCTGGGACAGCAGCTTTTAATCAAACACTTTGATATGTCTGCAGCAGAATCTGTACAATATTCATACGACATGGGATGAATAAAAATTATAAAGAAACCCAGGTCAGTTCAAGTTTGGTTTTGCTACGAAACAAGTTACCAAGAAAACCTTTTTTTTGGTTAGAGATTTTTTTAGATTTTTAAATTTCAGATAAGGAATTGTGGATCTCTATTATATTTTCTTATGTCCCTAAGCCAAAACAGACACAACAACGGGATGACAAGCATCCTTGAAAAGACAGGAGCAGACCCATTTTCTGTGGTACTTAAAGTATTGCTGATTCAGGCCTCACTGTGGGGTAAGGCTGGCTTATATGAGGGCCCTAATATTCAGTTTGGACTGAACAGATATCACACATGGAATGAAAATGTGTGATATTTCCCACTAAAATCTCTCTGCTTGATTTTCAAAAAACATGTTCTTACAATCTGGTCTTGCTTCACTACTTCAGAGATTTTCCTCTATAAAAGACAGACAGGGCTGCTTCCAGCTGGATCTCATGTCCACAGAAGTATCTGGCTTTGCTTAACCCATTTTCTTCCAGAAAGCTACAGGGCTCTACTGATACCCAGAAGCAGGGGCTAACCCCCCATGTTCCATGCCTACATCCAGGTCTGACATTGTTCCGTCTTGCTCGCTATAGGCAAAGGTAATGCCTACGTATGGTCGTGTGGACATTGAGGTTTACTTGAAATTTTGATTTGAAGTTCTAGCTAAGAAAATGCCAAACGTCTACCTAATGCTGGTATGTCCAGAAACCATAACTCATTTTGTTTCTTTCCTCCATGCTGTATATTTACTATATGATGGTGTTACTAATTTATGGCATTCTTTTGGTTATGAAATTTAAGGTAAGATAAGGAAAGGACTTTATATACTACTCAACTAGCACTGAGAACAGTTAATTTGCTAAACGTGAGGTTGGGTGATGCTATGGCTTAGTCTATGAATATCTTCTCTTACGGGCAAAATCTATGTCTTTCATTTCGTCTGATTAATGGTCCAGATGGAGTGTTAAGCTGGATTTCTTTCTCATCAGCAAAAAGCTGGAGTGCCTAGGGGCCCCATGCTTATAGACATTGAACTTGCATTATCATTCATTTATCTTTTTTCTCTGTAAATTTCAAAATTCTCTTGGGGTTCACTGATGATGGCAAAACTCAAAATACAGTTCACACAATTCAATTTATGTGTCTCCTTCTTTTTTTTGAGCTTCCTTGCAGAAGAACACCATCAGTGATTTAACTTTGTAGAATTTTGCTTGACATTTAGAAAAATGATGTCTAAATGAAGGTATTTCCATCCAACAATTCCATTATAGTCTCCAAGGCTCACCACTCATTAATTGATTTTCTAATTGCTTTATGAGAAATTGTTATTTGATAGGTTTTTCTTTCTAAAGTCATTGACAGTTGCTAATTTGCTTACTAGATAATTTAAGATAAGTTACATAATTTATCTGAGCATTTACAAATAATTTCAACATGCTGAATTCTGAATTGCCCTTGTGATATAGTGTTCTCTGTTGATCTATTTTTTGATATTCATTAATTCAACCATTTATTCAACAAACAAGTTTTGAATGTTTATGATGAGCAAGGCATTGATCCAAGTACTGTGAAATCTATAAAAAGAGTTGTTGTCCTAAAGGAGCTTATATTCTATTAGGGGTAGAAGACTAAGGTAATTAGAATTCAAGGTCGAAAGTGGTAAATGCAGAGGACTTGGCAAAGGCCTGTGGGAGTTCAGAAGGATGGAGATCATTTCTGGGTGGGGATTTAAAAAATGGTTTAATGGAGGAAATTGCATTATGTGGCATATCAAAGGATAAATACAATTCATTTTTCATTAAAAATCAATTAAAATATTACCTTTTTTTGTCCATCAAGAGAAGACTGACTAAGAAATAATGATACACTTCTAAAATTAGACTGATGTTAAAAATATTCAACGACCAGTACAATGTGTATGCTGACAGTTCAGAATAGATGTCTGACTTTTTAGAATGGACAGCTGCCATCCTATGTGCAATACTGGCTGAATATGAACCTTATCTACAATAGAATATATAATAATTAAAATAATGATGCAAATTTACATTTCTTAACATGGAAAGATGCCTGCAACATGTTGTTGCATAAAAAAGTCAAGTCAAACAGTAGCATATATAGTATGATCTATTGGTATAAAGTTATATACATATGTTGATATCTGGAGAATTGTCTGAAAAGATGTTCAACAAAAGTTGACTAGCATTTCAAATGACTTTTACCTACTCTTTGTATTTTTCTATTTTCTTTGAATCATTTACAGTGACTATGAGTCAATTTTACAAAAGAAATCAAGTAATTTAAAAATCATTGTGTCAGAAGTCATTATGAACACTATTTTAACCATTCGTGATAAATTAGTGAAGAACATGGCAATTAGAAGGAAATTATGGCTATGTTTGTATATTCATGAATCCAACTTGGTGGGAGCAGAGAAAGGATGAAAAGATGGTGAAGAAAAGAGATGACATAAAGTCGGAAAACTAATTGTTGGAAAATCCTGGAAAGCCTTAAAAATACAAATTTGACTTTATGTAATTGGCAAACGTAGAGAGGGGAAATTGTGATTTTCGAGCTGAGTAATGAACACTAAAAAATTCTTCATTTAGAAGTTGTTCTGAAAACAATCTTTAGAAGGGATTTTTGGGGACCGATACTGGAATTAGGAGGAATACTTAAGAGGTTAATGCAACAACCTACAAGGGAGGCAAGGAGGACATGGGACTTGACAGTGACAGTAGACATGCAAGAGAAACATAGATACTAGAATTTTTTTGGAGAGAGGAAGAACAGAACTTACACAATGTCAAGGTCAGGAAAGCAAAGGAGAAAGAGTCACTGACTAAGACTAGTGGTGTTAGTCTAAAGAAAGAGTATTTTAAAAACTACAGGTTTATGAGAAAAGTTCAGAGAAATTAGAGAATGTTAGATCTGGAAGTCACCCTTTATTTCTTCTCTCTAATTGTATGTCGGAAAATGAAAGGGAGGTTAAGTGGCTCTCAGCAAAAGTTTTCCAGTTAAAGGTTGAGTTTAGATACATTGAGTTTGAAGTGTCATAGGATATTGAATTGGGATATATGATAAACCCTTTAGAAATATGGTTTGAGAGCTCCATCAAGCACCATCTTTCCCTTTAGTAAAAATTAATGACTCCTCTGTGGTCCCATAGAATTATGCATAGGTATAACATTTACTAAATTATATTTTATTTATTCATATTATTGGTTTCTATTGATATGTATATCTTGGAAAGGAAGGGACCATGCCTTATTCATTTAAAAGGTATGTATACAGTGCTTGATCCAGTGCCAGTACTGTAGGCACTCAAAATTGTTTAGTTGAGTAAATAAGAAAGGTAGCAAGGAACATATAGGTTTAAGAGTTTTCCTAGAAGTTGTAATAGAACCTATGGGGTGAAAGTCCTCAAGGGAGAGCATATAATTATAGAAGAGCTCCCTTTGGTTGAGCTCACCCACCCACATGGGTATAGGTATATTACTTATTTACTGGAGACTTCCAAATGTATATTTATAGCTCTCATCTCTTTCCTGCACTAGAGATAAACCAAACTGCATTCTGAATAATCCCCTTAAATCAAGAATCGCAACAATGAATGAGTCATACCTCTCCCTATTCAGTCTGATTCTCCTTCCTAAGTCTTGTTTTGGTTGATTGCACTCCAATGCAATTTATCAGAAATCTGGGAGTTGGGATTTTCTCTTGCCTGCAAAACTAATTCTTCTTCTATTAAATGTACTTCCTGAACATCTCATAACTGTATACTTCCCTCTGCCCTCACATTCTCCTGCTGCTCCTCATTGATTCCAGTTCTCATAATTGATCAACTGGAACACTGCAATAACCCACCAACTTGTCCTCCTCGCCTCCAGTTTTACCTGTGCCCTAAGCCCCCACGATTAAAGAACAGAATTATCTTTATAAAACACAAATATAATTTTATTTCTTTCTTTAAAAATTCAGCAATGGTTCTAAATTGCTCAGATTACAAACCACACACCTCTGTGTGGCAGGGTGTCTGCTGTGTTTTGGTCTGTCTCTCTAATTTCATTACTTTTACTCACCTCTCCAACTGTACTAACCTAGTCACAGATCAAACACTCCATGCAATTTTGTACCTTGTTAATTCCTCTCTTTGGAATGCCCTCTCTCCTACTCTGAAGAATTTCTGTTCCTCTTCAAGAGCAAGCTCAATTACCATCTCATCTGAATAAGCGTTCTCTGACCTCTCCTGATAGAATTGACCCACAGTCTTATGCCCTGAATGTACTTTATGCCATGAATAGTTCCTATCATACGTTATTGCATTTATATGCCTATAAAAGAGGAGTTTCTACTGTGAATTCCAAGAGAGTAGAGACTATCTTAGTCATCTTTTAGTCAGGCACCAGGTGCAGTGCCTGACAGATATCGAACATCTAATAAATATTTATCAGCTTCTGCATAGAAGGATGCTGATGACCGAGAAGAGATTATTTTTTAATTAGGTTCTTATTTGTGACCTTAATATAATACTTTTAGGAGAAGGTAAGGATAGGGACAGATTTTAGAAGTTTAAGGAATTATAGAGTGAAGAAACAGATTCAGTGAATGTAGTTTAAAAAATAATAGGATGGAATCTCAAAGGCATATCAGAGTCCCAAGTCCCAAGAGATTTTGGATGGGAAGATATAAAAGAGAGTATGGGCTGTTGGAAAGAAACCAATGCAATGAGTTTTTAGAATATAGTTCTATATGAGGAAGAATATGGTTCTATATGAGGAAGAAAGGATGAAGGTGAAGAGGGAGAGGACTTTGTCTTTTTTTTTTTTTTTTTTTTTGCCATGCCTCAGGGCATGCAGGGATGTAGGATCTTAGTTCCCCATACCAGGGATGGAATCCATGCCCCCTGAAGTGAAAGTGTGGAGTATTAACCACTGGACCGCCAGGGAAGTCCTGGACTTTGTCTTATATCTTTGTATGTTTAATGTTTTTCACATTAGATTATTCAATGTATTTACATAGAACTGTAAGAAAGGAAAAAGGGTGAATATGAGGAAAACAAGGAAGCATGGAAAAGACATAGGGAAGAGATGTTAAGAGTGGATAAGTTGAGTAAATTGATATTTAAGACGAAATGAACAATTAGGTCCAGCTTATCTCAAACCTTTCCATGAAATTGTCCACATAGGTCTTTCCTCATCCTTGTCTTTTAGCCCACTTACCACCTATAACCACATTGGGAAACTAATTTATTAATTTGAGGCCAGATTACAGAAGGCTTTAAGTGCCGTGGTAAGCACTTCAGTTTTGGTCTGTAATGCAAGGCGGAGCTCTGCCTATTCCCTGAGTGTCCTTTTGGAAGTGGTACTTGAGTTGGATTAAGTTTACCTGGCTACAAGAGGTGAGAAAATCTCCAAGAGGAGCAATTAAGAAGCTAATACAAGTATCTAAGCAGAAATTACAGTGTAGGGACTAATTTATCGGTAAGAACAAAAAGAAGCATTGATATGAAGTTTATCAGAGGAAAAATAGAAATGAAAATCAGTTAGCTTGGAGGCTAGACAGGAGCCATAAGTCAAGTCTGGGAAAACGAGAGAATGGTACCTTTTGTACCTTGTTATACCCTCTCTTTTGAATGTCCTTTATTCTACTCTGAAGGGTAGCATAGTGCATATGAAAGGATTTTTAGTCTCAAAACTGTTCAGAGAAGGGAAGCCTGTTTAAAGGTTTTAAATGGTCTTCTTAAATAGCTGAGATGCCATGCAATGCTATCACACCTACTGACAGTGCTGTTAGGCCATTCATGCGTTCATGTAGGGTACTGTAGAGACAATGTGAATTGTGCTCTGGTTTTGAGTGTGAGTGCCTAGCTGTAGGAGTTCAGTGATTTTACTACCCGACAGCTGTTGAACCACTTATTTTTATCATGAAGGAAATTAAACATCTGCCCTCATAGTTAATCACCATCCATGACCGTTCAGTTGTTTCTGTCATTGGAACTTATTTATCATAGTTTAATAGCATTTCTGTATTCATTTTGCATTTGTCTTTTCTTAGTTAGGAAGTTCTGATTTTTAATATCATAGATCCTCATTCTTTTCATACCTTCTTAACTCACTGACATTAAGAGAAAAGAATTGACAGATTCAAGAGGCAATCCTCATGAAAACACTGCATGCAGAGCAAGAAAATACATTTTTCCTGATTATCTAAAAAAACTGATGGTGGTAAGCTAATCAGAAGCAGAAGCTGTGATATAAATCAAGGTTTAACTTTTTTTTTTCAAATATAATGTACACAATTTAACAGTATTTCTAGTCTTTGGAAAATAATCTGCATTGAAAGACAGGTTCTCATAACTTTGTGCCTCCTGCCATTAATGTAAGATTTCTTTGATATTGGTTGATTAGATACTGATGTCCTAGGGCACTACTGAATGCTTTCCATTTCTGCTTTAATACAGCAATCTTCAGGCAGTTTGTGGTGTTCACATATTTGAGAAAGGAATCACTTTTAAGATATGCTGTTTCTAGATATACTGTTTAGTTTTCTTACCCACAAAATATTAACTCTACATGCCGTTACTAAGATGAGTGGTTTTGAAGTCAGCTCAGATGATCTAAACCATATGTAAAAGGCATCTGTATTTTATGCTGGTCTTACTTTTAAGTAAGATGCCCACCCAATACAATCTGTGGAAATCCTTGTGAACATTGACACAGATGGATGACTATATACAAAATTCCACTTAATGGTTTTAGTTATAAGAGCTCTTCTTAATAACATTTGAGGGAGACAACCTCTCTGTTTATAATTCTTTTGAAGCATATTATCCTACAAACGCTGAAAAATGGTAACTTAATTCTTTGAGCTACTAAGTCATTCTAAAAGCACTGAAAATAAAACAGAACTTGCCAATTAAAGCATTACCAACAAAATTTTAGTAATTCTCTCTCAGGAAAAATAAAAGATCGCCTTCTGATTTTTTTTTTTCAAGGCTTTTGATTTTTCTTTCCTTTTTTCCCCTTACTCTAAACCAGCAGATTTATAAGGAATGTACTTGAACAGCAAAACCATTTGCCATTTGGTAGAATTGGCTGACATTTCATTTTTTCTGGGCAGATTGCAGATTAGTTTGACATTATTTTGCTGGGTTCTGAGCTATATCATTAGCATATTGCTTATGACTAAAAGCAAAGTAGTTTCATTTTGTGACATAATAGCCCACTTTTTCTACAAGTACCAAAAATTATGATTTCTCTGAAAATAACTAGGTATTACTCCAGTGTTGTAAAAGAAAAAAAAAAAAAAGAATTCTATAAATGTAACGAAATGTATCACTAAAATGGTGTGTCAGAGGAAAACGAAAACCTCCATAAAAGCATGATGTGTTTACTGTTGATATCTCTTAAATCTTGGCTAGAAATGAGAAACATTCATGAAATATTGGGCTTAAACTGAGATTACATCAGTATGGTAGCAATATCATACTTGTCAACTAACAGAATATAACTGCCTTGTTGTACTCCATGAAAATGAAAATTCACTTTTTGATCTAAGGCATAATTCATTTCCTGTCCGTGTTGGATAGCTTTTTGTTTTTAATGTAAAGAAAATAAGAGCCAGGCTACTGTACCACAAGATGGCTTTGTTTGGGGAACCAAGGGAATAACAAACTGCTGATCATTTTTTAATTAAAGTAGAGATCAAATAATTACCAATGCTCTTATTTCAGTTTTCAGTGTATTTCCTCACATCCCATCTTTCCTCCACTGAATTAGCTCTAATATATAAAATAAATAGGGCCACATTGTATAACTATTGGGTTCTTTTCTACGTAAAAAGCAATTGTAGTATTATAGTGGCACATGACATGGATGAGCTACGTTGAACAATCGACTTCCTATGATTTTTTCCCTTTTTTTCATAATGCATTTTTTCATAATGCTGACATATTTTATGAAGACAGAATGTCTCGTTGCTGTAAAATGCTGCTTTTACTGACAGTAAGCACCTAAATGAAGTATTGTGCAAATGTTTTGGTCACACACACTTTAGTATTTAAGCAAAACATCAAACCAATTAGTAAGCCATGCTTCAGAGATAAAGTATATAGTCTGCTAGCAGGTTTTAATACATTTTTTCCCCTAGTTACGTTCATGGATTTAATTCTTCCTAGTTGCATGGCAGCGGATAGAAAGTCTTGAGGGACAAACTGTAATTTCATGGTCATCTAAGATAATTGTTATACTAATTGCCTATTCTATTTCCCATTTGTTTCATTGACATTTTGAAAGGGTGAAAGATTGTTTTTCATGGACTGGTTTTTAACAAACTCCCCCCACTATTTTTGGTACTGAGGGGTGTTCAGGAATGATGTACATTGCTTCAACATACTCTATTCGTGTTGTGCATCAAAGATGACCTGGTTTTTGCAATACCTTAGATAAAATGCTATTATTCCAGGAAAAAAATGTATTCAATTTTCAGGAATGATTTTAGGCATATCAGGCACAGCTCCTTTTCGTTCTAGCATGCCCATCTTCTTCTAATTCACTCTATATGTTAGCTTTTATCTAAGGGAACTCTATACATTCAATTTTCTCCAGGTACAGAATGCAGCAGGGTTGGAGTGGGATAAGCAACACACAAACGAATAAGAAAAAACCTTAGAAAAGACATTTATAGAAATTACATTCCTTTGATTCTAATCATCTTTTTTATTATTAGGTTTATTCTGATTTATATTATGCTTTAAGACATAACATGATTTTACTCTGACTTCAGAATTGCCTTTAATGTTTTTGGATAGATATTTATCAACCTCTTTGGTTTATAATCAGATTATTATTATTATGAATATCAAAATTTTCCTTCCGTGAAAAGTCATTCATACACATGCATCTAGATTCGTCCAATGGGTAAGAATTCTTAATTAAAAAGCCAAATTTATTCTACTTTAATCAGTGTCACATTGCTACAATCTAAATGAGCTTAACATTATCGAATTTTATCTTCCTAATGGGGAGTAAAAAAAAAAAAAATTCTAAATATATGGCTCTTGAAATGAGTGGTATGCTTTTGGTTTGTTGTGGAAGTGGATCAAAATACATTGAGGCATGCTAGCTCTTTTAGGTCCCTAGAGTTTTATTTGGTGTATTATTCTGATAGAACTTGAAACAATATCCAAGTAGGCCATGGAAGTCAAAGTACTACTGAAACTGATCCACTTATTCCTGTGGAGCACTTTTGGCTCTCCATGTTTGACCGCTTGCTACTTGTAATTCAGATTAAATATGAACCATTCTTTTCAACAAGAACTAAAAAGGAATTTATATTTTATTTCCATTTTGAGGAGAAATAAACAGAGATAATTTTATTTTGCTTAATGAATATTGGTTCCAGCCAGAGTGAGCCCGTTGCTATTTCCTCAAAAGCCAGCAGATAAAAACTCATCAGCATTCTAATGAATTGTTTTTATGTCACAAAATGATAGTGGTTGTATTTTTTGGTGTTTTTGGTTTTGTTTTTTGTTTGTTTTTTTAAGCAAATCAGGGTGACAGTATTTCAGGGAGTGACAGAGGCAGAAAGCAATGTCTTTTTAGTCATTTCTTTATCTGTGTTCCAGTATTTGTGGCCAGATGGCCCTCTGTGCCACAGGGAGAGGGTGATCATATTGGCAAGGTAGAATGTCTTGACAGGATATCAAATTGTCCTATAAATGTATTAAAAAATTTACTATTTCTCTAGTTTGATATTTAATTGAAGAAACGTGCCTAGGGTCATTCACTGACCTCCACAAGTCATCAGTGATGCAGCTGGAGAGGGAACCGAAGACTCGTGTTTTCGAGCACACTGTTTTACATATGCCACTGCCATTGAACAAAACATTTCATCAGTGCTAGAGGGAATACCTTACTGTGAGCAGTCATTTTAAGCACATGCCTGTCGCACTAAGATTTTCCTAAAACCATCTGCACAGTACTGTTTGCTTAAAATTTTCTGAAATACAATAGAGATGAAATTTCAGGTTTAGACTGACTGCAATGGAAAGGGCAATAAAGGGAACTACTTATTACCATAGAAACAAGAAAGTATGCACAATGTCAACAACATTTGAAATGAACAAGACTGTTGATAACAGCACATTATAACCTAGCATCCTTTGCTTACAGAATAATTTTGGTTTTATGATTTTACTAAAACGCATACTGGTGGCTTATATTTGCAGAACTAGGATTCTCTCAAGAGGCTGTGATGCTCAACTAGGTTATTCAGAATATATTCTATATTCAGAACATAGAATCAAGTAATCTAAACTTAGTGATGGCAACTGGACTCCAAGGTGTACAGATAGATTGGAGAGTAAAAATTACATTGATCTGTGTTTTTATTGTGACACTGTGTATTAGTTGACAATGCTAGAGACTATGTTATCTCCCTAGCCTAATTTTTCCTATAATTAAACTGATCATTTTAAGCATTTGTAATGTTTTAACGTTTTCACCACTCATAATAGAAAATTTTGTGATAGGTAGTATATTCTTACTTGACTTTTTTTTTTTTTTTTTTTTTTTTTTTTTGCGGTACGCGGGCCTCTCACTGTTGTGGTCTCTCCCGTTGCGGAGCACAGGCTCCGGACGCGCAGGCTCAGCGGCCATGGCTCACGGACCCAGCCGCTCTGCGGCACGTGGGATCCTCCCGGACCGGGGCACGAACCCGTGTCCCCTGCATGGGCAGGCGGACTCTCAACCACTGCGCCACCAGGGAAGCCCCTTACTTGACTTTTTATACATAATACATTAAGCACATTTAACATTTTACTTAGTCTGGGCTAGTAATTAAGGCTATCGATTATAGTATTTCACTGTGACCCATAGATACCTTCGGTACATTTTGTTTAATAGCCCTGCTTGTGTTTACTCTAAATAACTCTAGTCTGCCATAGTGCATCCTTCCTATCAACTGCAACTTCACTGCTGCCAGTGCTCCTTCTTCATATTATTCATTTACTATTTCCTATCTATGTGAATCTGTTAGAAATGTCTGCAGAACAAAAACAAATAGACTCTGAGTAAACATGTAAGACTTTTCCTATGATTAAAATGTGGGTGCCTTGATGAATGTTTTATAAAATTTATTTCTGCTGCCCAAACATCTCTTTTATCAACTTCTAATTCCAGGCAAATTTCACGTGATTGAGAATGCTGGATGGCTAACTTAATATTAAGTAGAGTTATTAGATTTTGAAAGTATTAGATACAATATTGCACAAATGAAAAATCTGACATAGAAAAAAGGAGAGAGTTTCAGGGTTCATGTAGCAAGTCAATTAAATAATATTGAGTCATTCAACAAATAATCATTACTTAGAGACAGAGATTGAACCATCACTCCATACGATTGGTTAGATAATGATTAACACAGACTCTTGAAATTAAAAATGAGAGTTTTTGAAGGGCAATTCACTTGTGTTCTAGAAAGTAAATCTAACATTTTACTTACTTTTTTGCAGAGATACACCATACCAAATTGTAATACCAACCTTATAGCAGAAATATGTAAATGTTTGGTGAAATAGGCTCTATAAAGAAAATACATCCCTCACAGGCACATATTGTAAATATAAATTACTGTAAATTTAACTCCAAATTCTAGAACATGAATGACGCTATTATGAAAAAAGGAAGATAGGAAATAATCTGATTACTTGAAGGCTTTTATTTAAAAATTTTTAAATAACTGAAGCAGGAAATTGAAATTTTGTAGTAACTACAATTTATCATCTCAGATTAATTATCATAGGGTTTAAATTTAATTTGGGGGTCTTGGCAACAAAGTCATTTGCTTATTAGAAGGGGTATTAATAAGTTACAAACAATCTCCATTTCTTTGTGTAGGTTTTTAGTGGGCATCCTCTTATTATTATATCTTTTTTTTTTTTTTTGCTAATATGAGATCTCCCAAATACAATAAGGATTTATCTCACACTTTGCCTTCCAGATGGACGAGTCATAAAGAGACCCGCTTTTCAATGTCCTAAGTCATGTCTGCACATGAAAGATAGTAACTTCTTAGCTGTAGGTTTTTTCTCACATCTTAAAACAGCAGAAATTCTTAGAGCTTTGAATTTTCAAAAAGTGACAGCAACTTTATTTAGAAAATAGTAGTTAATTCCCATGCCTCAGTTTCCTTGCAGTAAAATGACAGAATTTTAGCTTACATGATCTCTGAAGTTCCTGCCGACTCTAAGATGTATTGAATCATATTAAAGGTTGGAGGATGAGTGTGCATCCATTGATATTTGGCCTTTGGATCTGGTCTACCTGCCAAGAAATACTTATTTTCTTGGCAGCCTGTCATGAAAGGTCAGAGATTCTTGGCATTTTTTCACCTGATCTTTTAATATTCACTCAAGCATGGCTATTTGTGTGTGGTCAGAGTTGTGGTCTGCAAAGATGTACGTCCTTTTTAAACTCCATTTTCTAGGATTTTGAGTCTGTTCTGACAATTTGTATTGGAACATGTAAGAAGACTAGGTGGTAGTGCAAATAGCAAATTAAGTTCAGAGCTTCGCAGCAAATGGCAAAGACTATAATGTTCGTTGAAAAGTTATGATGAAAATTTATGAAAAGGCAAATTTTAGCTAAATGCCAGGCCTTTCTGATGACTGGAATCATCTAAAAAGGAAACTAACTGCCATGTGTAGTGTGAGTTCCCTATCAATGGGTGTATTCAAAGAGCAACTGTATGGTTATATGATGGAGATTCTCAAAACCAGTGAGTGGGAGACTAGATGACCTTGTCTTAAAGTTCTTAATTTTAACTTAAAATTAAATTTAAGTTTCTATGAATCTAAAATAAAATATAATTATACTGATCTGGGAATTTTGCTTGAGTAAGGATTCCATGAAGAATTAGACTCAGAACATCTGTCCTTCTCAGATAATGCACTGGGTAAGTTGTCCTGATACTCTACAGTGATACATTAGAGTCATTAATAAGCCAGGTTTTCGACACAGATCTGACTAGCATAAGCAAGAAAAAGAGATTCTTTTGAAGGATATCTTTAGTTTGCAGAATTGACTAAGCAATTGAAGTCAAGCCTTGAGCAAAGATAGAAGGCATGGTAGCCCTGCATCTCCACAGCAGAATTTGTGAACTATGAGTTGATGACTCAGTTTCAGAACTCTTCTATTCCTGTGTCTATGTTCAGTACTCAAATTTCCAAACAAAACTCATGGACCTAAATTAAGTAATAACACTCTTGTGGTCAGTGGAGGGAGTGGGAAAGGAGATTGGTAGGTGAGGAGACCCTGGGTACTGTGACTGCTAGCCCCATCAGAATTAAGGTCTAGTAAGAATATTGATTAAAGTGATATTTTGAGACAGGGATGGGTTAGGAGTTGCTCAAAAGAGAGGATAAGATCTTACTTAAAGAATTTGTTATTTTTGTGTCTTCCCAGTGGCATCTAAGCTTCTTGAAGTCAAGGATTATGTCTTGCTCACTGTTAAATCCCCAGCTTCTACTCCTAGTCGTTAGATCATAGGATTTTGTGTAGTAAATACTTGTTAAACAAACGAATGAATAAATAACTAAATGAATTTAAGTGATGTAGTTTAGTGCTGGTCCAATCTCAGTAGATGAAAAGAATACCGTTCAGCAAACTATTGGCCCAGAGACCCTCAGAGGCTATTATAAATACATGTTGACCACTAGATAGTGAAGGAAGTTCAAGCTTCATTTGTTTTCTTCCCGTTTGCCTTTTATTTTTTCTCCCCCCTCCCTCCCTCCATCCATCCCTTCCTTCCTTTTTTCTTTCCTACCTCCTCCCTCCCCCCCTTCCCTTCTTTCTTGCTTTCTTCTATGTCTTCATTATATATTTACAGATCATAAAGACAGTGATTTGTCTTTATTAACAAAATATAATTATACACAAGGATATCTGAAAGGTAGCTATTCTGTTGGTATTCTCTTAATAGTTGAACACAGCAGATGGACTCTAAGAGTCGTTGCCAAAAAGTCTTGGATTCTAAGGTGTTTTTAGTGTTTCCTGTGTTTCTAAGGAAACTGTAACAATCAAGTCTCTCATCTGATTTTTTTTAAGCTTTGATGAAATCCAGTTCAAAAGTAGACCTAATCGTAGTTTATAATGAGCTTTGGGAGATTTTTCTTGTAAATTTGAAGAAAAAAAGACAGAATCATAAGAGAATTTCAAATGCTATTAACAAGGCTGGAGTTGTTGTTGAAATCAGAAAATAACTGTCTTAAAAATAAATTGCATATTTATCATGTTCATTATATCCATGTTTGAATAACTGTTGCTGGCAACTCAGAGTCCTTCGCATTTCACAGGCACATAAATGCTTCCATGTCAGAAACAAACATACGTAAAGAATGGTCACCGTAGCAAGAAGATTCTGTTTGATGCACAGAATCTAGAAGAAGCAGTAGCATCATCCTTTAAAAGACATTTCTTTCTGTCAGCAAATGTACATAAAAGATAATAGCTTATACTATTTCAAGTACTATGCATAAATTCAAAGCGCTTACAAGTCAGCAATTTTTAGACCCTATTTGCCAATAGCTGTTTGTGATCATGAGGCATTTGAAGCTTCTTTAATAGTTATATTGTTACATAATAACTGTAGGAGTATAAATTACCTGAAACCTCAAACAGAAAATTAACTAAACTATGAAACATTAACATCTTCACATAAAATGAAAATCCAGTGATATCAAGAATGCTACATTAATAACTATACTCCCGTTTTACTTTTAGAATATCATCAGTGGCTGTTTGATTTACAGGCTGTCCTATGTTTAGGTGACTACTGATTTATTCCAAACCCATTGTTATCAGGAAGGGTAAGAAAATATAAATAATCATTGGGATGATATCTTCCATTAATGAAGGACTACCTATGTGTTAAGCCACACAAGAAAAAAAAGGAATTTTATGGAGAATTGGATTGTTTTCTGACTATGCTTATGGAATATATGCTTAGGAATAGGTAAGCTCAAAGCCATTTGAAAAACAGGCAAAAAAAAAAAAAAACAAACTCCAAAACTGATAGATTTTCCGCTCAACTGGAATAGATCAATTTTGTATAGCTCATGGAAGAACATCCAGTGCAGGCAAAAATCAACATGACTCCATCGGGAACACTTCTTGCTGGATTAATCTAATTTCCTTCTGTGCCAGAGTGACAGACTTAGTAGATGCATCTGAAGTCAAAGTCTCAATATAACTTGATATAGTGAGGCTTTTCTTCTGTTCTGAACTGTTCCCAGTTAACAGCCTGGAAAACCTAAACTTTTCTACCAGTATGCAAAAGCTTGGCAGTAGTTTTCGCCAATGGGGACATATCAAATAAACCCTATCAGAATGATCACCTTATATGTCTATACCTGATCTCAATAACACCACCACCAAAACAATAAAGAATAACTGACATTTTTTCATCCCTTATTGTGTGCCAGGTGTTATTCTGTGGTATTTGTATATATTAACCCATTTATTCTGTTCAAGAAGCATCATCAGGTACTGTTTAAAGGCAGGGACTCCAGAGTCTGGGTTCAAACTCTAGTTATACCACTTAGCTGTGTGGCCTTGGGCAAATTATTCAACCTGTCTGTGCCTAGGATTCCTCGTGTGTAATTGGTGATTAAATAATCTTTAGTCCTTAGAGTTGCTGTAAGGATTAGATGAATTATTGTTCGTAAAATGACTAAACAGTGGCTGGTCCTCAGCCATGCTACAAGCATTGTTAGTTAAATAAAAATGTAACCCAAACAATAAATTGTCAACTACAGAATAATGCTTAGTAAGGAGTTGGCCAAAATACTGCTTTTTGTGATGAGTTCCAAACAATGCCCAATAAAAGAAAATGATTGAGTAAGCAGAGTATAACATAGCAGAAGAAGTGCTGTGATCTCAGTGGGACATTGGTTGAGCATATGTCCAGAACACAGGGCTGTAATTACTTAAAATAAACAGACACTAGGTTGTGTTGATGGAAACATGTCAAAAGAGCCTTGACACTGGGTTTAGTGCTTTCACCTCTTTTCAATGTATTATAACCAATTTAGTTTCCTCTCCCTCCCCTTCTTCTTCCTTTCTTCCCTTTTCCTTTTATTTTTAAAAATAATTTGGAAGAAAAGGAGATCACCTGGGAAACACAACAGCAATGTCTTTATTATTGAAACCTATGCTGGAGAAAATTAATAGCGTTTGGATTAACAGATTATCTGTATAGTATATTTTGTATTCTAAGCAGAATTTTAAAGCTTTCCTGTCACGTGTCATCATTTATGACAAGGCAGGATGGGCTCTGCTTTTTGACTCACTGAACTTCCATGATAATTCTGTTCCATTGAACAGGGCCTTCAGTGTACCCTGGGGAATTAAAACTGGGCTTTGGTCCTGCCTTGGAAGTAAGATGCGTGTACCTCAATTTGTTGCACCCTGTAAGACCTGTATTATTGTGTTGGATCCTGTATAAATCACCACCAAAGTGCTTCTCTCTATTGTGTCTCCTCTCAGTTATTATTTTACTTTGTATTCCATACCTGTGATATACCTCTCTCTTCTTATGCTATATGGAATTTTTTTTTCCAAATCAACTAGACTTTTCTGAGTGCCTCCTCTATCCCATGCTCTGTACCCTGATACATTTCAAATAATTTAATCCTTAAACCGGCTCTTTGATAGAGTTACCATTCTGCTCGTTGTTCAGTTGGGGAAACAGGTTTAGAAAAGTTACCTTGCTCAAGGCTCTCCAGGGTAGGTGTGGAGCTGAAGTTCAAACCCTGGCCTTCTCACTGTACAATCTGCACATTTCTTCCAAACCTTCTGTTGAGGTGTGCTCAAGGGATAAAGGTGCAAAAGTGCCTCCAAATAGAGAGGGTCTGTCTGTTCTTTGTTAAATAATAAAATCCACCCTAGGGTGGATCCCATGTTTCCTATTTTTCTAGGTAATTTGTTCAAAGCTAAACAAACATTTATTTCTTCATCTTTGCCATTCTTTCCTTCTTTCCACCTGAAGTTTCTCCTCTCTTGAACCTTTTAAGACACCTTTTCAGATTGTTTCTTTTTCTTTTTTCTGTTTTCTTTTTTTTGCTAGTATCCACTCTTGGCTCATCTTTATTTTCTTTTTACTGATTAATTTGTATTGGAGTATAGTTGCTTTACAATGTTGTGTTAGCTTCTACTGCACAGCCAAATGAATCAACCATACATATACATGTATCCCCTCCCTTGTGGATTTCCCTCCCATTTAGGGCACCACAGTGCATTAAGTAGCGTTCCCTGTGCATACAGTATGTTCCCAAGGGTTGTCTATTTTATACATAGTATCAATAGTGTATATGTGTCAATCCCAATCTTCAGATTGTTTCTTAATTTCAGATGATAATTTCTGTATTTTCTCTGGGAATATTTAGTTATGTCACTGGGGAGATACTCACAGAGAATTGGCCTTTTTCCTGACAAAACAGATTAGTGCTACTCTGATCTTCTACCTCCCAGGTGTACAGAAGACTCCAGTGCATCATTGCACAAGACAAAGCCGAGCAGCCCTTCTTGCACGTTGTCATCTAAGGGCCTCTAAAGGCCTATAGGCCATGTACGTATTTTCAGTTTGAGTCCCTAAAGTAGCTTATTTTAAGTGCAGACTTCTTGGAAGTTTACTGTTTTCTCTTATAAATTTTGTCTACCTTTTGCATTTTACTTTGTAATACAGAGGTTTTTGTTGAAATATAAAAATAATATGTTTCTCAAGTCTTCAAGGAAATGTGTCTAACCATATTTGTGTACCACGTTCATCCTGCGGATATATGTATCCCAGCACAAGGCTGAATGCTCTGGGGGTAGAAGTACCCCACTTAGAAACACAGACCTCAAAGAGAGCTATGTTTCATCTTGGAACCTGCACAACTAAATTATGTAAGCCTTTCTGAGAACACATGACACTGTACAATTACAAAACGTATGTGTGCATCTTTATGTTTCATAGACACTTGGTTTGATTTTGGAGGATATGAAAAAAAAAATGACCATGAGTTTGTTACATAAGCATAGTGCCAATATGTATAATATTGTTTTATAAAAGCAACTTTTTACTTGGCTAAGATTATAATTTTGAGTTAATTAGAGATACTAGAACCATAATTATATCACTCAATTCTTAAGCAAGAAACCTTGAAGTCTTTCTCAGAGACTTCCTGAAGATTTATTTAGATTTTATAATTAGTGTTCCTTTTAATCATTAGTCTGATTATATATCTGAATTTTTTGATGCCTTTACCTCTTCTTTCCCATTTCCATGAGATCAGAATTCTTATTTATCTGTACTGCCATTTAGTTCTCAATATTTTTTCCTGAACAGATCTCTCCAGCTTTCTCATTCCCCTGCGTCTGATGCCCCATCCATCTCTCTCATGCTGCTGAATCAAGCAAAGCCTCTACCCTATTTGTTTAAATGTATTGCACATACTTTTCATGGTTATTCAGTTCTGGATTGCAGGCTCTCAAAGGGCATGGATTACTTCCATCCACTTATGCTTCTGGACAGGAGTGATATCACACTGTGAAGATAATAATCATGAGAAAAATCTTTGATGGACTACGCATCTTACTATTAAAAAAAGAATATAAAAGACTGTAATTCCCTGAAATATGATTTCAGAAAAAGCATGATAACTATTTCTGTCTTAGAATTTGTTTACTTTAAATATTGTATAATAATCACCTCTAATGATAAACATGATACTCTTAGAAATGTTGAAGTTTTATGTTGGCATTTTATTTGGGAATTTTTTCATATCTCCACCCATAATTTGTCTTAGCTTTTCTATTAAGTGTTAAAGTTCTCAAAAGATCTTCTTCATCTGCTGAGACACATTGTAGTACAGCAGTTAAGTGCAAAGACTGGAGACAAACTGAAGGTATAAAATCCTGATTTCACCATTTATCAGCTATGAGACCTTGAGCAAATTATTTAATCTTTCTATGCCCTATTTTTCAGAGGATGATAAAGCACAGGATTGTTGTGTGGGTTAAATAAGTGATATATGTTGAAGAATTTAGAACAGTGTCTGACTCATTGCAATTGCTTCGTGCATATTAATTAATATTGTTCTGTGATATTATTTCGCTATCTCCTGAACTGAACTTGATAATTCCACAGTGTCCCTTTCATACCTTGTGGCTTTTCTGTTTTTCTTTAACTCTCATCAATTTTTGCGTCTGTAGCTCATGTCTTACTTATGAAATAACCACCTGCCATCTATATTATGGTATTTCCCATTTCCTCCCATAACATGTGAGATTAGTGAAAGCAGAGGAAGAGCTGAATATTCCAATTATCCCCTCCAAATTGCACTTATTGGTCTGTGGCATGCATTGCCTATTAGCAATTTCTTTCATCATCATCATCATCATCATCATCATCATCATCATCACCATCTCTTGAGCATGATCATCATAACTAACATTTATTGAATGCTTAAGACCTGCCAGGAACTAGTCTAAGCACTTTATATTTATGGAATTATTTAACCTTCACTAGAGTCACATGAAGTAGGTAATATCATCCTCAGTTACAGATACAGACAGGTTGTAGGAGTGTCGTTCCTCCTATTGCTTCCTTCTTACCTTTGCATTGCCTCAGAGACACATTAGA
Organism: Orcinus orca; assembly: GCF_937001465.1. Lineage (NCBI taxonomy): Eukaryota > Metazoa > Chordata > Mammalia > Artiodactyla > Delphinidae > Orcinus > Orcinus orca. Next base: position 56,023,340 of record NC_064570.1, on the reverse strand, counting down.
GCTGAAACACCCGCTTGTAGGTGATCCACCGTCCCTTCCCTACTTTGAACCCTTGGAAGATGACAAATGACCATTGAGTGGATGATATGTTTATCATTCCTCTTGTGACAATATTGAGGATTAATTTAGGGGGCATTAAATGTCCAACGTTTGAGCACATGGATCAGCCTGATTGCTTTTGGCAGGTACTAAATTAGAGGGAGAAGCATATACAGAATAAATTGTGACATACAATGAAAATGAGTTGCTGTGTGGGGTTCCGTGTAATGCCTCCTGGATTGATCAAATGGAGGATGCCTAGAAATGATGAACTGAAAGAAAAATAAAAGGCCTGTAGTATTGCTCTGTGGTAGGTGGGGACAACCTGGTGGGGTGGGAGGAGAAGGCTTGGCACTTCATAGAAACAGATGCTTGAATGGATTTTGCAGGTGGTTTTATGCTAGTTCATGGTGGGCTCTTTGGCAGATCTTTCCCTCGGCTCTTCTAGTTCAATCCAGGCTTGAGGTGACACTGTGTATCTCTGCTGGCAGTATGTGTCCACTGACCTTGCCAATATTTTTGCAGTTCACATTAAAAAATATTTTTATTTACTTTGTATCTGATTTTAATGCAGTAAGCTTTTTTTCTCTTTCAATTTAAATGTTTAGAGAGCCACGTTATGGATGAAACTGTCTTGATTGCTATTACGAACCTTCCATTAAAATGCTAGGGTGAGAATAGGTTCTCAGATACCTGCTCTTGTTGGCTTAATTTAAAATCCCAAATGCAATATTTTAGACTACAGTAATAAAAGCTAACACTTGCTGAGTGGCCACTCAGTGTCAGTGTTTCAGGCGCTTTACTTAGTTTGTAGCTTTTAATTCTCACAGCAATCCAATGAGGGAGGAACTATAGTTATCCCCACTTTACTCATGGAGAAAAGAAAATATGGAGGGGTTAAATAACTTATCTGAGACTACTCAGGAGGTGGCTGAGTAAGATTTGTACCCAGGGCTCTGTCTTCAGAACCCATGCTCTCAACCATGACACCTCCTTTTGGGTAGTCATCTCCAGGCAAGGTGCTTCATTGCACAGACTATTTTCTGTAGCTGTCAAGCTCAAAACAAGCCAGAAACTCCTTTCCGGAGACATACAAAATTATAACTTGAACTTGTTTTTCTGTGTTCTCTGCTTTTTACCAGCTTGAGAATAGGAGACCGAAGTTTTTGTTTTAATTAGTAACATTGAAATACGTTAAATAGAATCTGTGGCAGCAGCTGTGTATTCTCACTTTAACTTGAAAACTACATTCATTGATATCTTTTTAGTCTTTGGAAAGAAATCTATTGTCCATTTAGCTGCTACTGCTCTGAACCCTTTTGATAACTGTCCATGCAAGTGTCTGTTCTGTCTTCTTGGGGAAAATAACAATGGCATATTGTACTTCACAGGTGCAAAAATGAAATGATTTGCTCCATCATTAAGCTTGCTTAATTTACGGCTTTTTATGTTTAATTATGTCTGTTGTTCATAGATTGGATATTGAGGGTCCGACAAAGATATTTGAATCAGCTTTGTAGTGTCATTGAGTAGGTCTTTCACTGCAGGATACTTAAGTCTTTTCTCCAGTTGCGACAGTTTGGATATCCTCAGGGGTTCCGAGCTGTCTTCAATTATGCCAGCTGTCTGAATATGGAATGTAAAACTACTGTTACAGTGGGGAATTAAATATTATTTGGCCCAATTTTACCTTTCTAGTCAAAAGTAAATAGCACGTGGCTGCATATGTAGTGAAAGTAGACAGATGCAGTGCATGCAAATGTGCTGTGGGTACAATTTCCCTTTCAAAGCATTTATGGTTTGGAGAGAACACCCATCTGCCACTAGTAAGTCAAGTAACCTTTGGTGTGTTCCTTTACCTCTCTGGGATTTTATTTCCTTACCTCTAAAAGGAAGGGGTTATTCTAAATCTTTTGGAAGCCATTTGGGATTGAATCATGAATGTTTCATGATCTTGGGAATTTTATTATTCTCACCTCTGTACTGTTTCTGCTCCAACTACCTGGGGAAGTCTCAGGTCAGCACCCAACTACGCTCACCCATGACTCTGCAGTTTCCTCAAGAATAAACAACAGTAGCCAGATCACTGTGATCTCAAATTTCCCCCTACCCTGTTATCCCTAGAGATGCATGTTTCCTGGGAGCTTGTCCAGAAAACGTTTAGAATGAAATTTAGCAGAATATAAGAATTTTCTTTTGAGACTGGTGCACAGTAAGCTTCCAGCTGATCGTTAAATGTGTGGTTCGCATTTTTGGAAGAGCTTCACATAGCAGCTATAAATGGGTGGTTTAGGTGGAATTCCTGGCTGTGGAGAATGGGGCGGTTGGGTGGTGGTCACTTTTTTGAGCCCATAAAGACTGTTCTAGTTCATCTTTGAATGCCACCTTAAGTTCTGCATGACTTATTATTACTATTCCTTTTTACCACTAATCCACAGTCATGGGAGACCTAGGGATTAGGGTCAGGGGGACAAAATTTTAGGGGAGTAAAAAGACAATGTGGGACTTTCATAATCTGGAAGCTTAAATCGTTTTCAGTTAGTCACTGCATACAGTTATATCTGGATCTGGCTGAGTCCCAATTATGTTCATTCATTCATTTGATAAACAAGAATTTGTCATGCACCCAGCATGTGATGGCATTCTTCTAGGCCCTGGGAACACAGATGTGAACAAGACAGAAAAAAACTTTTGACCTCATAAGACTTATATCAGGAAGAGTTCAACACTTCGATGTGAGTTGACTTTCAGACCAAGTATCATTGTTATGCCTACTTATGTCATTCTCCTCTTCACTTCGCCTCTTTTTGGTTGTTGGAATGTTCTCTTGACACAAAAGCCAAACAGATAGTCCCAGTGTAATAGACAAAATGTGATTATGTGGTGGCCTCTCACTTTCTGAAATTGTGGCAAGGATTATGAGTTACGAAGATTGATGTAAAGCGTCAGCATCAAACACAGAGCTGACTTTAGGTAGTTAGTGAATCATAAATGAAAACTATTGGGTGAATTTTAGTTTGGTCTATCATCAGGTCGGTCACGCTGGGGAGTACTTGGGAGGAAGGGAGGCGTGTGGAGTTTTCTCTCAGTGTCGTGGCTGGAGGGGAGGAGAGAAGGACTATCTACTTGTGTTTTAAAAAAGAGAAGACCTTGGAAATGGGAATAAATTCATAGGTGAACTGCACAAATTGTACATTTCTCTCGTGTGGCAGTTGAAGAAATTTGAGCTGGAATATCTCAAATGAATGATCAGAATTATACAGAAAGTTAATCAGCAGTTGTGGTGTTGAAGGTTTGAGGCAGTGGGATTTAGCATCCTGAACTTTCTAGTTTTGAGAGGATAGTCCTGAGCTTTCACACAGAGGATGTCTGTTCTTTGCTTTTTCTTAATTCTCTGGAAATATATTATGGGTCTCATGCCTTCTGCATATGCCTTGGCTGGTTTATGTATGGGTGGGAAACCTCAGTGTGTGCATTTAGCTTTGTTGGCCTTTGGGTTGCTTCACTGCACAAGATGCAGCACTAATCAGATGGTCTGCCCAGCACAGATGTGTCTAACCTGCTGTCTGTACACCTGAGAATTGGAAAGTGATGTGCTCAACATTCTCTTATAAGCTTATTTCTCTAGGAACTTCAAAATCCTCTAATGGAAAGGCCTCTCCTGCTACCTGAGGCTTCCTTTTACTCTTTCATTGGTGTTCCAAGATGATCAATAGGAAACACTCTCAAAACACTCTGTCGGAAGTTCTAACTCCTGGACTCTGATAAGTCCGGGCAGTCCTGCATAGCAGCATACTCTTTAACTTCCACTTGTAATCATATTGGAAATGTACGTGATCAAATTACTTACTCCTCAGTGCTATCCTTGTGAGTATTTCTTCCTCATCCATTCAACAGTCAAGGGCAGTTCTCTGTCAGGCACAGAGGGGAAATACAAAATGTCTTCAGGGAGCTCCTATTTTTGGAAGGGAGACAGAAAAAGAAAATAACTGATGTACAATATTATAAACATTATAATAGAGTTATACACAGAGTACCATAGGTATTATATGACACGACAGTAGATATCTATAATGATTGTCCTTTGTCATTAGGAAGTGGTTAAATGTTTCCAAAATTCTCAATTAAAAGGTTGGGATTTATCAAATTTATCATAGAAAGGCTTAATTCAACATGTGTTAGTTAAAGTGATATACATCAGTTGTGGAATTTGTCATTATTTTGAATATTTTGTATTCTAGAAATTTCTGATGAGTGAAGAATTATTTTGTTTGTACCCTGCTATAACCTCAGCATTTACAGCGTTTCCTGGCACATAGTACAAGCTAAAAAATATTTAATGAACACATGAATTATCCTTAAAAGAAAAAATACCACCATCAGAATTTGATTATAGAATCATAGCAGAAATTACCACAGGGAGTTTAAGCTCAGGGGCTTAGTCTGTGCAAAGAACTAACAAGGCCAACGTCAGAGATGGTTTTTTTTTTCTTGTATGAGCAAGTTAAATTTGCATTATGGAAGGCAGCAGGGAAAAGATATTTGGGAATCGAGGTAAAACAATTAGGTTCTGCAGCCATAGATCAAACTTTAGAGAATTGGAAGGAGCCACAGGAGTCTAAAAGTCAAAGTAATAAGGACAAAGGCAAAAACAGGAAACCGCCAGAAAGTGCCTTAAACCTTGTCAGGAGTTGTCTTAAATCTCAGTGCTCAGCTCATGCCTGCCCCTCCGCACCACCTTCCAGAGAAACTGCCTGCTGACAGGCACAGCGCCTCAATGGACTCTTATGGTTTGGGCCATTTTCTTGGCCAGACCTGGTTAGATCTGGATGGGCTCCTGACCCACAGACAGCTAACCTATTCTTCTACGCCTGACCTGGCATCAGAATTTAAGGTGTGTGTATCTATAATGCAGAGCTGAAAACTGCTAGTGGGAGGAGCTGAATTGGGAAAGCCACGGCTGAAGTTTTGAGAGAGCAGAAGTCACAGGGAAAAGAATGAAGAGTTATGCAGGGTGAGTTGAGACCCCATGTGAAGGACGGACCAGACAGCCCTGGAGAGACACAGAGGGACAGGACTACTGAATCTCCTGAAGGCTTTTTATTCCCAGTACCCATGTCCTTAGAACTGCACCTCTCCACCTCCACACAGACTCACACATACAAGATTTTTATTGCTGTTGCTGTTGTTAAAGGTAACTAAAGTAGAATTGTATTCTTTCCAACCCATTCAAAAAGCCAATTAAAATATTCACAAATGCTAATTTTTTGTTGTTGGGATGTTAGGTGGAATTAATCAATAGAATTGTGTGGGCAGAGCATTTCCATCGCCGTATTTGGATGAAAGCAACTCAGATCTCTTCTCTTACCTACCCCTATGTCTACCCCTGTCTGGGTTAGTTGGCCTCTCAGAGTTGCCTATCAAACTGTATATATCATGGCAATCAATATAGCTTTGAAATTCTCGCTTAATCTGACTCTACGTCTGTATTCTCCACTAGATAGTAGGCTCATAGGGGTAAGGTTCTGAATTATTTATTGTTCCTCTTTTAGTGCACACTCTAGTGCCACAAAATGCCCAAACTGAATACATTCTTGACATGATTACTGAAAAAAAATCTGTGCTTGGTTATAGAAAGGATACCCTCTGTTATTAAATATACTGACTTAAATATTGAATATTTTCCCAAATAAACCATATTTATATGTAATCACTCAAAGTGAAAGGATATTATGTGGTAGCACTATGATGTAACTGGATGATCTAATAAATGGATAGAAAAGACAAGAAAAGAATACAAGCAGTTGCAGTTGAATTTAATTCCCACGTTCATTCCTGACCATCTCCTTATACTGATAGTTGAAACATTATTGAGAAAAATGTCAGTACTGAATACTGAAAGTATGCTGTTCAGATGTCTTTTACCATTCATTAATTGATACTTGGATTTTACTGTTTCTGTTGTGGTAACCCCTTTAACTTTTATGCTAGTGACTCAAAACAAAAGCCCTCTTAGTCTTCAAAGTAAATGAGCTTTTCACACAGCGACTGTGCTCTGCAGAGGTGTGCTGTGCTGTAAATAGAGCTAGTTTCCAGCCCACCTCTGTTGTAATTACAGGGTCCTAAGGAATTAGTGGAGCAGATCATCTTATGGTAAACAGCGTGCATATGATGGCTCTCTTGATTTTCAGAAAACAGCTGGCTCTTCTTTTTAATAGTAGTTTAAAAGTAGTACTTGGCTCTTCTTTTAATGTCAAGTTTGACATATTTGCATTATGAGACGTAGATATTTTAGAGTACCTTCTATATCTAGAGGGATTTGGACTTCAAGGTTAGTCAAGGGAAAGGCACATCCATAACTGCACATTTTCATCTAAAATTTTATGTAATTTTCTTTCTGTTGGGTACATTCTTTCTCTTACTAAGAGCATTTAATTTAATCCAGCATTATAATGTTTTGTAAAACCTTCAGTGTGAATTGCTTCAGTAATTGTTACTTTTTCAATTACTTATTCATGCACGTGGAAACAAACATTATTAAAAACTTGGTTAGTTTGGCTGCATTATTTGACTTAATTTTTCACTCAACTATTTCCATTGAGGTAAATAAATATAAACAGTGAAAACGAATGGAGAATTTTGAGGAAAATGTCTTTCATATGGGTAATAAATACCTGATTAACCATTGGAACACTACATATTAATATAAGAAAGAAAACCAAAATAAATTAATTAGTAATGAAGGAGGAGGAAAATAGGAACAATGCTATGAATGGAATATTAGACACTGAAGTTTTCAGTAATTGATTACAAAATTTCACGTCAGCATTTCATCAGAAGGCACTTGAACGAGTACATTTTTATTTTTAATGACATGTATATTGCAGATGTATCTCCAAATTGCAAATGTCTATATCTTTCCATAAATGTTAATCATAAGGACATGACACTTTTGAAAGTTATGCAAAAGTCTGTTTTCTATAAAACATTTTAATGATAAAAGTTTAATCTCTTCATTTAGTTTTCCTACTTTCATTAGCAGATTTAGCTAATATAATAGATTTCTTTATAAAGTTGATTTGTCCAGAAATACTACGATCACACTGTGTGATATATTGGTAATATTTTAAAATTTGTTTAACAAATTAATAACTCTTCCTTCACATCTAGTATTTGATTAAAATTTTTTTTTCAAATATAAAGGAAATACGTCAGAAGGAAAATGGTTGAACTGAAGGAAACCATCACTGATAACAATAGTTACCATCGATTGAGAGCTTATTCTGTGTCAGGCACCTTTTTAAATGGTGTATGTGCAGCTAGTTTTATCTTCACTACAAACCTGTGAGATTGGTGCTGTTATCCCCATTGCACAAAAGAGGTAACAGGTGTGGACAGTTTAAACCTCTTGCCAAGATCACTTAGCTAGTAAATGGTGGATTGAGTATTTAAACAGAGCTGTTTAATGTCAAAACTCAGCCTCTTATCCACTGTACTATGTTTTAGGAACCTGCTTCATGGTGATATTTTGAGGATGATAAATGATATGATGAATTTTTGGTACTTTACAGTGGATTAGAACAAGAAAAAATTAAGTATCATTAGAGTTTGAAAAAAATTGTAGAATTCTCTAAATTGTTTTTGACTTCATATAAGCATTTGTGTTTTTAAAGTGTTTTAGTCTCTGTATATTTAAACCACATTTTTCTAAAGAAGATAGTTTTAAATACTTGAAAAATCGGCTTTGGAGTTAATGCAGTCTAATGTAGGAAACATGTTTATAATATAACAAAACATGAACTGCTAATTATTTTTTCTAGATTCCTACTGACCTGAAATTTCTTGACATATTTTTAGACCACCAAGTACCATGAAAATTCAAGGGGATTCTCCTGACTCCAAGGCAGAGTAAGATCCTGAAGTATTGTCTATTGCAGAGTCAGAGTTAAGACTCAGCTAATTTTGGTACTAAGGGCAATGTAAGAAAAATATACCTGTCATACTTATCAAAACGGCCCATGATTTGTATAACTCCTTATTAACTGAGGTGTTTTGTTAACCAGACTCCTACTTATTACGTAAAATAGAGATGTTAAGGTTTATTAATTAGTTACTTGACAACTATGGGACTTTCAAATATTTAGCCTCAGTTCAATAAAGTGTTTTTTCTGTTTGTTACTAAATCATATCGTCATGCTGCTTTCCTTTATTCAACATCCAGTTTTTCATATTTCATTCTTAACTCCTGCACTCATGGGAGGTGGCAGAATAATCACCACCTAATCACAGAAGCCACTCAACACGAAAAGAGATCTCTCAATTTTTCTCACCTACAACAGGAAATTTCTTCGGGGACACTTTCTTTCCTTTACCTTCTAATCTCGGAAGAGGAATGGTTCCCATTTGCTTTCAGCTACTTGTGCCCTTGGTATTTCTCTCTCTTCATCCTTCTCTACATCACACAGTTACTCCTATTACCTGATTGCTTAGAGATCTACTTTCAGCTTAAAAATGTACTCAAGATTTCCTTATCCTTAAATTCCTTCCCTCAACACTGCTTCCCCCTCAAGTTACTCTCTCATCTCTTAACTGCCCTTTAGTAACAAATTGTAGATAAAGTGATCTGCAGTTCTTTCTATCTAGTTACCACCCACTCCTTCCTTAATCCTTTATTATCCGGCTTCTACCCACAGCACTGCAGTGAAGTCATTCTTACAAAGGTCATCACTTCCCTCTAAATAGCCAAATACAACTTCCTATTCTCTGTGCTCATTCTACCTAACCTCTCAGAAGTCTGTAGCATTACTATCCACTAAGTCTTCTGTATTCAGTAAGTGTTCTTTAGGTGCCCATTATGTGCAAAGCCTTGGTTTTAGAAGATGAATAAGGCCCACCGTATGCCCACCTGGAGTTCCCATTTAAAAGAGGGAGATAGATGCAAAAACAATGACCATACAGGGAGATGAGTGCTCTAACGCAATTGTCTGCTGAGTAAGACATTGTGGGCCAAAGAATGGGGAAATTTCCCAGAGTAAGTGGTATTTGAAAGGATTAGTGGGTGGGAATTCCAGGCTGTTTAAGTAGTACAAGGCAGCACTGAGTTGGGAACAAGCATACCATGTTTTGGAAATAACGAGTGTGGTTCAAACTTACAATGCCTGGGGGTGGAAATGGGGGTGGGTGTGATGGGAAGTTGGAAACAGTTCAGGGACAGAGTGTACAGATTCAAAACTGTTTCCCATTGCCTCTGTTCTGTGCTTTGATTCTTGTTTTCCTTGGTTGACTCCCATTTTTTCAGATTACTCCTCAAAAGTTACTTTTCCGTGATATGGCATCATTTTACGTCTTGGCCCAGGTGATGTTATCTACTTCACGTCTTCAACCATTACATTAGGCACATGCAGTTTACTAGCATCTATAGATCTCTGTCCCTGACTTCTCTTCTGAACTATAGATGTAAATGTTCATCTTCCGCTGTATGTCAATTCTCCTCATATCAAATACAGTCAATCTCATAGTATATTTAATCTTTAAACTCTTTGTTATTTCTGTATTCTTTATCTCATTCAATGACTGTCACCTTCCTTTTGGTTACCAAGAGAAGGATTGTATTCATTTTTCCTTCCTCCCTCTGGATAACTGATTAGATGTTTAATCGGTCATGCTACTAAAATACTTTCTGTGTCTAATCCTTTATTTTCATCCTCACCTAGTTTATGTCATCATTATTTTTACCTAAACTATTTTCTAAGTATTTTAATGGTTATTTCACTACCTGGAGCCTCTTATATAAAGCTATATAAAATATGGTTTAAATCAACTTATTTTCTTTCTAAAATCTTTCGTATTACTCCATTTTGTACAAGATAGAACACAACTTTGACATTCCAGTCCAGAGGCTCTTTATGATCTTGTTATGACCTATCTTTTTGGCCTTGGAATCCCTTGCATGACTACCTTCCTCTATATTCCATCAATGAATATGACTCTTTCATTCCCTTAAGGATTCCCTCAATATTTAGTACGTCCATCTCCTTGCCTCACTTGCTCTTCATAAAATGAACCCCCATTTTCCTTTAAGGCCCGGTGTTCTTAGGACCTCCTCTGTGTACCGTATTGCATAGCTCAGATTGGAACCAACTGGTCTTTAGTGTTTCCTTAGCATGGTTTGGACCTCTGATAATGCCCATGTATTCTACCTTGTTTCAAAGTAGTTAATTTAGCTATTTCTCCAGTGAGATTTAAATTTCTCAAGCATATATTTTATATATTTTTGACTATATTTGGGGTATTAGAATGATACTTAGTAGTTGTACTACTTGAACATTGTAATGTGAATTCAAATGCAATGTCCTCTTCAAGTTTTATCTCAGTTATTTGGAGATTAAGATTGAATGTGATATATTTATTTGACTGTAAGTATTTCAAGGACAGGGGCTTATTTACAGCTATATTTGTAATCAACTACTCCCAAGAATGTTGGGCACATAATACTGTTCAAATATTTATTGTTTAATACCTACATCCTTAACTGCCTTGTAATTTCAATAACAATGAGGGAGATACAGCTTCTTTGTAAACCATGCACATTTATGATTCCTTTGAATCTCCTTCTCTCTTTCCACCAAATAAGCAATCTGATTTAGCTGACTCTACTATAGGCTCTCAAAAAAATAGACTATTTTTTATCACCACACTCATTTCATAATTTGTACTTGTGTTGACCTATGTACTTCAGAGTCTCCTTCATTAGACTAAGAAGTCACTAAAGTCAGTAGTTTTTTACTAAAGTACACACACACACACACACACACACACACACGCACACACACATATGTATATGAACAGTGAGAGATATTGTGATTTACATCACTGAAATTCTGAACTTTTGTTGCTCAAGTTTAGAAGTTTAAAAATACCTATAATGCATCGCCTTTTTGCTGAGTAATCACCCAATTTTTCTTATATTTCATCGAAGAGAAACAGATTTATGTGAACAACAGAGTTCTGGTTTACTGCCACATTTGAAAACTTTTATTAAATTTTGAGGGTCTCATTCTCATTTAATAAAAAACAGAAACACAGGGTATGTGGTTTTCAGTGATAAACTTAATTGTCATTTAAATTTCATTATTTTTTCTTGAATTTAGTAGTTCCTTTATGATTTGCTTATAAAACTAATTTAATTGCCACTGTATTTTGAAGTAGAAAAAAGTATTAAGTTATCTGGATGAGATATTTATTGGTTACCAGATATGCATATGTGTGTGTCTTCACATTTGTCATTTCTTTGGCGTAGGGCGGGGCCATGTGAATTGTCTAGCTAATAGGCTGTGAGAGTGACCTTTGTCTCTTTGAGGACAGAGCATTTAAAAACTACTGTGAGAGTCCTGAATTCTATTTTTCTCCTGCTACAGTGATCGTGGAAGCTTCCTCTTGAGATTGTGGAAACACAAAATGGACCCATCCAAATCCCTGAATCGTTGCTTGGATTGATGCTGCCTTATAGAGCTGCTGGACCAGCAGCAGACTTAGAGTGAGCCCCAGGGATTTTGTTTTAAGCCACAGAGATTTGGAAGTTTATTACTAGGGCTCAACATAGCTGACCCTGATTAATACATGAGCTATGGATATGAGTAATATGAGTAATATGATACTCTGCAGGAGTGTCCTGGGCTAAGTGGGGAATAGATATAGAGAAGCAAGTATGATTTATAACAAAGGTTAGTGCTGAAAGGACTACATTAGTTACCAGGTTCAAAACACCATATGAGAAAGCAAGAGAGGGAGCAAGAGATTAAGAGTCAGGGAGCTGAGGGATAGTCTAAGAAAAGGAGTGCAGAGTAAGAGTGAGAGAAACAGGGGATTTCTCTGGCGGTCCAGTGGTTAAGACTCCAAGCTTCCAATGCAGTGGGTGCAGTGGGCGCCGGTTCAATCCCTTGTCAGGGAACTAAGATCCCACGTACTGTGGCATGGCCATAAAAAGAAAAAAAGAAAAAAAAAAAAGAGAGAGAGAGAGAGAGAGAGAGAGGGAGAGGCGTGGGGAGAGAAATGGGCAAAGGCTGTGAACAAAACAAGAATTCTGGAAGGATTTTTCAACTTGATGCTGCTTCATAGCAAAGGAATAGGTCAGTTTATCTGATGCACTATTAGAAAAGATGGTTAAGAATTGTTACTTTAGAGTTACAGTTCTCACAGCCCAATATTTAGGACAGTTTGTGGAATAGCAGGACTCACCCCCAACAGGTGAGTGTCAAGAGACTGTGATATATTCCTCCAATATTCTACATTTATTTTATTAGTCCACTGTGGATTTTATCTTCACGACATTTCTTACTTATAATTTTATACTACATGTTGGGGAGTTGGATTTTACAAATTAAACAGTTTATGGGCAAATTAGTACTTACTTTTGTTTGTAGTAAAAATGTCTTTTAGGCTTTCAGGGTCACTAAAAAAATTCCATCTGACTACAGCTATCAATTATTCAGCCTTAAAAACTAAAGGTCACATGTTATTATTTCTAATGCGAGAGTAATATTTCCATGATCTTAGCAATATTATTTCCAGCTTATAACTTGGTTTATCATTTGGAAACACATTGTAGATAATTAGAAACCAGATATTACAAAAACACAGGGGGAATTGAACAACCAGATAAACTCTTAAAACTGAACACAGTGATTATTGACAAATGATTTAGGAGACATTATTTAATTCTAATATAAATCATTCAGACATCTCTAAATTCTGTAAGGTAACTTGATGCCCTTTGCAGCAGTAAAATTATTTATTTTCTCAAAACAACGAAAAAAAAATAGTAAGTCTTAAATGGAAAAAATACCCCATGAGATCTAACTATTTGTAAAAGTTCATTTTATGTCATGTTGTTATTACGAACAGTCTAAAACTTGCCATTTCTATTCATTTCTTATCATTAGTGTGTTAGCAATTTGCAGATAGGATTTTTGTGATAAGAAAACAGACAGAATGGTTATTTGGATGTTGTTCAGCAATAATTTTTAAAAGAAAGAACTGCATTAAGGATGCATTATTTTATTCTTTTTATAAAAATGGTAAGGATATTTGCAAAAATATCTTCTACCGTTAGTGTTCTGAAGCATGTAGACTTGGAGAATAATAATGCCTATTCTATAGGGAATAGGAAATAAATGTAGACTTTAGTTATATATACCTTTACTTATCATACATTGAGGACTTACGCTGTGGGCCAGGCCCTGGACTAAGTGAGGAAAGAATAGAGATAGCAACCACGGGCCCTGGAAACAGATTGTTCATACACAACTTCAATAACGTCTGGGTATTCTTTTGCCAAAGAATGCAAGAAGTTCTAAGGAGGCTGTGGGTTGGGTATGTGAGATAACTAGGTCCAGGATGAAGATCAAGGAAAGCTCATTTGAAAGATGCAACACCTCAGCTGGTCTTAAAGTGTGACTAGTTTGTGATGGGATTAAAAGGATTCTAGTCCAAAGGAAATCATGAGGAAAGAATGGCACCTTAGAGGAACTTTAAGTGCTGTAAAACAGGGAAATGTCACAGTCAAATCAATGTTTTAGAACATTCACTTGGGCAGCAGTAAGAAGAATATGAAAATAATCAGTAAGTAGCTTTAGACAGACCAGTTGGGAAGCCAATATTGTTGTACAGATGAATAATAAAGAACACATAGACTATCAGTGCTATCATGGAAATGCAAAATAAAGGAAGTGTATAAGAATATACGGATGGAAAAATCTCTTGAACTTGGAGAGTGAGATCAGTAAGGGTGAGGGAGAGGGAGGAATTGGACTTGGATATTTGGGACTTGTGTGGGGGTCATGGTGATGTTTTACAGGAAATTATTTAGAAAAAAATATTTTGAGCAAAGGTAAGAGTTCAGTTTGGGGATCATGTAGCTTTCAACATGCCTGTGTGAGACCAAATGGAGGTGTTCAGTGAGCAGGTGAATATTAACAATCAGAAAGTGTTTGAGTAATTTGAGGTGGAGAAAAAGATTTGAGTCATCATGGTAAAGGGATGGTCAATTCAATGGTTTAAATCAGTTACAATACAGAAAGAGGTCAATAAACCTGTTCTTGAATCAGTCTGATTGGATTCAAATCCCAAATTCCTCAGTTACTGTGTGACCTCAGAAAGTCAATTAAGCTTTTAATATCTAAGTTTTTTCATCAGTAAAATGGATATGATATAATAATAAAAACTTGTGAAAATTTGAGATCATATTTATTATCTCAAGAGTATAGTAGTATAAGATACTCCAAAAGTATTAGCTATATTCCTAAGGAGAGCGTGCAGGGGAGGAGAGCTGGAGCTGTAACCCTAGGAATATCATCATTTAAAGAGCAAGCAGAGAAACAGTATGCCAAAAAGATTGACCAAAAAAGAAAGACCAGAAATTGCAGAAAACAGAAGATAAGTATGTCACCAGGCACAAAGTGAAGATAATTTCAAGAATAAGAAGATGATCAGCAGTGCTAAAGGATGTGGGGAATTCAGTATTATAAGCTCATAGTGTATCTACCGTAGTTGACAACTAAAGGTCATGGGTGACTTTTTGGAAATAAAATAGTTTTATTGGAAGGTAGAGAGTAGAAACCAGAGTAAGATATGTCGGAGTGTGGGTTAGAAGTGAAAGAGTAAAGATGAGTGTCAACTATTGCCTAATTCATTTCTTCAACATACATTTGTTGTAAACTTGAAATGTGCAAAGCATTGTGTTGGGATACAGCAGTGAGCATGATCCAGTCCTCGAAGTCATGGAGCTTTCAGTCCTGCAGGAATGAAAGTTATTAAATAATTGCTTGCCTATTTAATTTTAATTACATTTTTAAAAATTAAAGTATACTTGATTTACAACATTGTGTTAGGGCTTCCCTGGTGGCACAGTGGTTGGGAGTCTGCCTGCCTATTCAGGGGACGCGGGTTTGTGCCCCGGTCCGGGAAGATCCCACATGCCGCGGAGCGGCTGGGCCCCTGAGCCATGGCCGCTGAGCCTGCGTGTCTGGAGCCTGTGCTCCACAACGGGAGAGGCTGCAGCAGTGAGAGGCCCGCGTACCGAAATTTAAAAAAACAACAACAACAACAACAAAAAACCCCACAACATTGTGTTAGGTTTTACAATTTTAATGTTATAAAGGAGAATTACTTGGTGCTGTTAGAGTTGGTACTTGGGGACCTGGTCTAGTCTTAGGGCTTAGGAATGCCTTCCTTGAAGAAAACTTTTAGGGCTGAGCATGAAAAGAAAGGTAGGAATTCACTATATAAGGAAGCAAGGAGAGAGAATGTCATGCAGAAAGGATAGCATGTGTGATAGCTCTGAGAGAGGGAGCATGACACATTTGAGGAGCCAGAAGAAAGCCAGAGAGATGAAACAATGAGAGTAAGGAAGGAGTGGTGGAGATCAGGAATGGGGTAGGTCAGATTATACAGAATGTGATCGACACAATGCCAAGAATTCTGTTCTCTATCCTAAGCTCAATGAGGCACTGCTGAAGGGTTTAAACAACAGAGTGACATGATCACACTGAATTTTGAAATGATCATCCTGGCTACATTTTGTAGAAAATATTGAAGGGAGGAAGAATAGATGTGAGGAAGCCAATTAAGAGGTAATTGAAGTGTTCCAGGTGAGAGATGATGGTAGATTGTTACCTGGTAGTGGTGGAAGAACTGGGGAGAAGTTGAAGGATTCAAGGTATATTTTAGGAGACAAAATCCACAGGATTTGGTGATTTGCTGAATAAGAGCAATTGGCGGAAACGGGTACCAACGAGACTCCTAGATTTCTCACTAGCACCGTCAGCTGAGGGTTGAAAGTGGGCAGACTTTTGGAATAAGATGGTGAATTCAGTTTTTGACATTTAGAATTTGAGGTGCCTGGGTGTTATGCACACAGTGTTATACAGTTTGATATGCTGGCTTGGTAACTCTACAGTTCCCAAGCTACAAGTGTTGATTAGATTGCCTTTTCGGGGGCGGGTGGGGGGGATGGCACGCCATGCAGCTTGTGAGATCTTAGTTCCCCGGCCAGGGATTGAACCCAGATCCTGGGCACTGACAGCGTGGAGTCCTAACCACTGAACTGCCAGGGAATTCCCCTAGATTGCCTTTGTGTAAAGGACAGATGATACTAAGCCTCGAAAACCTGTGGCATTGGTTATTTTTGAGGAGGATGTTACAGTTAGTGAGATTTTGCCATAGAGGATAGAGGCATAAGGTGAATGTGATGTTATGGAAACCATTGGAGGAGTGGGTTTCATGAAGGAATATACGATCAACACTATCATGTGCCGCTGTACAGTCAAGAAAAATGAGAACTGAAGACTCTCCATGACTTTAGGAGCCTGGTATCATTAGGACCTTAGTGAAGATGATTTTGGTCTCTGCTATTAGAAAATTAGAAATTAGAGTGGAGTATATGTGGGAGTATTGTTAGAAGAAATCTGTCTGTGAAAGGAAGGAGAGCAGTATTCAGTGGTAGTTACATAAGGATGAATGATGAAGAAAGTAAATTTTTTAAAGATACGTCATTTGTGCATATATTGTTTTCTTGTATTAATTATCTTAACAGTTTTTGAACTAAGTTACATTAGCAGGGGTTAACCTTACCTTGAAGTTAGTAGATAACATCCCTACTAGACTGGCAGAAGTGCAAAAAGTATTAGCATAGCTTTGTGCCTGTTCATATTCTAATTCCAGCTCAGTGTATGTCTATGGAAAGGGGGACAGTCTGTTTTATTCTCTCATGTTCCTTACAGACAGCTTTCAGAAGTATCCACAAACTACAATTATTTAGACCTGCCATAATTCCCTAAAAAACATTTGAGGGAGCTATGATTCTGATTTTTATTTGGTGTTTAGTGATGATGATAACTCTGGCATAATGGAAAGAACATCAAACAGTTCAAGTACTTAGCAGCTGTTTGGTTTGGGGCAAGTTTCTTCTCTGAGCCCATTTTCTCATCTGTTAAATGGGAATTGACATATCTGTCTTTTGGGTTTTTTGATGATTAAATGAAACAACATAGGTAAAATGTCGAGTGCCATACACTCAATAATGTCTTCTTTCTTGATGATACCATTTTTTGTAGCATAAGATAATTTACATTTCATTTATTTGAATGCAAATATCGGTCTCTGGTCTCTGTGCTTTTCTTTTTATTCTGTGTAATGATGATTTTAGAATAAAACTAGTAGAAACAAAAAAGGGGCAGTGAAGCTTTATGGACTACTGCAGTTGTAATGGGCTACATCCTCTCATAGCAAATTCACCAAGGATGTATTTAATAGGGCAGCTGCTTCCACCAGGTCTCTGAGGCTTGTATTGATTTTCATCCTTGCCTCTCCCTTCCCCTAATAATACCATATCCCTAATTTCCATTTGCTTATATGCAATATGTAATTGTTAAACACTATAAACTAGAAGAATGGAAATTTAGGCAAAGGACAGGGTAGTGCACCAGTAGGCAGGATATCTATCATTAACTGTATTTTTGGTTCTATTAAGTATCTTAAAATATCAATAGAAAATTATTGCTGATTTTAAAAAAGCTTAAAACACATGTTCTGAGAGAGAAAAACGTAATTTGTTTTCGACTGACAAGATAATTTTATTTATAATGAAGGGAAGAGCATATTTCCAACAAACATCTTGATAATTCTATTTAGGTTTGTTGAAACACTGAGTTGTCCTTTTATTGTAATATGTAGAGCATTAGTTTTAACAATTTAACTTCAGTTGGATGTTTTCCAATGTTGTACTTAGGTACTTACATTTTCAGAAAAATCAGTGGTTTTTGAAAATGTTTTTCTCCCACACAGTTCCCCCCCCCCATACAACTTTGGCATTTTAAAAACTAAGAAAGCTTGAACATCTAAATTTCTAAAGTTAAAAGAGGCTTTATAAATGTAATAAATATAAAGGCATTCAATAATTTTTTTAAAATCTCAGAATTTAAAATATAACATGGACTATCTTGTATTTGTATGATTTTTTTTAAAGTTTAGAATACCTTTTTACTTACATTATCTAAACATCTTTCTTTCCCATCAATCCTATGTGGCTGACTTGGACAGCTATTATTCTTGAGTTTATGATTTTAGCACATTTTAACCTTTAGCACGTTTCCTTTTATCAGAAGCCAAAAAGCATAAGCTTTAACAAGGAAAAAGTAAAATTAACAATACAAAAACTACAATGGGGCTTCCCTGGTGGCGCAGTGGTTGAGAGTCCGCCTGCCGATGTAGGGGACACGGGTTCGTGCCCCCGTCCGGGAGGATCCCACGTGCCGCGGAGCGGCTGGGCCCGTGAGCCATGGCCGCTGGGCCTGCGCGTCCGGAGCCTGTGCTTCGCAACGGGAGAGGCCACAGCAGTGAGAGGCCCGCGTATCGCAAAAAAAAAAAGAAAAAAAAAATACAATGCAGGAGATGTAATATTCCTATTTTAATATACTATTTATGAATATACCATAAACTACTTCATTATTTGCTCAACATATATATCCTGGATCCCCTCCAGCTTGAATACAAAACAAGACACATTTATTTCATATATCCAAATGATTAAAGTTGAGCCCCTCATTAGGCTAATTTCTAGAAATTGTGTACCCTCGAGTTGCCCTGAGCTCTTTCTGAGAGATTTCTAGTGTTCTGCCCTATGCGGGCTCAATGCAGGTACTTCAGTATCTTTCTTACCTATTACAACAATGCTTCTCCACTAGCAGTGACCCCCCCAGAGAATGCTCTCTGTTTTGCATAGCTCTCCTTCATTGGTGACCTCTGATGGAAGCTCAGCACCAGGATGGGATGGGAGTGGCTCTCTTCTCGGCCACTTTGGAAAGTTGGCATGAGGCTTTCCCACTTCTTCACAACAAAACTAAAACTATATAAAATCACAGACTTTGGTAAGATTGGGGCAGAGCCTCTGGGATAACATGAGGTGGAATACTGGAATGTAACATCAGCTGGAACTGGAGTGGTTTTTCTTAAAAGCCTAATGCCCCAACGTGGGTTTCAGGTTCCCTCACTGTGCCTTTTTGTCTAGCTTCTAGCTGGCCACCCCACTGGCAGGAGTCAGTTTTCCTCTTAATCTAAATATTTTTCAGACATCTCCTTGCCTTGGAGATTTGACCGAACTGTCACCCCATTTATTATCAGCCACTGGAAAGAGATTAGGCAGCCCCAGACCCATCTAACCCTTATCACCTTGCTCCCCTGGATTACCTTCTTCCTCTGATGGTTACTTTCAGGACAGTTTCCCAGCCCCCACCTCTTTTAGTATGCGATCTGGTACCTTGGTTCTAACAGATAAATCCTGGTCCAAAATACTTCCCAAACTCTTGATTGTTCAGTCTTAAGTGATACGTGTATGGGACAAAGGTGTTCTGATCCATGTTGTACTTTAACCAATACTGTTGATTCCATTTACTCTGTAGCAGGAGGGAAGTATCAGGATTGTACTTTCCCTCCTACAGTTTTCTCATTTCCATGCCCAGTATCCTTCTGCTTTATATTCTCTCAATAATATTTCAGGCAGGAAACCACCTCAATCTAGGTTTTTAAGATTTAGGGGGAATCTAGCTAACATGATTTATAGAGTCTGGATTATTCTGAAGGATACATCAATTACATTACTAAACAGAATGCTTTCCGTCTCAGTCTGGAGTATCTGCACTTGATTTACCTCACCATTTAGGGTTCCCCAAAAGGATATATATGAATATCTGAATAAAAAGTAGGGCCTTCTAGCATGGTCCCTCTGACAACAAAGGATTAATTGGTTCCCAATATAAATCTACCAATCTTCATCCTAGAAGGCAGAAAGTACTAGTAATTCTTATACAAATGTCCCATTTTTTTGTTAGGTTCAGACTTTACCAGTCAGCATAATATATTTCTTCTATAATTCTCTAATTTTTCTACTTTGAAGAGTTTCTATATGGATATATTTCTGAAAAAAATTATGCTTTTTATGTATATGTTCTTTGGAATATTCAATTCACTTGAGTGTCAAATATGACAATGGAGATGTACGCTTAATCATGCACCTCCTTCTACAGTGAGCACATCATTTAATAAAGAAGATTATATTGAAGGCATAAAGTGTGATGAAAGGAATTTTATGCCAATAAGTAAAAAATACATATTTTACTTTCTTTTAGGGATTAGATTTTGTTGTAGTTGTAGGATTATAATTGCTTTACAATGTTGTGTTAGTTTCTGCTGTACAGTGAAGTGAATCAGCTATATGTATACCTATATGCCCTCCCTATTGGACCTCCCTCCCACCCGCCGCATCCCTCCCATCTAGATTGTCACAGAGCACCAAGCTGAGCTTCCTGTGCGTGTTCCCACTAGTTGTCTGTTTTATGCATGGTAGTGTATATATGTCAGTCCTAATCTCCCAGTTTGTCCCACCCTCTCCTTCCCCCACCCAACCCCCTGTGTCCACATGTCCATTCTCTACGTCTGTGTCTCTGTTCCTGCCCTGCAAATAGGTTCATCTGTACCATTTTTCTAGATTCCACATATCAGTTCCTGTGTCAAAAATCAAAACACAAATGTCCTGTCACCTTAAAACAAGGCAATTTTTATAACTGTTTATAATACATATCATAATCATTCAGTGTATATTCTGAAATCTTAAATTTCATCTGAGGGCCGAATGATTACTAAATTAAACTTCAAATATATTAAAATAAATACCCTCTAATGGAATAACATTACATGCTATTTGGAATTACAGCAAATACTGCAAACACCTCTCATATGTTCCTTACAACCACTTGCCTGTTTTCACATAAAAACATCTACCTCTATGCTACTTTCCCCTCACCGGGTATACCATTTGCCTTACGCATTTAAATGATTTTTTCCTCCAAACACTTAAAAAATAAATCATGCCTTCCTTAAGGTTTTTTTAGTATCACATAATTTTTTATGTAAAGAAATTAGAGGGACTTCCCTGGTAGCGCAGTGGTTAAGAATCTGCCTGCCAACGCAGGGGACACGGGTTCAAGCCCTGGTCCAGGAAGATCCCACATGCCGCGGAGCAACTAAGCCCCGTGCACCACTACTGAGCCTGCGCTTTAGAACCCACAAGCCACAGCTACTGAAGCCCGCACGCCTAGAGCCCATGCTCCACAACAAGAGAAGCCTCCGCAATGAGAAGCCCGCGCACCGCAACGAAGAGTAGCCCCCGCTTGCTGCAACTAGAGAAAGCCAGAGTGCAGCAATGCAGACCCAACGCAGCCAAAAATAAAAGAAAGAAATTAGAAACTGAATTTTTAATATAAGTCAAACTAAAAAACAAAACCTTTACTAAGGTATCTTTCTTTCCATAGTAAACTCATCCAACCTATAAATGAAAGGGTTTCAATTATCTTTGGCATAACCAAAAGCCCTTTTATTACTTTTCTCCTCTGCTCTTATTTGCCACTTCAAAATCAGTCTTTTACTTATCAATAAGAATAAATAGCGCAGAACTTTTTTTTTTTTTTTTTACTCCAAATCTGTGAACATGTTGTATGTGTCTGTCTTACATAATAATTTCCTTGGGAGACTCTTTTTAACAAAAAAATTCTAGCTCTATGATTTTTGGTATATTGTCCATTTGAAGGGCAGAAATTGTTTTAGCCAGGAACATGTATTTCATTGTACTTTCTGAGTGAGCGTGGTGCCCTGTGCACCTAAATATTTGTTGATGGTAATAGTGATGGAATCTCTTTACAAATTCTCTGTACCTAGATTCTTGTTCATTCACATTCTTTCTACCTTATTTCAAACTTCTACCTTCTCTCTCTTGGCATACTTTAATAACCTTCTAAATTATTTTCTGTTTCAAAAAACATTGTTTTCAATCCATCCTGCAAAATAAGTGACAGATTAATATTCATAAATACAACTGTTTCATCTCACTACCTTTCTCAGAAGACTTCAGGGGCTTGTTACTGTTTTCTGAATTTATATCAAATCTCAACACTTGTATTATTTTTTGTTGCTTAATCGTTTTGTGTTTTCCCCTTACAACACATATTTTCTTCATCAGTCTCACATTTGGGCCAATGGAATAACTTCCTGTTTCATGATCTTACTCTCCAGAATCATCCTAAATCCAGCTCTAATGCTGCCATCTTTAGAGAGTATCCCTGAATTTTCTAAGTAGGATGCAGACCTGCTTAGACTTCTTACACTTCCAACCATCTTCCCTCCAGAACTGTAAATAGATCTGTTTTGTTGCTTTTATCACAACTTAGAAACATAGTAGATGTTTGAGTTAGCTACCTACTTGGAAATCAAAATCTTATTCAATAGAGTTACAATTCTACTTTCTAGAAAGGTACCCAGGAATATTCTGTGGAACAGCATGGTAGGTTCTATTCATTACATCAACTTGTTGAACTTCACCATCCTAAATCCATTATTCACTCATCAATTAGGTATTTATTCTAGTCCTTTCTGAATTTGTTTATAGAATTATCCTTTTGTTCTTTATTTTTCAAAAAGATTCTTCCTAACAGAATGCAGTTAATTGCAGTTATAAGATAATATACACAATGAATAGAAGAAAACTAATCTGACATTTTAAAATAAAACTATCATTTGCAGATGCAGAAAACAAAGGCAAATATTTAGTTGTGAAGCATAATTAAAAAAAAAAAAACTTTATCTCTTTCAGGTATAAACTTTTATGCTTCTCTTAAAATTGTAAAGAATCTGGGGCAAATTTTATAGAATGTACATCCTCTATCTTTGTGAACTAAAAAAGAAGTACTTTTCTGTCTAAATATCATTTTCTTGTCAAATTAATAAAACTACACATATATGTTAATCTTTTCTTTTTCAGACTATTTTATATCATTTTTTTCTTCTGATTTTTCAGCTCTCTGTAGTGTATTGTGAGACATGTTTCTATTCAACATCCTACATTGAGTTTGGCAGAAACGCTAATGCCAAGGTTATCCAAATCCTTTATGGCCCTCTGGGCACTAAACATGCTTCAAACCCTGGCTGCCATTTCTATTAAATTTAATTATTCAATTGCAAAAGTTGTGAAGAGTCTGATGACTGAGAAATGCAGATTAAATCAAATCTCAGATTTGTTTTTAAAAATCTAACTTTTCACTGAAAAATTGTTGGCTTGAGCTTTCTCCTTTCGTGCATGCTGTAAAACACAATATGTGAGGATGAGAAAGGGGTTAGGGATTGCTCTTAGCCCTAAAAATCATAAGGTTTTTTTGTCTCTTGAAGTCTGTTAGCTTTTTCTTTCATCTACCCTCCTATCCATCCATCCATCCATCCATCCATCTATCCATTCATCCATTCATTCTTTTGTTCATCTCCTTAGAAAACATTTACATCTCTTCACCTCTGACACAGAGGAAGAAATAGACCCAAGGAAAATCCAGATCATTTTTCTCCCTCCTTATACTGTAGAGCATAATAATACATGTGGAAATAGTTTCTTTGAAGAAGTACTTTCTCATAAGTATGAGAAACCAAAAGTAGTATATTCCTTTAAAATGAGTGTGGCAAATTTCCCTTCTTTATATATTAGAGGGGAAAAATAGCTCATCAGATTGTAAATTAAGAAAAATAAATGGTATTAAATATCTTTGAGTTACTATGAATTCCAGAGGTACCTAACTTATAGTCTCTGTTTCTTAAACATTTGATGCATAATGATATTTCTATGCTGTTTATAGATACCATGCTCAATAAAAAGCTTTAAAAATATATAATTGCTAAAGTATGTTTCTGTGGTGCATGGCCCACTATTATTTGTACTTCTTAGTTTATGTTTTACTCACATGCAGGGCTAGGTTTAAACCAAATGTGTACGGTTATGTTTGTTATTGACCAACTTCTCCTGCCTTTTTTCTTGTCACTAGGTCGTCTGGCCTATATCCCATTCCTACATAGATGTTACTTTTAACTATTTACTAAGAAATACCGATTGTAGCAGTAAATCCTGGTTTGAGGCCAGACTGTTCATGTGATGGTTCCTTCTGTTTATGTACTTAACCATCCTCTAGGACAGAGGCTCCACCTGTTATTTTTATTACATGGAAATCTTAGCATTGCATATATTTGTAAGGAGATGCTTAATAAAGGTAATTTGAAGGTATAAATGATGCTACTAAGAATTTTAATTTTGGGGACTCTTAGAGCGCAATGCAAATGCCAACCATAAAATTTCTTTTTATAACCTTGTGACCATTTCTGTCATTCTTAGAAATGGTTAAAATTTGCCTTCAAGACATTTTTATTTAGGAGATTGCTTTCAATTATTTAAAATTACTTTTAAAGATTTGTTTGTTTGTTTATTACTCTGATAGCAAGCCCACACATTCACATATGAAAGTCTACAGAAAACATTGTAGCACGAAACTGCATTATTCTATAGCAATGAAAGTCCTCATATCTCAACTATGTTCCTTCTCAAAATGAAAATCAGTTTTCCTGGAATTCTGTCTTTCAACAGACTCTTACAGAGCTGGAGTACGAGATAATTAAAAAGACAAGGACCCTCCATGGAAAAGGCCTTGCTTTGAGAGCCCTGATACTCACATCTCTTCCTAGCTATAAGTATATACCAATGAAGAAGAAGCTTCTCTAGTTTGAAAGGAACACACATTCTATACAATATCCATAGCTTTTTTATTTCTGAGCCTTTGGTAATAGATCTAGCTTACATGAAATTTAGTTTCTCAAATAGTTTTAATTTTTCCTTAAAAAAATCTTCTTTTTGGCATTGGTGGAAATTATTAAGAAAAAATATTTAAATCATATAAATTGTATAAGAGAAAAATAAAACTAAATAAAATGCTTAAAACCTCATAATAAGGTGATTTTTATAAAAAGTTACACACAAGTTAATGTTATAAATAAAGCTTTTCAAACAATTAAGTAGATATTAAACTTTATGATTCAAATGGAATTACATTCCAATCAAAGTTTATTTCATGGATGCTACCTTGAAACATATACAGCAAGTAATATCCTTAGTAAATTCCTAAAATATAAATGGTATAGAACTGAGTGGCTTAACATGATTGCTGAATTCTTTTAAATGTATTTAGTGTGTTTACAGATGATATAGTGACATATATCCACAATGATCTAATCTTTATGTGTACATTCTTACTATATTCCATATCTGTTACCCAAATAATAAGTAGAATAGTCCAGTGAATTCTTCATATTCTTGTGTATGCTGACATTTCTATCCAAAGAGTCATCAAATATTTATGCATTTAAACAAAAGCCCTAACTGCTTATCGTAAAAACGTGTTAGAATAAATCTTTAACCAACTATATCCTTTCAGAAGGAATAATTCTAGAAAGATGAGTAGATTCCTAGATAACTAAAGGTTAACCCCTTAAGCCTGGATATACTTATTTTAAATACCATTGCTGGAAATCTTTCTGAATTACTTTCTTTCTTGCCTTCTTAAATAGTACACTGAGCTTGAGGCAAACATTTCTTCTTGATTCAGAATAATCTTCATGAATTTTGTTTATTGTGAAGTGCTAAAACTTCAGCTACAGGTAGTGTTGGAGTGAAAGATGTAGCCAAATGGATACAATGCCTGAAACTTGCATAAACAGCTTAATTATGTTCTTCCTCAGTCATTGAATATAGTGTAGTGGTTCAGAACATAGTCCTTCGAAACACATAGGCTTGAGTTTGAATCTGAGACCTTCCACTTCCACAATCTGTTGTGGTTTGGGAAAGATTATTTCACCTCTGCAAAATTTAGTTTTCTGAATGGTGAACTTCGGGTAATAATATCAACCTCTTAAAGTAGGCATATGGAATAAATGAGATGATTTGTATAAATCACTTAAACTCACTGACTGGTATGTAATAAATATTCAACAAATTGTGATGATGTTCTACACAGAGCAATGTGAGAATTAGGGAAGGACAAGTCAGGATAAACAAAGGTGGAAAGTTACACTTAGATGTTTGAAAGTCTGTTATTGTCATCTCCATAACTGGTTTTCTTATTTTCTGCTGTCACTCACTGTCTTACTTTCAAAGTCTTTAATCCATTTTGAGTTGATTCTTGTGTGTGGTGTAAAATAGGGGTCCAGTTTCATTCTTTTGCATGTGTATCCAGTTTTCCCAGCACTGTTTTTGAAGAGGCTATCCATTTCCCGTTGTATATTCTTGGCTCCTTTGTTACATAAATTAATTGGCCAAATATGCATGGATTCATTTTTAGGCTCTCTATTCTGTTCCATTAATCTCTATGTCTGTTTTTATGCCAATATCACACTTTTTTGATTACTAAAGCTTTGTAATATAGTTAGAAATCAAGAGGCTGAAATGGCTCCAGCTTTGTTCTTCTTTCCTATGATTGCTTTGGCTATTCCGGGTCTTTTATGGTTCCATACAAATTTTAGTACTGTTTTTTCTATTTCTATGAAAAATGCCATTGGAATTTTAATAGGGATGCACTGAATTTGTCAAATGCTTTAGGTAGTATGAACATTTCAACAATATTATTTCTTCCAATTCATGAGCATAGAATATCTTTCCATTTTATTTGTGTCTTCTTCAATTTTTTTTTATGAATGTCTTATAGTTTTCAATGTACAGGTCTTTCACCTCTTAGATTAATTTCTAGGTATTTTATTCTTTTTGATGCAATTGTAAACAGGATTGTTTCTTAATTTCCCTTCCTCATAGTTTGTTAGTGTATAGAAATGCAGCTGATTTTTGTATATTGATCTTGTATCCTGAAGCTTTCCTGTGTTTGTTTATTAGTCCTATCAGTTTTTTGGTGGCATCTTTAGGATTTTCTACATATAGCATCATGGCATCTGCAAACAATAACAGTTTTACTTCTTCCTTTCCAGTTTGGATTCCTTTTTTTTTTTCTTTCTTTCTTTTTGTCTGATTACTGTGGCTAGGGATTCCAATACTATGTTGAATAAAAGTGGCAAGAGTGAGCATCCTTGTCTTGCTTCTGTTCTTAGAGAAAATGCTTTCAGCTTTTCACTGTTGAGTATGATGTTAGCTATGGGTTTGCATATATGGCCTTTATTATTTGATGTATATTCCCTCTATACCCAGTTTGTTGAGGGTTTTTATCATGAAAAATGTTGAATTTTGTCAAGTGCTTTTTCTGTGTCTATTGAGATAATTATATTATTTTTATCCTTCATTTTGTTAATGTGGTGTGTCACAGTAATTTGTGTATGTTGAACTATCCTTGCATCCCTGGAATACAATAGTTGATCGTATTGTATGATCCTTTTAATACCCTGTTGAACTAGTTTGCTTATACTTTGTTGAAGATTTTTGCAACTATGTTCACCAGGAATATTGACCTGTAATTTTTTTTTTTTCTGGTAGTGTTCTTATCTGGTTTTGGCATCAGGGTATTGCTGTTCTTGTAAAATTAGTTTGGAAGTTTTCCCACTCTTGTATATTTTGGAAGAGTTTGAAGATTGGTATTCATTCTTCTTGAAATGTTTGGTAGAATTCACCAGTAAAGCCATCTCATTCGGGACTTTTCTTTGTTGGGAGGTTTGATTACTGATTTAATCTCCTTACTAGTAATTGGTGTGTTCAGGTTTTGTATTTCCTCATGATTCAGGCTTGATAGATTGTGTATTTCTAGGAATTTATCAATTACTCTAGGTTGTCCAATTTGTTGGCATATAATTGTTTATTGTAGTCTCTTATGATCCTTTGTATTTGTGTGGTATCAATTGTAATGTCTCTTTATTCATTTTTTTTTTTTTTAATTTGAGTCCTCTCTCTTTTTTTCTTGGTTAGTATAGCTAATGCTTTGTCTGTGGTAGTTTTATTTTTCTTATTTTTAACTCCAAAAATATATATTTCTTCCCCTGCCCCATACCAGCACTCTCCTCTCCACCATAATTATTTCTCAGTTTGAAATCACTCTGATATCCTTAGTTTTGTTGTAGCAAATATTTTACTTTAAGTGTTTATAACCTGGTATGAACACTTTAAACATTTATATTAAACTAAAGCTGAATTCATTTTATAATTAAAAGGATGGAAACAAATAGTAGAACAGGAGATGCCATCACAATGAGGCCAAGGTTAGTTGTTTTATTTTTTGCTTAGAGATTAAAATCTATTCTAGATGTGTGCTCCCTTTAGAGGCACTCAAGCATAAATGGAGGTTGAGATTCACTACAATGCAATTCAAAATTTATTGTAAGATGTTGCCTGTCCCAAAACATAGGTATAGCAACTTTGTCCTTTTAGTTGGCCTCAGTTTCTTGTTTTAAAATCATTTTAAATTGGATAATTAGTGTGTGGTGTTGGTATTGTTCTGGTGATGGTGGTAGAAGTCTTGTCTACTAAAGGACTGTCACCTGAAGAGTGTAGGAAGACCTCAAAATTTGTTCTAATCCTCTTTTATAGAATATTTTTACATTATAAGGTTCATCCTGATAAGTTTAGGACTGGTGAGATTTCTGATCATAGATAATCCAGAAGCAGAGCCCCACTCTGAGCAGCCAGGAAGCAGCATGTTGTTGGGGACAAAGGCAGTCCAAGGAAACAAAGCTAACTATTGAAAGAAGCTACAATTCTGAAGATGTCTATTCCTCTTTAATAATTGTGCTGAGAATCAGCCCTCATACTCACTTTGTTCAGTGATCCATTTCTTTTCCTTCTAGAGTATTTCTATCATCTTAACTCACATGTGAGCAAATTGCAGACTTAGTCTTATTTATTTCTAAATCTCTGGGGTTTAGCACAGGGCCTGGCACATTGTGCCATAATGTGTGATAACTTGTGATAGATCTGTTTTTGCCAAATGTGACTTCTGCATGTTGTATACTCATCTTTTTGAGGGGTGTTCGTGTATTATAGACCACTTTAAACCCTTTGTGGCACAGGGCAAAAATTCAAATAACATTCAAATACAAATAAGCAGTCAGCACTTATCAAATTTAAATTGAGAATTAGGAAACAGCAAAAGCTAAGGAGTGTGCCACGCCCACCCTGGTAGAGTTTAAAAGGTGATTTAGAGGAAATGTCCTTTAAATTATAAAAATATTTTGCCAAAATATTAAACTCTAACTGGACTCTGGTTAGTTTCTCCATTTAAGAAAGATCATGTAACTTACAGGCAGTTCCCATCATGTTGTGTTTGTTTCTCTGCAATGCATTCAAATGTTTAGTTTATACTGTGAAAAGGAGTTCAGGTCTTGATTACTCTTGTTATTGAGATTATGTATAGAAGTATACCACAGAACATAAAATGAATGGGAATATTATTTTTGAGGATAAATAATAGGTGTTATACAAACCATTTATTAAAAAATAAAGGGGTAGGGCTTCCCTGGTGGCGCAGTGGTTGAGAGTCCGCCTGCCGATGCAGGGGACCCGGGTTCGTGCCCCGGTCCGGGAAGATCCCACATGCCGCGAAGCGGCTGGGCCCGTGAGCCATGGCCACTGAGCCTGTGCATCCGGAGCCTGTGCTCCGCAATGGGAGAGGCCACAACAGTGAGAGGCCTGCATACTGCAAAGAAATAAAAAAATAAAAAACAAATAAAAAATAAAGGGGTATTAAAAAGTAACTGCAGATTTAGTAACAGCAAAGATGAGTTTCAAATCCAGTTGAAGCAACTGTGGTATGAATAAGCTGTTAAAATATATGTATATTTCTGATGAGTTCTAATGTAAGAGTGTTACCTCTTTATTTTGTTAAAAGGAAAAGAAAACATGTAAGTAAAGAATTCCATACTCCATTTTTGGACAGTAAAGTTAAGCCGTGGCAGACCTGGAAAGCAGGCAAGGTGTACTTTAAGCGTTTCACTGGTCATTATTAAATCTTCATTACCATATCTTAGGACTGCCTAGTACCATGCATGTGCAGGGCTTACTTTTTTAAAAACAATAGAAAGCAGACTGCTAGTGTAATGTGTTGTAAAATCTGGTTTACTGGATGTTTCAATGGGGAAAAATGTGAATCTAGAATGCCAAGTTTAAGACTAAATTAAAAATTTTTAATCTAAGATGTACAATATCAGATAATCATATTAAATAGTATCATTTTTGAAAACAGCTATTAAATTAGCTAACATGAGGATTTCAGATACGTAATTTAGGATAATATTTATCTTTAATAAAAAGTTCCTGTATTCATTTCTTGAAAATGCTGTTCTTATTTATGTGATGGGCAAAATTAGATTAAAATAAATTCCTCTATAATATTGTGAAGAGCTGAATTTTCAAATGCAGATATCTTGCACCTGGTATTATTTAATATTATCATACAATGTATTAATAGTTCAGAATAATTTTATTACTTCTCATATGCAATATTTGTTATTTATTTTTATTATTTTCAAGATAAGAGATAGAGCACAATGAAATTGTCCTTAAGCTTCAACCAATTAAGTTCCCCATTATAAATAGATGGTAACAATGCAATAGCATTGTGCTAGGTAAACTTACATTAATTCAGTATATATATGTAATACTTTTCTAAATTTTTGCTGGCAAACCAGACTTTTAATTAAACACAGGTGAAAAAATTAGACATTAATATCTGAAAAAAGTTTCAATTAAATAAAATCAAATAAAAATGAACATGTACAATAGTACAAAGTGGAAATGATCATACTGTAAGTCCATAAGCTTTATTTTATTTATTTATTTATTTAACATCTTTATTGGAGGATAATTGCTTTACAATAGTGTGTTAGTTTCTGCTGTATAGCAAAGTGAATCACCTATATGTATACATATATCCCCATATCCCCTCCCTCTTGCGTCTCCCTCCCACCCTCCCTATCCCACCCCTCTAGGTGATCACAAAGCACCGAGCTGATCTCCCTGTGCTATGTGGCTGCTTCCCACTTAGCTATCTGTTTTACATTTCGTAGTGTATATATATGTCCATGCCACTCTCTCACTTTGTCCCAGCTTACCCTTCCCCCTCCCTGTGTCCTTAAGTCCACTCTCTACATCTGCATCTTTATTCCTGTCCTGCCCCTAGATTCTTCAGAACCATTTTTTTTTTTTTTTAGATTCCATATATATGTGTTAGCATATGGTATTTGTTTTTCTCTTTCTGACTTACTTCACTCTCTATGACAGA
Organism: Orcinus orca; assembly: GCF_937001465.1. Classification (NCBI taxonomy): domain Eukaryota; kingdom Metazoa; phylum Chordata; class Mammalia; order Artiodactyla; family Delphinidae; genus Orcinus; species Orcinus orca. Next base: position 55,992,183 of record NC_064570.1, on the reverse strand, counting down.
CTCTATGTTCATCCCCCTCACTACAAATAATTTCATTTCTTTTTATGGCTGAGTAATATTCCATAGTATATATGTGCCACATCTTCTTTATCCATTCGACTGTTGATGGGCATTTAGGTTGCTTCCATGTTCTGACTATTGTAAATACAGCTCCAATGAAAATTGTGGTACATGACTCTTTTTAAATTATGGTTTTCTCAGGGTATATGCCCAGTAGTGAGATTGCTGTGTCATATGGTAGTTCTATTTTTAGTTTTTTAAGGAACCTCCATACTGTTCTCCATAGTAGCTGTATCAATTTACATTCCCACCAACAGTGGAGGAGGGATCCCTTTTCTCCACACCCTCTCCAGCATTTGTTGTTTGTAGATTTTTTGATGATGGCCAATCTGACTGGTGTGAGGTGATACCTCATTGTAGTTTTGATTTGCCTTTCTCTAATGATCAGTGATGTTGAGCGTCCTTTGATGTGTTTGTTGGCAATCTGTATACCTTCTTTGGAGAAATGTCCATTTAGGTCTTCTGCCCATTTTTCCATTGGGTTGTTTGTCTTTTTGATATTGAGCTGCATGAGATGCTTATATATTTTGGAGATTAATCCTTTGTCAGTTGCTTCATTTACAAATATTTTCTCCCATTCTAAGGGTTGTCTTTTCATTTTGTTTATATTTTCCTTTGCTGTGCAAAAGCTTTTAAGTTTCATTACGTCCCATTTGTTTATTTTTGGTAGTTTCCATTACTCTAGGAGGTGGGTCAAAATAGATCTTGCTGTGATTTATGTCATAGAGCGTTCTGCCTATGTTTTCCTCTAAGAGTTTTATACTATCTGGTCTTACATTTAGGTCTTTAATCCATTTTGAGTTTATTTTCATGTATGGTGTTAGGGAGTGTTCTAATTTCATTCTTTTACATGTTGCTGTCCAGTTTTCCCAGCACCACTTCTTGAAGAGGCTGTCTTTTCTCCATTGTATGTTCTTGCCTCCTTTATCAAAAATAAGGTGACAATAGGTGCATGGGTTTATCCCTGGGCTTTCTATCCTGTTCCATTGATCTGTATTTCTGTTTTTGTGCCAGTACCATACTGTCTTGATTACTGTAGTTTCGTAGTATAGTCTGAAGTCAGGGAGCCTGATTCCTCCAGCTCCATTGTTCCTTCTCAAGATTGCTTTGGCTATTCAGGGTGTTTTGTGTTTCCATACAAATTGTGACATTTTTTGTTTAGTTTTGTGAAAAATGCCATTGGTAGTTTGATCAGGATTGCATTGAATCTGTAGATTGCTTTGGGTAGTATAGTAATTTTGACAATGTTGATTCTTCAAATCCAAGAACATGGTATATCTCTCCATCTGTTTGTATCATCTTTAATTTCTTTCATCAGTGTCTTATAGTTTTCTGCATACAAGTCTCTTGTCTACTTAGGCAGGTTTATTCCTAGCTGTTTTATTCTTTTTGTTGCAGTGGTAAATGGGAGTGTTTCCTTAATTTCTCTTTCAGATTTTTCATCCTTAGTGTATAGGAATGCAAGAGATTTCTGTGCATTAATTTTGTATCCCGCTACTTTATGAAATTCATTGATTAGCTCTAGTAGTTTTCTGGTAGCATCTTTAGGATTTTCTACGTATAATATCATGTCATCTGCAAACAGTGAAAGCTTTATTTCATCTTTTCTGGTTTGGATTCCTTTTATTTCTTTTTCTTCTCTGATTGCTGTGGCTAAAACTTCCAAAACTACATTGAATAATAATGGTGAGACTGGACACCTGTCTTGTCTGGTTCCTGATCTTAGAGGAAATGGTTTGTCTTGTACCTGATCTTAGAGGAAATGGTTTCATTTTTTCACCATTGAGAGTGATGTTGGCTGTGGGTTTGTCATATGTGACCTGTATTATGTTGAGGTAAGTTCCCTCTGTGCCCACTTTCTGGAGAGTTTCTATCATAAATGGGTGTTGAATTTTGTCGAAAGCTTTTTCTGCATCTCTTGAGATGATCATATGGTTTTTCTCCTTCAATTTGTTAAGATGGTGAATCACATTGATTAATTTGCATATATTGAAGAATCCTTGCATTTCTGGGATAAACCCCACTTGATCATGGTGTATGATCCTTTTAATGTGCTGTTGGATTCTGTTTTCTAGTATTTTGTTGAGGATTTTTGCATCTGTGTTCATCAGTGATATTGTACTGTAGTTTTCTTTCTTTGTGACATCTTTGTCTGGTTTTGGTATCAGGGTGATGGTGGCCTCGTAGAATGAGTTTGGGAGTGTTCCTCCCTCTGCTATATTTTGGAAGTTTGAGAAGGATAGATGTTAACTCTTCCCTAAATGTTTGATAGAATTCACCTGTGAAGCCATCTGGTCCTGGGCTTTTGTTTGTTGGAAGATTTTTAATCACAATCTCAATTTCAGTGCTTGTGATTGGTCTGTTTATGATCACATGATCATAAACAGAACAATCTCTCATGATCCTTTGTATTTCTGCGGTGTCAGTTGTTATTGCTTCTTTTTCCTTTCTAATTCTATTGAGTTGAGTCTTCTCACTTTTTTTCTTGATGAGTCTGGCTAATGGTTTAGCAATTTTGTTTATCTTCTCAAAGAACCAGCTTTTAGTTTTATTGATATTTGCTATTGTTTCCTTCATTTCTTTTTCATTTATTTCTGATCTGATCTTTATGATTTCTTTCCTTCTGTTAACTCTGTGGGTTTTTTTGTTCTTCTTTCTCTAATTGCTTTAGTTGTAAGGTTAGGTTGTTTATTTGAGATGTTTCTTGAGGTAGGATTGTATTGCTATAAACTTCTCTCTTAGAATTGCTTTTACTGCATCGCATAGGTTTTGGGTCGTCATGTTTTCATTGTCATTTGTTTCCAGGTATTTTTTGATTTCCTCTTTGATTTCTGTAAGGACCTCTTGGTTATTAAATAGTGTATTGTTTAGCCTCCAAGTGTTTGTGTTTTTACAGATTTTTTCCTGAAATTGATATCTAGTCTCATAGCATTGTGGTCGAAAGGTACTTGATACGATTTCAATTTTCTTATATTTACCAAGGCTTGATTTGTGACCCAAGATATGATCTATCCTGGAGAATGTTCCATGAGCACTTGAAAAGAAAGTGTATTCTCTTGTTTTTGGATGGAATGTCCTATAAATATCAATTAAGTCCACCTTGTTTAATGTATCATTTAAAGCTTGTGTTTTCTTATTTATTTTCATTTTGTATGATCTGTCCATTGGTGAAAGTGGGGTGTTAAAGTCCCCTACTATGATTGTGTTACTGTTAATTTCCCATTTTATGGCTGTTAGCATTTGCCTTATGTACTGAGGTGCTCCTATGTTGGGTGCATAAATATCTACAATTGTTAGAACTTCTTCTTGGATTGATCCCTTGATCATTATGTAGTGTCCTTCTTTGTCTCTTGTAATAGTCTTTATTTTAAAGTCTATTTTGTGTGATATGTGAATTGCTACTTCAACTTTCTTTTGTTTCCATTTGCAGGGAATATCTTTTTCCATCCCCTCACTTTCAGTCTGTATGTGTCCCTAGGTCTGAAGCGGGTCTCTTGTAGACAGCATATATACAGGTCTTGTTTTTGCATCCATTCAGCCAGTCTATGTCTTTTGGTTGGAGCATTTAAGATATTTACACTTAAGGTAATTATCGATATGTATGTTCCTATTACCATTTTGTTAATTGTTTTGGGTTTGTTATTGTTCGTCTTTTCCTTCTCTTGTGTTTCCTGCCTAGAGAATTTCCTTTAGCATTCGTTGTAACGCTGATTTGGTGGTGCTGAATTCTCTTAGCTTTTGCTTGTCTGTAAAGGTTTTAATTTCTCCATCGAATCTGAATGAGATCCTTTCTGGGTAGAGTACTCTTGGTTGTCGGTTTTTCCCTTTCATCACTTTAAATATGTCCTGCCACTCCCTTCTGGCTTGTAGAGTTCTGCTGAAAGATCAGCTGTTAACCTTATGGGGATTCCCTTGTATGTTATTTGTTGTTTTTCCCTTGCTACTTTTAATATTTGTTCTTTGTATTTAATTTTTGTTAGTTTGATTAATATGTGTCTTGGCGTGTTTCTCCTTGTGTTTATCCTGTATGGGACTCTCTGTGCTTCCTGGACTTGATTGAGTATTACCTTTCCCATATTAGGGAAGTTTTCAACTATAATCTCTTCAAATATTTTCTCAGTCCCTTTCTTTTTCTCTTCTTCTTCTGGGACCCATATAATTCAAATGTTGGTGCATTTAATGTTGTCCCAGAGGTCTCTAAGACTGTCCTCAGTTCTTTTCATTCTTTTTTTCTTTATTTTGCTCTGTGGCAGTTATTCCACTGTTCTATCTTCCAGGTTACTTATCCGTTCTTCTGCCTCAGTTATTCTGCTATTGATTCCTTCTAGAGAATTTTTAATTCCTTTTATTGTGTTGTTCATCATTGTTTGTTTGCTGTTTAGTTCTTCTAGGTCCTTGTTAAACATTTCTTGTGTTTTCTCCATTCTATTTCCAAGATTTTGGATCATCTTTACTCTCATTACTCTGAATTCTTTTTCAGGGAGATTGCCTATTTCCTCTTCATTTGTTTGGTCTGGTGGGTTTTTGCCTTGCTCCGTCCTCCGCTGTGTTTCTCTGTCTTCTCATTTTGCTTCACTTACTGTGTTTGGGGTCTCCTTTTCGCAGGCTGCAGGTTCATAGTTCCCGTTGTTTTTGGTGTCTGCCCCCAGTGGCTAAGGTTGGTTCGGTGGGCTGTGTAGGCTTCGTGGTGGAGGGGACTAGTGCCTGTGTTCTGGTGGATGAGGCTGGATCTTGTCTTTCTGGTGGGTAGGACTATGTCCGGGAGTGTGTTTTGGGGTGCCTGTGACCTATTTTGAGTTTAGGCAGCCTCTCTGCTAATGGGTGGGGTTGTGTTCCTGTCTTGCTAGTTGCTTGGTATAGGGTTTCCAGCTCTGTGGCTTTCTGGTCATTGAGTGGAGCTGGGTCTTAGCATTGAGATGGTGAACCAATGTCCTGAACTTGGCACTCCCACCTCAGAGGCACAGGCCTGACACCCAGCTGGAGCATCAAGGCCCTGTCAGCCACACAGCTGAGAAGAAAAGGGAGAAAAAAATAAATGAAGAAAGAAAAAATTAAATAAAATAATATAAAGTTATTAAAATAAAATATATTAAAAATTAAAATAGTAAAAAATAATTTAAAAAGAAAAAAAAAGAAAGACAGAAAGAAGAGAGCAACCAAACGAAAAAACAAATCCACCAGTGATAGCAAGCACTAAAAACTATACTAAAACAAACAAAAGCGTAAAACAAAAACTGACAGATAGAAACCTAGGATAAATGGTAAAAGTGAAGCTATACAGACAAAATCACACAAAGAAGCATATACGTACACACTCACAAAAAGAAAAAATGGAAAAAATATATATATATATATAAAAATAAAGGAAGAGAGCAACCAAATCAATAAACAATCTACCATTGATAATAAACTCTAAATACTAAACTAAGGTAAACATAAAACCAGAAACAAATTAGATGCAGAAAGCAAACCCAGGCCTACAGTTGCTCCCAAAGTCCATCGCTGCAATTTTGGGATGATTCGTTGTCTATTCAGGTATTCCACAGATGCAGGCTACATCAAATTGATTGTGGACATTTAATCCACTGCTCCTGAGGCTGCTGGGAGAGATTTCCCTTTCTCTTCTTTGTTTGCACAGCTCCTGGGGTTCAGCTTTGGATTTGGCCCCGCCTCTGCATGTAGGTCGCCTGAAGGCATCTGTTCTTCACTCAGACAGGATGGGGTTAAAGGAGCAGCTGATTCTGGGGCTCTGGCTCACTCAGGCCGGCAGTGGGGAGGGGCACGGATGCGGGGCAAGCCTGCGGCGGCGGAGGCTGGCGTGACATTGCAGCAGCCTGAGGTGTGCCGTGCGTTCTCCCGGGGAAGTTGTCCCTGGATCGCAGGACCTTGGCAGTGGCGGGTTGCACAGGCTCCCAGGAGGGGAGGTGTGGATAGTGACCTGTGCTTGCACACAGTCTTCTTGTTGTCTGCAGCAGCAGCTTTAGAGTCTCATGCCCGTCTCTGGTGTCTGCACTCTTAGCCATGGCTCATGCCCGCCTGTAGAGCTCGTTTAGGCAGTGCTCTGAATCCCCTCTCCTTGTGCACCCCAAAACAATGGTCTTTTGCCTGTTAGGCAGTTCCAGACTCTTTCCCGGACTCCCTCCCAGCTAGCTGTGGTGCACTAGCCCCCTTCAGGCTGTGTTCATGCAGCCAACCCGAGTGCTCTCCCTGGATCTGACCTCCGAAGCCAGAGCCTCAGCTCCCAGCCCCCACCAGCCCTAGCAGGTGAGCAGACAAGCCTCTCAGGCTGGTGAGTGCTGTTTGGCACTGATCCTCTGTGCGGGAATCTCTCTGCTTTGCCCTCTGCACCCCTGTTGCTGTGCTCTGCTCTGTGGCTCCGAAGCTTCCCCCCCCGCCACCCCCTCCGCTAGTGAAGGGGCTTCTAGTGTGTGGAAACTTTTCCTCCTTCACAGCTCCCTCTCACTGGTGCAGGTCCCATCCCTATTCTTTTGTCTCTGTTTTGTTTTTTCTTTTTTCTTTTCCCTTACCCAGGTACGTGGGGAGTTTCTTGCCTTTTGGGAAGTCTGAGGTCTTCTGCTAGCGTTCAGTAGGTGTTCTGTAGGAGGTGTTCCACATGTAGATGTATTTCTGATGTATTTGTGGGGAGGAAGGTGATCTCCACGTCTTACTCCTCCGCCATCTTGAAGGTCTCCCCATAAGCTTTATATTATTTCCATTCAGGAGTTTTGGGGGCATTTGAGAAGTAACCATTCCATATTAGTAAATATGTCTTTTATTTTGTTGGTAATCTGAGATTAAACATACAAGTATTGGACTTTTTATTTATTTATTTATTGCATATTGGGTGTTTTATTTTTAGTTGAATCATGATTTTATGTAGAAAATATATTCTGTTGCTTAATTCTGTTGCTAAATTCCATAAATCGAACATATTTCTGAGGCTCTCTCAAAGATACAGTAATTTTGTTTTTGTTTTTATTTAAACCATTAAGCTCTAGCTTTATAATTCTCACACAGTAAGGCAGGAGATTAACTATGGGCATTTGCTGCTGGTCACATTTAGCATAATATTGTCTTAAATTAACATCTGTATCCTAGTCTGCATGTACTCTCATTATCATTTCCATTTCAATTCCTCACCTGGCATTAAAGGTTCCTTTGCTGTGTAACCTATATGAGAATTTCTATGTTTCCACCCCCTCTACTTTCAATCTAGAGATTTGTCTGGAAAGGCTAACTAATAAGCAGTTGTCATTCTGCTAAACAATGAGAGTATTTGAATGTAAAATTTGTGCCTTTAATAGGACAAATTATGGTATAATAAACATGGATAATTTGTTGAGTATATCAGATTTCCACACATGCTCTCCAAGGGGCTCAGTTTCCTCTGATAAGGAATAAAAAACATCTCTCTAAGCGCTTGCAATGTCAGTAGGCATTGGCAGAGGTTACAAGGGAATCACTAATTCTAGGGAGTACTTCAAACCATGCTTCTTGCTCTAAATTTTGTGAGCCTGAAGGACCTTGTAATCTGTAGGAAATCTTCAGTCCCTGCTATAATCATGATGACATTTGTAATCTTTATGCAGTGATAATTAAGACATCTAAACCTGATATTCCACTAGGATCAGTATGAGTTATAAAATTAATCGCCATTTTTGCCCAGGGGAATTATTTATCTGGGGTAAGTATGCTTCACGTCTAGTGTTTGTGTGTAGGAAATTGACATGTTAATCAAGATTTTTATATTGATATACAGGGTGATACATATTGGCAAAAATCTGTCACATAATGCATAGAAATGGATTTTTATATTGACTTCCAATGCTAAATTAATCTCTTTTGCTATTTTCCTACCAGGACATAAAAAAATATATATGAGGTGTCTGGCTATTTAAGAAAAATAAATTTATATATTACTTTCCTGTACAACTGAGGAGAATTGCTGCATAATATAGGATAAGTGAACTTAAAAGTTTTGACTACTTTTCTGTCTTTTTTTATTTTATTTTATTTTTTTTGGCTGCATTGGGTCTTCGTTGTTGAGTGTGGGCTTTCTCTAGTTGTGGTGAGCGGAGGCTACTCTTTGTTGCAGTGCATGGGCTTCTCATTGTGGTGGCTTCTCTTGTTGCGAAGCACGGGCTCTAGGCACGCGGGCTTCAGTAGTTGCAGCACATGGGCTCGGTAGCTGCAGCACGTGAGCCCTAGAGCACGCGAGTTTCAGTAGTCGTGGTACATGGGCTCAGTAGCTGAAGTGTGTGGGCTCAGTAGCTGTGGGGCACAGGCTCTAGGGTGCATGGGCTTCAGTAGTTGTGGCTCGCGTGGACTAGAGCGCAGGCTCGGTAGTTGTGGCTCACGAGCTTAGTTGCTCCACAGCATGCGGGATCTTCCCAGACCAGGGATTGAACCCATGTCCCCTGCATTGACAGGCAGATTCTTAACCACTGCGCCACCAGGGAAGTCCTACTTGTCTTTTAAGTGTATGCTTTTATCTAAGAGTTTTGTTGGACAGATACTAGAGAGTCAGAAACAAGAGCCATTTCAGAAAAAAAAGTCCCTCTGATATATAAATAAAGCTACCTTCTATAAATATATTATGAACACATCCTGTTTTTATATCTGGCAATATAATCATCTTGTTTTTAGGAGAAAATGATGAGAATTTCAACCTTGTTTAAGAAAGGTCTTTACAATGGTGTTTGGGATTAGAATATAGACATTTTAAAGGTGTCATTAAAAATCAAGTAATAGGCTGTTGATTACATCTCGTTTGCTTTCTTTGACAGCTGGGTTCCAGTTGGTTACATATGGGTAAAAAAAAAAAAAAAAATCAACATCAGGCTAAATGTAACTTTGCATCTGACTCGGAGTCCTTAAACGAAACTATTAAATGGGCTGTTTTGTACTATAAAGAGAGAACTTTAATTAAATTTATGTATTTAGTTTCATAGGTCAGCAATATGCGTTTAAAAATCTCTCTACATGATAGTAAATAACATGATGGCATTCCCTGTGTGCTTTTAAATGGCACAGCATTTTTTGTGAAAACAATCTCCAAATCATAAATATTAATCAAAAAATATTCAAAGTAATTCACATATTCACAGAAACCATAATTTTCCTATTAAATAAGAAAATAATCCACAAGTGAACCTCAAATAAGAATACACGTAGTATTGTAACTTGATGAGCCTTTAAATCTAGATTTTAAGGTTTTAAACCACAAAATAAAACCAAACGTTATATAAAAACATTCAATAAAACAGGAGCTTTGACTATTTAGAGTACATATGTCTGTCTTGAATCGTATTGTGAATTATATAAAAACATAGGTCAATACAACTGATCAGAAGAATGTATGCCTTATTAAACTTGTTTCTCTGAGTATGGTAAAGCAGTTAATAAAGTATTAATTAGATCTCTCACTGTGTCTTAGGAAGAGATAAGTCAATGCAATATATAATCCCTTGCTTGTAATGAAGCAGCTTTGAGAGAGGACCACAGGAAGGCTACCATTACTGTGATGAATGGACAAAAAGCTCCTGCTTGTGTGTGGGGAGGTTGGAGGTGGTTCTAAAGGTAGACTTATAAAAGGTCTGAGTCTTGATTACGAGCTTGGCTTGCTGCAACTCATTCATGTAGTGTGGGTGAATGACACTTCCAAATCCAACTCTTCACCTCAGGTGCTCCCTAAAAAAATACTGGGGCCTCTGAGTCTTGATCTGGGAGGACACAACAATACACCAACAGCTACTGGCTGTATTCTTTATCCATTTCACTAAGCCGGGGATACACTGGTTCATTTTTCCACAACATTTTTCCTCCCCGCCCACTGTTTTTTATTTTTTTTATTTTTTTTTGGCTTACATAAAGGTATGCCTAATTTAGAAGAAAGAAGCTCAAGGACTTGGGCAAACTGAAATATGCCCCTTGTGTATTAACTGAAGACATCCTAGGAACCATCCTGCAGCACCAAGTTAAATCTGAACTCTACCTATGCATTTTCTACATTATTGACAGAAATGAGATCGGAATAGTTTTGGCACTGAACTATTTCATTTTGTTCGAGTCTCTCTGCTTTACTACAGAACACGACAAGCCAGAAAGCAACCAGCCTGGATTGGTTTGTGTGCTGGTGCCAGAAGAGCTAATCAGGGTCCAGCATATGGGGTGTTTGAACAAGGAATTGGGTGTTAAGTGTCTGTGTTTGGACTGCTTCAGAAGCATGTGGGTTTTGCTGGGTAATCTTAGAGGTACCGGGATTGGAGAGAACAGCTGTGGCCACTCTAACTGTAAGTGGCCTAAATTACGCCCTTGGCCTTCCCACCTTCCCCGTGTGAAAATTCCTCTTTGGCTTCATGGATATTTTTCCAAACTGCCAAAGAGTTACTTGATGAAGACTTATTTCTAGATTTAGGAATGAAATTGTTGCTGATGTACTGCAGTCAAATTCAGTGAATACTTATTGAATATCTACTGTGTATCAGGCAACATATGGGTAATATTCATTGAGATGCAAGATAAAATAGTGGGTAAGAGCAGTTCTGAAGCCACATCACACAGGTTTGAATAACTGCCGTTTTACAGTGTAGAAACTACAGTTAGACTGCAGGCATCTAACTCCTATGTGCTTCGTTTCCCTTATCTGTAAAATGGGAATCTTAATGGAAGTTAGTACGATGCATAGTATTAAATGAACGAAGTAACCCTATGTTTCAGAAAGGCCCAGGATTCTCAGTCCTTAGAATTCTTCACTTCTTTTTTTCTACACTCTTTTCTCAGGTAATCTTATCTAACCCTTGTGACTCTAAATACTGTCTATAATCTGATGACTCCCAAATTCATATCTCAGTGTCTAGACCTCTCCTCTGAAATGTAGATTCTTAAACCCAGCTTTCTATATGACATTTCACACTGAAGTCCTCATTTTATCCCTGACAACCTATTATTTTGTCACCTTCCCTGATTCAGCAAATGGCGACTCCATCCTCCCAGCTGCACAGGCCCCAAAATTTGGAAGTAATTTTCAATCTTCTTTTTCCTTTACACCCCACATGCGATCTACCAGCCAAATCTGTCAACTATACCTTCAAATATATCCAGAATCTGACCTCTTCTCACCATCTCTACCACTACCTTCCTGGTCCAAGTCACCATCATCTCTCACCTTAGCACAGGAGCCTCCAACTTGTCCCCCTGCATCTATTCTTGCCCCCACTCAGTTACCTCTGAACACAGCAAAATCATTCTTCTAAAGTATAAGTAAAATCATAGCTCTCCTCTGCTGGGAAAAAACAAAACCCTTAACAACCACCTCTAAGGCCCTACCTGAGCTCCACTCCCCACCCTGACTTCTCTGCTCTCAGCTCCGACTACTCTCTCCTTCCCTCCTTCAGCGTCCGTGACCTCCTTGCTCTTTCTTGGACATGCCATACATGCCCCTGCCTGTGGGTATTTGCATGTTGCTGTTTCCTCTGTCCTACGGCTCCTCCTTCAGACAGCTGCATAGCTTGCTCCTGGGGCTCCCCTTCCAGGTCTTGCACCAATGTCACCTTCTCAATAAACACTTCCCTGATCACTCTATTAAAATTACCACCTAGCTGCTAGCACTCTGAATTTTTCTTCCCTGCTTTTCTCCATAACAATCACCACCCTCTCTCATATTATATATTTTACTTGTGCACTTATTTTCTCCTCCAGTAGAATGAAATTTCCAAGAGAGTGGGGATCTTTGACCTTTTTGTTCACTGCTGTATCCTCAGAGCTTACAGTAGTGCCCAGTACATATTAAGCATATTTGTTGAATGGTCGAATTAATTTATTCTGTGAGAATTTTCTGAGCAGTAAACATACAGTATTGGATTAGGTGCTGCTTAGAATAAAGAGAAGATAAAAACACTCCATACCTTCAAGAAAGTTAAAATCTAAGTTAGGAAATAAAGCAAACAAATATTTACAGTATGAAACAATACAGTGGCATAAAAATTAGAATTAAAATGCTAAGGGGAATAAGGGGGGCTCTTTAAAGAAACTGACCTTTAAGAATGGACCCTTAATATGTAATAGGATTTCATCCAGGAGAGATGAGATAGGAATTAGAGGATTGCTAAAACGGAAGGACTAACATGAGCAAATCTATATAGCAATGGAAAAGGTAGGTTCTAAATGGAGAATAGTATGCATGTCAGTTTGAGAAGCGTGTGGAATATACACATAAAGAGAGTGGGAGATGTCAGTTATGTATAGTGGACACATCCTCACATACAGTTCCTGACAAATGGAAGCTTCTGTGTTCCTGTTCCTTGAGCTGGGGAAACCACATGGTTTCTGACCCCTTGTTCCGACCTCTCTTTTGTCCAGAGCCAATAAAATCAATAGTGGGCAGATGCCTGTGAATAGCCTGATGTGGAAAGCCCCATTCTCTCAAACAGCAGAGATCACTCCAGTGAATCAGGATTTGTCTCTTGAGAACTTCTACTGTGAAGTGTGGAGACAATCAGATGAGAGCAATGGGAACATCACAGAAATGACATGAGGCAGAGAGAGGCCAAGAAGATTCGTAAGGGGAAGTTAATGGTTATTTACAAGTATAAAGAAGCCCTGATGAAGCAAATGTTTAGTGAAAGTTTGAGAAGAAGCTGACTGAAATGAGAAAATAATACACAGAATAAAGGGTAGCCTTGCTGGTAGAAAGAGAATTAGTCAAAAACACACTGAGAGGAGCCAGGACTTGGGAAATACCTAGGCTGCTAATGGCGGCGCACAAGTCAAGAGGATGCGAAAATTCCTGCTCTTACTGTTACTGGAGCAACAAGATGAGAGCTACGTGGATCCTGAATGGTTTAACATTTCTTTTCTTTTGCATATCAAAACGGCAATGAGTTATTACCTCATACCTGTCAGAAATGGCTATTATCAAAAAGTCTATAAATAACAAATGTTGGTGAAGAGGTGGAGAAAAAGGAACCCTAGTACACTGTTGGTGGGAATGTAAATTGGTGCAGCCACTATGGAAAACACTATGGAGGTTCCTGAAAAAAACTAAAAATAGAACTGTCATATGATCCAGCAAATCCACTCCTGGGTATATATCTGGAAAAATGAGAACACTAATTCAAAAAGATACATGCACCCCAATGTTCATAGAAGCATTATTAACAATAGCCAAGATATGGAAGCAACCTAAGTGTCCATCGACAGATGAATGGATAAAGAAGATGTGGTATATATACGCACAATGGAATATCAGCCATAAAAAGAATGAAATTCTGCCATTGGCAACGATGTGGATGGACCTGGAGGGTATTATGCTTAGTGAAATAAGTCAGACAGAAAAAGACAAATACTTTATGTTATTACTTATATGTGGAATCTAAAAAATAAAACGGATGAATAAAATTTCTTTTCTTGGATTCCTTTGAGAGTCTTTTCTGCCTCATTACCATCATAGCTGCATCATGTGTCCCATTATTTACAATGAACTTGCATTGCTGATACTTGCAAGTCAAAGGTCCTTACACAAATGTTTTATCCTCTAGTCATTAGCTTCCTCTTCTGAACTATGATGTACCAAATGAAGTGGACTTGCTAGATGTCTTTCAAGGATCTCTATAACAATGAAAATAATCTATGATTTTTTTCTGTTGGATATTTACTTGTGTGTTTTCCATGTAGAATAGTATTATCATAAAGTAGACCATTGTTCTATTTGGACAGCTGGGGACAGAAAAAACTAGTTTTGTGAAAACTTATTGCTACTGGCTTTTTCTCTCCTTTCATTTGGTGCTTTTGTTTGAAGTTGTATGTCTCGTCCATGAAAGATGCTACCATCCTAGAAAGATGAGAATTTAATTGCTCTCATCAAACATGCTTCCTAATAAATTGCTTACTCTGGCATAGAAAATTAGAAGTAGTTTTAATATGAGTAAAAGTCTATTTAATATGGCAGATTTTATATGATATAGATGTATATAACTAGATTTCTTTATAGCATATGTCATCTGTCATTGAATATTGGCATGATGGCTGCAGTTGATGTTGTTATAGACATAAATACAGTGATAAATGGATCTTGTTTTGCTTGTAGTATTTTCTAAATTTTCTCTTAAAGAAAAAATACAGAGTAATATTTTGACATAAATTTATATATATAAGGTAGAGGAATATTTTAATTCTACTTCATTTGTAATACTTAATTTTGCTTTCTTGGACCTAGTGATGCAAAGCAGGTCACTTAAATGCAATATGAAAGTAAATTGAACTTCCCCCTGTCAGTTGTTTTTCCCATCTACTCAAATGATTTTCTGCATTAGTAGTATTTGTTTATTTGTTCTCTGGAGGAAGGCTTTTCTGCAAGGCAGCCCATACTTCTCAAGTTTTCAAATAAAAATGTTCTAGTTTAATGTAATTTCACAGAACTTATTGTTTTTCATAAGGACACTAATGAAGTCTGCTGCTTTGCTTGACATCAGGAAATCTTTTCTTAGCATCAGGAGACAGTAGCAAAACTAGCATTTAAAAAATGCCATAATAGGGCTTCCCTGGTGGTGCAGTGGTTGGGAGTCCGCCTGCTGATGCAGGGGACACAGGTTCGTGCCCCAGTCTGGGAGGATCCCACATGCCACAGAGTGGCTGGGCCCTTGAGCCATGGCCGCTGAGCCTGCGCGTCTGGAGCCTGTGCTCCACAACAGGAGAAGCCACAGCAGTGAGAGGCCCGCGTACTGCAAAAAAAAAAAAAAAAAAGTGCCATAATAAATCTAAATATAGGGAAGTGCTTGAGGAACAAAATCTAGAAAAACAAAGTCAAAGAGAGGAATCATTTCTCTTTGTCAAGTGACTCAGCATCAAAGTTATTACTAGCTACATCTATGCTGCACTGTTATTTAAATTTTTATAATATTTTTAAAGAACATAGAAAAAATTCAAGATCAGCATAATCATTTAAAGTTTTAGCAATGTTACCTAGAAGATACAAAGAGAAAGAGAAGGAACTGACATTATAGATCATATAACAAGGCATTCACAACTGTTTAATGCAATAATAATTTATAAACGCATGCATATGTCAGAAGTTGCAAAAATGCAAGACTATGGGACTTGACTTTTAGTGACATGCTGAAATTACAATAGATGGGGATCTTACTACATGAAAAAGGATTGTGATTAGTAACCTGCTTTTTTCATTTTCCTAAGCTCTGAATAAGGATATTTTTCATTTGAAAAGTGAAGTAGAGGAATCCCCCAGCATAAGTACTTCCTTCTCATCTACATAACTAATTTAACAAGTTTATAATAACATCCTGATAATCCTCAGTCATGATTATAATCTAAAAAATTGAGATTTTTCAAAATTAATCAACATTAATAAATTAGTAAGTTCTTTGAATTTCAGAAATTTGCTCCATACCTGCCATTGCATTTTCAAAATAATTTGTTGATTCTGGGGCTCTGTATTTATTTAAACTCCAAAGCATTTTTTATAAAATTAATTTTAAGATGTCAAAATTGTATATATATATATATATATATATTTATATATGTGAATGTGTATATGTATGTTGAATGTGTAAGCATGTGAGTCTGCTGGTCCACTATGATACAATGAATTCACATATTTATATATTCAATCATTTAATCATTCAATAAATAGTGTCTACAGTGTCCCAGGCACTGTGCTACCACATAATGATGAATAAGGTATGTATCCTAATCTCATGCAACTCAAGAGAGGGGGCACAATTCAAATAAAGAAACAAACAATGCAATGAGGTAAATATTTTACAGGATATTCATAGGATAGTCTCCACTTGCAGTAAGAACATATGCGGTGTTGGGGACCTAGTGAATTGAGTGCTCCAAGCAGAGAGTGTAAATGGCCGGATCCACCTGGCAGACCAAGCTAACATAAAGTTTTGTAAACAAAAAATGATACATAACTTTCAAACAGAAAGAAGTCTTTCTTTTTTCTTTTCTTTTCTTTTCTTTTTTTAATAAAATCAAGGAAAAAGAGAGGACACAAAGCAGTAACAACACGAGTTGCTGTAGTAATGCAGTGAGGGTTTTAGGGTTGGGGCTTAAGACATTAGCACTGAAGCTAGGCTCTTATAGCCAGGTATTTGAGTTTTAATTCCCACTCAGGAATAGGAAGTGATAGGTCAGGACAGGGCATGAATTTAAAACTGAGATTCCTGCATAAAATCAGGAAGGGCTAAATCTTCAGTAGAAAGGAACTAAAATCTCTGCCTATGAGATCACAGAAAAAAGTAAAAGGCATAACTCTGCCCAGGGCTCTGAATGGAAAACAAAACAAATGAAAAAAGCATGTTTTTATAAGAAATCAAAACTCAAAGCTTGTTTCATGCAGGATATTATATACAAATTTCAGTCTCGTCATGGTGCAGGGATTTCGACGTGGACGTTGTACCATAAAAATTGATCTTAACACGATGAAATCCTTTGGACATCTGGTAGAATCAAATGTGAATACAAAACTACTCTGAAGGCATACTTGCAACCCAGCTGTACACAGAGCCCCACGGAGAAAAAAACTCACGCATGATGAGCCCTAAGTCTCTCCTCACCACCAATATGAAAGTCATCCACAGTGAGTAGGGAAATCATAACACTTCGTAGAGTCAGCATCCCTGAGAACTTGAGATAATAGGACAATCTGAAAAAGACCGTAAAATGTAAATATAAGCTAAATAATGACAAAAATCTTTTTGTCTGTTTTATTTACCGTTGTATCCTCAGTGTTGAGGATAATTCTAGAATTTGTTGAATGGATTATTATATTTAAAACAAAGAGATCCAAAGGGAAATAAAGTTGTTAACAATAATAATAATTTAAAAAAAGAAGATAAGGCAAAAAAATAAACAGGCAAAGCTGAAAAAAACTAAGTATCACTTCTAGAAATGAAAATTATAGATGTTAAAATTTAAAAACATAAAGAATGGGTTATAGGGCAAATTAGACCAAACTATGCTCAAGAAAAAATATCTGGGGGACTTCCCTGGTGGTGCAGCAGTTAAGAATCCGCCTGCCAATGCAGGGGACACGGGTTCAATCCCTGGTCCGGTAAGAGCCCACATGCTGTGGAGCAACTAAGCCTGTGTGCCACAACTACTGAGCCCGCGTGCTGCAACTACTGAAGTCCATGCACGTAGAGCCCGTGCTCCGCAACAAGAGAAGCCACTGCATGAGAAGCCTGTGCACCGCATTGAAGAGTAGTCCACACTCGCTGCAACTAGAAAAAGCCCATGCACAGAATGAAGACCCAACACAGCCAAAAAAAGAAAAAAGATCTAGGGATAATTCCCCAAGTAGGCACAAGTGAAAAAGAGATAGAAAATATGGGAGAATAATTAAGAGACATGGAGAATAAAATGATAGAATCTATCTATCTATCTATTTATAATCTGTCTGTCTGAAGTAGGATTTCCAGAAGGAGCTGATAGAATGGGGAAGAGATATTTAAGGAGCTAATATCTGAGGGATTTCGAGTTAATGAAACATATGAATCCCCAGATTGAAATTCACAGTGAGTTCTGAGGAGATTATATAAAAATAAACCATTTATAGACATTTTGAACAAATGAATTAGAATTGGTTGGACAACAGAGATTTTAAAAGCAACAGTAGAGGCTAGAAAACAAGAGAATGGCATCTTCAAAGTGCTGAGAATAAATAATCATCAGACTAGAATTCTAATTCAGAATTGCTAAATTCGTGATGAACATTGAGGCTAAAATAGACATTTTCAGGTAAACAAAGACTGCAGAGGTTTCTAGGCAAAGACACTAATCTACTAAAGAGTGTACTTCAGAAAGAAGAAATTGAAACCAGGTAGAAAAAATGTGAGACATTATAAGCAAAGGTGAGCAAAGAATTGCTAAACATATAGGCAAATATAAATAATTGATGGCCTTAAAAATAAATTTGGGGTAGCTAACAGAAAGATATAAATAAAATACAAGATAGGAATAAGAGTATTGTCAGGAGGAAGAGTGTACACAGGCATTCTCAAGTTTTTGTGTAAGGGAAGAGAGTAGAAATTTCCTTAAGCTACTATTTTGTTAGGGTAAAATATGCATACAGCTTAAAATATAAGGGTAATTAGAATATAAACAGGTACAACTTTGAAGCTAGTTGATGAACAATGGGGGAATTTAAAAATTGACCAGGCCATTGATAAGAAAAAGAAGTATAAAAAAGTATAAATTAAAAGCAGAAAGCAATCTAAGCAGAGAATGCTGTGTATGTAAAAGCCTGAAAGTCAGGGAAAGCAGTCACCCTGGGAGCTGTAAATAGTTCCAAGTGGCTGGAGAGAAGGCAGTTTGAGGGATGCAGGGCGCAAAGAATTAGGGTGTAAGGTAAGATGGGGTTAGAAAGGTGTTCAGGAGTCATAAAGATCATCATATTCCATTTCAAAAGCCACGAAAGTTTTTTTTAGTTATCAGTGAAGCCCCCAGTTTGTGTACATTGAAAGATCAATCCTGCCCTGTGCAACAACGTGGATGGACCTTGAGGGTGCTTTGCTAAGAGAGAAAAGGCAGGGAGAGAAAGACAAACTGTATGATATCACTTATATGTGGAGTCTGAAAAAGCTGAACTCATAGAAACAGAGAGTAAAATGGTGGTTACCAGGGGCCATGGGGTGGGAATTGGGGAGATGTTGGTTAAAGGATACAAACTTGCAACTAATAGCTTAAATAAGTTAACTGAGATCTGATGCACAGCACGATGATTAAAGTCAACTGTATTATATACTTCAGAGTTGCCAAGAAACTACATCTGAAATGTTCTCACCACAAAAAAAGAAATTATGATTATCTGACATGATAAAGGTGTTAGCTTTTTTATATACGTGTAAAGCTTCAGTTGTAATCATATTGCAATATAAAAATGTATCAAATCAACAACATTGTACACCTTAAACTTATACAATGTTATATGTCAATTATATTTCAAATTAAAAAAAAAGATCATTCTTGCTGCAGTGAAAAATCCATGGGAAAGATGGACTGGAGGCAGGAGCACCAGTTAGCCTAGTGAAACAAAAATGGCATGATGTAAGGTGGCAACAACGGCAGTGACAGATTAGAGAAACAGACAAAGCTGAAGAACTGATGTAATTCAGACAGTGAAATGGGTGGTGAAGGGGGAGGAGAAATAAAAGATGAAACCAAAGTTTTTGGCTTGAATATTGAAGTGAAGGAGGCTGAGATTCCCTAAGACACTGAAGAGGTAATTAGGATTAGTTTTAATGGTTGCTAAATTGTCAGAAACTTGTGAGGCCATGCTAGGAATATTTACACTGCAGAAATTGGCACAAAGCACATTCAGGGTTGGTTTTTATTTTTGAGAGCTAGTTTACCAGTATCTGACTGAGATTTAGATGCTGGTGCTGGAAGTACTGATGGCACATCCAAATAATGGTGTTTGGCAGATAATAGATTAAATGTGTCTGGAGCTCAGGAGAAAGGTATTTTGGAGATAGAGATTTGGGATTCAGGCCTTTTGGGTAATTGAGTTATTTATTTACTAACTGAATTTGTTTACATACTTGAAGAGAATAGTCATAATAACCTGGACCATGATAACTTTTTAATATTTTTAGTGCTTCAGAAAGGTAGACTGATTTTTGCTTGGCTTTGAAGCATATATTATATATAGAACTAAATGTATTTACCTGCTTATATAATGTATTCAGCAGGCATTTGGGCATAATTCTTCATTTTTAAAACATAGCGTATTTGAAAAAAACTCTGGTTCATTTTTCCTCAGTTTGTGCTTCTGTTTCTTATGTCATTTAACAAAGTTAATTCTGTGATAGACTACACCAGTTATTATCTTATTATCTATCAGCTCTAAATCCACCTTCCCTGCTCCCCTGTTTTTCAGTACTGGAGCTGGATCCTACAAACGTTTCTCCTTTGTCAGGTGACTCAGTGTTAGGTTTTGTCAATAGAGGACACTGGAGGGTAATGTAAGTTATAGCAGAGAAAAGGGGTTCTCTTTCTATTATTTTTTAAATTGAAGTACAGTTAATTAGCAGTATTGTGTTAGTTTCATGTATACAACAAAGTGATTCAGTTATATATTTTTTAAAAATTCTTTTATATTATAGGTTATTAAAGATATTAGATATAGTTCCCCATGCTATACAGTAAATTCTTGTTGTTTATCTATTTTATATATGGTAGTGTGTATTTGTTAATCCCATACTCCTAATTAATCCCTCCCCCCTTCTCCTTTGGTAACCATAAGTTTGTTTTCTATGTCCGTGAGTCTGTTTCTGTTTTGTAAATATGTTCATTTGTAGTTTTTAGATTCCACATATAAATGATATCATATGATATTTGTCTTTCTCTTTCTGACTTACTTCACTTAGTATGGTAATCTTTAGGTCCGTCCATGTTGCTGCAAATGGCATTATTTTTTTCTTTTTTATGGCTGAGTAATACTCTATTTTAGATAGATAGATAGATAGATAGATAGATAGATGGATATAGATCACATCTTCTTTATCCATTCATCTGTTGATGGACACTTAGGCTGCTTCCATGTCTTGGCCATTGTAAATAGTGCTGCTGTGAACATTGGGATGCATGTATCTTTTCAAGTTAGAGTTTTTGTCTTTTCCAGATATATGCCCAAGAGTGAGATTGCTGGATCATATGGTGACTCTATTTTTAGTTTTTTAAGGGACCTCCTTATTGTTTTTCATAGTGGCTGCACCAATTTACATTTTGCCCAACAGTGTAGGAGGGTTCCCTTTTCTCCACACCCTCTCCAGCATTTACTGTTTGTAGATTTTTTTTTTTTTTTTTTTTGCGGTATGTGGGCCTCTTGCTGTTGTGGCCTCTCCCGCTGCGGAGCACAGGCTCCGGACACGCAGGCCCAGCAGCCATGGCTCACGGGCCCAGCCGCTTCGCAGCATGTGGGATCCTCCCGGACCGGGGCACAAACCCGTGTCCCCTGCACCGGCAGGCGGCCTCTCAAACACTGCACCACCGGGGAAGCCCCTGTTTGTAGATTTTTTTTGATGATGGCCATTCTGACTGGTGTGAGGTGCTACCTCACTGTAGTTTTGATTTGCCTATCTCTAATAGTGATGTTAAGTATCTTTTCATGTGCCTGGTGACCACCTGTATGTCTTTTTTGGAGAAACATCTATTTCTATCCTTTCTTTCTATTTTTAATGACTCTTCTTCTTAGCATGCATGTGGAGATAGGCATGTGGGAACCCCGTGGTGCCAGCCTTTCAATGAGTTTCTCCACTCAACTTTCGGAGAATTTCTCCAGCACCCCAGTGGCTGTGGGCTGACTCTAGTCCATGCCGTCCAGCAGGTAGCTTCTTGTGTACCAGCTCCAGCCCACAGTGCTCCAGTGAACTCTGATGTCAGCCCAGAGGGTGACTTCTGGTGAGCTAGCTCTGAGCCAGAATGCCCCAGACAACCCTGTCATACCTTTCCTGACAAAGTCTGAATATCAGTCTTGTGGCCAGGGGATGGGAGAGCTTACAACCTGGCCCCTTCTTTAGGTTTTCTCCCTTATCCCTAGAAGTCAAACTTTCTCCCTAAATTTACTATTTCTGTAGTTTTTAGAAAATTCGTTTTCTAAGGAGTTGTGCTTTGGGGGAGGGACTCTTCAGCAGAAGTAGTTCCTGGCAAGACAGACAGCCTTTCTAGCAACCAAGGGAATAAATCCTTTAGGCTTGAAAAGGAATCTAGGAGGCACAGGGCAGAATTGGTAATACTTATATTTTTTGTTTTTCATAGACAGAAATTGTATCATCTCTCTTTAGCAGGAATGACCATGCTTTGCAGAATTGTCCATCAATAAATTTGTAGGTTTGAAGCAAAATTATATGCATGATCCTGGGAGCATGGGTATGAAGAGAAGATTAAAACATGGTGTCAGGGCTTCCCTGGTGGCGCAGTGGTTGAGAGTCCGCCTGCCGATGCAGGGGACACGGGTTCGTGCCCCGGTCCGGGAAGATCCCACATGCCGCGGAGCGGCTGGACCCGTGAGCCATGGCCGCTAAGCCTGCGCGTCCGGAGCCTGTGCTCCGCAACTGGAGGGGCCACAACAGTGAGAGGCCCACGTACCACAAAACAAAACAAAACAAAACAAAACAAAAAACATGGTGTCAGTTTTTAATGATAATTAGTATCTGGGGGACCAATAAAAATGTTTAAAAAGGAAACAATATAAATGAAAAGAAAATATAAGTAACAGTTTGATTCAACAGCAGAACAGATGCCACAAGGAATTACATTACATGATTAATTGCCAAATGAGCCACATTAAATCTCTGCTGGAACAAATAAAAATAAATTACCAAATTAATGATATGGACGATTATTGCTACAGGAGTTTAGTTGGAGTGGAGAGTTATGGAAACTGAGCAGTTGGAGGTAAGGTTGAAATGCTTCTAAATAAGGAATTTAAACTGTTTCTTCCAAGACCCTAGAACTGTTTGAAGGTGTTGACAGAAGGATTGTGAAGACCTTAGTAAGAACTTGGGCTGGCAGTAGTGCAATAGGTTAAGTAGCAGGAGACTCGGGGCAAGTAGACCAATCATAGGCAACTTTCAAAGTCTCGATATGAGCTGCCAGAGGTGAGATGGAAATGGAAGCTGCTTCCTTTATAAAAACTTCCTAATACTCTGTTCCTTGTTGATTTTTCCCTCTCATATGCTCCAGGCCTCACTGCTTAACACATTTTGGTCTTTGATAATTTGCTCTCATGTACTCAGTGTAACAATAATAATTAGGATTTGTGTAGTTTTACAGAGTGCTTTCACTGCTCATCTGACTCTTCCAAGTATACCATAAACTGGGCAGGACAGGAATTTTTATCACCATTTTTAGATATGCAAAGTAAGGTCCAGTTGTTTAATGTTATTACTCCCTTCTTATAACATCATAAACTTCTTCAAGCTACAAAGCTCATTTCTATCCTAGAATAATGCCTTGAATATGAAAAGCAGTCAACAAATTTTACTGGGATGAGTGGGAGCTCATACTTGAGGCACTATGATCTCATAAAATTAGGTGTTACAGATTATGATGCCAATAGATGACTCCAAGTAATATTAAAGTTGACTTTTTCATTTTTTACTTCAGAATGAGCAAGGTAGTTTTTGAATAGATGACAGCTTCATATGTTACTATAGGTGTAATATCACATTTGGGAGACCTTTTTCTCATGCTATTGGAAAACATTACAGAATTTACAGATAGAATGTTCTATAAGTATTTCTCTAAAATGAATACGCCGCCTCAAAGATAAATGTATCTATATTTGGATATACTTCCATTACACGAACCAAATCTCAGGAGAGAAAAAGGTATATGTGAGAGTAAAATTATGAAGCATTGGGTGTTGGATAATACATTAACTAGCTCACAATTTCTGATAATCACAATAGGTGATTTTCTTAATTTAGTAAGTCATTACTTTATTAAAGATACCTTGAAAAGAAAACAATTGCATGACAATTTAGTAATATAATAGAAGAAGCAGGATAACGTGGAAATAAGCACTGGAATGAGCTTTGATATTCCAGCTTTACCAGTAATTTATTTCATCAGCGTGGGAAAGTCGAAGGGTGTTGGAGTAGAAGATCTCTGAATTTTCTTTCAGATATTAAATACATTTTTTCAATTGTTATTATTTAATGTGTAGCTGATACTAGGGATACAATAGAGAATAAGAAAGATGTTTGTCCTACTGGATCTTATATACTGGTATTGTGTATTTGACTGATTTGTTGTATCACAAGTTGAAGTAGTCAGAGCTTGTGCTGCAATAAAAGCATTGTTTATTTCCAAAAAAAAAAAAAAAGCAGAACCATAAAAATTGGCCTGAGGCTGGGAAGTATAGCATATGTTTGAGATAAAGTTAGCCATGTATTTTACTTGGGTACTGGTAAAATTTTTAGATAATCTCAGAAACCAAGTGAGAAAAGAGCTTCAATAAAGATATAACAAAATCTATTACCAAAGAGATCTTAAGGAGGAGGAAAACAGAAAACTGATTATCAGTTAGTCCTTGGTGGCTTCTGAGTAAAATTCAATGGAGTAACAAGGCAAAGCCAGACTGAAGGAATTTACAGTATAAGTGGGTGGTAAGAAAGTACAGGCAGTGGCATATGGGTTATGTTTAAAGAAATATTTGTAGTTTAAAAATATGGGTAAAGATAAATAAGGTGGTGAGTTACAGAATGGCAGTAATATTTTTATGTTGTTTTAAAGGGAGAATAGAAAATATTAGTAGACAAGTAAGCATATGAGAGTGGATTTGGGCAAGGTAATGAATTCTGGAAGCTAAGTCAGGGCAAAATTGGGTGGTTAAACTTGAGGAACATAGGTAAAAGAAAGAGGAAGGTGAAGATACAGAGAAACTTAAAGTTGAATATCCATAGACTTTTCAAAATCCTGAGAAGTTTGAAATAGTTACTTTAGAGAACATGACAGGGAGTCAAAAACATGGAAACAAAAGGGAAAAAAGGAAGGAAGGTCAAGAGAATGAGAAGATAAGCCACAGACAAAAAGAAAATATTTGCAAAAGACATATCTTATAGAGAACTGTTATCCAAAATATACAAAGAACTCTTAAAACTTAACAGTGAGAAAACAACCAGATTTTAAAAGGGGCCCAAGACCTTAATGGACACCTCACCGAAGAAAATGTACAGACAGCAAGGAAAAAAACCTTACACATAATTTGTCATTAGGGAAATGCAAATTAAAACAACAGTACAGTACCATAACACACCTATTAGAATGGCCAAAATTCAGAACACTGACAACACCAAATGCTGATGAGGATGTGGAGCAACAGGAACTCTCATTCATTGCTGGTAGGAATGCAAAATGCAACAACCATTTTGGAAGACAGTTTAGCGGTTTCTTACAAAACTGTACATAGTCTTATCACATGATCCAGCAATCACATTCCTTGGTATTTACCCAAATAAATTGAGAACTTATATCTATACAAAAGCCTGCACACAAATACTTATAGCAGCTTTATTCATAATTGTCGAAACTTGGAAGCAGTGAAGATGTCCTTTAGTAGGGGAATAGATAAACTGTGGTACATCTGGATAATAAAATATTATTCAGGGCTAAAAACAATAAAGAGCTATCAAGCCATGAAAAGACATGGAGGAAGCTTAAATGTCTATTACCAAATGGTGGGAGCCAGTCTGAAAAGGCGACATACTGTATCATTCCAACTATATGACATTCTGGAAAGGGCAAAACTATGACTGTAAAAAGATTACTGGTTGCCAGGGGTTGTGGGGAGCGGTGGGGTAGGGGGGATAAATAAGTGGAATGTAGAGGATGTTTAGGGCAGCAAAAATATTCTGTATGATGCTACAATGATGGGTCCACGTCATTATAAATTTGTCCGAACCCATACGATGTACAACACCAAAAGTTAATTCCAGTGTAAACCATGGATTCTGAAATACTGTGATGTGTCAATGTAGGCTCATTAATAGTAAAAAAATATACCACTCTGGTGAGGGATGTTGATAACGGGGTGGGGGGTATGCATGTGGGGGGACAGTGGGTATGTGGAAATACCTGTACCTTTCAATTTTGCTATGAACCTAAAACTGCTCTAAAAATAGCCTTTAAATATAGGGAAAAATAATAATGATAGGCACTCATTAAATGAATGTTCTCTAATAGGCAGGAGGTTTGGAGGGTAATGGTATGTTTGGGGGACTTTTTCTATAAAGATCCAGACTTCAGAATTTGAAATTGGGAATTTGAAAACCATAAACTCCGTTGTAACAATTCCACTTTGCTTTGTAGCGTAGAAGCAGCCTTAGACAATACATAAGCCAAAAGGTGGTGTTGTATTCCAGTAAAACTTTATTTACAAAAACAGGTGGCAGAGCAGATTTGGCCTAAGGGACAACATAGTTTGCTGACTCCTGATCCAGATGTTGCCAGAGTCTATTTGGTTACAGATAAACCAAACTAGCATGGCTTTACGACTTTTCTGAATGTAAGAACAGGGATTTCCTGAATGTAAGAACAGGAATACACATACACATGTATGTACGTATGTATGTAGATATTTATATGTGTATGTGCATGTGTATTTTCATACATATATACATGTACCAGAAGTCATCTGGAATCTCTAACTTGTTGAATTTGAATAAGATTGGCCTGTTAGGGAGCCAATTTTTGTGGGCCTTATATTCTTTTGGTTATCTCTGCTTCTGATTTTCTGTCTACCAATTTTTTTCTGCTGTGTTTTGCATTCCATTCTTTACCTCTGCCCTGGGGTCAGCCTAACTGTGATTCACAACTTTTCTTCCCCACGCTTGAGCTCCAAGTCCATGAATACAAAAACATTGTGCAGAACACTACTGTTCTTTCACCAGAGGTCTGTGAATCTCTTGGAGTCCTTGCATGGTGATTCACATAGCAAACAATTTCCAACTTTAAACTGATTTCAGACATTCATATTCCTACAAGGCCTTTTGGTCGTCATGTCACAAAAAAATTCTCAGATCAGCAGTCAATTGGCCCAGATGGAATTGCTTTTAAACTGATTTTTTTTTTTTCCTTTCTGTCTGTGTCTTTTCTGTTCACTCTCAGGCAAAATAAATGAAAGAACAAATAATTGTGTCACAGAGAGATATTCAGATATCTTTTTCATTATTTCATTTCTACCAACAACCATCTCCTAGAAATTCACCTTTTTATCTGAGAGGCTTAATTTGTTATAAGCAGTACCAGGTTTTATTTTTCTAAACTAGGTTGTGGATTGCTAGACATCTGATTTATGTTACTCTGTGTGTTTACCACAACTCTGTATGGTTGGTATTGTCCTTTACACTTAAAAAATGACAGGAAGAATTGAGGAGGATCAAGGGATACAGTTGAAGAGCAAAAGCATGTTTTTAAGGAGTGAGTGAGTGAGTGGGATTTAGAATTCGGTGTCTCTGGGAAATGGGCTTGACGATATTCTAGGTTAAAATAAGAGATAATTAATATCACCCCATTCACCTTCTGCCATCTTCCCATAAAAGTAATCAAAAAAATCCTTAAATAGAAGCAATATTTTAACTGCAAGGGGAGATGGGAACAATGATTAAGGCTCTTCTAGATCCCAGGAGGACTTTCCTTTAAGAAAAATGCAGGTGGTTTCTGAAATAGAATAACTAAAGTGGAGGACTCGTTTTTAAAATGTCTTTATGTAATTTTGAGAAAATCCCTATCTGAACTTTTGTGCTGATTTTAGTGTATGTAAAAAGGACAATGGTTAGATCACTATCACTCAAGATGGTTGGTAGTGAATACTGAATTAGAATGTAAGCCTATTGGAATGCTAAGCTTATGAGTACAGGGATTTTTTTGTCTGTTTTGTACAGTGCTCTATTCCCTGGCACTAAGTAGATCCTGAATACTTGTTTGTTGAATGAATTAATTTAGAACATTCTCAGTTTTAAAACAATTCTGAGGCAATAGTATCTGTTTTGATAGAAGAGTCAGAAACATTATAAGTTACCCACTAGTCTCAGAGCGAGTTTAGTTTTCTGCACCGTTCCCATACCTGCCCTGTCTGCTGTTCCACTGGCATCACCCTTAGATCCACATCATAGCAAAGATTTTCTGTATCTTTAGTATAAGATTTATTAAAGAGATAGTATTTAAGTATAACAAAGATGTCGTCAGGGCCGCTTGGTCCTTTCCAATAACTTGAGGATTCTTTGGCAGGGGTGGGGATGGCATTTTACACAGTCACCTCTGGCTATAGTTGCTTCCTCTGAATTCTCCCATCTTTGTCAGGTCTTGCAGCTGTTACTGCATTCCTATAAATGTGAGACAAAGTCTCTCTTCCTTGATTACCCCCAAATACCATCCACACAAAGGAAGTATGACAAAACTCACTGAGTGGTTGTATGGGTAGATCACATGTAGTAAATTTGAATTGAATATTACAACTCCCTATTTTTAAAAGTTATTCGGACAATGTTCTCTTTCTGTCCTCCTGCATTTTCACCTATTCTCTCCTGTTTGTATCATATCAACTTGGCTTGTACTTGGCTTCCTAATTGTTCCAAGCCCCCTTTTTACAACTCTTCTTCCTAGTTCCCTTATCCTCGTCTCCAACCTTGATTTATTACTTCTTTTTACGCGGGCCTCTCACTGCTGTGGCCTCTCCCGCCGCGGAGCACAGGCTCCGGACGCGCAGGCTCAGCGCCACGGCTCACGGACCCAGCCGCTCCGCGGCATGTGGGATCTTCCCGTACCAGGGCACGAACCTGCGTCCCCTGCATCGGCAGGCAGACTCGGAACCACTGCGCCACCAGGGAAGCCTGATTTATTACTTCTTAAAAAGAACAGTTTGTCTTTCCTTTGTCTTGGCTCGTCCTGGTGGTGACATAGTTCGGTGCTTAAGGGTATGAGCTCCGGACTGAGACCTCCCTGGTGCTGGTTCTCCTCCGCTTTGCATTAGCTATGTGACCCTGGGAAATAGTCTTAACATTTCTGTGCCCTGGTTTAATTTCTTCTGTGGTTTTTGCAAGATTGTAATGAACTGATAAACGTAAAGCACTCAGAAAAGTATGGGATAATAGAAAGCTTTCGTTAAATGTTGGCTATTATTATCTTGCTTCAAGGTCTCTCTCCTTCAAAGGAAAAAGAAAAGAAAAGAAAAAGTACCTTGTCAATGTGTTTTACTAAACAGAGACAAATATACCTAACACAAGGAATTCAGTAGTCAACATTAATGTAAAATTATTTCCTCCCTGCTAAAGAAAACTAATTGTACTTCTTTGCTCTGAAACCAGAAGCCATTATACCCTCATTGGTCAGCTGGTTTTCTCTGTCCTGTGGAAAGTGATCATCATATTTTTATTTTTTTATGGGTGAGTTCACCTTTTTTAGATACTCTATGACAAAATTTTGAAGTTGTTAAATTCCTCACTTTTGTTGTATATATACAGCTTATAGGATTTTAGAGAAAACTGAATAGAATAAGAATTTGTCTTAACAGTTTTTCTAACAATGGCTTAAGATACCAGTTAATACCTCATAAACAGAAATTATTTCATTCTTTCTCTCATTGAAAAAATTTGAATTATACTGATTCTCAGAGGGGGAGAATCAATGAATGATAGTTTTTTTTTTTTTTTAAGAGATGGAGGGTAACTTAGAGATAATACAGTAGTGTATCTCTCTACATTTTAACATTTTCCATGAAGATTTTGAGCCCATTAGTTAGATGATTTGCGAAAGTTTTTGTGTCTGAGTGACAGGATTGGAACAAAGCAACTCTGAATGCCACTGTTCCTGTACTCTTCCTTGTTGATGTTATGTAACTGTAGAAGAAAATGGAAAACCAGTTACCTGTATAAACAGTCAGTACGGAAAGTACAGAAAGAACAATCCTGCTTTCATATGTCTCCCGAGGTGAATGTTCAACAGTAATGTGAATTTATCACTTATTTGAATTGTTAAGTGATTCACACCACATTGGTTGAATCCCTACTCAAAGAAAATTATCTTCCAGAATAAGATTGCCATCTTTTTTATTCCTATACAAAATGCTCAACCTACTTCTTATTGAATACCTTCTCCTATTGTATTCATTTACATAATAGGTGTCTAAAGCATTATTTCAATCTATTAACTTCCTTTGGGCTAACACAAGTCAAATCAATAACACAATCCCCAATCTCAAAGACCTTATCATTTAACTGAAAAATAATGGATGTGAAATAGACCTAAGAGTGCAAATAATCAGCATATACCTCGTCATTGTCAATTGAATAGAGCAAAATTTCACAAATTCCAATGTGTTCACATCAAGCCAAAGTAGATAGAGTAGTTGATTTAACTGGCTTAATCATCGCTACCTTAGAAGCAAGTGGATATTTTGTTACAGGTCTGAGAAAAGAGGTTAGAAGCATGAGCTTGTGGATAAGACAGGTTCTTGTAGATCACTGTGGGAGAGAAACAGCATAGTCACAATTTTGGAAAGCAGAATTTTTGGTTGGGGTACTGAAGTTCACATGATGGGAAAGAAGAGTTGTTTAATTTTGGAGGTGGAATGAGAATGAGGCTGGAATTATTTGTAGAGAAACTTAAAGACCATGCTCAGCAAAATCTGAATATAATTTTATAATTTAATGTGCTTTGCTTTTACTCTCTTTTGGCAAGACCTTCCTTCATAAACTGAAAATAACTCATGAATGAATTATAACCAGTATCTCTTCATGTTTTAGAAGCTCCATGAATTTATAATGAATTCTATTCTTTGTATTCTCTATTTGAGTGATGAAAGGGTCAGAAGAACAATTTATAGGTTAAATGATATTAGAGAACTGTGCATTGTATGACATATTTCATTAAAGCAGAGGCTATGAGCTGGGGCTTTAACAACCAGGAATTTCACACATCTGACCAACAATCTTGTTCATAGT
The DNA here is from genome assembly GCF_937001465.1 of Orcinus orca. Taxonomy (NCBI): domain Eukaryota; kingdom Metazoa; phylum Chordata; class Mammalia; order Artiodactyla; family Delphinidae; genus Orcinus; species Orcinus orca. The sequence continues at coordinate 55,961,653 of NC_064570.1, read as the reverse complement.
TACTTTTATAATTGCCAAGAATAAGAAAAAAGAACTGTGTGCGTGCATTTTTAAAAATTTTACAATTGTAGTTTCTATTCAGAGTGGATTTTAGTTGTGAGGGGATACAATGTCATATAAAATATAAACATAAGGTATAATAATTACTTCTATAATGCTTATGTAAAGTATAAAAATTTGTCTATAACTAAGTGTTCTGAAAATTTATAATAGCAACATACTAAAATTGGAATTGAAATCCTTTTAAGGATGTATCTTTGTTAGTAGAAAAGGTTAGTTAAAAATTATCCCAAGAAAATTAAAAACCAGATTGAAGCCCTTGCTTCTCATTAAAAGGTTAATAGCTACCATTTGAAAACTTGCCTTAGAATCTCTCTGTTCATAAAATTAAAATATAAATGTTTTAAAGTGAAAGCTTAATGTAATATGTAATGTGTAATTGTAATATAACACCAGGTGCATAATGCAGTAGTATCCAATGGATGTTATTGGTAACTGACAATAAATCAATTAAAATTTTTCAGACATCTTCCACTTGCTTTTCTAGAGCCATGAAGTTTCTTGGGAGCCTAGTTTAATATACATAAAATTATGGCAGAAATAAAAAACAACGCAAGACAATGTATAATTAAGTGATATATGGCACAGTTTTAAGTTTTGTTAAGGTTTAGCACAAGTAAACATTGCCTTTAAGAAGAATAGACATTTTCCAAATTTTGTAGCACTCATTTTATTCATTTTAGTCAGTGGCAAAAGGGAAGTTTCAGACCCAAGGATGATAAACTATGCTATTTGAAGGGCTGTTAGAAGGCAAGAAGATTGCTTAATTATCCACATAATGATAGTTTAAAAAGCGAATAATTTATTTAAATATGTAATGACCTATTTGATGATGAACATTTTTTTCCTGCTCTTTACTTCTCAAGATATGATATTGTAGTTTCCTTATGGTAATGTGTAACATTTAAAAAATAATATTGAATAGCTTCCTTTTCTGGGTATAATTAAGCATACTATGTCCTCAAAACAGTGGGTGGCTTGACCTTGATATTTAAAGTAGGCCTACAAATTTGAAGAAATAAAAAGAACAATACATGTAGTGAAAGGGGAAGTGTTCACCGTTGTTATTGATTTTTGGAATCTTATATAATTATTGGATGAAATAATCCCATTGATTTATACCTTTCCCTTTTGGCTGTATACCATTCTATGAGACATAAAGCGTCACCATTTACGTTTTTGAATGAATTCCTATCTTGCATTCTCTCTAAACAAAATGCATATGTTGTGGCTGAAATGCAATGGAAAGGTCTGATGTTTGCATACAGAAGACCTGGGTTTGAGTCCTCACTGTATCACCTTTCTGCTGTGTGATATTGAACAAGTCACTTAATTTCTCTGAGCGAAACTAATTTTTCATCTGAAAAATGGCACAGTATTAATACTTTCTTCACCCATAGTGCATCTATGCTTGCTTATGAAAACACTGTACCCATTATCAAGGGCTGTGGAGTCATTAGGTTTTGTATTATTTTCCCTTCCCTTTCCTCCCTCTCTCTCTCCCTCTGTGACTCCATTCCTTCTCTCTTTCTTTCATTTTCATTCCAATAGCTATCCATATTGGGGAAGATTCTAAAAGCAAAAAAACAAAGCTTATATAGTGTTCTTTAAATTGCTTAAAAGTTGAGTAAAAGATTAAAAAATCTTTTAACTCAGTTTTTCACTTTTTATGCAGATATTTAGGTGTCCTCTAAGTACAAGATGACTAGATACCTTCCATGATTACCTTGCTATAAGCTGAAATCAGAGTTATTTCTTCCTAACCTTTTCTTCCAAGCTTGAACAAAAGCCATGGAAAATGATTTTGTACAGTAGCTCCTTAGCATAATAATTTCATAGGGTAGAAATATAACGATTGGATTATTTCAAATACATAACCTCTTTCTAGAAAGTACAGCTCACTTCCTATTCTTGGATAAGATAATAATTTTCTAGTGCATGTGGCATGAAAGGCAGCAGGCTGACAGAAATCCACAGTTATATGATTTCTGCTGTCCAGTATAAGGTCAATGGTTAATTAAGTCACCACCAGTGGAGATTTGATCATGGATGAGGTCTCTAACTTTACCTGTATTACTGGGCTCTCACTGGATGACTCAGCTAAGTCATTATATTAATTTTGCTTCCTCCAGACAGGTACATGACTCAGACTGGACTGACACAGGGGATTTAGGTTGTGATGCTGTAATAGTACTTTCTCGATACCATTACCCATTCAGAAAATGCACATTCACCTTAGAACCAGGATTTAATTTTGAAAGTTTTGTTTGTCATGCAAATTAATGACATGTTGTCATGGATAATTTAGGTTGGCAAGGATCTTACGGGTACTTTTATTCACTGATTCATTACATGATTCACTCATTCATTGCCACAAAGAGTCACTGAATATCTCCGTTGTGCTAAGCACTGTGCTGGGCACTGGAATTAAGTAGATGAACAGCATCAGCCTTGACATCACTCAGGTCCTTCAAGGTCCTCAGTTCACAACCAGGTAAACTGAGGCCAAGAACATTTAATTGACTTGCTTAAGGTTTAGAGTTAGTTAATGGCTGAGCCAGAACTAGAATCTCAGGCTCTGAACCACTACCTTGCTTGGAAGTTACCGTAACTTTGATGCTTTTTAATTTTTCCTGTCACTGCACATAAGCATGATATAGTAAGATTAGGCATCATATATTTAACAGCACATAAATAATAAAATTTAAACAACAGACACTAGAGAAAACTAAGGTGCATTTAGATGCAGGTAGTGTAAACAGCCCAAGAAAATCTGTCCCTGCTTTAGAGGAAGACTATCTTTGTACCATTTTCTTAGTATCTTCATTTTGTGAATCTGTCCATAAATAACCTTCTCTCTCTTTCCTCTGAAGTGTACTTCATGTCACATTTTCTGTATGACAACAGGTATGTGAGAAGAAAAACAAATGGCGCTTCTACTCAGATTAGGATTATGGGATATTTGTTATCCTCTGACAAAAGCTAAATACATATTCACAGGATCCTACAAAGTGTAGTAGAAATTCCATCTCTGCCTCTAGGCTGCCTTCAACTAGGTTACACCAGGCAGTTAGGGATATATATTGATTCTTTTACGTCTATTGCGAGGAATCCATTTTTGGATGTTGGGCTGGGAAACAGTTTAGGTTGTGGCTTATGTATATTTATAGTGCTTGAATTTACTCTCTTGCTGTTCCCCTGTGTGAATTGTTGTACTGGTTCATTCTGACAGCATTGGATGAGGCACAACGTTTTAACCTCTTTTCTCTTGTAATTATATAAACATGTACACTGTACATGGTGACCTGGGAATGCTGATCAGAACATCTGTTATGATAAACAGAACAGTGAATGAGAGTTGATTTTTGACTTGTAAAGTACTGAACGCCACTCTTCTGATCTGTGGCTTTATGCAAATGAGAATGTTTGAAAACGTTGCTGAAACCTGTCATCCTTTAACTTACCAGAAATAGAAAGAGAATTTGCTATTTCTTGTTCTTACATGGGTGCTGCCCAGCTAGAGAGGTATTTGTCTTTCTTGGAATCAATTAACATTTATAGCAATTTGTGTAGTAATTTAAGCATTCTAGAGCCTGCAGGAAAGCGCCAGCTTAAAGTAACCAATAATGTCAGGATAAGCTCAAGACATTCTTGGCAAAGGTCCTTCAGTATATAATCAGCATCAGTTCCATATGTCCTTGGTCATCGGGGGCTAAGGAGCCAAGAGCCATGGGGTAAAATTTGATAAAGTGAATATTACTGTCATTATCCTTCTCCTAAAATGATTAGTTAAAGAAGACCGTGGATTCAGTGGCAGATAATGAGCTCACCTTGCATGAGAGACAACCTTTGCCCATTCTTCTGATTCCTTACAAACCCTCTTCACTACATCGTGATGGCCAATCTCAGGAGAAGTATGTAACCTTTCCCATTATCAACTTGGCTACAAGTAGAAGACATTTTAAGATATGACTTTTAAGTTACTTTTCCTGTATTTGTTTTGCATTGATTTTTAAATATCTTTAATTTATTTTTTTTCCATTTAGCTTACAGTTGTCCTCTAATTTAAAAAGCAACAATTTTGATTTTGAATTGCTTAGTACTTTTGAGGCTTGGGAGAAAATTTCAACCGAGTTACTTACTACTCAAACACATATTGGAAAGTGCTGTTCTGGGAGATGTAGGGGATGCAACATTGTCCCTGCCTGATTGGAATCGCTTTTCTAAAAGCAGGACATTTTCTAGCTCAACTTTCAAGGTCATTGTTCTATAGAGATAAAATGGTTCATTTCTATAGTGATGGACTAAGTCTGCTGAATCTATATTTGGATAATTTCCTGTGATTGAAAATGTTCTCCCTTTAGCTTGGGTTCTTTCCAGTCCTAAGAATCTAAAATCGTATAATCTTCCATCCTAAATTACCCCATCCTCAAAAATTGTTTCTGTCTGATACAAAGGTATCTCAGAGATATAAAAATTCTTTTTATTTCAGGAAGTCCAGAAAATAGTCATTATCTATATTCCTATTATTCATAGATATTCTCCATTAATATTTTGGTATATATCCTTTCAGACATATTTCTATGTATTTTTTATATGTATGTATCTGTAGGTAAATATTTAGACATAACTAAAATGATATAGCTAAGTTTTATTGAGATATCTCTGTTGTTGTAAGAATTTTAGTTTATTCTCTCATTTAATTTTCACAACAATCCTATGAAGTTAGTACTTGGTAATACCAATATAACATAGCAGTTTTTTTCCAATGGGCTGAACTGGGCTGTGAACCCAAGCAGGCTGACTCCAGAGACCTTATTTTGAACCATTACATAATACTGCCTCTTAAAAACATGCCAAATTTTTACTTACTATTTCTTTAGCAATATATCCTGAATATTTTTCCATGTCAATAAATGTACGTCTACCCAAGGATATTAATGATTGCACAGTATTCCATTGGTGGTTTCCAACGCTATGTAGAACCACTCTGTAGATGATGTACATTTAGATTGTTTCTAGTTTATTTCCTTATTAAAAATGATCCTACTATGAACATCTTTGAACACATATAATTTCTGGTATAATTTGTCTAACTCTTCAAGATCTGTGCTATTTGCCTTTCTGCTGATACAATTTGCCCTGCAGAATTATCTGCTCAAAGATTATTCCTTGATCCTGCAGGTCAATAAAATTATATTAATGCAGGACATATTTATTGAGCACCTACTGTGTGACAGACACTCAGCTAAGAGCTAGGCATTCCACTATAGCAAATGCTTGAGTTTACAGGCTAGTCTCACTAACTTATGAACCTTAGACACATTTTTTTTTAAAGCTTTGCTTGATTATAGATCCATAGTTCATTTCCAGGGTATGTTTAGGAGCAGTACCAATTTTCAATGAAAATATGTTTCGCGTGTGTCTGTGTGCGTGTGCGTGTGTGTGTGTGTGTATGTTTTGACCCACTCTCCATTCCGAACACACAAAAAACCTCGTAATCTACAACTGGGTCGTTTCATTTGACCTTAAGGCACACTTGTTTAGGCTGTATCTACATAGAGTCAGTGTAAACATTTTTGTCAGTTACATATTGCTTTGTTTGACAGTATCAGGCCACTACATTTTCTCCCCTACTTTGTCTCTGGATTAACTAGCTAGTTAAATTTTCTTCAGATCCTGCTTTTGTATGAGTCTTTGTGGGTGTATATCAGTTTTGCATGCATACTCACATATGTGTACATTGTTTCTATATTAGATCTCTACTGGCTTAGTCACATTATCTCCAATTAAAATTCCACACTGCTTTCTCCAGTTAGATTTTTGGAAAAAGAAACTTAATAACTTTAATACTGTATTTATGTATTTACAATTTCCCTGATATACAATTGTTTGCAGTATTTTCTTTCCATATCTGCTTTGAATTTTTTCAGTTTTTAAATTTCTCAGGAAATAATGTCCATTATTGAATACTGAAACTAGTTCTGAAGTTATAATTTTTATATAAATTCCAATTAGCCTTAGAGATATAGTCTTCTATTTTACAGACTGTCCTAATTATAAAAATAATTCACGAGACTGTAATTTATATAGGGCTTTAGCAAATAAGTGAGGTCTTCTGGATTGTGTGAGGAGAATCAACAAGGAAGGGAAACAGTCTGATCCACATGATTCTCGTAGTTGCCTGGGAAAAGGAAAATAAATAATGGCTATTTGGTCAATTTCTGTAATATTTCTTTTATATTATATTGGTATAAAAATATGATTTTAATTTCATTCAATTTATTTTGTGTTAATGCAATACTCTCATATTCTCTCCCCACATTAGTGGTTTATTCTTCAAACATTTATTAAACACACACTGTATGCCTAGCACTGAGTTAAGTCCAGTGGGTCAAAGATGAGTAAGTTCCATACATGAGGAACCATGTACGGTAATAGAAGGTTATGCCACATGATGCAGTTGGAAGTACTAGAAAAGAGGAATGAAAAAAGTATTGCAAACGAGAGGCTTGAAATCTATCTGAGGGAGTTTGTGGAGAGGTAGGCTTCACAACAGAGATGATGAGGTTTTATTAATGGTAACATGAATCCTAAAATTTTTAATAATCTCAAAAAACTTTATATCTGATTAATACTACAGATGTTAAAAAGGGAAACAAAATATTTTTAAGGATTTAAGAAACCTATCCACAGCCCCAGCGCGCTGGGCGGGGTGTGCGGCGGGCGGCTTCGCGGGCAGGCGCGGGCCGCGAGGCAGCGGCTGCGCCCTGCGCCGGGGAGGAGCCGGGGGCGGGCGGGCAGCCGGCAGGCGGGGGCTGGGGCCCGCGGCAGGGAGTGCCGGAGCGCCGGCGGCGACGACGGCAGCTGCGGCTGAGCAGGGTCGGTGCGTGGGTCCGCGGCAGCTCGGGGTCCGCCCGCTGGCTGCGGTGCGAGCGGGCGGCCCGGCTGCCCTCCTCCCCCGCCCGCCGCCGCCGCCGCCGCCGCTGTGATTGGGTGGAAGATGGCGCTGGGCGGATGGAAATCCTAATGACAGTCTCCAAATTCGCCTCCATCTGTACCATGGGCGCCAATGCCTCGGCATTAGAGAAAGAGATTGGTCCAGAACAGTTTCCAGTCAATGAGCACTATTTTGGATTAGTCAATTTTGGGAATACTTGCTACTGCAATTCAGTTCTTCAAGCACTTTATTTTTGTCGTCCATTTCGGGAAAAAGTTCTCGCGTACAAGAGTCAACCTAGGAAGAAGGAGAGTCTTCTTACGTGCTTAGCAGACCTCTTCCACAGCATCGCTACCCAGAAGAAAAAGGTTGGAGTCATACCTCCTAAGAAGTTCATAACAAGATTACGGAAAGAAAATGAGCTTTTTGACAACTACATGCAGCAAGATGCCCATGAATTCTTAAATTACCTACTAAACACGATTGCCGATATCTTACAAGAAGAGAGAAAGCAGGAAAAGCAAAATGGTCGTTTGCCCAACGGTAATATTGACAGTGAAAATAACAACAGCACACCAGACCCAACGTGGGTTCATGAGATTTTTCAGGGAACATTAACTAATGAAACCAGATGTCTTACTTGTGAAACTATAAGCAGCAAAGATGAAGATTTTTTAGACCTTTCTGTTGACGTGGAACAAAACACATCCATTACTCACTGCTTAAGGGGTTTTAGCAACACAGAAACTCTATGCAGTGAATACAAATACTACTGTGAAGAGTGCCGCAGCAAACAGGAAGCACATAAACGGATGAAAGTTAAAAAGCTGCCCATGATTCTAGCTCTGCATCTGAAAAGATTTAAATACATGGATCAACTTCATCGATACACAAAACTTTCTTACCGGGTCGTTTTTCCCTTAGAACTTCGTCTATTTAACACTTCAGGCGATGCAACCAATCCTGACAGAATGTACGACCTCGTGGCCGTCGTGGTTCACTGTGGAAGTGGTCCCAATCGAGGCCATTATATTGCAATAGTTAAGAGTCATGATTTTTGGTTGTTGTTTGATGACGACATTGTAGAAAAAATAGATGCACAAGCTATCGAAGAATTCTACGGGTTGACGTCAGATATCTCAAAGAACTCTGAGTCTGGCTACATCCTTTTCTATTAGTCCCGGGACTGAGGGAACCACGATGAAGAGAGACCTTCTGCCTCATTTCTTCTCTGGTTATTTGGGAAAGGATCAAGCACCAGTTTTCCAAGAAAAGAGAAATGCAGGAAGCTCAGGGGGCAGTAGCACACTTTGCACACAGTAAAGCAAAGACTGGATTAACACGCTCTTCCTACCGTGGTAGTTGATTGATTTGCTCAGGTATCATGCTGTCTGCACAGTTCCATACAACGAGGCAGTGAAATCAGAGATACCAGCTCCTCTTGTAAAACAGCCTTCCAGTAATTGACATGCATTTTCTCTTCATTAATTGCACCAGTAATGATTGAACTCCTTGGGGGTGCAGTAGAAAGAAGAGGAATCTGTGAGGTTGTACTGACAATTGCAGGAGATGATGTTGAACACACTGCATACATTTGCCTGGTTGAACACATCGAGAAGCAATACTGGGTGGTCTTTTCAAGCGTAAACCAGAAATACTTTTGGGCCCAACACTTGCAGTTGCCTTCCTGATGTAAAGAAACTAACAGATACTAGAATCCAGTGTCAGGAAGACAAATACGTTTGCTTCTCTGAAGAAGCTTATAATAATATACAGTATATGTATATCTAGGGAACAGTTGGTCAAAAGTGGCTTTTTGTTTCCCCAAGGGGAAAGACTGGCTTTGTAATTATAATTTTTTTCCTTATTTATTTTACTTAAAACTGGTAGAGTCTAAGTATTGTATGAAGTGCCCATGATTCTGTCAGTAAATTTCAGCATATTTTTATCAGTTTTTGTCAGTTTAACTAATCCTTTTGTTTGTTTCTGTTTTTAAGGTGAATTTTAAACTCTGTTTTAAATCATAAGTTACCTTAAGAAAAATTGCAATGAGAGGAGGTACATATTCTTTTTCGGGAGGAACTGATATCTCTGGCTAAAGATTTGTCCTAGTTGTTAGTTATGTCATTCAGTTTTAATTTCAGTAAAATTAAAAACTATCCCAAATTCCCTGTCATTGTGGAATGATCTAAGAAGTCCTGGTGCGGCAGTGGTGTGCGGCCTTGAGAGTTCGTCAGTGCTCTGCTTCAGGTTGAGGCCACGTTTGGAAAACTCATGTCATAGCAGCTACGTTACTTTCAAATGTTCTTTATCCTGGAAAGAAGTGATCCATCCCAGCCCCAGCTCCTGGAGAGCTAACAGACTCTGTGAGGGTTACATTTTAATGAGGTCGACCAGAAGTACTTTGAAAGCAAGTCTTTTTTTTTTTTTTTTTCCCCTTCCACCTTTACAGATGTTATTGGAATTAACTTTGTGTTTAAGACTTCATTCTGTTGGCAGTTTGAAGAAGTAATATGTGTGATGCAAGATGTATGTAAACCATTGCAGTTGACACTTTGCCATGCATCAAGAAGTTGTCTGACAGTGGCCGAATGTAACTTGCTGAAAATAATTGAATATGTATTCAAGATAATAGCAATCAGGCCTTAGATGTTCTTTATTCATGTTTTCTCGAGGCAGGAATCTTTTTCTTTTAATCGTTGTAATTTTGTAAACTTATTTTACTAATACTGTTGAATCTGAAAAACAAGCAACAAAAAAATGTTTTGTCTGCTGCTATTATTAACATTTATTATCTGTATCTTTTAGCTCAGGAAATGACTTCACCTGTTCGTTCCATGGATCGATCTTTAACAGGGTCACTTTAGCTAATGGGGCTGTTGAAACAGATGTACTGGGAGAAAATGATGATATATTTTGACAGATTGCTTTTTAAGAGACAGTTTCTAAAGCCTTGCCCTGGCTGGAATGGTTCTGGTACAGATTATATGGCCCGCCTGATCCACCACCACGGCACAGAGAATCACAACCAAGAGTGTGGGCAAGGTGATAGCCGCGGAGGTGGAGGCATTTTTTATTTTGAGGGCTTTAGCCAAATTGTCTTGGAATTTAAAGCGCAATTTCTGCAGCTTTCGGTATGGAGACGACGAGTAACGTGAAGCTGAACCAGTTTTTCCTTGCGTTGGGCCACAACATGTATGAGAAAGAGAGGTGAAGTCATTTGCATAAAGGTACAGCCTTGGGTTACTACGTTGTGTTTGTTTTTACATTTTGCATTTAAAAAAACGTACAGTGAAGTAAAAGCCAAGGTTAGATTTCCTATTAAAGCAAGTTCTAGCGTTGTTTTTGAGTTCCATGGTAGTCACACACTGTTCACATCTACACCCTGTTTAATAGGATGACTTGTCGGGAGGGGACGATGGGGTGACGGTTGTCAGTTTTCTGTGTACACTCTGAGTGCAGCTGCATCTACGTAAAATGTCTTGAAGCTTCTCAGAAATACAGTATACTTTAAAAACATGTAGGGTTAGGGTCGGGGGAAAAATGCAGATATAGTAAGTAAGAAAAGTGACCCATATCGAATGCGTTGTGAGGTTGTGTGCTGGTCCGACTGATGGAACTGAGGGGTGGGTTTCAGTTGTAAATGGTGGCTGATTGCTGTCTAACTGTGTACATGTATGTTGGGATGGCTATCCCATATTTTGTATATTGGAATAAAAATTTCTATAAATTATCATAACTGAAAGTAAATATTCTAAATTAAGTCTCACTTCTAAGTCACATGGCTTCTGTCTTGGCGGCTTTACCTTTAGAAGTTGGCTTGAGACAGGAGCCCTGAGACTTTGGGCAAAGAGAAGAGGTGAGGAATGTAATATATGGGTCTCGTCGCCTCTAACCATCCGTGTAGGGTTTTTTCTTTCCTTGACGGCAGTAGAAAGACCTCACTCCCATAACTTACTACTCTTGATACTTTCTTTAAAGCTACTTTTCAATAAAGATTCTCTCATGAGGTATTTACCTGGGAGTTGGGAGGCTAAGGTGCTCAGGTCCTGGCTCTTCAGTGAATTTAACTGTGTGACCTTGGGCAAGTCACTTAACCTCTCTGTGCTTCAGTCTCCCTATCTTGTAAAATGGGAGTAATACCTACCTCACAGGGTTGTTGTGGGGATTAATTAGATATAATGTCTGTAAAGCATCTAAGGTTCTTGAAGAAGGCGCTATATAAATACAAAATAATATCTATTAAAGTTGGTTTATTTGTGGAAAAAAAAAAAAAAAAGAAACCTATCCACAAAAGGTATAAATAAACAGTTCCTTTCTTTATTATTTTTTAATCCCCTCATTTAAAACAAAATAATAAACACACAAAATAACATGGCTCATACATATTAGTTAATAGCATAAAGAAGATTTTTGTTAAGAAACTCTGCAAAATAAATATGTAAGGGAGAATGAAAGGACTTTCTTGACGTTATAGTCCAGATAAATAATGTAAATTATTTTGTATGTGATATCAAATTACATATTTAGGTTGCTTCATGGATTACATGATTACTATTAAACTGATTGCTGATTTTTTGAAATATCAATTCGCTAGCCATCTTTTTTTATTACTGTTTTTAGATTAAGACTTAAGGAAGTTTATTTTAATGCCTCTAATTTAGCCTCGTAACACCTGAGTGCTCTTTGCAAACTCAAAATGTATTTGTATCTATATTTTCATCGACTGGGTTCAGTAATATTTTGATGCAGGATTTCTCAAATCAATATTTTTTTTTGCAAATGAAAGGGAGGCTGTGCCATACTTGCAAGAGACTCTGGCATTTAACCAGCTCCTAACTTCTGACAGAATTAGTGTTGCTCCTCAATTTACCGAGCAGTTCTTAAGCAATCTTAGAATCAGGAAAGTTTTCTGAATCTCTGATCTTCAAGATCATTTCACCCAGCCCCTTCATTTTGCAGAGGAGAAAACATTGGTCTGGATAGTGAAGGGGCTTGGTCGTTCAATCACTTTTGCCTTTTCTTTTAGCTGACCTGTTTCTTAAAAATCAATATAATTAAGTGTATGCTTTTGGCCCTCAAATAGTTGGTGTTATTTATACTCTTTATATGGTGATTATTCACGTAGCTGCCTTCCCTGTTATCTCAGTTTGATCTGGTCTATTTATATCTCGATATTATTCAAGCATCTGCCTTCCCAATCAGTATGCATTCCTTCTAGGTCCTAAATTGCTAACATTTAAGTATCCATTTCCCAATTTTCCTCTCAGTATATAATACATCTACTTTAAAATTAATGTTATTTGAATGTGTAACTCCATGGTCCTCCCTGTGATTTTAAGGGTCCATTTGTAGAAAGAAAAATCAACACCTATTTTCCATTCACTAACGAAAAATATGTTGGAAACAGTAGAAAGTTTGTAAAGTTAAAAGCTTATTTATTTTTAAAATAAGAAAGCACATTTCCATGCCTGAGCGTAACCAATCTTTGTCTAATGGAACTATGATGTTATTTCCTGCAACTTGATTTCACTTTTTATGAGCCAGCTAACTCATATTCTTTATTCTAGACTATCAGCAGCTTCCTTTTTCCAAATGCTCACTACAAGTTTGAGCTGAATTGAATATAACAGATGTAAAAGTGGTATGCAAGAGTAGCTTTCATAGCTTCTGTAGTTAAAGAACTGCAGAGTGCTAAAACTGCAAAAAAATTACAGGACGTTCCACAGACAAAATCTTCATTGGTCACATGTTTGTATAGTTTTTAGTTTACTTGAAATATTGACAAGGGTGCTAATTTGTATGCTTGGATGAGACTACACTAGTAACATTACAATTCAGGATGTTACTGTCACTAGGAAAATGTCTCAAAATGCTGGAGCCAGTCCTTTAATTAAATTAGAAATACCCATTACTTCATGGCTCAAGGAAGTCGAAAACAAGTGAGGGTTGTCTCTCAATGTGAAGTAGAGATGGATCACTGCTCCTCCTCTTGGAAAATTCATACATTATACCATATGCTTTCCACGCAATCCTTTTTTAGGAGCTGTGACCTACTTATTCATTTTTCCATGGCATGTCAGTCATTCAAGTCCATGTGTGCATGTTCTTTTCTACTTGCATCACTTAGGTGACCAGGATGGCATCTACCAACTTCACACAAAATAAATTTCAGAGTGTAATGGTCATACTTCATATGAATGTAAAACTCTTAAGAATCTGTTTTAGGAAATTGAAAGTGTTTACCATCCAGAAAAAGGAAAGCTGCTGTGAAAACTACCAGAAGTTGAGGGTAAAGAGTGGTGTTTTTACCCAGCAGGAAGCAGTACAGCATAGTGATTAAAAGCTGGAGCCTGGATCGAAGTCTCCTGTGTCTGAATCCAGCATCCATCACTTCCTGACTGTGTAACTGACCTTAGGCAAAATTCTCAGGATGCTGGAGGTGCTCCAAAGTCTTGTTAAAGTACTGGACCTGCTCCAAGGTCTTGCTAAAATAGAGGACATTAGACCCAGTAAAGAAAGTTATTTAGCCTAAAAATTAAAATACCTTGTGAGACAATGGAACATAAAGGAGGTAAGCAATTATGTTATATTTTAATTCTGAATTGCAGAGATACATTCAGAATTAAAATATAATAGTGGGAAATACATTGAAGACAGAAAGTGTGATTCAACATTTCTTGATGTCGTTCTGTGTATGTTTGTAAAATATTTATCATAATGCCTGATATAAAGTCTGCTCTTAATGAATGTTGACTGCTAGAAACTTTCATCCTTCAGAGTAAGCATGGGTTTGAACATGTTTCATACTGATTTAACTTTCTTTTTAAATTTAAGTATAGTTGATTTACAATATTATATAAGTTTCAGGTGTACAACATAGTGATTGAACATTTTTATAGATTATATTCCATTTAGAGTTATTACTAAATAATGTCTATATATCCTTGTGCTCTACAATATATCCTTGTTGCTTATCTATTTAACATGGTAGTTTGTGTCTCTTAACCCCATATCCCAGTCTTGTTCCTCCCCCCTTCCCTCCCCACACTGGTAATCATGAGTTTGTTCTCTATACCTGTGAGTCTGTTTCTGTTTCATTATATACATTTATCTGTTTTATGTTTTTAGATACCACATATAATTGAGAACATAGAGTATTTGTCTTTCTCTGTCTGAATTACTTCACTAAGCATAATACTCTCTAGATTCATCCATGTTGTCACAAATGGAAGAATTTTATTCTTTTTTTATGATTGAGTAATATTCATATATATATATATATATATATATCACACCTTCTTTATTCATTCATCTATTGATAGACATTTAGGTTGCTTCCATATCTTGCCTGTTGTAAATAATGCTGCTATGAACATTAGGCTGATTGTGCCTTTTAAAATTAGTATTTTTGTTTTCTCTGGTGAAATACCCAGGAGTGGAATTACTGGATCATATGGTAGTTTTATTTTTAGTTTTTTGAAGAACCTCCATACTGTTTTCCATAGTGCCTACACCAATTTAAAATACCACCAACAGTGTACGAGGGTTTCATTTTCTCCACATCCTCACCAACATTTGTTATTTGTGTTCTTTTTGATGATAGCTATTCTGGCAGGTGTGAGTTGATATCTCATTGTGGTTTTGATTCACATTTCCCTTATGATTAACAATGTTGAGTATCTTTTCATGTGCCTGTTGGCCATCTGTGTATCTTTTCTGGAAAAATGACTGTTGAGACCTCCTGCCCATTTTTAATTGGGTTCCTTTTTTTTATATTAAGTTGTATGAGCTGTTTATATATTTTGACTGTTAACCCCTTATTGGTTATATCATTTGTAAATATTTTCTCCCATTCAGTAGGTTGTCTTTTTGTTTTGTTGATGGTTTCCTTTGCTGTGCAAAACTTCTTAAGTTTTTTAGGTCCCCCCTTCTTTTTTTAAAATTTTGCCTTTATTTCTTTTGCCTTAGGAAAGACAGATCCCAAAAAATATTGCTATGATTTATGTCAAAGTGTCTCTGTGTTCTCTTCTATGAGTTTTATGGTTTCAGGTCTTACATTTAGGTCTTTAATCAATTTTGAGTTTATTTTTGTATACTGTGTGAGGAAATGTTCTAATCTCATTCTTTTACATGTAGCTGCTCAGTTTTCCCAGCACCACTTATTGAAGAGACGATGTTTTCTCTGTTGTATATTCTTTCTTCTTTTGTTGTAGACTAATTGACCATAAGTGCATGGGTTTATTTCCGGGCTCTCTATTCTGTTCCATTGATCTATATGTCTGTTTTTGTGCTACTGCCATACTGTTTTGATTACTGTCGCTTTGTAGTTTAGTCTGAAGTCAGAGAGTGTGATACCTCCAGCTTTGTTCTTTTTCTCAAGCTTGCTGTGGCAATTTGGGGGTCTTTGTGGTTCCATATAAATTTTAGGATGATTTGTTCTAGTTCTGTGAAAAATGTCAAGGGTAATGCAATCCCTATCAAAATGTTCCTACTTTGATAGGGATTGCATTAAATCTGTAGATTGCTCTGTTTAGTATGGACATTTTAACAATATGAATCTTTCCAATCCAAGAGCATGGGATATCTTTCCTTTCTTTGTATCATTTTCCAATTCCTTCATCAAAGTTTTATAGTTTTCAGAGTATACATTTTTTTATCTCCTTGGTTAAGTTTATTCTTATGTATTTTATTCTTTTTGATGTGATTATAAATGAGATTGCTTCCTTAATTTCTCTTTCTGATAGTTCATTATTAGTGTGTACAAAGACAACAGATTTCTGTATATTAATATTGTATCGTTCAATTTTACTGAATTCATTTATTAATTCTAATAGCTTTTTGGTAGAGACTTTAGGGTTTTCTATATATAGTATCATGTCATCTGTAAATAGTGACTGATTTAACTTTCTTAAACTTCAGTTGCTGGAGTATGCATTATAGTGTTTGAAAGTGATCTGGAACTGAGGGAATGTAAATCAGAGATTACAAATTAGTCAAGTTAGAGTTAGGGCCAGTAAGGAATGTCTCCCCAGAATAGGGGACTATGCTAAAGACTCACAATGCATTAGGAGAGAAAGAAGGTTGGAAAAATGTGTTAATGTGTATGTATATGTGTGTAGTTATGCATATGTGTACGTTCATGTGTATGTGTGTGTGTTTGCGTGTGTGTATGTGTAGGTAGGAACTAGGTTCCTGGGCAGAGGAACCTCATTTGGGAAGAATGGAGGCATTTGACCTTGATTCACTCAGAGAAAGGTAGGTAGTTTTATTTGGCTGTAACACTGGGGAAGTGGGAGTAGTAAGAAAAGAGCCTAGAGAGGAAGGCAGAAGATAGATTATGAAGAACTTTATCATTAAGTTTATCATTATCTTTAACATTAAGCTTAAAAATTAGGCAGTTACTGAAAGATTTTAGAAAATAAATAACAAGATTAAAGTTGTATTTTAGAAATATTACTCTGGTTGCAGTGTGGAGAAACTATTGAAAAAAGCCAGAGTTGGTGGAGGGCTCTGTAGAAGATCCAGTGGAGAGGCAGGATTACAGTGTGGAAGGCACAGTGCCTCTGACTTAGTCAAGTAAAGCCTGTGAAAAGTGTACAGTGATGTTTCTGTAGAAGTAATGGAGAACTATGAACTGTTAGCTAAAATAATTAAGAAGATCATTAGCTAGTTTAACAATAGGGAAAGCTTCCAGTAGTGGTATCCATGGTATTATGACCCGAGTCTTTGTCTTTAACTCTCTATCGCTCCACATTTTTACCACTGACTTGGACTGAATATGATCTAAAGACAAAGGGAAAATAAACACATTTCATATATCTCCGTAGTATTAATAACTTGCCTTGGTACACTAGAAACTGAGTAAATTAATATTAATAAAGAGTTGATAGAATCAGAATCCAAATAGTATTAATTAGAAAATTAGACCAACTATAAATAGACTATATTAATCAGGGACACATGAAAATAAAAAGAAAATAGTACATCACAAACTTTTTTAATGTAAGCTTAAGATGAATCAGCAGTATGATATTGTATTCTAAAAAAAAAAAACGCACTCTTTATACAATGTATACTACATTAATTTAGGGAGCTGGCAGTCCTATTATAATTTGCTTTGCTTGAACCCACTTGGAATATGATTAAGAAATGGACTCACATTGAGCTGTGATACACTGGAGTATGTTCAGAGAAAAAAATAACTAGAGAAATGAATGGATCAGAATAGTCATGTGACAAACAAAAGATTTAAAAGTTTTAACCTGGATAAAAGGAAATATAGTAGGAACTTGGTATCTGTTTTGAAATTCTGGAAGATGATCACGCGAAAACTCAGCTTAAATTTATTCTAATCAGAGCAAATGGTTAGAAGCTTCAGGGAGCAAATGATGGATTAATAGATGAGAGAACTTTGTGCTAGAACTCTCCCAGAGAAGAAAGAAGTTTTAGATAGCAGCAGGTTTGCCATTCCTAGAGACCCATATGTATCAATAGTATTAGAAGCAATCTGAATATCCAAAGGATGGGTGGATGAGATAATTAATTGATTGTGTCATTCTTAGACTCCTGTATCCTTTACATTTACAATAATAGTACAATTTTAGTATTAATACATAGTACTTTTATAAATATTTGCAGAGTGATTTAATTGATTTAATTGAAATATTTGCAGATGATTTAGATGTCTTTTTGAGACATTTGTTAAAAACCTGCAGCAATAACAAAATGATAAGTATAGGAGTTTTATTTTATCCTGTCCTTTTTCTTTCTCCCCCAAACTTTATTATGAAATTATTAAATATACAGAAAAATTCAAATGAAATAAATATTCCTATACTCACCACTTTGATTAAACAGTTGTTAACGTTTTTCCATCTTTGTTTTTGTGATGCCTTACACCTAAGCACTTCATCATGGATCTCCTAAGAACAAGGATATTTTCTTACATAAACGATATCATTATTTTTCCTAAGGAGAAAAAAGAAACAAATAATTCCCTAATGTCATTTAATATCCAGGGCATTTTTTAAATGACCATTGATATTAATAAAGAAACATGATGATTTTATCTTTTTTTTTTTTTTTTTTTTGTTCCTGTTTTTGTTGTTCACCCGTGGCTGTGGCTTGGGCATTTCACATCATGCCAGGCGCTGAATTTTGTTCAAAGTTGCCTGTAGGGCTTCCCTGGTGGCGCAGTGGTTGAGAGTCCGCCTGCCGATGCAGGGGACACGGGTTCGTGCCCCGGTCCGCGAAGATCCCACGTGCTGCGGAGCGGCTGGGCCCGTGAGCCATGGCCGCTGAGCCTGCGCATCCGGAGCCTGTGCTCCGCAAAGGGAGAGGCCGCAACAGTGAGAGGCCCGCGTACCGCGAAAAAAAAACCAAAAAACAAAGTTGCCTGTAATCCTGTAGAGGCTGTGTCCCTGGACAAGACCACCCTCAGTGGTGAGATGCCATTTGTGCTGGGGTCAGAGGGGCTCTCTAAAGGGATATATGAATGAACCTGAATGTTATGGGCCTGGATGTGCCACCGTCATATACTTCTAAATTTTGGCCTGTCATGGAAGTGTTCTTTGGAAAGTGTTTCTGAGAAAGGAAGCCTGTGTGGGTGGTAGATTTCCTCTACCCCCTCTGCAGGTTGTGCTAATTTGTGTGTGAAATTAACCACTGGGGACATTTCTTCTAACAGCATTTTAAGCTCTTCAATGAGATGGTCTGGCTAGTAGGGACGAATTTATTAGCACCCAGGGAAAGCCTTGGAGCATCTGTCTTTTGTCTTCCATCTCATATTTCCCCCAAGTAGTGGCTGTGTGTGACAGCAAAAATTCTACCACGGTAACATGAGGGGTCTAGACTTTTCCTTGGGAAGCATATTCATCTGCCTCAGTGCTCACTAGTGGTCTAGTGGGTGTATTGTGATGAGTTTAGTCAGCAGAGCATTTTAAAAAGTTGAACTTCCCTTTTGATGGGGTAAGTGCTCTTCAGTCCTCACCACCTCTTACTGAATCTCCAGTGTAGGCACTTAACTTTGCAGCTCTGGACCAAAGGGTACTGGGGCTCAGAGGGAAGGCTGTTCCAGTGGTTGCCTTTGGCTCTGGGATGTTATTGTGTCTTTTAAACTTTGGGGGTTTAGGGGTTGGTGCTATGATGATATAGACACTGGTCATTCTTTCTGGAACTTTGGAAAGGTGAGATCTGGGGCATGCAGGACAGGATCCTTCTAACTTTGATGTGATGCCGCCTCCAGTGGAAGATTCCTGAAGCTGTACCTACTCAGGAGCTGATCCAGCCAGCACCCAAGGAAGACTCTTAAGGACCAATCTTATTAAAGTTGTTGAACAGCAAGCTGGGTTTCTATTCGTCCGACCAGCCTCCTCTTGGACCTGCAACTCCTTGACTTAGATGAGGCCAACATTTTTTTACCAAAAGTTCTGGAGGCTGGGAAGTCCAAGATCAAGGTCCGGAGAATTTAGTTTCTGGCGAGGTTGCTTTTCCTGGCTTTCAGACAGCTGCCTTCCCACTATGTCCTCACATAGTGGAGAGAGAGAAAGAAAGAGATGATTTTATCCTTTGGATAAGGATTTGTAGAAAATTAAAATTAGGAGGACATCTTTTACATTTGTTTAGATAGAAAATAAGGTTATTATAACAGTTGATTGAAAGAAACAGCATATCTTCTGAGAGGATAACAGATGATGTATCATTCACAACATCGATTCCTTTATTGAACTGAATGTCTGTAAGACACTGTATCTACTTTATGATAGGACCTATTTGAACAGTCTTAGAAGTTAGACGTGAGATTGGTTGGCACATCCATCACAGGTTTATGAGTCATACAATCCTCAGTGGCAGTTAAAATGGACCTAAAAGAGAAAAAAAATGGATAGGCTTTAGCAGTTGACTAATATAAATCTTCTATTTCAAGTCTTGGGTAATGTTGTTCTTTTGTGAATCAGAGCCTGTGATAGGGAAAGTGGCAGTGTTGTGAGTTCTGTGTAAATGAGGGATTCCTTGCCATTTGGGATTCTGTATCTGCTAAACAAAGTGGGGCAACTCTGCTTATGGAAAAGAAGACTATTCTATTCTGTTTCTCTCCTTTTTCTCTAACAAGCCTCTTAAAGAATGATGAAAACTATTAACTTTTACTATAAGCTTGGAGAAAGAATTGCAGGCCTGTCTCTTGATACGGAGGTTATGTGAGATGTGATGGCCTTTCCTAAATTAAAACAAACAAAGAGACAAAACAATTAAACAAAAATAAAATTGTGAGAATGATTATCTTATATGATTTTTTTTTTAATTTCAGAAAGTATAAGAAAGCAGTGAAATTTTGCTTGTATCCAATAGAAACTAGGGAATGTGATGATAATGAGAAAGTGGTCTATAGATTCTTGAAAATGTGAAACTGTGTGAATCTTGGTACAAGTCTCTGGAAACACTTAATTATAGATTACTAAGATGCTGCTTTAAGATCATATAGTTCTTCTATGTTCTTTATTACCCTGAAATGTATTTTATCCACCAAACATGTTTTTGTGAACTCCTTAGGGTAGCAATTCTGTCTTCATGTACCACATGCTTATGAAATGCTACATACAATTCTGACACTTCATAATAAAAATAATAAGTCTAGAAGCAAACACCTTGTATAGAAGGTGCATAGCATGAAATAAATATTATTTCTCAAGATAAGAGAATAAGCCCTGTTCAAAATCATGTGAACAACTACCCTTTTACAGGTCTAAGAATGGATGGAAAAAATGCTTTGCCTTTCAATTTTTTATTAGGAAGTTTTAAAACCAAAGATATACTTTTAGAATAAAAATAGCTGATTTCTTCCTCAGAGAATCAAATGTATAAACTTTTATTTTCTACTTCATAAAGAAAAGAACTGAAATATGTACTTTCTCAGTTCTCTGCTCATCTTCACATCAACAGATTACAGAGAATTGCCTCATGGCTTGAGTAAGTAAGGTGTCTAAAGTTATAAGATTAACACAGGTTCATTGTTAACTATTTAAAACAGACACAAGAAAATTAATCAAATGCCTATCATCTAAAATGAACCACACTTAATACTTTGTTAAGCATAAGTGCAAATTGTAACTTCTTATAAAGCATGTTTTGTCATCAGATACCTTCTATAGAAAAAAAATGGCTAGATGCAGAGTATTTTATTAATTAAATGTACCACAGTTATGTAAATAATCCCGTCCCATTAGATATTTAGAGTATTTCTAATCACATTGTTCTTATGAACAAAGTGAGCACCCTTGTAGCTAAATCGCCCACAGTTTTCTTAAGGAT
The DNA here is from genome assembly GCF_937001465.1 of Orcinus orca. Classification (NCBI taxonomy): domain Eukaryota; kingdom Metazoa; phylum Chordata; class Mammalia; order Artiodactyla; family Delphinidae; genus Orcinus; species Orcinus orca. Next base: position 55,940,343 of record NC_064570.1, on the reverse strand, counting down.
ATATCCTATAAGTAGAATTAGCAGATTCAAGTGTATGATATTTTTAAAGCTTGATAGATTAACAAAAAGTTTTCAAGAAAGTTTGTATCAATTTATTTTCCTTTTCAACTGTACTTTTTCTCATACCTCCATAATTTTGATCTGTAAAAATTCCATCTCATTGTTTTAATCTTTCTTTTTTCTATATTTGCACATTTTCATGTCTTCATTGATTCTTTGCATGTAATATTTATTATCTATTCATATTCTTTGCCACTTTTTCCATTGGAGTGATTATATTTCTTGTTAATATTATTTTATATTGAAGATACCAACCTTTTTTCTAATATATATGTTTGTATTTAGTTAACATACTTTCATATATTTTCTTCATATTCCTTTAATCATTTTAATGAGTTTGATTATGAATTTTTTCAAATATTCAAATTACATTCAGCAGTATTGCCCTTATTTTTACTGCTTCTGTTATCAAACTTAGAAAAGCCTTAGCACTTTTATGCAATTGTTTTTTAATGTAAAATTTTATTAAAGGATGATCTACATAAACCAAAATAAACAAACCATTGTGTAAAGCCTTAATAATATATATCCAAGCAACTAGGATAAGAAACAGAATACCACCAGCACCCAGAAGCCCATCATTCACCCTCCTGCACCTACACCCAACACCATTTTTGGAACTTTTTAAAAAATGAAATCATACAGCAATATTCCCTTGTGTCTGACTCCTTTCAGCATTTCGTTTGTAAGATTCATCTCTTACTGTTGAATGTAGTTGTTCACTGATGCATTTATTCCATGCTGCTATGAGTATTCTTGTACATGTTTTCTGATGAATATGTATACATATTTTTCTTGGGTATATATCCTGGAGTGAAATTTTGGGTCACAGGGTTGGTGTATTTTCAATTTTAGAAGACTCTGGCACATAATTTTCAAAGTAGGTTGTTATTTTGAAGAGAGGTGAAGGATAGGAAAGTTTTAACCCTCTATCATCATGTGTTGACCATTTCTGTATCCTTATTTTGTATTTATACCACATTCAAATTAAAATTTGAACTAAGGAAAGTAGATATAGTTTTTCCATTTTATTTTGCCATTAAGAAATAACTTCAGATTTGCATTTCTAAAATTGATTCTGTATTCCTAATTAAGGTTAAGTACTTTCCAATTACTCTATTATTTTTCTGTTCCATATATAAGATCTTACAATTCTGATTACATATTATTATTAAAGTCATCATATCTCACATTTTAGGAATTTCTGTGTATTTTGCCTGAATGAAATTTTGAAGACAACTACTAATTTGTAGTGGAATAGGCAAGGGCTTTGGAGTCAGGCATGAACAGATTCTAATGTTGGCTCTATCACTTGATAAGTTGCGTGATCTTTGGCCAAAGTATTGTTTCCTGTAAAATTTTACTACTTGGGGTTGCTTTGAAGATTTAGTGAAACCTTAAACTCTTATGGAATGTTTGCTCTATGGCAGCCACTGATTCTAAGTGACTTGTTATGAGATAACATTTGCCCTTTACAACAACTCTATGCAGTAGCCTCCATTATCATACCTTCTTTAGAGATGAAGAAACTCAGACTGAGGATTGAAGCAACTGTGCTAATTTACCTGGGTTACAAGTGGCAGAGCCAGAATGTGAACGCAGTTTGGCTTCAGAGTCCATGCTCATACCGCTGTTCTCCTCCACGTATATAAGACATCTAATTTTGTTCTTGACACCCATTCGGCATGTAAATACTTAATATCCTTCTGCTTAGCGTAAGTCACCAAAGATTTTAAACATATTTGGAGTATGATTTCACACGGTTGATTGTTCTGTAACTACACCATCAAATTAGTTGAAAAAATAAGAGAAATATTTCTAACTAATACTGTGTAAAATGACAAATTTCCAATGCTTCCTGAATATAAATTTTTCCAATCACTGTGGTATCTTCTGAGTCCTAATTCTTCACATTTAGAGGAATTATTACTATACCATGACTTCTTACTAATTTAGAATAGGTAGTTTGCTGATAGTATAGTCAACTGACATTCATGTGTCAAAAGATTTTTGATGAGGTATGGACTGCAAGCTGTGGAAATGCCCTATTCAAGGGAGTTTAATATGTGAATGATGGTGCTGAGAGCACATGGTGTGAAATTTGAAAGGGAGAAAAATAAATGTTCTTTAATTTTAATGTTCTGGTTTCCTAAGGACAGAGGTTGGAGGGTGTCAGCTTTCAGGTGCTCCCTTTTTCATTCCATTCACCAAAGCAGCAATAAGGAAGAGATTCTGTTGGAGACAAAGGTCCCAGTTAGGTCACTTATAACTGAAAAGAGAGTGATGATGTCAAGGCTGGGACACGAATGAGGGAACTGGACTGAGGCACAGCTGGTGGAAGGTGACAAATGGAAAGGACGTGTCTTTAAATTATAGTCTACATTGTACGGCCAAAATTATATGCTGCAGTGTTATTCACTGACTAAGGGATTTGCACTGTTTGGGAGAGTTATCTTTCAAAAATGTCAAGTGGTTTTTGAAAAAGGATTTAGAGTAAAACAAATAGAAAAATGCTACTTCGTCCTTTTTTCTTGCAAGTAAGATGCTGGAATTTGCAAGTGAATAAGTATTTTGGGCTTTTAACATGGTAAGTGCCGTAAAAATTATGCAAAAGAATTCTGATTTCTGAATTAATAGAGACAAATTTAATACAGTTTTCCCAATGTTAACTTTATAGCTTTATATCAATATAGAGGATTGATTATTTTCTAACTGTGTGCAAAATTTTGAGGGTTAATGTTCAGTACTTAAGGCAAGATCTATATATACCTAGGCCCTAAAAGAAGCAATTACTAAATAAAAAGGCAAAATCATATTCAAATCATGGTAAATTTTGGTAGCAGTATCAAAGAAATTTTGCCAGTGTGGATTTATCTTAAAGGGCACATACCAAATATTCAAATTCATAGAAAATGTAAGCACAAACTTCATGTACTTAGACAAATCACTCAAACACACACACACGCGTAAGTGCACAAATACATACATAAAAGTACAGAAACCTTCCCAGATTTTCTCTATCTTGTAAGAACTGTGTGATTATTTTTTTTCTCTGCCAGGTGGTATTTTTGAATATGTGGAATCTGGCCCAATGGGAGCCGAGGAGCTTGCGTTCAGATTTGCTGTGAACACAATCAACAGAAACAGAACCTTGTTGCCCAATACCACCCTAACCTATGACACCCAGAAGATAAACCTCTATGACAGTTTTGAAGCATCCAAGAAAGGTAATTGATAGATATTTAACTGTATGTTTTCTGGAATTCAAATTTTCAGCTATTCTTAAGAGATTTCTTAATTCCTAAAGTAATTAATAAGTCATTAGGAATATTTTCATGCAAATGTTTCTTTTCAAACTGCGCATAAATTTGATCAGGGAAAGTAAAGTGATATGATTACCTACTGAAAACAATTGCTTATAACATGAAATGCAGTGAAGTCTGGGATGGTGAAAATTTTTTTTCCCCATTAATTCTTTTGTTTTGCTACTAAACTATTCCTATTTTAAGAATTTTCTAAAATAAAACAATACCATCTGTGGATTTTACGAAGTTTTACAATCAATGTTTACATTTTTATTTGCATTATATGTCAATTCCACTCTATTACTGTGGTCTCAATTTTCTGACTACCTTGAAAGTTCTGTGGTTCCAAGTGACTTCAAAAAGTCAGTCTAACCTTAATTGGAAAAATTTGAACAACCTTTCATTTGTGTATAGTCTATGCCCATTTTTGAACCACTTGATGTTTCTTTTGGAGACTGAAAATAAATGGCTAATGATATGAAAACCGGATTATATGAAGAAATAATAAAAATACCTTATGAATTTTATTTATTTTATTATTTTGTAAAACTGTGTTTTAAATATAAGAATAGAAATATAATTTTTGGAATGTGACTTTAATACATATATGAAAGAAGGCAATAGAGAAACTATTATCGAGGCATTATTTTAACCAAACAGTTTTAGTAATAAGTATGTTTTGAGAGATGTTTTCATAAGCTTACTTTGTCTAAGCAGGTGATCTTTTCTTTTGCATGTTTAGGATTCATGTAACAGAAATTAAATTTCATAAAGTAGATTTTCTCAAAGGAGTGGACTTAGAAAGCATTTGTTCTAAATTCATATTTTTAAAACAATGTTTGCTTTTCTGTAATGCCAATTATTGTTTTATTAGCTACCTTACATTCATAGAAATGTACATGATTATTTATAATTCTAACTTGGTACAGATTTCTTCTAAACTCATTAATATTAATGGCAGTTAATAAGGTACAGTATTTCTTGAGATGAAAGTATCCTTCTTTTCCCCCAGCTTACATGTTTTTATCAAAACCTATGTTCTGCTTGCCCTTTGAATTCATATCTTTATGAATAAAAATAAGTTTCCACATTTCAGAACCATGTCAGGGTGATGAAAGGTTTTGAAGGCTGAAAAAAAGGGTAAAGGTTATTGTGAAATACTACATATGTCATCGTAATTGCAAAATAAGTCATTAACTGCAAGACAAGTGCATTTGATTATTGACATAGTTCATGATTATTTCCATTAGGAAGAAGAAACTCTTGTCTCAAATGAAATAATTTAGACCAAAGAATATGGAATATGAGTGCAGTATAAATAAAGTATTAATAGATTTCTTAATGGTACTTCAAAGTAGCAACATAAAAAAAAAGTGGACTAGAATGTTCTAACAACAAACAGCTTACTATCTTGCGAATATCTTAGCAAAATTATGAGGTGGTAAACTCATTTCGTTTTCAAAATATTAAAAAGGATTTACAAATTTTGTCACCCATTAAAAATCTATTGGGAATCCAGTTCCTTAAGTGACTTTGACCTGAAGCTGAAAAAGCTCAAGTAAGTGTATGAATAAGTTTCTTTGTGAGTTGTTTAAAAGGGTGGATGTCGAGGTTTGGAACTTGTCTTGTGAAGCTCTTTCTTGTCAACCTATTGCTGGTTGGAGGGCACAGCAATATATAAAAGATAATAAAAAGGAGAGATCTAACATAGTTTTTGAATCTTATGGGGGCTCCATAAATATATATGTAATACTGATATTTATGACTAATTACAAAATAACAAATAATAAATTTGGACATTCTTAAAATTTTTTAAAAAATAATTTTTCCAAGGCAAGAATATATGTTAAATGTCTAAATGTAAACATTTTCAGTGATATATGGTCTTATACTTTTAGTAGATAATACTGTTTTGCTCCATAAATAAACTTTGATGCACTAGAGCTTGAATTATTATTTGAATCATACATTGCTTTTAAGTGACTCCTCCGATACCTGAAAACTCTATTTCTTATTTGAACACACTTCAAAAAGTTCTATGTAAACTAATAGAGTGGTTTTTAACTTTCTTGATTTGTGACTTGTCAAAAATCTGGAGAAGGAAGATCTTTTATTTTCAATGTATGTGAATTAAAACCTGTGTGAGTGAAAAACTTTAGGCTCTAACCTTTCTACTGATTTAGAATTCTAATCATTATTTTAAAAGTAAGAATCTATATATTCAAAAATTGTTTATTTATATCATATTGAATTTTTGAAGAAAGTGTAAACTTTTTTTTCCAACTAAAATTTATTTATTAAATATCTCTATGCTTAAGAATCCATCCATCACATCGTATTTTATGTGGCAAAATCTCTGAAGGAAAATATCAGAAAATTTTGCACAGTAGAATCACAAACTATTTGTGAGGGATTAAATCTGAACACCTAATTGATCCCTAAATCCCAGTAACAATTCTCCTTAGTCATATTGAAATATTTGCAGGGATATACAAACCATTGCCTCTTGGAGCAAAATTCCACTTTTGAACATTTCTTACTTCCCTTAAATTGTATCAAAATTTGTGAGAAACTTCTAAACATTTGCCCTAATTCTTCCTTTTCCAGTCAAATGAAACAAACTTTAGCCTCTTTCACAGGCCAGATCTTCAAATATTTAAAGATGAGTTTCATGTTTCCAATAACTATTGACTTTCTAGACCCGAACTTGCCAGTTGCTTTAGTGTACCTTATAGAAATTCAAGTCCCGTCACAGTCTTTCTGTTCCCGTCTGAATACCTTCTGATTTAATTATGTCTCTCTTAATTACTGTAATTATTATTGATGTGAGTAAACTTTTCTACAAGTAAATATTGGACTGGTCAAAAAGTTAGTTCAGGGTTTTTCCATACGATATTACAGAAAAACCCAAATGAACTTTTTGGCCAACCCAATATAAACTTAAAAAAAGTAATTCAGTACAATATAGAAGACTTATAGTATCCAAAAGCCAAATAAATAAAGACGATTACATACTTATCTATTTAATGACATACTTTGATGTTCTTCCTACTCAATGAGATTAATCCCTATGAAATCACCCTCTATGACTCATGTCAGGTTTTGTATGGGTGTTTGTATGCACCACTTGACCTATATCATCAGATATTTGCAGATACTTAGCTATGTGTAGCCATAGCTTTTTGGATGGGCAGTGGAAGATAAATGGCTTCTGATTAAGAATTTGAAATTGTAGAGAATGCCCAGTGAATTTGGGAAAGAACACTATTCCCTGATATGAAGTATTCTTCCAAAATGAACACTCTCCCCTTTAATCCTAGAATATTCCCCCTCTTTCTCCTTCCTCCTCTCCTCCCTTGACATTATTTGAACATTGAGCTGTAGGTGTCTAGGTGAGTTTCCCTTGTAACAAACTGAAAATGTTTGGAGTTAGACAAAATGTAAAATCAGCTAGATGCAGATGTTATATTAAAGACAAATCTTCCTTCAAGATGATGCCTTTGGGTTAACAATAATAATGTGGTAGTATTGGCACACTGGCATCTCTCCTCTCATTATTGACAGACTTCTATCTCCTCTTCAGCCTGTGATCAGCTGTCTCTTGGGGTGGCTGCCATCTTCGGGCCTTCACACAGCTCTTCAGCAAATGCAGTGCAGTCGATCTGCAATGCTCTGGGGGTTCCCCACATCCAGACCCGCTGGAAGCACCAGGTGTCAGACAACAAAGATTCCTTCTATGTCAGTCTCTACCCAGACTTCTCTTCACTCAGCCGTGCCATTTTGGACTTGGTGCAGTTCTTCAAGTGGAAAACTGTCACAGTTGTCTATGATGACAGCACTGGTAAGAAAAATCAGTAGCCTTTGCAGCTATGCTCTAAATATAGGTAATTTTCTGAAACTTAGTCGAGATTCTTACTGTATTCTTTTTGTTTGTTTGTTTTTGTTCTTTTCTTGTTTTTTTTTTTTTTAATTAAGGGAAGGAAAACATTTGAAATGAAACATTAACACTAATTTCATACGTCCAAACAAAGAAAAAATCATACACTGTTTTTTCTATATTTGTAAAATAAGCACTTTTGTTCTAGGAAGGATGTTACTGTGAGCCATAGTATTGGATGAAGAATAGAGATAGTGTGAAATATAATATTGAAATATTCATTCAAAGAATTTTTCAGGGTAGGTTCCTAGAGTAAAGCCTCATAACTTGCTGTCACTGAAGCTTATCAAGAAATCCAGGAAAAAAAAAAAAGAAATTCAGACTTTGGCCTTAACATTTTCTATAGCTGTTTATGTGCAAAGAATGTGTGTGAAAAGTAATAACCTTTATATCTGGATAGCACGTTAAAGTACCTATTGAAATACTCTGAGTTTTTGGAACTGTTCATATGTAGATATAGCTTAGGGACTTGGAAAATAGTATTTACTAAGTTGTATTTATTTCCGTGTCTTTAGATGAATATTTGCTGGCTAGAGGTGGTCTGTGCTTTCTTGTTTTAATGTATGTTATTATTTTTATATATGAATGGTTATTTTGAGGTATCAGATAAAAACAAGTCTCAGAGAAATATAAGAACGTAAACAATAAAAATAAAGTATTAATTTCCTTGGAAGTTATATTGGTAAAGGAACTGCATACTATTTTGATTATTACTTAGTGATAAGGAATTTCACATTAAGATGTTTATCACTAGTCTAAATAGTTCTCTTTAAGTTAGAATTTTAAAATATTTTATTCTAGAACATTTCACTATACCTTTATGTTTACATTAAAATTGAAATTCATTTGAATTTAAATTCTCCCCAAATACACCAGGAGCTCACTTTGTTTATAAATGTAGTATTTAGAACTACATGCAGAAATTAGTCCCTTTGCCAATAAAATTGACCATTTGCAAATTGACAGATAGGAACTCTCCCAAGAGAACAGAGAACAGGGAGTTACAGGGTTGGAAAAATAATGTAAATAATTTGAAAAATTTTAAAACTTAGGATAAGAAAGAGTAAGTCTAAATACACATTAATAGTGTAATTTTGCATTTTTGATTTAAAAAAGTGAAATGTTTGTTAAAAATTTTAACTTTAGAAATACAGCAATAAAAGCCCTTAAAAATAACCTAAGTACCTTTGATGTGTTTTTAAGCTTAAATTAGACCTATTAAATTTATTGCATTGTTATATTCCAAATCATTACTTTTCTATCATTGGTAAAGTTCTATATGTCAAATTATGAATGGTAGGTTCTGTGTGAATGGTTTCTCTGAGGGTGTGTAATGTGATACTCCAGGGTATGCTCAGTTACAAAATGGTCCACTTATGTTTATGGATGGTCATATATAGAAATATACAAATATGAATACACATGCATGAATCCATAGTTTATTTACTTCTCCTTTCTCTTCTGATATAATTCAGGTGAATTCTGACTAAATATCACATGTCCTCATATGTATATGCACATAAACATGGTATATATACACACATATATGTTATACATATATATGTATGTTATACATGTGATATTATATATTTATTTCTTATTATCTTAAAACTCCTCATAGTAGAAAGAAATTTGGCAAATGTTCAAAATGTTTATGATATACCACATTTCCTCATTATTCTGTTTGTATGTATATGTATTTGACATTTTTACTTCACATATGTTGTTCTTGAGTGACTGAATAAAGAGATAATGGGATTTGTGATCAAGGTCACATCATAGTTTGGTGAAGTAATGTTTCATATGTAGTTGATCTTTTGCTTTGAATAATATTCTAAATATTTATATCATTGAGACAAATTTAAATAGAGAAATATTTAATTAGATGTATATACTTTTAACAGAGACTTGGCCTAAGATTACATTTATTAAAATAGTTTAAGCTAGGGCTTCCCTGGTGGCGCAGTGGTTGGGAGTCCACCTGCCGATGCAGGGGACGCGGGTTCGTGCCCCGGTCCGGGAAGATCCCACATGCCGCAGAGCGGCTGGGCCCGTGGGCCATGGCCGCTGAGCCTGCGCGTCCGGAGCCTGTGCTCCGCAACAGGAGAGGCCGCGGCGATGAGAGGCCCGCGTACCACAAAAAAAAATAGTTTAAGCTAATATTTAAAAGAAACTTCACCACTACTATCACTTGAAGGTGACATCAATACTTGGATATTCTAAAAGTCTTTGATTATTTAAATATGAATGCTAACCTAGAGTCATTACAGAATTATTCATAGAGTAAGTATGCCTTAAAAATCCTCTGAGGGGAAAAAAGCATGTTAATGCTCCATTTTATGCAATATTTAATTCAACAAACATTGATTAAGCCCCTGCTACATTCCAGGGACAGTACCAGGTGTAAGTATATGCCAGTAAAAGAAACAAACTCCAGGCCCCTCTTGAGCTTCTAGTTTCTATTTAGGGATATGTGGTTGTTCATGTTTTTAATATTATTTGTAATGAAATAATTGCATTTGTAACTGGCCTTTTAATTTACTTTTAATTTAACACACTTTTAGAACTTTGCTATTCTTGATTTTTTAGGGGATAGAACTGACTCTAAGATAGAAGATTGTCTTTGAAATGAATTCATAAATATATAGAAGTATGCTTTTCTTTTTTTTTTTTTTTTTTTGTATTTTTGGATATGTTTAAAAGTCTCAAGGTGGAATTTTTTTTTTTTTTTTTTTTTTGCGGAACGCAGGCCTCTCACTGTTGTGGCCTCTCCCGTTGCGGAGCACAGGCTCCGGACGCGCAGGCTCAGCGGCCATGACTCACGGGCCCAGCCGCTCCACGGCATGTGGGGTCTTCCCGGACCGGGGCACGAACCCGCGTCCCCTGCATCAACAGGTGGACTCTCAACCACTGAGCCACCAGGGAAGCCCTCAGGTGGAATTTTAATAACAGAACTTAACAGAGAGAATTTGTAAACTTCCCAAGTGAACAAGATGACTATTTGATCATGTGGGAGAAAATCTGATGACAGCTAGGGCTGTGAACTGAAATGGGAGAGAAATCCACCTCATACCCAGTGAGATAAACATTAATAACTTCATTATGAATTTGTGTATCTGCTGTTTACTGCATGATGCAGTATGCATTTTATATATGTTTCTTTTTTCCTTTCCAGATTTATTATGTATGCTGTTCCTCCCATTTATATTCATTTCTATTTTGTTGTGTAGTCCAGTTTGATACATGATAATTATACTTTCATCCAGTCTTCGTTCCCACCCACAAAACAGATGGGACGGTAGATGAAGTATAGTGCTGGAGTAGGAGAAATTCTTAGAACGATGTTAACAGGACCTGTTTATTTTTTATGATAATTAGCATTTGTTGTTGTCGTGGATGAATGCTTTTAAACACCCTGAAAGTCTGTTATACCTCTGAATGATGTCCAAAATGATGGAAAAGAATTGGCTTCAGAAACAAAACTGTGTTTCTGTCAGTCATTTTGGAACATATGATTCATTTTAAACATAAACTAAAAATAAGTTGGATAGCTGTCAGCTTGTAAGCAATTCCAGGATAAGTTGTGAATATTTGCTTTAAAATTCCTATGTTTCATCTTTGTTTATAGATCAGCAGTCCATTAACAAAGAACTCTGGACTGGTAAACAAAAGCCTGGGAGTCTAGGCCCAGTTTTGCTACTAAATTACTGGTACAACTTTGGAAAAGAGAAGAAGGAAATTGAAATGATTACAGAAAGCAGCTATGGTGCCCTAGGCATCGAGGTAGTTGCTATCATATAAACTATTACACTTAATCTTCAAAACAATTATATAGAAACAAAACAATTCTAGGGAAACAGGTTAACACTTCACTATCCTTGCTTCCTCCAGTAACTGGCTTTTCTGCCCGCCAGCAGCCCAAGGCAGAAACTTGAACATCTTCCTTGATTCCTACCTTTCTTCAGTCCCACAATCAAGCTCTAATGGTTGTTAATTCTACATCTCTATGAACTCTCAAATCTGTTCATTTCTTTCATGCTTTCTAACTAATTCTTAAGTCAAAATCTTTCACCTGGATTATTACTAACAGTCTCTCTACTAATCCAGTCTCCACACTGCAGTTAAAGTAATTTTTAAAAATGCAATTCTGACCCATTGTCCTATTAATAGTTTCTCTTGCTCTAAGGATAAAGTTAAAACTTTTTTGGAAGGCTTACAAGACCTGACTTCATCTAGTCCCTGTACCTCTCCAATGAAATTTGAGTCTAAATCCCTCACTTATGTCTTTCAAATTGAGCCATTAAATTTCTTTCAGGTTCCGAAAATACTGTCCAGTCCACCTGTTTCTCTCATTCTGGCCCCAACTGCTCCTCCCCACTAAGCACCCACACACATGCACGTGTGTATTTGCACACACACACATATTCATACCATCTGGCTTAGATGTCACAAAGAAAGACTGTCCTGACCCCCAGCTCCCAAGCCTGGAATAGGTCTCCCTCAACATATCCCCATAGCACTGCAGTACTCCCATGACCATCCCCTATGAGAACATTCATCACACTATGAATGACTTTTCTTGGCTGACTTTTCCACTCAATCAAATACACATCTGAATAGGATGGACCGTAAGGCTGCCCACTATTCTATCGTTGGCACCTAGGTATTACCTGGCTCATGGAAATACCTAAATAAATATTGAAGGAATGAATGCATAAAAAGGTATTATTATATCCAGTGTTTAGATGAAGAAGCTCCAATGGATTAAGTAATCTGTCAGAGGTCATTTTAGGTTAGGTAGCTCTTTAGTACTCGCCATTGAGTAAATAGATTCAACAATAATCATTTCAAAAATTTTATAAGATATCTGGAGTGAATTGTGCTTATATGTTAAGAGCAATTAAATATATTTACTCATTTACTTACTTGAACAATCATTATCAAGCATCTTCTGTGTACCAGGTGCTATGTTCAGCACAAGGGACAGTATTATAGGTAAAACTTTGTCCCCATGTGCTCAAAGTTGAGTGAGGGGGAGATAGAACATGTGAGAAGGATACTGTTATAGTGTATCAAGTGCAGAGAGAGACAAGAAAAAAATATTGTGGGAGCTTAGGAGATGAATAGAGACATGAAAAGAATTTAGGGGAGGGAAGGTTTTAAAACTGCCTGGTAAAGGCAGAGGAGAGTTTTGGAGAGGATGCCATTATCATTAAGTTATCATAAAGGACAAGTAGAAATGCTTCAACTAGAGAAGGGGCATAAGGGTGTAACACGTGAAAATGTGAGGATGCCTGAGAGCTGGTTTGTCAGGCAACGACAGGCACTTCATTACGACTGATCATCAGAAACAAGGAAACTGAGGAAGGATGAGGGAGAATGTATAAAAGGCCAACGTAGGAGAAATAAAAAAGAGCTTTTTACTAGCTCCTTTGCCCTGGAATCTGCATGTTACAGCAGTACCAGTCATGTTTGCATGATGTGAACCTGCTTTCCAGACCACCGTTGAGTGCCTCAGGGATGGACATACACCCATTCAGTTCCTTTCCTAGGAAATCAAAAAAGAATATAGAGAGAGGGATATCCACTGACTGGACTATGGGTTGAAATCCTGGCTCTGTTGTGTAATTTTCAGCAAGTTGTTTGACTTTAAAAACTTGAGTTGACACATTTGTAAATTGAAGATAATGTATATACATCAGGGGATTGTTGTCATGATGAGTGAGATATGCAGAGTGCCTCATGGTGCCCACATAGTAGGAGCTTAAAACTCTCAATAATAGAAATGGCATGTGCTATGTGCCATTTATTCCTTACTATACTCTAAGAAAAAGGAATCGTTATTGGTCCCACTTTTTAAAATATGAGACTATTTAGATGCAGAGAGTTGAGATAATTTGCCCAAGCTTTCATAGCAAGTAGATGGAAAGTCTGGGTTTTGACCCAAGGCAGTAAACTGCAGAAACCACTTTGTTAAATACCATGATATAATGGTAGTTATTGTGTTTTGATTTGGTTCATTTTGTTGCCATTATTTTACTTTAAGAACAGGAATGACGCAATCAGAACGATTTTGGTAAAGGTTCTCTGACACCAGTGTGGAGAATGCATTGAGGCTATTGAGATACGGTAAGGAATAGGACAAGACCAGAAGCAAGAGAATTTCTGAATTAATCAAGTTGAAAACAAGATAATAGTCTCAATTAAAGAGGTTTTGATAGAATGATTTTGAAGCAGAGAATTCTAGGAAGATTTAGGAGATACAAATTGTAGGACTTAGTAAGTAAATAAGTGGAGAAGTGATGGAGACAGAGACAGTAAGGATGACCTCTATGTTTCTGGTCTGGGTTACTCATCAATGGCACATTTACTAAAAAGGAAAACAAGAAAAAGAAATGTGGGAAAGGGTATAATAAATCTGGTTCTTAACACATTAATCTTGAAGCACCCCAGAATCATCCAGTGGTGTTGGAGGTGGAAATCCATCTTGAAAAGTAGGAATTTAGTATGGGCATATAATGCTCCCAGTGGCATTTTTCTCTGTTCTCCATTTGGACTCCTTTGTGATATGAGGAAGTGAAGACAATTGACAAAAAACTAGGTCATGGTAGGTCAAGAAAAGTCAGAGTTATGCTAGTGAGTAGGCAGTCGTGGAGATGAATATAGACATGATAAGAATTTAAGGAAGAGAATGTAAATTTTTTTTTAATTAATGAAGCAAAATCAGTATTTTCTTTTAGATATTAATATTTAACAAACTTAGCTTTGATTAATTTCCATGGTACGAAAAAGAAAAAAAGGCCAGGGCCTTTATCCTAAGCAAAAGCAGAAATGATTTCTTTACTAACTTCATTAACTTGAATGAATTCTATTTATAGACTATGTTCTAGATACATCTGTGTGTGCTTTTGGAGTTAGTAAGAGTAAAAAATTATTTTATTTTATTTTGTACCTATATTTAAATAGGATAACTAAAATAATTCAATAGAAGTTGATGTGAAAAATATATTTCTAGAAGATACTAACTTTTGAATAATATAACAACTTTTGTGTTATAAAACATATAACCAAATAATTTTAATTTTATTTAAAGGAGTGGGGTAATTTGGATCTAAGATGATTATATGTTATATGTTCTAAGTGCAAAGCTTCAAGTTCTCTAATCCCAAGTGGAAATAGCTTCAAGTTCTCTAATTCCAAGTGGAAATACAATTAGCAATTATGAGTTAAACCTAATTATTAGGATATATTTGATTACATAGCTTGGTGTATTAGTGTTTCCACCATGTTGGTTTTGCATGGACATAGGTTCTTTATTTCCATTTAAGCAAGCCTCAAAATTATTTGTAATATTATTACTTAAATTTTGATTACTCGACAGTATTTTTAAACATATTCATAGAACTAATTATTTCTCTAAGTTTTAAAATCTTTAAAATATTGCCAACCCTAAAAGACAAAAATAAAATTTTTAATCCACAACAATCATACAATTTGTATTTCTGCAGATAGTGAAATAAATACATATGTAAAGAAATAGAAGAAGCAGGACTTGTACCAGACTTCAATGATCAGTAGTATTTGCCTTTGTTGGGAAAGAAAAAAATCATAAAGTGAGAATAATTCCCTGGTGATGACCAAACACTGCCAGTTTTCTATATTTAAATCTGGAACATATTGGCGTGAGCATTCTGGTAACTACTTTTCCCTTAGCCTTTTCCTGGTCTTCTCTGTCTCCTCTATGCAGTGTAGGGGAACGATAGTACTTAAATTATCTCTCTGATGCTCTTGACAATTTTGACTACTCCCTTCTTCAGTGAAAGACTAAAACTCTCCTTGTTTGGCCTCTGTGCCATCATTCTCTCCTTGTCGTGTCCTTTTCAGCCATTTTCTCCCCTTCTCATACTCTTAAACTCTTTTTTCTTTCTCTGTTCCTTAAAAGCTGATGCTGTTCAGGTTTTATTCCCAGGCTTCTTGTTTTCTACTTGTTTACCTCACTGTCCCTAAAGTCTTCCATCTGACTCATGCCTTTCTCTGCCTGTATGTTGTAGACTCACTGCTGGACATCTTCAGTTGCTTCTAGCAAGTGACAGACTCAGAGATTCAGCCACGCATTGATCATCTTTATTTGGATGTCCCACAGGCACATCTCACCCAGCATAACAAAAGCCAAACTCATCACCTTTATTCCAAAACTTGCTTTTTCTCCTAGCTTTCCCTCTTTATCCAGTTGCCCAGCCAGATTCCTAGTGGTCATTCTAGATTCTTGTCTTTCTCTCTTCCCTCATTTCCAACTGATCGCTTAATACTTCTCATTTTTATCTCACATTTCTCAAATTTACTTCTGTCCTCCATCCCTACCATCTGTTTTAGTTAACATCTTTATCGTAAACCACCTAGACCATGTTCTGCCCTCTACCCTATTTAAGTTCATGTCTCTGATGCAGACAAGATGGTGTTTTTAGAAATGACAGTGTGGTGATGTCATGCCCAGGCTTAAAGCTGTTTGGCGGTTCCTCAGTTCTTGGAAGAATGAGTTCTAGTTCTTCAGCATGACACATGCAGCCTTCATCATTGGCACTCCCGTGCCCCTTTGATTTTATTTCCCTGGTATTTCCTCTCTCAATATTTATGCTACAGCTTTCCTTGAATAATTGTAGTTCTTCATTACCAATCATGCTCTGCTATCTCAAGTTTCTTTGCTGTGCACAATTTGTTCTCTCAGCTTGTTATGCCCTTCTCATTTGGTGATCTGTTCACCACCTTCAGATGTACCTTAAAATATTCTTACAAAGTAAACTTGTGAAGTAACCTTCCCTGACTTCTACCTGTATGAGTTGGTATTTCTATTCTTTGTATGCTGCAAGAGTTTGGTTGATAAAATAGTTCATCATCAATTTTATAGTACAATTTTCAGCATGCTCACATGACCCATTTAGCAGAGGTGATGATTTCCTGAACCTAAGAGCTCTAAATATTTTATAATTAATTCCTCCATTTATTTGCTTCTTCCTTTTTTTTTTTAATAACTTATTTCTTTATTTAGTTCACAAGTAATTATCAAACATTTACTATGTGTCATCGCTGTTCTAGGTACTGGAAGTACAAGAGTGAACAAAACAGACAAAAATTCTTTGCCTTGTGGAGTTTGCATTCTAGTGTAGAGTGATAAACAATAACAAAATAAATATGTATATATATATAGCATCAAATGTGATAAGTGTTATGGAGAGAAATAAAGCAAGGGAGGCATATAAGGAGTACAAGGAGGGAGTACTGCAATATTAAGTTGGATTGTTATTAGAAGAGACCTTATTTAGAAGGCGAAATTTGAGCTAGGACTTGAATGAGCTGAGGAAATATGTCATGGGAGTTCTGAAGGAAGAGTATTTCAGATAAAAAGCAAGAAGGTAAAAAATAACCAAGGGAGAAAGAGATAAAGAATTCTAAGTAAGGCAGTTTTTTTTGGTTTGTTTTAGTTTGGAGAAGGATTTTTTAAGAAACTGAAAATTGAAGGAGATTTTTGTGACATCTGTCATTTTTTTATATGTGTATATGTGTTTATGTATATATGTACATATATGGTTATATATGTATATGTTCCATTACTTCGTTGCAATAGTAATGTCATTTCTTTAAAAATAACTCAGTGTAGAGACTTTTCCACATAGAGACTCATTTTTATATGAATTACTTAGTAGTGATTATGGTCCATAGCATTCACCCATAAAATAGTGATAGGATTCATTTTTAACTGAGACAAGACTTCAGGGAAAGAAGAAAAGAAATAAATCTAACATATATTCATTTCTGCAAGATGTAATAGATCATTTATTGGATACTTGATTAAAAATAAATTGGTTCAGTATCAGAAACACTTTTTAAAAAATTGAGATCCTGAGTGTATTAAAACCTAGGTTAGATACTCATCATACATCGGGTGAACATGACTGCCTTCTAAAACAGTTTTCTGTTTCCTACTGAACATTGTAAATAAATGTTTATCTTGCTTTAATATAAGGTATGTAAACTATATTTGGGGACAGAGTCCTCTAGACGCAAACATTTAGAGAAAGCAAGAAAGAGTTAACACCCAAATTCTAGACAGGCTAATTGTACATCATTATTTCAGAATTTTTCCAATTTGGAGGTGGTACAGTGTCTACTCTTCATATTTCAGTGATTCAAAAAGAAGCTCAAGAAATGAATTTTTTTGCATAAATACATTAAACATGTATTAAATCTATCCTTGGCTAGTAAACGCTAATGACGATACAAAGCCTAATAGACACCTCTCCTTGCCTTCTTATAATAACCAAAGACATTATTTTACTTGTCATAAATATTTGCATTTCTGTAAATTCAATCATCTTCCATTTGATAAAACAAAGTTAATTATATAACAGGTATTAAAATTAAAATCCAAAGCACTGGTTCTTAAATTTAATTGATATCAGATAATGGGATTTCCTGGGCTACTGTTAAAACTAGAGATTTCTAGGCCAGCTCCTATTACTCAGTAGCTCTGTGTTTATACTCAGGGACTTGCAGTTGGAAAAGGAAACATAGCTAATTGTGATATGCATTACTAATGTTTACCAGTATGTGGTTATCTCTACTTCCAGACCTCAGGAGATTGAAGGTCCTTAATTTTTTTTTTTTTTTTTTTTTTTGCGGTACACGGGCCTCTCTCTGTTGTGGCCTCTCCCGTTGCGGAGCACAGGCTCCGGACGCGCAGGCTCAGCGGCCATGGCTCACGGGCCCAGCCGCTCCGCGGCATGTGGGACCTTCCGGACCGGGGCACGAACCCGCGTCCCCTGCATCGGCAGTCGGACTCGCAACCACTGCGCCACCAGGGAAGCCCGGTCCTTAATCCTTGAATTTTAGTGTGACCACGTGGACTGCTTTAGTTGGTGAAATGTGAGCAGTAGTGTTGCTCGTTTCTGGATGGAAGCACTTAATTGCACGTCACATAATTCTCCAGCTTACTCATTCCTTGCCATACCAATTGTGCTTATAAGTTTGAAGTATCCCAAAATGCTGACCCAAAATATCAAAGAGAGCTGCCTTGAGAAATTACTTAGATCTACAGCAGACTTTGCTTTTATGCGACATAAAATCTTGTTCTGTTAAATTGCTATGATTTGGGAGATGATTTTTCCTATAAAAGCATAACCTAGTCTAGTAGTTCTCAAACTTTAGTGTGCATTAAAATCATTAGGTAAACGTATTAAAACACTGCCTGCTGGCTTTACTCCCAGTGTCTGATTTAGTACATGTGGGATGTGGCCTGAGAGTTTTTTTCTAATAAGTTAGCAAGGGATCA
This sequence comes from Orcinus orca, assembly GCF_937001465.1. NCBI lineage: Eukaryota > Metazoa > Chordata > Mammalia > Artiodactyla > Delphinidae > Orcinus > Orcinus orca. The sequence goes on along the minus strand of NC_064570.1, from coordinate 55,921,715 downwards.
TGATGCTGCTTGTCTAGTGACAACACTTTGAGAAACATTGATACATTAAATTTTTTTAACATCTTTTTTATTTTTTATACTAAGTATTTTATTGTATGCTGCCACCAGTGTATATAAAATAATTACCCTTGTGAAACAGAAATTCATGAATATTCAGAGAGGTAGACTGACAAAAGTAGAAGTTCGTATAGTATGGCACATGTTATAGAGACAGGCTTTTGTACAGCCTTCAGATTTAGCTTTCCTTTGAATATTCACCGGTTTATGAAAAGTGGTTTAAAAACCTTGCAAAGATTCATGTTACTACAAAAAGGAACAGACTTTCTGAGGTCTGAAGGGATTTGTACTTGAAGATACTCCAGTCAGCAGGGGGTCATGTTGAGCATTCTGCAGACAGAATTGTTTCAGATCTGCAGCTGCCTGGGAAACCTTCACGCGGTTGAGCCCAGCCTCCAGCCGGAGTTGTTGAACCACTTTCTTCATAGCGGCGACGCTGGAGGAACCAGACATGGCGTACGCGAGAGCTCTTTTTTTAACATCTTTATTGGAGTATAATTGCTTTACAATGGTGTGTTAGTTTCTGCTTTATAACAAAGTGAATCAGCTATACATATACATATATCCACATATCTCCTCTCTCTTGTGTCTCCCTCCCACCCTCCCTAACCCACCCCCTCTAGGTGGTCACAAAGCACCGAGCTGACCTCCCTGTGCTATGTGGCTGCTTCCCACTAGGTATCTATTTCACATTTCGTAGTGTATATATGTCCATGCCACTCTCTCACTTGATCGCAGCTTATCCTTCCACCTCCCCATGTCCTCAAGTCCATTTTCTATCTATACGTCTTTATTCCTGTCCTGCCCCTAGGTTCTTCAGAACCATTTTTTTTTTTTTAAAGATTCCATATATATGTGTTAGCATACAGTATTTGTTTTTCTCTTTCTGACTGACTTCACTCTGTATGACAGACACTAGGTCCATTCACCTCACGACAAGTAACTCAATTTTTTCTTTTTATGGCTGAGTAATATTCCCCTGTATATATGTGTCACATATTCTTTATCCGTTCCTCTGTCGATGGACACTTAGGTTGCTTCCATGTCCTGGCTATTGTAAATAGAGCTGTGATGAACATTGTGGTTCACCTGTCTTTTTGAATTATGGTTTTCTCAGGTTATATGCCCTGTAGTGGGTTTGCTGGGTCATATGGTAGTTCTATTTTTAGTTTTTTAAGGAACCTACGTACAGTTCTCTATAGTGGCTGTATCAATTTACATTCCCACCAACAGTGCAAGAGGGTTCACGTTTCTCCACACTCTCTCCAGCATTTATTGTTTGTAGATTTTTTGATGATGACCATTCTCACTGTTGTGAGATGATACCTCATTATAGTGTGGATTTGCATTTCTCTAATGATTAGTGATGTTGAGCATCCTTTCATGTGTTTGTTGGCAATCTATATATCTTCTTTGAAGAAATGTCTATTTAGATTTTCTGCCCATTTTTGGATTGGGTTGTTTGTTTTTATGATATTGAGCTGCATGAGATGCTTGTATATTTTGGAGATTAATCCTTTGTCAGTTGCTTCATTTGCAAATATTTTCTCCCATTCTGAGGGCTGTCTTTTCATCTTGTTTATGGTTTCCTTTGCTGTGCAAAAGCTTTGACGTTTCATTAGGTCCCATTTGTTTATTTTTGTTTTTATTCCCTTTCTCTAGGAGGTGGGTCAAAAAGGATCTTGCTGTGATTTAGGTCATAGAGTGTTCTGCCTATGTTTTCCTCTAAGAGTTTTATAGTGTCTGGCCTTACATTTAGGTCTTTAATCCATTTTGAGTTTATTTTTGTGTATGGTGTTAGGGAGTGCTCTACTTTCATTCTTTTACATGTAGCTGTCCGGTTATCCCAGCACCACTTATTGAAGAGGCGGTCTTTTCTCCATTGTATTCTTGCCCCCTTTATCAAAAATAAGGTGACAATATGTGTGTGGTTTTACCTCTGGGCTTTCTATCCTGTTCCATTGATCTATATTTCTGTTTGTGTGCCAGTACCATACTGTCTTGATTACTGTAGATTTGCAGTATAGTCTGAAGTCTGGGAGCCTGATTCGGTCCAGCTCCGTTTTTCTTTCTCAAGATTGCTTAGGCTATTCAGGGTCTTTTGTGTTTCCATACAAATTGTGAATTTTTTGGTACTAGTTCTGTGAAAAATGCCATTGGTAGTTTGATAGGGATTGCATTGAATCTGTAGATAGCTTTGGGTCGTATCATTACTTTCACAATGTTGCTTCTTCCAATCCAAAAACATGGTATATCTCTCCATCTGTTTGTATCTCCTTTAATTTCTTTCATCAGTGTCTTATAGATTTCTGCATACAGGTCTTTTGCATCCTTAGGTAGGTTTATTCCTAGGTGTTTTATTCTTTTTGTTGCAGTGCTAAATGGGAGTTTTTCCTTAATTTCTCGTTCATATTTTTCATCATTAGTGTATAGGAATGCAAGAGATTTCTGTGCATTAGTTTTGTATCCTGCTACTTTACCAAGTTCATTGATTAGCTCTAGTAGTTTTCTGGTAGAATCTTTAGGATTTTCTATGTATAGTATCATGTCATCTGCAAACAGTGACAGCTTTATTTCTTCCTTTCCGATTTGGATTCCTTTTATTTCTTTTTCTTCTCTGATTGCTGTGGCTAAATCTTCCCACACTATGTTAAATACTAGTGATGATAGTGGACAACCTTGTCTTGTTCCTGATCTTAGAGGAAATGGTTTCAGTTTTTCACCTTTGAGAATGATGTTGGCTGTGGGTTTGTCTTATATGGCCTTTAGTATGTTGAGGTAAGTTCCCTCTATGCCTACTTTCTGGAGGGTTTTTATCATAAATGGGTGTTGAATTTTGTCAAAAGTTTTTCTGCCTCTATTGTGATGATCGTATGGTTTTTCCCCTTCAATTTGTTAATATGGTTTATCACATTGATTGATTTGTATATATTGAAGAATCCTTGCATTCCTGGGATAAACCCCACTATCATGGTATATGATCCTTTTAATGTGCTGATGGATTCTGTTTGCTGGTATTTTGTTGAGGAGTTTTGCATCTATGTTAATCAGTGATATTGGCCTGTAGTTTTCTTTCTTTGTGACATCTTTGTCTGGTTTTGGTATCAGGGTGATGGTGGCCTTGTAGAATGAGTTTGGGAGTGTTCCTCCCTCTACTATATTTTGGAGTTTGAGAGGGATAGGTGTTAGCTCTTCTCTAAATGTTTCATAGAATTCTCCTGTAAAGGCATCTGGTCCTGGTCTTCTGTTTGTTGGAAGATTTTTAATCACAGTCACAATTTCAGTGCTTGTGATTGGTCTGTTTATTTCTTTCTGGTTCAGTCTAGGAAGGTTGTGCTTTTCTAAGAATGTGTCCATTTCTTCCAGGTTGTCTATTTTATTGACATAGAGTTGCTTGTAGTAATCTCTCATGATCCTTTGTATTTCTGCAGTGTCAGTTGTTACTTCTTTTTCATTTCTAATTCTATTGATTTGAGTCCTCTCCCTTTTTTTCTTGATTTATCTGGCTAATAATTTATCAATTTTGTTTATCTCCTCAAAGAACCGGCTTTTAGCTTTATTGATCTTTGCTATTGTTTCCTTCATTTATTTCTGATCTGATCTTTATGATTTCTTTCCTTCTGCTAACTTTGGGATTTTTTGGTTCTTGTTTCTCTAATTGCTTTAGGTGTAAGGTTAGGTTGTTTATTTGAGATGTTTCTTGAGGTAGGATTGTATTTTTATAAACTTCCCCCTTAGAACTGCTTTTCCTGCATCCCATAGGTTTTGGGTCATCGTGTTTTCATTATCATTTGTTTCTAGGTATTTTTTGATTTCCACTTTGATTTCTTCAGTGATCTCTTGGTTATTAAGTAGTGTATTGTTCAGCCTCCATGTGTTCGTATTTTTTACAGAATTTTTCCTGTAATTGATATCTAGTCCCATAGGTTGAGGTCAGAAAATATGCTTGATTCGATTTCAATTTTCTTAAATTTACCAAGCCTTGATTTGTATCTTGATTTGACCCAAGATACGATCTATCCTGGAGGATGTTCCATGAGCACTTGAGAAGAAAGTATATTCTGTTGTTTTGGGATGGAATATCTATAAATATCAATTAAGTCCATCTTGTTTAATGTATCATTTAAAGCTGTGTTTCCTTATTTATTTTCATTTTGGATGATCTGTCCATTGGTGAAAGTGGGGTGTTAAAGTCCCCTACTATGATTGTGTTATTGTCGATTTCCCATTTTATGGCTGTTAGCATTTGCCTTATGTACTGAGGTGCTCCTGTGTTGGGTGCATAAATATTTACAGTTGTTATATCTTCTTCTTGGATTGATCCCTTGATCGTTATGTAGTGTCCTTCGTTGTCTCTTGTAATAGTCTATTTTAAAGTCTATTTTGTGTGATATAAGAATTGCTACTCCAGCTTTCTTTTGATTTCCATTTGCATGGAATATCTTTTTCCATCTCCTCATTTTCAGGAGATGTGTCCCTAGGTCTGAAGTGGGTCTCTTGTAGACAGCATATATATGGGTCTTGTTTTTGTATCCATTTATCCAGTCTGTGTCTTTTGCTTGGAGCATTTAATCCATTTACATTTAAGGTAATTATCGATACATATGTTCCTGTTACCATTTTCTTAATTGTTTTGAGTTTGTTTTTGTAGGTCTTTTCCTTCGCTTGTGTCTCCTGCCTAGAGAAATTCCTTTAGCATTTGTTGTAAAACTGGTTTGGTGGTGCTGAACTCTCTCAGCTTTTGCTTGTCTGTAAAGGTTTTAATTTCTCCATCAAATCTGAATGAGATCCTCGCTGGGTGGAGTAGTCTTTTTTGTAGGTTTTTCTCCTTCATCACTTTAAATATGTCCTGCCAGTCCCTTCTGGCTTGCAGAGTTTCTGCTGAACGATCAGCTGTTAACCTTATGGGGATTCCCTTGTATGTTATTTGTTGTTTTCCCCTTTCTGCTTTTAATATTTTTTCTTTGTATTTAATTTTTGATAATTTATTAATATGTGCCTTGGCGTGTTTCTCCTTGGATTTATCCTGTATGGGACTCACTGCACTTCCTAGACTTTCTTGACTATTTCCTTTCCCTTATTAGGGAAGTTTTCAACTATAATATCTTCAGATATTTTCTCAGTCCCTTTCTTCTTCTGGGACCCCTATAATAATTCGAATGTTGGTGCGTTTAATGTTGTCCCAGAGGTCTCTAAGACTGCCCTCAATTCTTTTCATTCTGTTTTCTTTTTTCTGCTCTGCGGTAGTTATTTCCACTATTTTATCTTCCAGGTCACTTATCCGTTCTTCTGTGTCAGTTATTCTGCTATTGATTCCTTGTAGAGAATTTTTAATTTCATTTATTGTGTTTTCATCATTGTTTGTTTGCTCTTTAGTTCTTCTAGGTTCTTGTTAAACCTTTCTTGTATTTTCTGCATTCTATTTCCAAGATCTTGGATCATCTTTACTATCATTACTCTGAATTCTTTTTCAGGTAGACTGCTTATTGCCTCTTCATTTGTTTGGTCTGGTGGGTTTTTACCTTGCTCCTTCATCTGCTGTGTGTTTCTCTGACTTCTCATTTTGCTTAATTTACTGTGTTTGGGGTCTCTTTTTTGCAGGCTGCCTGTTTGTAGTTCCCTTTGTTTTTTGTGTCTGCCTCCAGTGGCTAAGGTTGTTTCAGTGCATTGTGTAGGCTTCCTGTTGGAGGGGACTAGTGCCTGTGTTCTGTTGGATGAGTTTGGATCTTGTCTTTCTGGTGGGCCGGACCGCATCTGGTGGTGTGTCTTGGGGTGTCTGTGACCTTTTTATGATTTTAGGCAGCCTCTCTGCTAATGGGTGGGGTCGTGTTTCTGTCTTCTAGGTGTTTGGCTTAGGGTGTGCAGCACTGTAGCTTGCTGGTCATTGAGTGGAGCTGGGTCTTAGCATTGAGATGGAGATCTCTGGGAGAGCTTTCACCGTTTAATACTATGTGGAGCCAGGAAGTCTGTGGTGGACCAATGTCCTGAACTCAGCTCTCCCACCTCAGAGGCACAGGCCTGACACCCGTTGGGAGCACCGAGACCCTGTCAGGCACACGGCTCAGAATAAAAGGGAGAAAAAAGGAAAGAAAAAAATTAAATCAAATCAAATAAAGTTATTAAAATACAAAATGAAAAAATATTAAAAATAAAAAGTAATAAAAAAAGAAAAAAAAAAGGAAGGAAGAGAGCAACCAAACCAAAAAACAAATCCACCAATATTAACAAGCACTAAAAACTATACTAAAATAAATCAATAAATAAAAACGGACAGAGAGAAGCCTAGGACAAATGGTAAAATCAAAGCCATACAGATAAAATCACACAAAGAAGCATATACATACATACTCAGAAAAAGAGAAAAAGGAAAAAAAATATATATATATATAAAAGAGCAACAAAGTCAATAAGCAAATATACCAATGATAATAAACTCTAAATACTAAACTAAGATAAACGTAAAACCAGAAACACATTAGATGCAGAAAGCAAACCCCAAGTCTACAGTTGCTTCCAAAGTCCACCACCTCAATTTTGGGATGATTTTTGCCTATTCAGGTGTTCCAGAGTTGCAGGGTACATCAAATTGATTGTGGAGATTTAATCCGCTGCTTCTGAGGCTGCTAGGAGAAGTTTCCCTTTCTCTTCTTTTTGCGCGCAGCTCCTGGGATTCAGCTTTGGATTTGGCCCTGCCTCTGCGTGTAGGTTGCCTGAGGGTGTATGTTCCCTCCCAGACAGGACGGGGTTAAAGTAGCAGCTAATTAGGGAGCTCTGGCTCTCTCAGGCCGGGGGTGAGGGGTTGGGGGGGAGGGAGGGGTATGGAATGTGGGACGCGCCTGCGGCGGCAGAGGCCAACATGACATTGCAACAGCCTGAGGTGCGCCGTGTGTTCTCCCAGGGAAGTTATCCCTGGATCACGGGACCCTGGCAGTAGCAGGCTGCACAGGCTCCTGGGAGGGGAGGGGTGGATAGTGACCTGTGCTTGCACACAGGTTCTTAGTGGCTGCTGCCTGAAGCTTAGTGTTTCATGCCCGTCTCTGGTGTCTGCACTGATAGCCGCGGCTCACACCTGTCTCTAGAGCTCGTTTAGGCGATGCTCTGAATCCCCGCTCCTCGCGCACCCGGAACAATGGTCTCTTGTCTCTTAGGCAGTTCCAGACTTTTTCCCGGACTCCCTGCCAGGTATCTGTGGCGTACTAGCCCCCTTCAGACTGTGTTCATGCCGCCAACCCCAGTCCTCTTCCTGGGATCTGAACTCCGAAGCCGGAGCCTCAGCTCCCAGCCCTCACTCGTCCTGACAGGTGAGCAGACAAGCCTCTTGGGCTGGTGAGTGCTGGTTAGCACCGATCTTCTGTGCCGGAATCTGTCCACTTTGCCCTCTGCACCCCTGTTGTTGCGGTCTCCTCTGTGGCTCTGAAGCTTCCCCCTGCCACCCCCATCTCCACCAGTGAAGGGGCTTCCTAGTGTGTGGAAACTTTTCCTCCTTCACAGCTCCCTCCCAGATGTGCAGGTTCCATCCCTATTCTTTTGTCTCTGTTTTTTCTTTCTTCTTTTGCCCTACCCCGGTACATGGAAAGTTTCTTGCCTTTTGGGAAGTCTGAGGGATTCTGCCAGCATTCAGTAGGTGTTCTGTAGGAGTTGTTCCACATGTAGATGTATTTCTGATGTATCTGTGGGGAGGAAGGTGAGCTCCATGTCTTACTCTTCTGCCATATTGAAGGTCTTTCCTGATATATCTAATTTTGACTAACTTTAAGAAGCACTGGGCTTCCCTGGTGGTGCAGTGGTTGGGAGTCTGCCTGCCGATGCAGGGGACATGGGTTCATGCCCCAGTCCGGGAAGATCCCACATGCTGCGGAGCGGCTGGGCCCATGAGCCATGGCCGCTGAGCTTGCGCGTCCGGAGGCTGTGCTCCGCAACGGGAGAGGCCACAAGAGTGAGAGGCCCGTGTACCACAAAAAAAAAAAAAAAAAAAAAAAAAAAGAACCACTGATCCATCTAATCTTGAATAATATGCAAATTATCATATTTTGAAAAAAATTGATAAATTTGTCAGATATAATAAAGGCATAATTTCATAGATGAAAACATTTTAAAATTTTAAATAAAACTGGAATGGTTTGTAGTGATTAAATACTGATAAAATTATGTAGCACTTATTAAAAATATATATTCATTGTGTAAACTTCCACATTGAGTAGTTTTAATTCAGCTAAATATTTTTGTCCTTAGAGTATTTTAAACAGCTTTGAATTAGTTGTAATACATAGGAAGAACATTGTAACAGAAATATAATAAAAATTGTCAAGTGTAAATTAATATGATTTAGAATAATCTAGCACTGATATAATGTTTTATAATAACTATTTCAGCAAATTTACAAATAGTTTTACTTTTTAATTGAACTTAAAAGAATTTTGCAAAAAGTGATAATTGCATGACTGATGAGTTTGATTTGTCAATCATTTTAAAAAATCTCCCCTTCCATTTTCACAATGAACTTTTATGCTGTTATCCAATTGAAATAATTGGGTTGACATTAAAGAAAGAAAAGTAAGTCAGCACTTGAAAGCTTAACACTAACTTGTTAATTACCCTATTAATTACACAATGAGAAATGACAAGCTGTAATTCCCTTTTCTGAAGTGTGGCTGAAGGTCAGAGAGCTCTTATTGGCATATTGTGAGACCAAAGGAAATGATATAAATTTTTTCTTTTAAATACCATCAGCTGGTATTGGAAACATTGGAAACTCAGCCAAGGAACTAGATCAATGTTTTAAGCATAATCTTTAATATTCAGTTTTCATCTATTCTTAAAGAGTACCTATTATATATTAAGAAGTAACTCGGTGTTCAATAGCAGAAAAACAAACAATTCAATTAAAGAATGGTCAGAGGATCTGAATAGAAGACATACAAATGCCCAACAGTTACATGAAAATATGCTCAACATCACTAATCATCAGGGAAATGAAAATCAAAATCACAGTAAGATAACACCTCACATCTGTTGACAATAAATAATAAGTGTTGGTAAGGATGTGGAGAAGAGAGAACCCTTGTGCACTGTTGGTGGAAATATAAATTGGTGCAGCCCCTATAAAAAACATTATGGCAGTTCCTCAAAAAAGTGAAAATAAAACTACTCTATGATCCAGCAATCCTACTTCTGGGTATCTAATCAAAACAATGAAATTAGAATCTCAAAGAGATATCTGCACTCCTATGTTTATTGCAGCATTATTCACAGTAGCCAAGATATGAAAACAACCTAAGTGTTTGTCTATGGATAAATGGATAAAAATATGTATATGTATGTGTGTGTGTATATACATATATATATGTATGTAAATATATATATGTATGTAAATATATATACATATATACACACACACATACACATACATTCCATGAATATTATTCAGTCATGAGAAAGAAGAAAATTCTGACATTTGCAACAACATGGACCTTGAGGGTATTATAATAAGTAAAATAAGTCAGACAGAGAACGACAGATACTATATGATCTCATTTGTATGTGAAATCTAAAAAAGCCAAACTCAGAGAAAGAGTAGAGTAGTAGTCACCAGGGGTTGGGGTGTGGGGAAGATGGGGAGATATTAGTGAAAGGGTGCAAACTTCTAGTTATAAGATGAATATGTTCTGGGGATCTAGTGTACAGTATGGTGACTATAGTTAACAATACTGTATTATATTCTTGAAAGTTGCTAAAAGAGTTAGATCTTAAGTGTTTTCACCTCCTAACCCCCAAAAAAGAAGAAATGGTAATTTTGTGAGTTAATGGAGGTATTAAGTAACCCTATTATGGTAATCATTTTACAATATGTACATGTATCAATTCATCATGCTGTACACCTTAAACTTGCACAAATTTATGTGCCAATTATATCTCAATAAAGCTGGGGGGAAATAAAGAAGTAACATGGCAAAGATATTTGCATTTATATGTTAAAAGAAGCCGAATCTAAAGGACCTTCAAACACTGCCCAGGTCTTAGCTTTTACACTTTTGACAAAGGGTTCCTTATGCCTTTACACTACTGCAAAGGTCAAAGAGTATTCACAGAGGCTACTGGCAAACCAGAGATACACAGAATGGTTTTCTCTGCCTGCTAAACCAATAATTCTTGAAAGTCAATCGTTTTTTGTTATAATGGAGTAAATCTAAATTAGGCTGAGCAGATTTTACTCACATAGTGTGTAGGAACAGATAAACACATAGTGACCTAATGTGATATTGTTTTTATAATTGTATATATATTATTTCCTCAGTACTATTTAATGTTGTATAATTTATTGTCACTATTTAGGAGATTAGGATGGGCTCTGAAAGACTGTAGAACTGACAGCATTATTTGTAACTCCGTTGGTCGTGAGTTTAGAGTAGAGATAGACTTAAACATGCGTGCAATGTTTAGTTGTAGTTGTCTTAAACCACATATAGAACACCATAATATTGTATTCAGATTTTTTAATTTTTTAATTGTGGTAAAATACACATAAAATAAAATTTACCATCTTAACTAGTTTTAATTGTACAGTTCAATAGTATTAAGTATATTCACATTGCTATAAACCAATCTCCAAAAATTTTTCATCTTGCAAAACTGAAACTCTATACCAATTAAACAGCAATACCCCACGTCCCCTCCCCCACAGCCCCTGGCAACCACCATTCTGTTTTCTGTTTGTATGAATTTGACTACACTGGATACCTCATTAAAGTAGAATCATACAGTATTTATTTTTTTGTGACTGGCTTATTTCACTAAGCATAATATCTTCAAGGTTTATTCATGTTCAGCATGTGTCAGAATGTCCTTCCCTTTTTAAGGCTGAATAATATTCTATATTCCATTGTATGTAATTACCATATTTTGCTTTTCCGTTCCTCTGTCAATAGATACTTCAGTTACTTCTATTTTTTTTTGCTATTGTGAATAATGCTTCTATGAACATGGCTGTACAAATATCTCTTCAAAACCCTATTCTTATTCTTAATTCTTTTGGATGTATATACAGGAGTGGAATTGCTGGATCATATGGTTATTCTATATTTAATTTTTTGAGGAAATACCCTACTGTTTTCCATAAAAAATACAGCATTTTACGTTCCTACCAACAGTGAACAAGGGTTCCAATTTCTCTAAATCCTCACCAACACATTACTTTCTTTCTTTCCTTTTTTTTTTTGGTAGTAGCCATCCTGGTAGGTGTGAGCTAATATAGCATTGTGGTTTTGATTTACATTTCCCTAGTGATTAATCATGTTGAACATTTTTTCATATGCTTTTTGGCTTTTTGTATATTTTATTTGGAGAAATGTCTATTTAAGTCTGTTGCCCATTTTCATATCAGGTGGTTTGAAATTTTGTTATTGAGTTATAGGAGTTCTTTATGTATTCTGAAGATTGTCTCCCTTATTGGATATATGATTTATAAATATCTTCTCTCATCCCGTAGATTGACTTTTCACTCTGTTTATCATGTCCTTCGATACACAGAAGTTTTTGATTTTGTAGTCTTGTCTATTTTTACTTTTGTTTTCTGTGCCCTTGGTGTCATATACAGGAAATCATTGCCAAATCAATGTTATGAGCCTTTTTCCCTATGTTTTTCTAATTTTACATCTTAAACTTAGGTCTTTAATCCATTCTGATTTAGTTTTTGTATAATGTATAAGGTGAGGATCCAACTTTCTTCTTTTGCACATGGATATCCAGTTCTCTTAACACTGATTGTTGAAAAGACAGTCCTTTCCCCATTGAATGGTCTTGGTATCCTTGTTGCAAATCATTTGACTATATATGTGAGGGTTTATTTCTAGCCTTTCTATTCTATTTCATGTATCTGTCTTTATGCTAGTACCGTACTGTTTTGATTAATGTAGGTTTGTGATACATTTTGAAATCAGGAAGTGTGAGACCTCTAAATCTGTTCTTTTTTTCAAGATTGTTTTGGCCATTTGTGATCTCTTGAGATTCCAAATGAATATTAGGATGGATTTTTCTAGTTCTAGAAAAAAACATCATTGGTATTTTGGTAGGGATTGCCTTAAATCTGTAGATTGCTCTGGATGATGTACTCAGCTTTTCTAAATATAGGCAAATTTGAGTTGTATTAAATTATACTTTATAAATGATACCACATTTATTTTTTAATTTATTAGCCTAGTTGATAGACAGTCAACTAACAGACCCTTTATGGATTTCAGATTTCAAGACAGTACATGTGGTCCTTCAGCTAAGTTTCACCATTCTTCTTTAATTTGGGCTAACTTCATCAGTTCTCAGTGTTAGATGGAGAGAAGTCATTTCTCATTACTCCTATAACATCATACTTAATTTGAAGATATATTTGAAGGTGATTATTATTTTTAAAATCACTTTTTCTTCATAAACTTATTTTATAATGATGATACATACTGATTAAATAAACTAATTTATTATCAAGCCCTTTATTGGCCAGAGAAGAACCAAACATGAGTAAGATGTTTCCTATTCTCCAAGTACTTAAAACCTGGTATTACAAATAAATTATAATACAGTAAATGCTAAAAGAGTCACATAAAAAGTGTTATGACAAAACAAAAAGGGAGATTAGCTTGTTAGAGATAGTAAATATAGCTGACATTTAAACTCAACATATGCTAAGGTTAGGTAGGCTAGGAAATTCAAAGGAACAGAGCTGTGAAACAGTGTGGTGAATTTGTAGCATGGTGACATGTCTACTGTGATTGAAACACAGGGTGTGTCAGTGAGGGGTGTCCAAGAATAAGAACAAGTAGGTCAGAAGAGATCATGAAGTATCGGTCATGCCCTGAAATCAGAGCATATAAGCATTTTAGAAGTAACCCTGTGGAGAGAGCTGACCCTGGAGCTTGAGATGACTGAGTATCACTGGACAGGTTGGAGGCATAAGTAAGTTCCCAGGGGGGACACTAGGAATAATCTTGGTTTTGGCATCATAAGGTTGGTTAACAGGAATCTATAAACTTTCCAGGAAAATTAATATAATTAATTTTTAATTAAGTAGATTTTTAAAAATTATATAACATATTTTAGAACATTAAAAAGTTATTAATTAAGTTTTATAGTTATTAGTGCTATTCACCAAATATACCTGGCTCTGCTTTAGGCACAGGTCAGAATTGCATTTTCTCACACTCTTTGAAGCTAAGCAAAGTCATGTGATTTTCTTTCACCAATGAAATGTGAGCAAAGGTACTGAATCACTTCCTTGTGGATGGTTTAAAAGCCAGTGATCAATCTGTCACATTTTCTTCCCCATGCCATGACGATGATGAGGGCAAGTGTCCAGACAGAGGTCCTGGAGCAACTACAATGTAGAGAACCACCATACCAGTCCGTGTTAGACAAGTTGTAGGAGAAACAATTAAACTTGCATGTTGTTAAGCCACTGAGATTTGAGTGCTGTTTTTAATCACAATGTAACTTAGCCTGTCCTGACTGCTAGAAAAAGTAAGACATATTGGCTGTAAAAAGACTTGATAACAAAGAGCAGAGGGAAAAAAAGACTTAAAATCCACAGCAATCTTACCAAAAAGAGGTAAGGGCCATGAAGTGTTTTGATATTTACCTCTTAAACCATATTTGTTATTATGTAGAAGTTTAATTCATCATGTCAATTATGAATTTAATTGTGACAGATGTTCACTCTGCTAAAGTTATACACTACTGCTCTCCCTTTTAGGAGGTTAGCTTTTCTGTCAGTTACTGTTGGGTTATGATCCAGCTTATAATCATAAGGCTATAGGTTTTTGTCCCCAAATGTGTCAACTGGCTATCATCAATTTCTCCCTTAAATGGAAAACATGATACATAACTGGGTTGTTTTGAATTCACGTGAGACAGCATATGTAAAATAAGTGTCACACAGTAAGCTAAACAATGAATGCTAGAGGGGCTATTTTGTTTTTCTGAAGGTTTGCTTATTAAGATTTTAAAATGTCTAATAACCTTAAGATATAAACCATTTTTGTTCAAATAAACTGGAGCATAGGAGCAATAATATAAAAATTCCCCATCTACCCTAAGCAAGTAAATGTTATGTTGTGCTTTAAAAACAACATGAACTCATTTGACTTGTTGAACATTTTCTTTATAGAACTTATTTTATAAGTTGATGATATTTTTTACTGCACTATTAGCTAATAAACATCCTGAACTTCATTGCTCTTGATTAGTCCTTATTGTCCCTCTAAGAATTTTGATGTCAATACAGTATTTTTATTTTTTATTTATTTTTTAAGAGTTTTTTTAAAAGATTTATTTATTATTATTACGTTTTTGGCTGTGTCAGGTCTTAGTTGCCACATGCAGGATCTTCATTGAGGCATGCAGGATCTTACCTTGCGGCTCTCAGGCTCTTGGTTGTGGTACGCCGGCTTCTCTCTAGTTGTGGCATGCGGGTTTTCTCTCTCTAGTTGTGGCCCACAGGTTCCAGGGTACATGGGCTCTATAGTTTGTGGCACTCAGGCTCTAGTTGGGGAGCGTGAGCTCATAGTTGTGGCATGCGCATGGGGGCTTAGTTGCCCCGTGGCATGTGGGAGTTTAGTTCCCTGACCAGGGATCGAACCCGCGTCCCCTGCATTGGACGGCAGATTCTTTACCACTGGACCACCAGGGAAATCCCAAGACAGTATTTTAAAATTGCATTAATATATACTTATTTTGAATGTAAGTAACACGTCTGCTCTTCACCGTCTCTTCTAACACTAGGGTCAAGTATAAAAAATTCAGCTTTGTTATGGAAGCCTTATTACATATAAATGATATTTGCAAATTCTTTTTTGTGATCAAACCTATCACAACTTAGTGCTTGCAACAGTATTCTTCTATTTCTGCCACTTCTTTTTAAATTGCATTAGAAAAAAAATAATGTGGGATTTTCTACTCTTCTCATAGACTTTTAGTTTTTTGTTTCTCTCCTCAATAAGTCTTTCCAGGGAATTTGTCTTCTTTAGCCCTGTGTCCTCACCTGGAACAGGACCTGGTAGATGCTTATATGTATATTTGTTGAGTGAACAAATGAGTAAATTCTATACAGTTATAGGGTCCAAGAATCTATGTTCTGATACAACTACATGTCCCACTTGGATTTCAAAGGAAAAGTTTATGTTATTTTCATGGTAATTTAGTTATAATTCTGCATGTCTATTTCAGAAAATGCAAGATTTGTCTAAATCTACTCAATTCTTATCTCCTGGCCTTATGAAAAAGTAAGAAGTAAACATAACCACAAAAAGGCATGAGGAAACCTTTGTGGGTGATGGAAATATTTACATTGATGGTAGCAATGATTTCATGATTCAAAACTAATCAAATTTTATATTTAAATATATGTACTTTAGTTCAGTTATATCAGAAAAAATTGAAAACAGAAAACAAAACAAGTAAGAATAACGTATCAAATTGCTTTCTGTTATAACTGCAACGTTTCTGTAGTATTCTGTCCCTACATTTAAAGATTTGTGAAAGATATCACTACAGAAAATTGAGGATGACTTTTGAGATTCTTTGTCAGCAAAATACAATACACTTCTTGCCAGATAGAGAAATTAAAAGTGCTACATTTCTATTTCTGCCAATGTCACCTTAAAATTCCCAGTCTTCAATCAGGAATATATGGAACAGAGAAAACAGAGACATTTGGAGAGGAAATTATCCCATTACTATTAATACAGAGAAGAGACAAGAAAGATATGATGTGTAAGAGATAAATATCAATATTAATCATCATGATAACATTGCTATTGAGAACTTGCTGCATGACAGCACACATTCCTCATTTTCTACTTTCACAACTCTCTTTTATTGTTCCCATGTATACAAATGTGGGATCTGAGTGGTAAAGACATTAAGAAACTTTCCAAGGTAAAATACTGTTAAATGTCAGAATCAGGATATGAATCCCAAATGTTGAATCCAGCACTCCTGTTCTTCATTAAATTTCTCTACCTTCTCACAACAGACACAAGTAAGGAAACACCAAGGAACCGCAAGTGAGGGGTGACAACAAAAGAAACAAACTTCTCTATGTACTGGCGGGTGAGGAGGGACTTAGTATCTGAAGCTAAACGAGAGTCCAGGGTCCACAGTTAGCTCTGCATATCTCTGCACGGCTATGCTCCTATGTAGACAGTTGACTCCAGGTGAGAAAGTGCTAAGGCCTGCAGAAGGCACTAAACAGAAGTCATAATATGAAACGATTTTTGTAACTTTTGCACTATATACATTTTTGAGGACCCAAAGTTTTCACCAAGGCTATATAGAAGGGCACATTAAGCCATGGTTTTGTTTTATGAGACCAAGAAACTACAGCCAGACAAACAAAAATAGGAGATAAGCAGAGATGAGTAAATGGTATATAGTATCTCCATTTTACAGCAGGTAAAGATTAGATCTGAACCAGCAGACTGTCACTATGAAAAGGATGCATAATGCTCCTCTAACAACTCACTCAGTCATTTTGCTTTTTTTTAACTTAAGATGAATAGCCTCTGCCGTATTGTAAAAGGGCAGGCAAAGTAAAGTCAGATAATGGAAAATCTACCTAAATGCCTGGAATACACATCTTATGGATGAGTACATAAGGCATTCAGCATGAGAAGCAGAAGGCAGAATTACACATTATTGTGATGTGCTAAGTGCCAGTCTCAAATATCCATTGCTTAGGCCAGAGTTTCTTGTCCTCGGTACTTTTGACATCGGGACCAGGTAATTCTTTGTTGTAGGGAGTGGTCCTGTACCACTAGATGTCATTAGCAGTCCCAGCCCCTGGTTATGATAATCAAAAATGTCTCTAGATATTGCCAAATGTGCCCTGGAGGCAACATCACCCCTGATGAAGACCCACTGGTTTCTCCTAATCTATTCCCCTGCATTGTTTTTTGTTAAATACATTGCAGACTTGCAATAGAGATAGGCGGCAACTTCAGGTATGTTATGGCTTAGAAGTCTATAGCTTAGAAGCTAATATACATAGCTCAGGATAATTAGAATTGGGCTAATGGTGTCTCTGTTCATTGGTCACATAAAAATTTGTTAATCACCAACTAAATGCCTGTCATTGTTTCAGGTTCTGGAGGTATAAAAATAAAGTACATATTTGAGATTTGAATTAGACCAAGGATTACATAAACTATTCATTCATCCAGAGTTTCCAAGGTCTACTCTTGTATTCTCTTAGAGGATCAGAAATCACAAATTGTGGGCCTTATTACGTCATATCTATGTAGAGATATTTTCACTGAGTTATCATATTTTCCCTGGGAAGTGAATATGAGAATTGCCTTTAAAACTATTTTTTAGTGTTTTTTCTTTTAAAGTTATGAG
Organism: Orcinus orca; assembly: GCF_937001465.1. Taxonomy (NCBI): domain Eukaryota; kingdom Metazoa; phylum Chordata; class Mammalia; order Artiodactyla; family Delphinidae; genus Orcinus; species Orcinus orca. Next base: position 55,904,279 of record NC_064570.1, on the reverse strand, counting down.
CCAAGATCCTATATACCATGCTATTCAGTGTCCTTAACGCAGAGACTTACATGATAAACTAAGGCTTGGGTTCAATGCTATAAAGATTGTTTATCAACCTGTGATTCTATGTATTTACGGTTTGAGATAATAATAATTATACTTTAAAAATTATTTTTATTTTTAGAGAATGGTAGACGGGACTAAACATTCTGAGTAACTGCTGGAACCATTCTCTTTCCAGAAGTTCCTTTCTGACTACTTCCCCCCTTTCACTTCTCTCCAAGAAAGTAGTTCAGGTCCAGGAATATAAACAAATAAATAAGTAAAATAATAGTGCCAGAAACTGTGATATATATTTTGTTTCTGTCATCTAATTTAACCCTTGCAGAAAACATAGGGAAATCACAGGGATCAAAAAAGACGTAAATAAGTTTTGTAACTTGCCCAAGGTCACACATTAATTAATATCCATGTCTGGATGAATCTAAAGTTCATGCTTTTGCCATTCTACCACTTGGCCTCTGGGCCACAGTAGATTGAGGTAATATTAAAAATGTTTAGCAACCAATTTCCTCATAGGCAGTAACCAACAGCTGGTGCAACTTGGAGATGTTTACTAGATGATGATCAGACCTGACTTTCATAGATGACCCCAGTCCACATACAAGTACAAGCCACATTCAAGCTTCTACCTGTATTCTCATAAACGATTAGAACTGAGTCTCCTTCCTAAACCACTCTGGACATCCTCCCCATAATGAACTTGGAGAGTTTAAGATTTATAGCAAACAAGCGAATGATTTTGTAAAATGTTCAAGGCAGGGGTCACCCTGCTTCAGGGTAGGGTCAAGGAAATCAGACCAGGTGTCAGCCAGGAGTCAAGGGATAAAGCCCAGAGTACAAGCCCTGTATCACCGACGGCTGACACCAATTGGCTGAGAAAGGGAAGAAAAGGAGGTTATATATGTGAGAAGGAAGACGGTATAGAAGGCTGGAGATACCCAGCCAAGGGGGTCCTCAATACCAAGTCTGAGCAGAGACCATGCCTTAGGGCTACAGATGAAAACAGTAAAGTCCAGAAGAATCCTTTTGCCATCCCTCAGGGCTTCCTGAAAGATCCAAACCGTTTCCTTTGACCAAAGCAACCTGAAAGCAGGTTGGGCCCCATTTTTAGATGAATTTAGATCCTTAAATTCTCCTTAACCTTCCAGGGAAGACAGAATTTTTCAGATCACAACTGAAGAGCAAAGGTTTAAAATACTAATAATCCCAAGAGGAGAAACGTATTAGAAACCAGGTAGTAAGGATGTCAGTCTAAATGACCAGAAACATGTCTTCCTCTGTTTAGCTAGAAGAAGAAGAAAAAGCCTGCAGTCCATTTGGTTCCTGAGGCACTGGAGAGGTCAACAGTGAGAGGGAAAGGACTGGAGGAGAGTCTTGGGGCACAGATAAATTTTATCCGCTTCTCTTTCAGTTTAGCCTTCAACTGCCCCTGAAAAAAATGCTCAGTGGACAAAGAGAAGCTGTACCAAAAATTGCTTCATCTCCTAAGTGGCTGCACTTAGGGACAGCTGATGCAGGGGTGGGATGCATTAACAGAATGTCAGCTCCAGCCCAAAGACAAAGTGACAGTTGGGAAGCCGGGGGTTTCTTTGAAGAGACCCCAGCCTGCATCTCACAGCACCCGCTGCCCCTCTTTGCTCCATTAGAAATAATCACTCCTAAGTGGCCCATCATCAGTGTCAGCATGATTTTTTCACATTTACTAAAAGCTTTTCCCTTGGCCCACTTATATTTTTTTCTTCTGTTTCTTAGTAACTGTTTAATTCCCTCCCCTCTTTATTTTGCAGTGAACTGACTTGAAAAATCTGATTTGAAGTGGGGCTTCCAGACTGATTTCTTGTTTCCTTCTTCTGTACACCCACCCCTAGCACCTAGTAACAGCCACTGCATATGCATTAACCAAAATGCCCATTAGTGGGACATAGTTTTGTACTTTTGTAGACAAAGAAGAAAGAGACCTTCAGTTGGAATGAACTCTTTTTGTATTTCTTTTTGGCAACAAATAGCTTCCTTTTAAATTCAGAAATGCAGTGGCATTGAGGCCCTAAATTGCTCTCTTCTAAAATGTTTTACTCCCATCTTCACTTTCCGAGATTATGATCAGTTTTCTTCCAGAGTGAATTATTCAAATTGAGCCCAGTCTTCTGAATCCTTAGAAAAGACAATATCTTAGCACTTTGGGCCTATTCTACTCACTTATCACTTGGCACGTTCTGCCTGGTACTGGCAGACATTCTTTTTTCCAACATATAATTTATTTCCCCAAATGGACTGCAAGCTCCTCAAGAATAAAGATCACGTCATTCATTCATTCATTCCACAAATGTTTTTGAACATCCACCAAGTGCTAGACATGCTCTAATCACCTGAGATACATCCAAGAAATAATCAGACAAAAATCCCTGCCTCTATGGAGTTTATATTCTAGTGGAAGAAGACAGAGAATAAGTAATTAGTGTCATAAATATGTAAATTATAGAGTAAGATAGAAGGTGATAAGTGCAGCACAGGGGGGAGAAAACAGTGTAAGAGGAATCTGAAAGTAGAAAAGAAGACTACAGTTTTAAAATAGGGTGGTCAAAGTAGATGAGAGAGTAAGCCATGCAAATAAATAGGAGAGGAGCGTTACAGGCAAAAGACATATTCTAAGGTGGAACTGGAAGAATGGCCTTGCCGTCAGCTAACTCTGGGAAGACTGTGAATGGGACAGCATGTACCGCTGTGGATAAGTCAAGTTCCAGGTTTTTGTTAACAGCCAGAGATGTGATGGAGTAGACAGTTAGATAAAGGAGTCTGGAGACCCAGTAGGGTCTGGACTGGAATATTCATTTGAGAGTAGTGTTAAAGCCATAAAACTGGGTGAGATCACTAAAAAGAGACTGAGAGATGAAAAATGATGGTCTGTAAGGCAAGAGGAAATCCAAGGGCATTGGGGTATCCTGGAAGTCAGTGAAGATATCCTATCAAGGAAGCAGGGAGTGATATTGCTGATATTAAGTGAAATGAAGGCTGAGACTTGACCATGGAATTCAGCAACCTGGAGATCCTTGGTAACCTTGACAGGGATAGATTCAGTGGAGTGATGGGAACAAAAGCCTGATTAGAGGGAGTTTACATGAGAGTGGAAGGTGAGGAATCAGAGGCTGTGAATATACATAGCTCTTTCTAGGAGCTTTCTTACAAAAGAAAGCAGAGGGATGAGGTGATAGCTGGTGGAGAAATTAGTGTCAAGAGAATATTTATTTAAAGTTAAATAACAGCCTGCTTGTATTCTGAGGAGAATAAGCTAGCAGAGAAGAAAGATGTGATGATGCAGGATTGAGAGGAGAATTACGGCCAATTGTAACCATATGAAGGAAGTGTGATTTTTCCTAGCAGGCAGCATAGCAGTCTCCCCAAAGGAGAGACCTGATTTGTGATTGCTTTGATAAGCCCACTTGGCAGCTGGACCTCCAGGCCTTCTCTGTCAGCTGGTTCTGATGATTGAACACCTAAAGATAGAGTTTATGTCTGCTCTGGGAAAGAGGGAGAGAAATGGACAAAGCATGAAGGGAAGAGCCAGAAATGCTTTGGAAGAGACTGTGTGTCACGTGACCAAGAAGAGAGCTGAGGGGATTTTTGGAGTGTGGTGTGCCTGTGATATAAACCTCTCCCCTGTCTTTCCTACTAACTTTTCAGTGGAATCTGCATGTGTAGGTTTTCTTTTGGAAACTATAAAAATGTGCTGAAAGTTGCGTCAAGATTGTAAACAGATTTAAAGAGTGAAAGCAGAGCCTACCTGTGGAAAGACACCACATCCAGATTACATAGCTGATTCCTCCCGCCAGACCTCTATCATCATTGCTTGCCCCAGCTCTCATTTATTTTATACCAAATTACCCACTCAGAACATTATACCTGCCTCATTCTTCTAAGTCTGGCCTGACAACATATACCCCAGACTCCTAACTTACATACCTGGTTCTGACTATTCTGCGCTGTCATCTTAGCCTAGCTAGGGGCATAGCCTCTGCTTACCTTTTCCCCTCATCTCCCACCACCATATTTCTTCCTTGTTCACTGAAGACAAACCGAACTATTTGAAGTTCGCCAAACTCACCATGCTGTTACCAGTGGCTTTGTACATTGTTTCTTCTGTCTGAAATATTTTTCATCTTCTCCAAGAGTGACACCCCCTCTTTGCCTATTTAACTCATGACTTTAAAATTTCATCTAAAACATCCTTCTATTGGAAGACTGTCCCTGCCTCTGCATTTCCCTCATTGTAGTACTTACCACAGTGCATTGCAACTGATGGTTTATTGTCCATCTCCCCCATCAAGTTGGGAGGTCTCTATCATCCTGGCTTCCATGGTGTTCTATGCACCTAGGATAGGGTCTGTTACATGGTAGCTGCTTAATAAATACTTATCGTAAATCAAATAAATATATAGAAATTTGTGAATACCAAGCCAAGTAGCTTAACATAAGCCCTGACCTCATACAAGTTGGGTATAAAGTTCATCTGCTGCTCTAAAACCAAGGTCATTGCGTCTTATAGAGACTCTCTAGTACCCACAACCATACCAAGTTACAGCTGGGATCTTGATGTTTGTTTGTTTTGTTATGTTTTTCTTTTCCCCCCAGTCCTCTATTGGAGTTAAAGACTGATTGCTTCTGAGTTACAACTAATTTGACTGGGGCCTAACCCCCAGCTTAATTCTTTCTGCTACTCTCTAATCCCTTCCCACTGAAAGAGTCATTCCACACGTTAGGTAGCTGGCCTGAGACCTCTAGAGCCTGTATGGCTGGTAGACCAAGACTGCACAGCATCGGCTGTTGCTCCACTCTTCTCACTCCGGTTCCTCACTGAACCCTGTGACATATTCAGAACCAACACCAGCCCACATTAAAACAAACTTCATGATTTAGATTTAAGCTTCAAGTTGAGAGAAGGAGCTATGCTTTTACCGCATTGCCTCAGCCATGCTATTTCCAGCTTCCACTCTGCTCCTCTTCCACACACCCACGGTGTCCCTACAGCTCATGGATGAGGCCTGGTTGCAGATCCACACAGGCCTCTGTGCCATGTGTCTGACATTGGCTCTGCCCTGATTTCCATCTTCTGAACCTCCACACACCCAACTCACTTCTCTATTTACCTCTTCTCTGCACTCTTTCCCAGTTTCCTCTCTTCACCTTGCATGCATTACTCTCAGCTCTTCTTTGTGTTAACATCATGTATTCTGTTGCAGTTTTAAATTTTATTAAGAAATTGGAACTGCACATGACACATGTATGGGGATTGGGTGTCCTGGTGTTACTAACTTTGACCTTTGAATACTATGAAAACTGTGGCTAAGGAACTTTGAATGACAAATTAGTGATTCTCATTCTAATTCTAATAAAAAGGTAACGGTTTTCAGGGTGCCTCTGACTTCAAGGTACTTATTTAATGCCCCTTTCTTTTCTTAAGTCGCAAGTTCATACGTTTCCTTCAATAGTCCCACAAGGTCCAAACACATACATACAGTAAGACTGCTAAGAGTGTTTTAGATTTGAGTACATGAACTGCAGAGTCTGTGTTCTGCCCAGGAAGTCTGATACATGAATTTCTTGTAGAGTAGGAATTTTTTGTAGAAACTTATTCCACCTATCATGTAAATGGCTAAGTATTCTTCTTAATATTCTTCTTATTATTCTTGAGGCAAATCGTTATATATTTTGACAGGTTTGGCAAAAAGAAACAGAACAGCCCAACCTAATTGAGCTCATTTTACCATCTATTCTTAAGAACAGTTGCTCATAAGAAAAATATAGCTGTGCTGAGTACAAATTCCAGCTCTGTCACTTATTAGATTTAAGTCATTTTCAGCTGGCTCAAATCCCTGTGCCTCCTTTTCCTGTAAAAAGAGGAAAAAATACCTCTCAGAATTTTTGTGAAAAATTAGTGAAAACACTAATTTTGTATATAACAAGTGATTATAAATATTATCAAATATCATTATCAAAAATCCTCTGAGTTGCAAAAGAATGAAAACAGGTAATGAACAGTTTATTTTTTACTTTGTTTTTTATGTTTAGGATGAGTCTCAATGGGCCATAGAGACACAAATAAGGGAGCAACCAATGGAGATGTCAAGATAGCATCATACTGATAGGGAACAGGGGCAAAAAACAATCCAAGTGTGTGTTTGGTGTATGTGGGGTACTGACTAGATCCTGTGTTCAGGAGTTCCACGTGGACTGACAATCTAGGACTACTGCTTATTAGCAGTTATGGGAGAGGCTATGCAATGCATGAGCTTATTATTTGAGAAAGATTTAGTAGAGAAGGACTTCTCCTTCATCTTAACAAGACTGAACAATTCTTAGATGATTTATGGGAAAGTGGGAAGGATTTGAAAAGCAATAGAAATAGCAAGTGATAATCAGAGGCCAAAAAATATGCAAGATAATAAAAATGAAAGAAAATATAAAGTTTAAACTCTAAAAATATCTTGGAATAGAAATTTTAAAATAGATTTATGCTTAAATACAATGGCAGATTTTATGTTGGTATAACAAACAGATGGCAAATAGAAGAGTTTTGCTTCCCAAACTCATTATGGACGAATAAAATTCAACATGCAGAACACCTCTATATGTACCATTGTCACTGTTAAAAGTAGGAGTAAAGTACTTTGGAAACACCTGGAAATTGTCACCCTTTGAGAATTAAAACTATGAAATCAAAACATAATGAATGAGAATGAAAAGTTGCGAAGCTACCTTAGAAGTCAGAATGCCTCCCTGGTAAGCAAGATTTGATTATATCCTGTCTGAAGATACCTGACATATCCGAAGAAAGGCTATATCCATCAGAAAGAGAATTAGTGAGATATTTGAGTTCTTTAGGCAAAAATAGGAAAACACATGTGACGCATCTAAAAAATGTTAATGGAAAATAGATTCTTAGTTGATTTACTACCAACAAGATCAGCCTTACTGGATTCCAAGTTTGAATACTGGCTTTGGAGAAAGATTTCCAGGATTTGAATATGGCTTTGAGACTTACTAGACATGAGACTTTGAACATAATAACCCCCATATCAATGTCTTCATCTCATCTGCAAACTGGGGCTGACAATATTACCTCTTTGCAGAGTTCTTACAAATAAAACACAAACACAAATACGTGCTATGATTATTACATTCATTGAGCCAATCCCCTTTGTTCTGATCCCAAACTAATATTAAGTAATTCAGATTGCTATACGGTTTCTCATATAATTTGAGAATGCTGGGGCCATGCAATTCAAGTTTTACCATGCCTGTGACAGATACATTTCTCATAAATTAATAGATTCGATTTCTAGTGTTGTGTCACTCTCACAACCTTGAATAATGTGAGTCCATTATGTTAGCAATGTGGCATGTGTTTCAGAGCAACCTAAAGGTCTTTTGAGCTAAAGTCAAAATTTAAAAATTCAACACATGTTGCCTCACTTAAGGATGTAATTAAATTCAATGACAATTCTTCTTTATAAGAAATTCTGTCTCCAGAGAAATAGATAACAGAGAATGTGTACAGATACATGGTAGGACATTAGCAAAATCAAGGAAAAGGGGAGAGTGTAGAGAGAATGTCTCCTGCTGTTCTCTCATTTATGCTGATAGAGGCTAAAACACAAGACAATTTCCTTTCCACTAATACCCTTGACTATTTCAATGTCCCCTAGTGTATCACCCACAAATTCATCCTTGGGTACATAACCAAAGTGATCTTTTAACTGCAAAATTTGTTCATGTCATTTGCCTTAATTTATTCAGTGATTCCATAGTGGGCAGGGGAGGCACACCTAACTTCCCAAGTCCCCCAACTTCCTCACCCTTAGGGGTGGAGCCAAGGCTAATGTTCATACCTTAGGGTTAAGTCAGTGCCCCTGGCTACAGTTGATTAGATCAAGGGTTAACACAGCTGGGCCAATTAGATCCTCTCTCCAGGAATTTTGAGTTGGGACCAAGAGAGATTAGTTGGTTCCTGCCAGCTGCTGAATGTATAACAAATAAACTCAGGAGAGAATTTGAAGCATGGCCATGTCTCCTGTGTGAACTGTGAAGAATAGAAAACTGGTCTCATTAGAAAGACCAGAATGAAGCAGACACATAAAAAAGAACGGAAGTGAGAGATGATGATATCTTAATAACCTTGCTCCTACTTGTTTCTGTTTCTAAGGAATGACTGAATTCCCACATTGGGGTTTCATGAAACTACCTGAATTTTTCTAATAATTCTTCATTTCTGCTTAAGCCAGCCTGAATTTTTTTTTTTTAATACTTGAAACTATGAAGTTTCTTCACTTAGAAAGTGCATTCTAATATGGTGCCCTTCATAACTGGTTCTTGCCTATTACTGGTCCAGCTTCACCTCCCACTTTGTTACAGCTTATATTCAATTTTCCAGCAGTACCCACCAAATAACTCACATGATTTTTGAACTTCCCATACTCTCATATCATCAGATTTTCTACCTGCAGTTTCCTCTTCCTACAAGTACATCCATCCTTTTCCACCTGCCAAATGGTTACCCCTCCTTAGACATTCTATCCCGACCACTTCCATTGTACTTTAGAGACTCTCATATTATTATACATAATTCATTGTAGAAAAATGATTTGCATGTCTATCGCCCCACTATCCTATAATCTCATAGATGGCAAACATCTACTGTTTATGGTTTGGTATTTCACTTCTGCGTTCCCAGTTCAGTTCACATAATATGTGCTGTCATGTGTTCCTGATTTATTCACATCTTTCAACCTTTCATAAGATAAAATGTATGTTCCGTGAACACAGTTGCTAAAGGCATTGGTGGTTAATGGTATTCTTTTCTGGAGCAAAAAGATAAAGTAAAACCTGAGCTCCTGAAGAGTCACATTCTACTTGGCATTCTCACCAATACACAGTAGTTTTGGTAATTATTGTTAGTCACTGGCCCACCACAGAACATTTCTTAGGCTGTTTCATCAGTGTCAACTTTAAATCATATTTGATGTATACGGATAAAACCAGTAATAGCAGCATCCTGGGATAGAGCCAGAATAAGAGCTGTGAAGGATCATTTGCTGCTTCATAAGTGCACTGACCTGGACACAAGTGGGAATTAAAAAAACAGCAGGCTACCTAATCAGCCACCTGATTAGGTCTGGAGAGCTGAAGTTGGGTTATCACAAGCTGAGAGGGCAGGTAGAGTGACAGAAGGATGGGTGTACATTTTAGCAGGATCATCTTGAGACAAAGCAACCTGCAATGTGACCATCAGAAATGAACAATGAGGTGTGCCAGTTCCTCTGGGGGTGGGTCAGTAACATTGTCAGGACAGCAGGCAATGAAGTACCTATGATGAAGGATGAAGAATGCTGTGACGTAAGAGGAGAACTGCACAGAACTCCTGGTTTGCCTAGGACATTCCTGGGTAATGCTTGTTTTCCTGGACTAAATACTATGGACTTACCTCTACCTGCTTAGACTCTTTTTTTTTTTTAATTTTATATTGGAGTATAGTTGGTTAACAATGTCATGTTAGTTTCAGGTATACAGCAAAGTGATTCAGTTATACATATACATGCATCTATTCTTTTTCAAATTCTTTTCCCATTTAGATTATTACAGAATACTGAGCAGATTTCCCTGTGCTCTTAAAAGGGCCCCAGTTTGATAAAAAAGATCATACAGTGACTAATTATAAGCAACCACTGAATCAAAATATCAGCAAACTGTGGTCACAAACCAAAGTACAGTCATCCTTTTTAGAGAGTTTCTAAAGCATTGCTGTGATGTGTTTTTGGGTTGCCTTTGTTTGTGTGTTTACCCAGAATCCCTTTGAGGAAATCTTCTTAGTCTTTGGCTCATGCAAGCCTGGCTTTCTTCCCCCCAACCCCAAAACTCATCTAACTTCATCCCTCCTACTCCCACCAAATAACCCCAACCTGGGCCGGACAGAGTCCCTCGCAGGACTTTGGCAGAACTTTTGAGGCAGATTTCCTTATGAGTGTGAGATTCTGTTGGTCATCTGTGCCGTCAAGTGAGGAAATGTCAAGAGGTAATGAAGGCAACATAGAGGAGGAAAAAACTGAGCAACAAAGAGTTCCTGCCTCCAACCAGGCCCAGAGTTTATTTTCAGTTATGGGAAGCAGTGAACTCCATTTCTGCTCAGCGCAGTATGAATTAGATCTGCACATATTACCAAAAGAGCTCTGAAAAATACAACTGCCTTCTCATTAAACTGTCCAGCTTTTTACCTGCCCTGTCTCATTACACCAGGCAATCAGGCAATTAGCACTCAGAATACACAACCCAGTATTTGGAAGACAAAGTCCTTATCTCCCATCCTGGCTCCAGCAACTTGCACCAGGAACATGGCTCTAAAGGCTGCTTGTCACAAGAATGGAGGTTGGGGGATTGTAGTGCATCCCCCGTTTTGAACTTGAGACTTCTGGTTATAGCTCTAAGACCCTGCCTAGTAAGACTGCACATCTAGATGGACTGGTTGTCTGGAAGTACAGTGTTTCCCTCAACTTGACCTAGAGAATCACAAGCCACTGATAATGTGTCTCATGCTTTAGAATTCTTTATGTATTGAGTCAAGCCTAAGGACTTCGGATTTCAATGGCCACTGAGCATATTTCCTCTTAACTGCCCTCATAGTATCCAGGCCTATACTAACTAAAACTGTTCTGTATGTTCCTGGCTTCTTCATTCCCACCTTTCCATCTTAAAAGATCCAGAGTACTGACTCACCAGACTTATGAAATAAACACCATAGGCTATGAATTTCTACTGGCTACACCTGGATATAAAAATATGTAAGGGCAGTGCTACTTAGGAAGCTTTTACAGTCCATTTGAGAGATCATAATAGCTCAATCCAGTGTATTAAAAGTAGTAAGAGTTGACAGCTTTTTATGTACATTTGAAGGTAGATTTGATAAGATTTTCTAATAAATTGGATGTGAGGTGTGCTAGAAAGAAAGGATTAAAGATGACATCAAGGTTTTTGGCCTATCTGGAATGATAAGGGGTTGCCCTTATCATAGGTGGGGACAATCGAAGGAGGAACACGTTTGGAGACTGAGGAGATGAAGAGGCAATTTTGGAATGCTTTTTAGTATTTACTGTACATCAAGGTAGAGATGTTACTTTATTCAGGAGACCCCAAGATCACCCTCAGGTTTAATAATTCACTAGGACAACTCACAGAATGACCAAAAGCTGTTATACTCACTGTTACAATTTATGACAACAGTTTATGACAAGGATACAGAATAAGTTCAGCCAAAAGAAGAGGCACACAGGTCCACACTCAGGTTCCAGTCGTCTTCTCCCAACAACTGGATTTGTAGGCAGTACCAACTTTTCCAGGCAACAATGAGTGACAGTAGGCATGGAGTATTACCAACCAAGAAAACTCACTGGAGCCTTGGTGTCCAGAGTTGTAACTGGCGCTTGGTCACGTAGACACAGTTGACCACTTGCTTGGCTGACCTGTAGGTCACTATCCCCTCCAGAGGTTTAGCTGATATCTCATGACCCTACCATAAATTACGTTGTTAGATATTCTGTGTGGTCCAAGGCCTCCAGATAAACAAAGTTCTCTTATTGGGGCTTACAGATTACCTCCCAGGAGGTAAGCGCACAGGCCAGACCTCTCTGTGGGTAAGGTTTATTCTTTACTATGCAACTGTCAAATAGGAAAGTTAATTTAAGCGTCTAGAGTTCAGGAAAGGGGTCGGCAAGAGATATAAATGTGGAAGTCATCAGCGTAAAGATGGAGTGTTAATTAGGTTCCTAGCAGGAAGCAGACTTCCCTTAGATACTTGAAATGAAGAGATTTTGATAGAGACCACTCACAAGGTTACAGGGAGGGTTCAGGGAGCAAATAGGGCCTGTTGAGGCACACATGTCACAGCAGTCTCTGAGTTCCAAGATAGTGGTTACCAGAAACTGATAAGAAGTGTTAAAATGTTCCAAGCACAGTACTAAGTGATTTCTGTGCATTAGCTCATTTGATTTTTCCTATATGGTTTATAATTACTATTATCACATTTTTACAGATGATAAAATCAAGTGTAAGATATTTAAATATCTTTGTCTATAGTCATTTAGTAGAACGTTAATGATGTGGCATTCATGTCTGCCCGATGCAGACTGCCATGCCACAATATGGTTCAGAAATTTGGCGTCATGATGCAACAGACAAGATTAACCTAAGAAAGGGTTTCATATATGTTTGAAAGGGTTTCAACCTTTGTCCATGACTAATCTGCTAAAGGTTATTCAGGGATTGCCAGTTAGTGATTTCCCACTTAGTCTTTCCTGGGAAGCTTCTGCTTTGCTAGATCAGTGTCGTGAGCCCTTGTGGTATGGGCTTTACAAATGGGAGCCAAGCAGAAAAAAACAAAAGCATCATGGCCAGATTCTCCTCGGAGGAGAAGGCAGGGCAGAGATAAATTAGTTTCCCAGGGAAATAGAAGTAGAGGAATAGTGTGTGTATGCATGTGTACCTGAGTGTACACACACACAAATACACTTGTACATGTATTATGTGTCAAACTGAGTTTTCAGGATTTGGAGGTGTTTTAGAAGAGAAAGAATATAGAATTTTAATAAGTTGCCTCAGACAATAAATTTATGCAAGTTTTAAATGTTTTCATGGGACTCTAAGTGTCAGAATTACTGTTTGGATTTTACTTATTTGAATGCATCGTGATTCAGGGTTGAACCATATGGATCCTGGCTTCAACAGAGAGCATGGTGCCTAAAATGTGTTGTCTGCACTGTATTATTTTCCATTCTGAAGCATAGAAAGGCTTTGCCATCAATAAAACAATATCGTGGATAGGATTTGGTGACACTAATACATAAGGAAGAGATTTTAATAGAGGGACGACCAATACATGGTGTTACCATACCTGCCTACCCCACCACCCAGGTTCCATCCCTTATTGACCCATGTCCCTGATCACAGAACTGGTCTCAAGAATATTCTCAACACAGTGCTCCAGGAAGCCACCAATAATCAGTTGACCCTGGCATGTGAATTGAAACTCATTTGCCACTTGGTTTCTAATGTGTCAAGCTGAAGTGTTTTTACATATTTTCAGTTTTGAATGTATTAGGCTCAGTCATTCTTGAAATATACAACAAATTTCAAAAAGAGAGAAGGAAATTGCTCTCTGTAAGGTTAGTGTAGGATTTTAGGATTTTTCCAGGAAACCAGCCCTCTAATTTTACTTTACATAGCTTTCTCTCCCTTTTCCAAGAAGACGAAAACCACATTGGAAGTTTCCTCTCCTCTTTTCTTCTTCTCCCTTTTTTTTTTTTTCTGGATCCCACTTTTCTTTATTTTCTATCTTCCCTGTACTGTTGAACAAATTCACCTTGCCCCCAAGGAGAGGAGGGCTGACAAAAATTTGGAGACAGAATTTTTTTCAATGTCAATCTACCTCTCCTGTCAAAGCCATTTATGATTTTTCTTATTATGATTAGCTCCCTTCTCTATATTTACAGCATTACTGTACATTACAAGGTCCATAACTGGTATACATTCTATTTAGAACACTCTGTAGCACAAATAAAACATTCAATAAAAATAACTCCTTGAAATGTTATACTTGGCCTTTCAATGAATTGTCTTTTCTCAACTGAAAAAAAAAAAAAAAAAACTGACGATGATTGAATGTAGATGAGTCATTTTTAGGCAATGCATTTTGGGTAAGGGGAGTCTGGCCTGCACAAAGACCACATTATCTGGATTCTCCTTAAAAGCTAAATTGATGGCAACTTCTGAAAAGAGCATCTTGGACCTCTGTTGCCTGGAAGCTTAAGATACACCTTGATTTTAGGTACTGTAAAATAACTGACAGCAGAAAAAGCTTTAAGAAATGTACTCTCAGTGATAGAATTAGAGGGAATAGAATGTTACTCATCTACCAAAGTAAAGGGATAATTGCAATGTGGTGCTCTTCCTTATTAGAAGATTTTCAGGAACCCATCTGCCTGGATTGTTTCTTTTTTATTATCATTACATCAACTAATTACATTAGGGAAAAGGGGATATTATAATTAAAAGACTGTTTTAAGGCATTATAATTCTACTCTTTCATTAAATAACTTAACCAGGTGCCAAATTTGTTAAACTATATTTCTGAAAATTGTTGTTTGGAAATTATTTGTGTTAACCGTATTTTCAACAAAATAGATTTTGCCCTTTTATTTTATCTTATAGATGAGTCCTTTTATTTCTCCATTTTGACCAAAGAACCATACGATAGGACCACATATATACTATCCCAATTATTTTGAAAGGCTTACTTTTTTCCTAAAAGGGGGACAAACTGTTTCATTTTACAGAACATGCATATTTACTTGTATATGATGGAGGGATTAGGGTAATCCTTTCTGAAATTGGCATTTTTGGACTGTAATACATTGCAGAGGAATGCTGGGGTAGGTAGGAAGATCGATAGCGATCCACAGCGGAAAGTGCTTAGCCAGTATTGTAAGTAAAAGACGTTCCTACTGTTTAAACCGTTTTTCCTGTGGATAAAAATCTCACCCACATATGTTAAATTACAGGGATGTCATCAGATAACTCAAGTAGGTGAGTAAACGTCCACTCTTTGGATGTCTTGAATGCATCTCCCATTTTGTCAGCCCTCCTCTTATTCTTTCAAGGTGTTCTGAATAACAGAATTCAGACAGGGATTTGTATGTAAGTGTCAGACAGTGGGGAGGGGAAAGGATCTACAATGGAAATATGGATAAAAGAGAAACAATAGCACTGGACAGAGCAATGAAGACTTAGAAGCCGAGAGAGGACTCTAAGCACCTGTGCAGGAGATGGTGGAAAGCCAGAATTTAAAAATCATGATTCTACTTTCAGTATTCAAACACCTCTCTAGATTTCTTCTCTCTGACTGAAATGCTGAACGATTTTGATTCCAAAAAGTGAATGTGAAAAGCATTAGAGAAACAAGTTTGGTATTAAAAAATGTAAAAGTCAAACTGTATGTCATGCAGTTAAAGACTGAATAAATACTATTATTCCAATCATTATATTTATACATGAAATGATGTCTTGTGCATAGTAGATATGCAGTAAATATATGTTGAATGAATGAATGAATAAATAAAGACAACATTTCTCTCAAATTCTCAAGTAAGAGATAACAGTTCCTACTAGCAACAGCTATTTTTTAAAAATTTTTAGCCCTTCAATATTATTCCTCAGGGAAGCTGGCAAACTGAAATCTCTTACATTAATGTCAGCAGGGATGTATATGTGTGAAGAGAATAAGTAAACATTTATTGTACCTGATACCTCAGTGGATTATCCACATGAATTCTTAAGACACTTGAAAACGCTTGGCAATATTTATACTTAGGGTGAACTCTACAAATGCTGTTTGTGGATTTTATACTTCTGAAAATTTCTATTTTCGAGTCAGTTGAGCTTTTTCAATTCAGAACTGTTGGGCTAATCCATAACTATATAGCTACTTTTTCTTTGGTAATGAGTTAATCTCAACATTTTGATTAAAATTTTGTTGTTGTTAGGTGTTCAGTTTATATGAGTGTCAAAATAACTTCCAAGAACAGATTTAGTAACCAGCACATTTAAAAAAAATAACTGTATTCTTTCCTTCTTAACCCAAATAACAACAATGAAAATTGCTACTTTTTGAGAATCTAATATATGCCAGTTCCTTTTCTGGTGTTTTATATATTAATTCATAGATGGTTTTACCCTATTATAGAGAAGAGGAAAATAAAACAGATCTAAGAGAGATACAATGTCTTGCATAAAGATCCACATATTATAGATTTTTGAACTGAGATTCACATTCAACACTCAGGCTATTGCGACTCTGATAGACTAAATCCCCCAAATTTACATTTGAGTCGCTCAAAATCTTGTGAGGTAAGTAAGCCAAGGGTAGCTTTCTTTTCTTTACTCATCCAAGGTTGGTATTAGATCAGTCTGCATTTATATAAATAACTTAATGAGAATAAGAGAAACTTAGAACTAGGAAAAATTTAGAGATAATCCAATTTAGTAATTTTTAGGCATTTTGGTTTTGGTAGCACTTTACACTCTTAATAATTACTGAGGATCTCTAAAAGCATTTATAATATGCTTATAAACATTTACCGTATTAGTAATAAAATTATAACATTTAAAAATATTAATTCATTTAATAATTGCAATAACAAATCTATTATCTATTCACATATCATATTTTAATGAAAAATACCTATATTTTCTAAAACAAAAATGTAATAAGAAGAGTGGCTTTGTTTTGCATTCTCGTAAGTCTCTTTACTATTTGGTTTAATAGGAGGTAGTTGGATTTTCATATCTACTTCCTCGTTCAATCTGCCATGACATCATCCATGTCTTGTAACCCCTAGAACACTCCACTGCACATGTGTGATTGAATGAAAGTAAAAAAGCCAAATAACCTCTTATTATTATTATGAAAATAACTGGACCTCAGGGACCCTCCTGATGGGGCTGTGGACCACACTTTGAGAACTGCTGCTCTAGATAAGACTCCTCCCATGACCTCACACTCTGGAAGCACTCTCTCCTCACAGATGCCCAAGCCAAACATCTGAGAAACCTCCCTGACTCAGCCCTTCTCCCTCACCAACCACTTATCATCTTTTCTCAAAAATCTCTAGTCCCTTTTTTTTTTTCTTAGATTCCATATATATATGTGTTAGCATACGGTATTTGTTTTTCTCTTTCTGACTTACTTCACTCTGTATGACAGACTCTAGGCAAAGTGGGAGAGTGGCATGGACATATATATATATATACACTACCAAACGTAAAATAGATAGCTAGTGGGAAGCAGCCGCATAGCACAGGGAGATCAGCTCCGTGCTTTGTGACCACCTAGAGGGGTGGGATAGGGAGGGCGGGAGGGAGACACAAGAGGGAAGAGATATGGGAACATATGTATATGTATAACTGATTCACTTTGTTATAAAGCAGAAACTAACACACCATAAAAAAAAAAAAATCTCTAATCCCTCCACTTCTTTCTCTCCCTACCGTCTTGACCTGAACACACACCTTACCCTTTCCCAACCTGCATTATTACAACTGTCTTCCAACTCTTCCTCCCGTTTTAGTTCTTCTCTTCTGTCCTCTGTAGTGAAAATCTGAGTGATTCTTTTGAGATGCAGATTCCAAGTGAGCATTTTCTACCACCCTTAAGTTAAGGGCCTTAACTCTAATGTAAAATACAAGGGCATCCTAAGCATCCCTGCCTTCTTCTCAAATTACACTTGTCAGCACTTCTTCCTTGCTTCTTAAGATTCTTTGCCCATGCTCTCTCACCTCCACGCCAGTATAAAAGCTGTCTTTTCTTCCATCCATTCCTTCCATTCTTTCTTTTTATTTAGGTATGAACTTAGACATCACCTCCTTTGAGATAATTTCCCTGAACACTCCCACTCTGAGTTAGGTGATCCTGCTATATGCTTCTTCAACCATCTGTACTTTCCCTATCAAAACAGTATTGCCATTTTTCATTTATAATTGCTTGCTTAGTAGCATTTGTCCCCCTGTGTATTTTTAGCATGGTATGGGCAGGAAATTTGTCTATTTATATATTTCATTGTCTCCTCAATGTCTAGAACAATGCTTGACCTACAGTAAAAATTTAATAAACATTTGATGCATAAGTAAATGAATGTCTTTTTTTCTCTCTCTTATTCCTACAGTCAGTTGTATTTACAGTTTTTTAACTCACTCTTCCTAATGAAGTTGGAAATCATTCTTTAATTGTTTTATTGTCTTATGCTACTAGTTAATACTAGTAGTATTAACTACTAGTTAATATAAAATAGTTATTATCCTACAATATAGCTATCAAAGGGTATCTCTCATAAGACACTTATCTGAAACCAGACCTATCTTTGGAAATTGGCCACACTCTTTGAATATCTCACCTGGAAAGATTGTTAAAAATGTACATGCAGGAGTCCTCTCGCCTGAAGATTCTTATTAGGTTGTTTAGATTGTACCCAAGCTTCACAGGTTACTATCATACCTTCCAAAGTTTGGGAGCCACTGCCTTACAGCAATTATATTCAGGTTTATTTATAAAAAGTAGTTAAACAATGTTACTACCCTTTAAGAATTTATTCTAATTTAGTTACAGAGTACTCCCATATGTAAAGAAATGTATAGCCTTTTATAGATGTTTTACAGGATTTTATAAGCCCAATGTTAAATGCTGCTACAATTAAGCAGGTGTTATAAATTCAAATATTTGTTTTCATCTTTGTACAGTTCAGTGTTAACATCTGTACTCATTATATACATAATTCCCTAGACTGAATTGTATCATGTTTAACGGGTATATTTGATATCAATTAACATGTAACATTTATTTTACTAATAGTATTATACTGTGTAATTTATGCAAATATTATCTGTAGGATTTTATATATCAAAATTTTAAAACAACTTACAATGAAGTAAACTTTATGGGACAATGTTTTATTTAATGAATTCATTTAATTTTTTATAATTTTATTTATTATTATTTTTTTGGCTGCAATGGGTCTTCGTTGCTGCACATGGGCTTTCTCTAGTTGTGGCGAGCGGGGGCTACTGTTCGTTGTGGTGCACGAGTTTCTGCTTGCCATGGCTTCTCTTGTGTGGAGCACGGGCTCTAGGCACATGGGCTTCAGTAGTTGTGGCACATGGGCTCAGTAGTGGTGGTTCGCAGTCTCTAGAGCGCAGGCTCAGTAGCTGTGGTGCATGGGCTTAATTGCTCCAAGGCATGTGGGATCTTTCCAGACCAGGGATCGAACCCGTGTCCCCTGCATTGGCAGGTGGATTCTTAACCACTGTGCCACCAGGGAAGTCTGGTGGGACGATATTTTAAAAGCAAAAGATACTATATATTTATGAATTTACATGTTTTATCTTGCATGTCTCAAGGATAAAAATACTGAAAATTAGTCATGTTAATTTTATAACTATGTTGCAACATATTAAAGTGTATATAGCATTACATGTCTAAGAGGATCTATTATTTATTTAAAAACTGAATGAAAAAAAAATTCCTAGAATTAGATTTTATTCTTTATATCTCATATGTTATTTTAATACACAGTAGATTTTTAGTCATAGTAAGATTCTTTTAATTCCTGTTTCCAAATAGAGTTATATATATATAATAAAGAGAGTATGTGTGTGTGTGTGTATATATATATATATATATATATATAGAGAGAGAGAGAGAGAGAGAGAGAGAGAGAGAGAGAGAGTTCCAGATAGTTATTTACAAATATTTTCCTTTATAATTGTTTGTCATAGTAATATTTATGAAGGTAGTTTTTCAGGAAAGATAGAAGTAGAGTTTTAGAAATATAAAGATGAGATGGAAAAAGGGGTAAATAAGAAGGAAGAGGGGAGAAGGGGAAAGGAAATTGCTTAATTCTGTCCAAGCTAATAGAATTGTATGATCCTTCTTTTCTTATCATACTCTTATATATTGGATCTTTTATATCAGTTTTTAAGGGGTTTCATTAATTAGAAAGTTTCTATAAAGGAATAAATTCATTGATTTGTCTCTGTTATTTAAAAATGCATAACAGTTTAATGACCTATTGAAAATGGACCTATTAATTTGATATATTTTTGAAACATATAATCAGGAGCTACTTTTCTAGGAAAATGTTTGCTTTATTAGTAATTTCTGTGGTTATATTTATTTCTGAAGAAATACAGAATGATACAAATAAAAACAATACAAAGGAAAGTTTTATTTCTTAAAATAATTTAATTACACTTCTGGCTATTTAGTCTTTTTATTAAGAAAAGTATATCACTCTTACATATACACCAAATTACTATACCATTACTTGTGAACAAAAACAAGAAACAATAACCAAAGTTTGTAATAATAGAGAATAATTACATAAATTATGTCCACTAAAACTTAATTGGACAAACTAGAACAGTAATCACTAACTTACAATGACCTATAAGACATTGTCACAAAACAATTATTGATGTAAAATACAAAAAAAAACCCTCTATGTATATATGTGCAAATACATAGGAAGTATATGGAGGATAATATTTCAAGCCATCAACAGTGACAACCCACTGGGAGTAGAATTAGGATAGAGAGGGAAACATTTATTTTAAATTATTTTATCTATTTTAATTATTTACATTAACTTACAGTCATGTATGTCTTTCATACTTTGAGAAATACCCTAAGAATTTGAGAAGTGATTTTAACAAAAATAACTGGGGATTGGGAGTTCTGAAGTAGGAATTTCAATGGTCACGTCATGACGTACACATGTACATGGTCAAGGAAATCAGACACTGTGGTATGTTTTGTGATTCTATGAACTACTCTGTTTTTTCTGTAACATTCTATTTTTTTTCTTTTCCATTAAAGGTCTCATTCGCTTGCAGGAGCTCATCAAAGCTCCATCAAGATACAATCTTCGACTTAAGATCCGTCAACTACCTGCTGATACAAAGGATGCAAAACCCTTACTAAAAGAAATGAAAAGAGGCAAGGAGTTCCATGTCATCTTTGACTGTAGCCATGAAATGGCAGCAGGCATTTTGAAACAGGTAATCTTTAAATTATTTAAGTTCTTAATTCCTTTATTAAATTTGAGTTTGAAATTTTTTTTTACATCTTTATTGGAGTATAAGTGCTTTACAATGGTGTGTTAGTTTCTGCTGTATAACAAAGTAAATCAGCTATACATATACATAGATCCCCATATCTCCTCCCTCTTGCGTCTCCCTCTGACCCTCCCTATCCCACCCCTCTAGGTGGTCACAAAGCACTGAGCTGATCTCTCTGTTCTATGCAGCTGCTTCCCACTAGCTATCTATTTTACATTTGGTAGTGTGTACATGTCATTGCTACTCTCTCACTTTGTCCCAACTTCCCCTTCCCAGTCCCCCTCAAGCTGTGTCTTCAAGTCCATTCTCTACGTCGGCGTCTTTATTCCTGTCTTGCCCCTAGGTTCTTCAGAACCTTTTTCTTTTTTTAGATTCCATATATATGTGTTAGCATAGGTATTTGTTTTTCTCTTTCTGACTTACTTCACTCTTGTGACAGACTCTAGCTTCATCCACCTCACTATAAATAACTCAATTTTGTTTCTTTTTATGGCTGAGTAATATTCCATTGTATATATGTGCCACATCTTCTTTATCCATTCACCTGTTTATGGACTGTTAGGTTACTTCCATGTCCTGGCTATTGTAAATGGTGCTGCAGTGAACACTGTGGTGCATGTATCTTTTTGAATTATGGTTTTCTCAGGGTATATGCCCAGTAATGGGATTGCTGGGTCATATGGTAATTCTATTTTTAGGTTTTTTAAGGAACCTCCATACTGTTCTCCATAGTGGCTGTATCAGTTTACATTCCCACAACAGTGCAAGAGGGTTCCCTTTTATCCACCCTCTCCAGCATTTATTGTTTGTAGATCTTTTATGATGGCTATTCTGACCGGTGTGAGGTGATACCACATTGTGGTTCTGATTTGCATTTCTCTGATGATTAGTGATGTTGAGCATCCTTTCATGTGTTTGTTGGCAATCTGTATATCTTCTTTGGAGAAATGTCTATTTAGGTCTTCCACCCATTTTTGGATTGGGTTGTTTGTTTTTTTGATATTAAGCTGCATGAGCTGCTTGTATATTTTGGAGATTAATCCTTTGTCAGTTGCTTCATTTGCAAATATTTTCTCCCATTCTGAGGGTTGTCTTTTTGTCTTGTTTATTTATTTATTTATTTTTTGGCTACACTGTGTGGCATGTGGGAATCTTAGTTCCCCACCAACCAGGGATCAAACCCATGCCCCCTGCTGTGGAAGCATGGAGTATTAACCACTGGACCGCCAGAGAAGTCCCCTGTTTTTTTGTTTTTTAAATCAAAGTGTTATTGTTACACAGTCGGTTTAAAAAAAAAAGCCAGAGAAGTCACCTTGATGTGATTTTCTGATAAAAAGTCTAAGTACTTTAATTAATTGTCTTAAAAGAAAAGTAATATAAATATTGATGATCTTTAAAGCACATTGAATATCCGAGGTTCCTTTCAAATGGCTAAAATGCCGTTTGTTAATGTGAATATTGATCAATGAAGTAGATATTTCTGTTTTGTGCTGAAATGAGGGAATAAACTTCAAATCAACAATTAAGCAGCTCAACCATTAAAATCAACTAGTAAGAAAGAGAAAAAAAAAATGTTCTTTACCTGTCATGTACGCTCAGATGCCTTACACATTTGATCTTATTTAATTATCACCATAACCAAATGAAGTAGGGACTAGCTCCACTTTACAGACAAAGAAACTGAGTCTCAGAAAGATTAAGTAGCTTGATCAATGTCCATCATTGATCAAGGAAATAGCAGAGGGATTTATATTTCTCTTAGTGATGTTAGGAAGTATTCATTTCAGAATAAGCATTGCCTACCTAAAAAGATAATTCTAAATCAATCAAATGAAACAATTCATAGCAGTAAAACCTCTTACTATTACTTCAGCACTATTCAGGCCTAACAGCACACTGGAAAACAATTATTATTAGCTCATATCTTATATATGAGGGGATTGATGTAAGGGGTTAAATAGCTAGTACAAGGCTGTACTATGTAGTAGAGCCTGAATTTGAACACAAGTCTTTGGACTTTGTTTTTTAAGCTCTTCTATACACACTGCCTGACTGGAGATTAGCCACCTGTCTTGAAACCTCTCAAATGTAGGATAAAATATCTCTACTAGAGAGTTATGCAGATTCAGATGTCAAATTATATCTCATAAAATATAACTACCAACAGTAAATGTCTGTTATAACATGGTTAGTTTATTAAGCAGATGTTTATCCAATCTTCCAATATGATGTTGGTTTCACTACAGTAAAATATTTAATTGGATTTGGAAAATTGCTCTAGTGTTATATTTGAGTAATAAAGAATATAAGGGTGGTTGTTGTTGTTTGGTTGGGTCTTTTTGGGAACAAAATGATGCGATAAAGTAAGCACTGGAATCTAGAATAGGGATTTGTTTTTCATTTAATACCAAACAATTCTTGGTCACATTTAGAATACACAGACTTGGAAAGGATACCTTTCCTTTATGCCTGGAGTGAGTATCGCTGTACTA
Organism: Orcinus orca; assembly: GCF_937001465.1. Taxonomy (NCBI): domain Eukaryota; kingdom Metazoa; phylum Chordata; class Mammalia; order Artiodactyla; family Delphinidae; genus Orcinus; species Orcinus orca. The sequence goes on along the minus strand of NC_064570.1, from coordinate 55,881,039 downwards.
TCTGTCAGTGACAAATAATAGGCTTTTGGTAAGCTTTCTCTAGGCCTCCAACAAGTATATAGGTGATCAGTTGTCTTGTCTCTAGAGTAACTAACTCTGACTTACTTTGCTGTTTGAAAGGTGAGAGTATCCATCACCTTTAATAATAGAATTTCCATTCTGGCTTCTAGTTGATATATCCCTTATTTCATACTTGTTTTCTGATGTGTAACCTGCTATTTGCAAAACGAAAACAGAATTAAAGTAGTATCTAAAATATATACAACAGTAAAATTATATAATTTTAACAAGATTAGTAGGTGAAAAATCAGAACGGAGGGGAAATGAGAATATGAAAGTTAAGTTGAAGTCAGAGTAACACTATTGCACAGAATGCATGCTTTTTGATCCTGTAACACTGGCAGACCACACATGGTGGGATTTTTTTAAAACTTACCTTGTCCCAGAGAGCATTTATCTCATATTTGGATCTTAGCTACTCTAGAAACCAATTCAAAAAGAAAGTAAATAGCTTCTTTTTTGTAACTGCAGCAGTACATTTAATAGGACTCCATTTTATGATTTATGAAATTTTTCTGAGATTCCTCAATGTTGGCTAATGATCACACTCCAAAGAAATGGTACAAGAGTTGAAGATAAGACACAAATGGGCTTTCAGCTTGTCTGGCTTAATCCAAGAACAAATATTAGGAGTATCAAGAAAAAGAGATGTTTGTTTGTTTTATTTAAACTGACTGAGCTCTTACTGAATAGTGAGCAACCATGGATTTGAAGTTTTCCTGCCTGAGAGCTTTAAAAGTGAGTGAAGCCTGGGCTTGGCGAGATTTCCTCTGAGGCAAATCAAGGGCACTCATTGGCATACATGTCTTAATAGCAAAAGATTCCACCTCTACTCAGATTTGTCAAAGAGAATCCTCCATGGCAGGGCCAGGATGCTGTGGAGTAAAGTCTCACAAAGACATTCTGTCACAGAAAAAAATAGCAACCAAGGACTTTAAAGTCCATATCAGAGAGTGTGAAATCAAATTTTTAGCCTGGAAAAATGTAAAAGCAGATACAAAGAAACTGCTACAGCAGCAAGAAGTAAAATATAATAAAATTTTAAGAAATACGTATAAAGTCTAACCCCTCCGATTGTTAACCTTAAGCAATGTAACGTCCAGATATAACCTGAAGGATAAACTGGTTGCAAAGTATATGCCTGGATAACTGCATGTGTTAATTTGTCATATGGCATTGTTAACGCTACATCAGTTAAATGTTGGGAAATTCTAACAATATTTTGATTTGGGAAAAAATTATTCCGTGGTATTTCTTTCCAGGAGGGGTGACGTGGCACAAGCAATTTTCTTTTGTGGCCACTCTTATTTATACACAAGAAGATAATAATTCAGAAGCACTAGTAGCAAGACATAAATGCTATAATTAAAAGAAGGTCCAGAACAAGTTCTTTTTTAATTCCCATTGGAAATTATTAACTCACCTTTCAAGAGAGTATCCCCTTTGTTCACTTTTGTTCATGTTAGAGTATAGGTACTCCATCAAAAATAACTAAACTTTTCTACTTAGATCTAAGTTCGTAGTCCATACTGACTCTTGTTTTCAGAATCAAAGACTGAAGGGAGGTCAGTGAAATGCTCACACAGTCCTCAGTTATCCCTTAAAGGTTTCTTTTCAACGTAATGAAGAAGAAACCTGGGGCTGGTGCAGAACACCATTTTCTTAACCACCTCCCACCCTCGCCTCCAAAACACAATTTCCAGGATTGGGCTGAGATTCCCAGGTTTTCGAATTATCAAGGAGGAAACAGCCAAAATTTTAGAATGTATAGATCCTAAATGGATCTATATCTTTGGGAATATAAAATATGCCACTTTATAAAAGGCATAGATTAAAAAAAATTTAAAAAAAAAAAGGCATAGATTATGCTCTATATCCAAGCTCCAAGAGTTAGAGACCTGGAGTTTATTTTCACTCACTGTCTCAATTTGTTGACTCATTTATTCATTCTTATTATGTCTTAGTTTTTTCACCTGTAAAATAAGTATAATAATAGGACCTACGTCATAGGATTTTTAATGAGGCCTAAATTGATTAAGATGTGCAGTGTGCTCAGAATAGTACCCAGCACTTTTTAGGCATTATGTGTTATTTATAGTTATACATCTGAATCGCTGTTTCTTTCATTTATCCCAATCGATATTTCTATGCCTACTGAGTTGGTAAAGTAACAAACATCGACAAGGGTAATGCTGAACTCTCATTGAGTAGTTCTGAAGTTGTGAGACCTTTAACACATATCCATCAGGAACAATGAATACCTTCTACAAAGATAATCTTGTAAATTTTTATTTAATAAGAAAAATTTTCTCTTATTTTGCTTAAATGCAAATTTATCAGAGAGTTATTGGCTCATGTAATTTTTATCCATTCAGGAAATATTATTTGTTTCCTAAAAGTTGTACATCCAATTCAGTTGTGTGTGGGGGGGTGTTCCCCATACCACAGGCAGTGCTCTGATGCCAGCACATTGTCCTACAACCCAATCCAGTTCTCACAGCGTCTATCCAGAGGTAGCATCCGATTCTGCAGGTTAAGGGCTTAGTCCTACAAGACTGTTTCCCCACCTCCCCCGCTTCGGACATGAACCACAAGTCCAGGTAATCACTTGTGCTTCTGACCCACCGGCTATAGATTGGAGGTTCCTACAACCCCCTCGTTAGGTTCGATTAATTTGCTAGAGCAACTCACAGAACTCAGAGAAACATTTTACGTACTAGATTCCCGGTTTATTATGAAAGGATGTAACTCAGTAACAGCCAGATTGGAAGAGATGCAAGATACAGGGCAAGGGCAAGGAGCTTCCTCGACCCTTCTGAGTATGCCACTCTCCTCGCACCTCCACATGTTCACCAACCTGGAAGCTCTCCAGATCCTCTCCTTTTGGGTTTTTCTGGTGGCTTCAGTTCATAGGCATGATTGATTAAATCATTGGCCATGGCGATTGAACTCAGTCTCCAGCCCCTCTTCCTTCCCAGGAGGTCACCGGGGTAGAACTGAAAGTTTCAACCTTCCAATCATGAGATTGCTTTCCCCTGGCAACCAGCACCCACCCTCCCATCTTAGGGGATTTTCCAAAGTCACCTCATTTGACATAAACTCAGTTGTGGTTGAAAGGGGCTTGCTAAGAATAACAAGACACCCATTTCACCTTTATGGCTCTGAAGCAATTTCAGGAAGTGAAGAAAAGAAACCAAATATTATAACAAAGATGTTCCCATTGCTTTTATTGTTTGGGAAATTCTAAGAGTATCTGGAGTTTTGTGCCAGAAATGGGATGAAGACCAAATACATATTTCTTATTATAAATTACAGTATCACAATTCCTAAGTTCCTTTCCTCTGCTCAGTTCTTTGATGCTACCTATCATTAACAAATGTTTCTCCCTTTAAAAAAAATACATTTCATATATCCCAAAATTTTTCACAAACATTTATCTTTTCTTACTGAACAGCTAATGCTGTGGAAATACACATTTTATTGTAGCTAATTGGTTAATACCTACCTATGGGTATGGAATACAAAGGATGTAGCTGGGGCAGCTACTTAGTAAACCAATTTGAGTAGTTAGTAGTTTGTGGAAGAACATTAGATGCACCTGAGAATACTTGTTTCCTACTAAGAGCTCTTCATTCAGCTCAAAAATGCATCATTTTTCAATTATCATCACCAGCTACTGTTCACTGATAAATAGCTATTTCTAAAGGATTCTGTATTTTCAGAGAGGAAATTGACACTTCTTATGACTGGGAGTTCTAACCCAAAAGTCCTTGTTTTAAGACTGATAGTCTAAAATTGATGAGGACTTTAGAAGTGTGAAATAAAACATAGTAAATTTCAATTGTTCATTAATAAAAAATAAACTTGCCTTTATCTGTACAGTGGTGATTTACATTTGCTTCATTAATACTAAGAAAACGTCTCTAAAATGCTAAAAAAAATTCCTGTTGGTATTGTACTTTGGAGCACTGTTTTCCTAATTGAGTAATACTTTTCAACAAAATAAAATGGTGTTCCTTATTATGGAATTTGTAGTGAAGATATTACAAATATAATGAACTAAGATTTGCTCATTTGAGGTTTTGTTTCAAATTTAATGCCTCTTTTAATATGTAAAACATAAGCTTTACAATTGCAAACATTCAATTAATAGCTTTTCTATCAAGAGAATTGGTTCAGAAATTCCTTTGTAACCACTAATCTTCTTTAACTATGGAAAAAAGATTTAGTTTGACCCAATTTTAATGTAACCTGAATACTATAGGCTGATTCTTCATTACATTCTGCTATTTTCATCTCACTTGTCTTATTGACATAATGTATTTCATCTAACGTGTACCTTCAATATTAATATTTTAATATTTTTATTTTTTACTTCGTAGGCATTAGCTATGGGAATGATGACAGAATATTATCATTACATCTTTACCACACTGGTAAGTAATTTATTAAAACATAAAGATAATGCTCTAAATTTTCTTATAATGAATTTCAGGATGAAAAATGGGTTTTTGAGTGGGAAGAAGTAATATAATACTGGCACTTTTGAAGTTATGATTTATTTTATTTTGATAAAACCCAAGAGGAATTATCATCATAGAGAACTAATGATTCTTGGTGGGAAGCTGATGATTTTGAAATAATATCGTTTCAGATATTAATTCAAAATAATGTCTTATTTTTATATTGCTTAGAGGACTTTCAGAACATAATGTATTTTAAAATTAGTTTGCTGAGAAATCAATGTTTTAGAAAAGCACAAATTCTTATGTTGTTAGCTCTATTGACTTAACCGAAATCAGGTTTATCGAAGCTGCTCCTTTAGTAGATTAAATTTCCCATTCTGTTTTTGCATATGTTAAGTTGGATTTTTTAAGTAAATATGATATAATTTGCAATTAGCAAATTGAATGTTACCCTTATCTTTTGTCTTTACGTAACCACTACAGTTTTTTCTCAATATGCATGAAAATCTGACATTCTTTTTTTTTTTATCAAACCTACTTACCCTTAGCTCTATTTCTTTACCAATACATTATCCTAGTTTTCCTTCCACTGTGAAACAGCTATCTGTCTCTGTCACTATTTCCTGCCCATCCCCCCAATATGAGAGTATCTCCAAGTTTGGGCATGTATCTTATTTTCTTTTTTCCTCTTCAATTATTTGCTTCAGAACTGGTATGTACTTAGAGCTTCAATTATGACCTTTGTTCAAATGAGATCTAAATGTCTATCTGTAATATTCCTGAATTGTTGTATATCGCTGCGTTGCAGAACGTTTTCTAATCGTTGTGGCATTAAGATAATTTCAAGTTATTTAAACCTTAATGTATTTTCCTCTGAAGTGACTCATCTTCTGACTCTTCCTTCAAAACTTCCACTGTCTCTAACTCCTGTATTCCCAACAAAATGCCACTGATTTTTTCTCCATAGTGTCTGTAGTATGCATCTTCTCCTTTCCCACAATGACCAGTCTAACCAATGCTCTCTCTTTGTTAACTCAAAAGTTTTCCAATTGATCTCTTTGCTTTTAGGAGTCTTGAAGTTACCAGATTAAATGACTAAAATTTAGTAATTGGTCTAAATTACTAAATTTTAAATCTAAATTGATCACAATAGCTTCTTGTAAAAACAACTCTTCTTCAATGAAGATGCTTCACACAGTAGGTTGTATTTTACTGATAAATACTAAGGCTAACTCTGCTCTATATCTGTATCACTTCCCACCGGGCAACTTTTTTGCAGCCTGTGAGAAAGTTAGTGATGGGCTGGTGGAGAGTGAGTGGAAGCCTTCACTCGTCAGCAAATTATATTTCAATGCTGTTGAAACTCAGTTCTACCATAATCATAAGATTTTAGGGAAATCGAAAGCATCTCTTAATAAGGAAAAAAATGGAAAAAAAAACTAGTTTAGTATATGTAGGATTCATCTAGCCTATAATTGAAGGTCCTTTTCAGTTTGATTCTAACCTAACTTTCCTATTTTCTTTTGCCGCTGTTCTCCCTCATGAATTCTCTTATAGCCAAACTGATTTAGGTCAGTCTCCTGAGTAGACTTTATATTTTCTAATTTTTGTATCGCTACTGACATTTTGGTCTCCTTTTGTCTTTTGACTATCAAGAGCATGGCCATTCTTTAATGGCAGCTCAGATCCCATCTGCTCTGTGAAGTTGTTCTTTACCATAAAAATTGAAAATCATTTGTCTTGCTTCTGACTCTTTGCACCTGACTCTTTGCACTTATCACTTGTACTCTTTTGCCCCTTAGCATATATTGTACTACGTTTTATATATATATATATATATATAGCCAGAGAGAGAGAGAGAGATAATCTCCTTGGCTAGATTGCAAATGTTGAAAACTAAAAACCTAAAAGTTCCTTATATTTTTCACAGCACAGAATAGAGCTCAGGCCAACGTCAGCTTCTCTTCACTGAATTTTGCTTCTATAATCTAGTCGGTACAGCTGTATGAGCAAGCTGTGCCCAGGACCAATGGCATTGATCTTACCCTGGCTCTCAGTAGTTCTCAATGTTGTCTGTAAGATCTAAGGAATAGCTAATGCCAACTCAATGGGGGCAAAAGTCCCACATACTGCATGTTCTCATGGTGACATCCGACTGCCCCGACAGCTTTGGCCTCCTATCTCCTGGGCAAATCCAGAGCACTCACTATATATAGAGTAGAAAGGGCAACCAAAATCTGAAGTGTTCCTTATGGGGGAGTTGCTAGATAGGGTATAAGACAAAAGAACTACAAGAGTTCTTGTAACCAATAAGGCCAGTTTTGTTAACTTTTTTCCTCAGCTTTGATATAATTTTCATTAGTTAGAAGCTATATTTCATGATCTGTTTCTTAAAAAAAAAAGAAAAAAGACAAAGCAAAATAACATAAAAATGGCAATAACCAGTCAAGGAAGCAAGACATGGGAAAACACCTGTAATCAGTTAAATATAAAAGAGTAATGCATGAAATTTAAGGGCAAGCTATCCCTAACATAGAGAAGAAAGCTTATGCAAACCTTAAAGGCAGGTTGTAGAAAAGCCTGTTGTTCCACTGGTGGAACTGGAATAATATATATATGTACTTCTTTATGTAGAGTGTATATATATTTGCATTGGCAAAACATGAGGATAGTGTATTTGAATCTTGGTGATTTGTGATGTTTGAACATCACTTGAGACACAGTGGTGTTAAGTAACCTAAAGCAAGCAGGAATACATGATTATTTCAATTATACTTGCCTATGAATATTCTCTCTTGATACTAACACAAAGAAATTTGTCTTTTAGGACCTCTTCGCTCTTGATGTAGAGCCCTACCGATACAGTGGCGTTAACATGACAGGGTTCAGAATATTAAATACAGAAAATACACAAGTCTCCTCCATCATTGAAAAGTGGTCTATGGAACGGTTGCAGGCACCTCCGAAACCCGACTCAGGTTTGCTGGATGGATTTATGACGGTATGAATACCCACTTAAAGATCAGTTTGTGTGTTTCTAAGTAATATTGCATAAATTATTGAGTCCTCTGGATCCAAACTTCGGTTTAGTTATTAATGTTAAAGGCATGATATCAGAAGTACTATTGCCAAAAAAAAAAAGTACTATTGCCAATAATTCAATTAGCAATTTTCTAAATCAATTTTATGTGGCAAATTTAACTTTTATCCAAGTATCTCAAAAAGCATTACAACTATTGTCAGAAAACTACAATGTAGGGGATTTCTCTAAAATTAATTACTGCTATATATAGGATAAATTAAAGACTGAAAAGAAGACATTAACCTGAAAGTTATCCTTCTTAACTACCAGGATATGATTACTCTTCATCATGTTGGTTTCTGATATCTGATGTCATATAAATGACTTACATCCCACTAAAATTTCCCTTGAGTTTACTCTTTAAGGTTCAGAATTCACCAATAATCACACTTGTTATTTTCAAGTCTTGGTTTTGAACCTAGAAACTAGACTAATGTTTAAACTGTAAAAGAAGGGTACATTTTATGTAACTTTAGTTGTTTATACCAGTTCTGCCAATGAAAATCTAATGCAATGTACATACATAATTTAAAATTTTCTAATAGTTATGTTAAAAAACATACACCAAAAGGTAAATTTCAGTATTATTAATTTATTTTATTTAACCCATTGTATCAAAAATGCCATTGTTTAAACAATCACTATAAAAATTATGACTGAAATATATTACATTCTTTTTTTCTGTTAAGTCTTTGAAAGTTGGTGTGCATTTGACACTTCACTTATTAGTTCAGACTAGTCACATTTCAAGTTCTCAGTAGCCAAATGTAGCTACTGGCCACCTTATAGGACCAGGTAAGTTTATACTGTACTATTTAACAAATTATAAATGTCTGATATATTCTCATTCAATCTATTTTCTATAGACAAAGTTACTGCTACAATTTAGTAAATAGCCCAGCACTTTGGCAATATTTACATTTCCTAGGTCATTAAAAAGTGTCATTCTAAGGCTTCCCTGGTGGCGCAGTGGTTGAGAGTCTGCCTGCCGATGCAGGGGACACAGGTTCGTGCCCCGGTCCGGGGGAATCCTACATGCCGCAGAGCGGCTGGGCCCGTGAGCCATGGCCGCTGAGCCTGTGCGTCCGGAGCCTGTGCTCCGCGATGGGAGAGGCCGCAGCGGTGAGAGGCCCGCGTACGGCAAAAAAAAGAAAAAAAAAAAAAGTCATTCTAAACGGAAATTTTATAAGCAGAAACATCCTCTATCCTGATGTGTGGAAAAGCTTTTTCTATTATGATTGTAATGTTTCCATTAATTGCTTCAATGGGACTTCAAAGTATGTTTTTAATGTTGTAGCAAAGTAAAGGAAATTTTTGTGTTTTTCTTCCCTTAAAAGATTTAGTAATACAAATTGAGTGTCTTCATAGAGACTGTGAAGAAATCATAGTTACCCTCTAGGCACCAACCTTCTAATGGAAAGGAAAAAAAAAAAAGACATTTATTTTCTTTTAGTGAGAAAAATAACCTACTAGAATTTGAAAATATCTTATATCCACATTATTGTTTTAAGGAAATAGTATGAGGGGAATTTTACTCCTGTGCATAAAAAGAGATAGTTGACTAGTTCTAGTATTTTAGTTTTACCTTAAGATATATTTGAGAAACTTTATTGGGAGGAAAATACATAAATAACTTAAAAATGAAGATTTTTTTTTTCTGAAGTACATCCAGATTAAAAATAAAATACAACCAAGAATAAATTACAAATATTATATTTCATTCCCAGTTTGAAGATGGTGAATCAAACTTTTGGAACCTAATAGACAATGTTATTTTTAAAAATTAAAACATATACTTCCTTTTAAATTGTTATTTTAATCATGTATATATTTCTTCCATATATGCTTTCTAACTCTCTTTACCCTTCCTTAATTTCAAGATGGATATTGTTATTTGTTATTCAGAACCATTACTGAATGGTTTTAGGAAAAGTAAATCAATAGGTATCATGGCAATCTTAATATTTTCATACTCTAAGTCTTCCACTGATACGTCCAAGGATTAGTGTGCCCTTTTATATATCAGAATCACAAAAATTATCCAGCCTTACTTGGGTACTGTGTGTATTTCAGTATGATTCCTATGTGACTCTACATGTCATCCCTTGAAACTTCTAGTAAGTTAAGTAGACTATTGAAAGAGATAAATACGAAGGAAGATATATTAATTTCCTATCTAGGAAGGCAGGGGCTCTTGGAAAGAATTAACCTTCATAAAATGGATCAAAAAAGACAAAAATCAGTTATATTTCTGTATACTAGGAAAGAATAATCTGCAATTTATTAAAATTTATAATTTTTAAAAATAAATAAAATTTATTTTCTAAAATAACAACAACAAAAAACCCAGCTATGTGTCTACACTAATGCTAAATGCTTTGCATGCATCATTCCATTTAATCCTCAGAACAACTCACTGAGTTGGTACTATTATTATTCCCATTTTACAGATAGAAATATAGGACCTCAAGTGGTTAACTAACATTCCAATGTCACACAGTAAATGTCAGAATTTTAAATTGAACCTGAGTCTTTCTGTTATCCAAATTTGAACTCTTAGTCGTTATTTTTACCTTCCCCCATTAGCCACATAATTACTCCAAGTCCCAGTATTTACAGTTATGGAGCACACAGGCCACTAGACAAGATGAGGACCTCAAAGTCAACCAAGTGTTTGGACTCTTTTCTTGGCTTTCCTAAACATATTCTTCTCAAAAAGGTATATGCACACTAAAAAGAAAAAAAAAAAAAAAAGATGAGGTGTTAGGATGAATGCAGGTTTAGGTTTTTTCTTTCTAGCCATGAGTCCAGTCCTCAATCCTGCCCTTCTTCTGAACTGACAAGTGATTTAGTGGGAGTGGATAAGTGATAGAACAAAAATGCACTGATGAGAAAATGATTAGCCTATTTATTGAAAATTCTGGGCATTGTGTACAGACCATAGATTTTGAAATCTTTAGAAGAATTTTTAATGCCAACACTCTTCTCTTTGTTATAGTCATGAAATACTTTTCAAATAGATCTTAAATAAGAAAAAGAAAAGAGTATGAGGGATAATTACCTCTTTATTTATATATCTTTATTTGAGTTACTGCAAAATATGAAAACCACCAGAAGACTTACATGAGAACATTTTTAAAATGAATGACTTCATTTTTAAAATGAAGATAAATTTCCTTGTATGAGCACTTTTTGAATAGTTCTTATCTAAAAATGTGTGCCAGCTATTTATTTTATTATATTTATAAATAGAGCATGGAATACAAAATATTTTAGACGTAGACATAAAGTTTGCCATTCAAATAAAGATTTCTTTTAAAATGGATGCAGATTGATGACTTTTTTACAATTTTCCAAAAGGAAAACTGATAATATCTTTTAAAATATTTCATTAGATAACATTATATAATGATATAAATGATTATATATAAAATATTTTATTATATAAATTAATTATTAATTATAAAATAGTGCATGATTATTATAAAATAAAACCAGTATGAGATCTGTTTAAAAATATCGGTATATTTATGCCTTGTATGAGTATTCTTTTTCTTTTCCACTTAAGATTAGATTGTAAGCATTTTCCCAGTTACTAAATGTTTAGGAAAAGAAATTAATTATTTAAAGAAATTTTAGAAAATTTAGAAAATATTAGAAAATTTAGAAAGTATATATATATATTTCCGCCATGAATGAAGTAAGGAAGTTAAGAGGATTCTAGTTAGAAAAGAAAATAATTATAGCCTGGCATTGTAGAGTTGGCAACATTCCCTTTAGTCAATTCATGAGATCTCAGTGTTTATATATCCCTTGTTCTTTTTTCTCCCTATGGTCCCATTAAGAAATGGGATTATCAGCAAAGTCCCTAGTACTTGGAGCAAGACCTATTATCAGTATCATAGTCATTTGTCACTACGTAAGATCACAGTGCTTAGATTTTCACATTATTTCTTTATGTTTAAGCTATAAAAAGAAACAATGAATTGGATTCATAAAAATTTTCCTGGTTGAGTTAGCACCTAGGCTAAGTGTTTATCTGTTAAATGACTACTGAATACAAGACCATTTCTGCCATAATTGTAGTTCCTTCTTCTATGGTCTGGGAACATCATATTAAAGATATTAATGCTAGTGGCTCAGTAAAATTCTTATCTTCATTTGGTATAAACCCAACCAGGAAACCAAGTCACACAATACATCCAAACCTGATCTCACTAAGAAGGAAGGAAGAAAGGAAGTCTGACCCTCTTCCTTCACACATACGGGTTTTGTTTTTAACTCATATCACCTTTCTCGCTCTTTCCCCCATGCCCACACACTGCCATCCAGGTAGTACTCTAAATGCCTCCCTAGACATGAGCCCTTATTATAAAACCCTTTCCCTACTGTGCATTCTTTATTAATTATTCACATATTTCCATGCCCCTGGGAGTGGGGAGGCCCCCTTCAGTGAACATCATCACTGTCCTTTACCACGTGATCAGAAGGCATTTCTCCCCATCCTCTGACCAGACATCTACTTTCCCCAGGCACCGTTAACTATAGGGTGGGAATTCACTTTTTTGAATCCATCAGCGTTTGACAATGGTTACTTACTGAGTTTGCAACAATCTCAATTCAACAGAATGAAATCAAGTAGAAACACCTCAAGGTAAATTTTAAGTTCAGCTATATCCTGGGACTCCTTCCCAGTGCTCCCATTATGTCATGCATCTTAATGCTAATGGACCTGTAATCCATTTGGTATTTTACAAATACCATTTTTAGTTATGTTGTTATATAATATCACATATATTCCTTGACAATGTAAATTTGCAACACAAATCAATAATGACTGTTGGTTGGCTCTTTCATTCGAATTACTTTAGGGAGATTACCGTTTTTGGAAATTTAAACTCTTCGAGACTTACTGCTCTCTCCATTTCCTTTCTCCTCTCTTCATATCCATCCAACGATCATCAAACACTGTCAAATCTACTGTATCAATATCTTGCTTAACTACATTCTTCTTTCCACCCCCAGAGCTATGCTTTGGTTAAGGACCCCATGGACCCCATGGTCTCTCCCCTGGCTGTTGCAACAGTCTCCTCACTTAATTCCCACTCCTAACATCTCTCCTACACTTACCTTTTTCCTACCATGAGCTTACCAAAACATACTGATGACTCCTTGTCATTGAAATTTTAGCTCATTTGTCAAGCCTGCAAGGCCTTCCATGATCTGGCTCCTGCTGCTTCTCCAGCCTCGTATTTGCCTACTCCCTGCTCTTTTAAGCCACCCATCTCACCATCTCACCCTGGCTGAGTCAGCAGTACAGATGCACCTCCTCATTTCAGCGCAGGATGTTCCCATTGTCTGAACCACTTACCCCTGTTTGAATGTCTGGCATATTCCTACTCGTGCTATGATTTTCAGGACTTATGTACCTTTCCCATGAATTTGCTGAGTCCTCCAGACATTTTACATGTGTGCACCTTTTATTTATGCACTTTATATATAACTCCATGTTAAAGTTTAACTCTGGGACTTTTGTTTGTCTTCACACCCCTTTCTCAATAGATTGTAAGCTCTTTTGAGGCAAGAAGCAGGTTTTGTCGTTCTTGAAGGCCCTGGACCTAGTTCAGTGCCTGATGCAAACAAAGTAGGGGCTCATCATGATGGAGTGACTGCCTGATTGAATAAATGTGTGTGTTAATTTATTTTAATCATGCTGCATCTGTGTTCTAATCACTAGGCCTCATTTTCCCAAATATATTCTGGGGAGCTTTTTTTATTTACCTACTTGTATTTTATTATCAAGATATCTAATCACTTAGCAAATACAATTAGGCTAGTCTCAATTCTTTGTTAGAAAAATACCTTAAAAGACAAAAACTTAGAAATGCTTTTGATTAAATAATGAAAGTTTAGTGAGTTAGAGGAGTAGTTCCCATTCTCTTTTGCAAAAGAAGGGATAATGTTTATAAGGGAGGTGAGTCTTTAAGTGTTTAAGTTCCAGTGTCCTCCTAACATTTATTTATAACAACAGACCATGGCCCATAAACTTTATAATTTCTTTCCTCATTTGATTAACTTAAATTAAAAGATAACATCTATTATATACATTCCCAGCAGGGAGTTAGCTCATGTACTAAAGGGGCACAGTGATCACTCTGCTACTGTACAAAGATTTACCTTTAGAAAAGTCAATGAAAATAGAACCATAGAGAAATAAAGTAGGACCAGGCAAGGCTGTCTTTTGCTGCTAGAACTACAAGTTTGCCTTAGCTGCTGTCTGCCTGTCTTAATTAGCTGGAGCCATTTTATTTGATTCAGTTGAAATGAGAATAAAAATAAGACTTTGCCAGACAATGGGTCAAACTAACTTGCCATTTTTTAATCAATAAAGGCATTTTGAAGAAGGTGGTTTTATTTCATGTGCCACTAAAACATCAAAAGTATAAAAAGTAACAAAATAATGAATTATCCTTTCTTTGATCAATTTTACTCATGAGTATGTTGTACACATTACTCTGAATTTTATACCAGTCGCTCAGGATTTGGTAATGAAGTCAGTACCTCTGTTTCCTCACAGAAGTTAGGGAATTGACAAAATCAAGAAGACAGTGAATGTCTTACTGATCACATCTCACATCTTTGTCAGTACAAAAGTCATATTCAAACTTTAATTTCATTTTAATTTGATGTTTCTTTGATTGTTCTAGTTCCTAAGTCTTCCTTCAAATTCTTGTTAAAATTCCTTGTTTTCCATGCTGTTTTGTGACAGCAAGGACAAATATATATTTACCAGGGGCTTTACATAACTTCTTGGTATTTGGCTGAAAATGTATAACATTTCACAAAATTTATTCTCATAATTGCTACTTTTATTCTTATCTTTACCACATAAGAAATATTTTGGGGTCTGTATTATAATCAAATATGGCAGAAATATTTGCATAAGATGTTTCAGGGTATATAATGAAGCCATAAGCACATCATTCATTACATTTGTATATGATTGATTTAATGAATAGTAAAAGGACATGGAGTATGTGGCATGAATAACAGAATGGCACTGTATTTCTTCACTTTACCTACCTATTAATCTTCCTTGATGTACTAAGCTGCAAGTTGAATCTGAATATAAATAATTGAGATGACCTAACAACCTCCATGTTTCTTTAACTTGGAGCATTCCATCTAAATGCCTTTGCTCATTGGCAGATTAAGCAATCAGCATTTATCTAAAGCTGATAAAAAGATGGAATTTCCATTTTAAGTAACTGTTTCTTGCATGAAAGATGACAATTGCATTGAAACATTTCCTTCATAATCGTGTGGTTTTTTTAGGTCAATTTTAAAACTTTTCATTTGGAAAAAGTAAGGTTGAATCAAAAGACATTTTTGACCCCTTCTACCCTGAAAATCAAAATTTATCTTTAAAACATTGATCTCAGATTATGAAATAAAAACTTGTAAAGAATTAATACATTTCTGCTCACAATTTTCCTCAGCTTCTTATATACTTAATAGCTACATAGTTACATATGTATGTAACCAATCCAAGATGGTATGAGGAAGTCTAGGTAGATGAAAATTTGTGTTATTTAAGAAGGAGGGCCCCTCAAGTGACAGTCAATGACAAGGACACCTAGAGAAGATGATGCCAGTGCTCTGACAAGAAAGCAAAGTTCAACATTGCAGAGTCTAGGAATTAGCAACATTCTGAGATTTAGGACTCCACATCTGTACTGAGCATCAAGATAGAATTGGTAAGAGTAAGCGATGAAGGTAACCTTGAAAAAGCAAAATGTCAAGGAGGCAGTAGAGGTAAAGAGTCATCAAAGCAAACACAGTGCCCAATACAAAGGGAATACAAGGTGATTAAGAAAATAAACAATGGATTCTTTTACTGGAGCTGGCACTCAGGTTAGAATGGGGCTAATGGCAACTTTGACATAATGTTCAACGTCCTGGATTAGAGGAATAGATTGGAAAACAGTGGGAGATAAAGCTGGGATAAAATTTTTACATATCAATTAATAGATTATTATAAGTGTGCAATATTTACCATATAGGAATTCAGAATAAAGTCAGCTTGAAATTGCTGGAATTATTATTGGTTGGAATTATTTAAAAACAAAGTAAGAGATGACATTGTAGCCTATAAATAACAAGAAAAAAATATTATTACTCAGATATATATTCCTAATAAACAACAGAAAAGTTCTGGTGAAGGAAGGTTAACATTTGCTATAAACAATAGTACTTTCTCTTCATTGGATCTATTTCTAAAATAGAAAGAAAGAGTGGATCTATTTACAAAATGTACAAAACATGTTTTCTGGCTATTTTGCTTTCAGAGTAAAATACTCAGAGCTAAGCTGCATTCTGTAATTGGGAATAGGATGCAGAATGAGAGGAAGTAGACTAGTCATTACTATCAAAACTGTATGTTTTCCTGTATTATTCCATTTTTATTCATAAGTTTAGGAACTTATTTTAGGCATTTTATTTTTTATTTCCATAATTTTGGAATTTATTTCCAACAAATTATTGAAATATAATACCAGATAAAAGATATCTTGGCCTTACTAAGTCCTTAAATAAAATAAATTAAAAAAATAATAAATAGTATTGTAAATTTTCATTTATGTATTTAATATAAAAAGAAATAATATAAAACATATTTATGATCTATATAAATTCCTATTACTTTAGCTGCTGTTGTGAGTAATAAGCTATTTACTAGAAAGACAGTGGTACTGGCTACAATACTAATAGTATAATTAGCATTTATAATATATGACCTCAAGTACTAAATATGTATAAGAGTTTGACAGATTTTTATTATTAAACATAACTATAAAATATTTATTTATAAACACATACATTTAACTATAGATTTTATTAATTTTGGACTCAATACTTCTGCCAAATTTTAACAAATTTTCCCTCTTCCATACTGTGATTTATAACAAATTGCAGCTTTCTTTTGTCATGCTAAATTTCAGAAGAATTTTATTTAAAAATTGAGAAAGCTGGAAAATATTTCAAGTAAATCAAGAACTTGATATATAATAAAATTTATATTATATATAATAAACAATTATAACTGATTTTTTCCATGTAAATATATACCACAGTAGATGTTCACTCTTTTTGTTTTTAAATTACCTACCTCTGTATCTTACCAATGCAGAAATTCTCTCACTTACTTGATCCAAAGAATTACCTGACTCTGTTCTTAGAAATAGGAGCATACACATATATTAAGTGTGTATATTAAGGACCCTAGGATATATAGGAGTCCTAGGAAGTTTGATCCAAGCAATGACTCTCTATATAAACTCTGAATCTAGTTCCTATTGCATGTTACCATTTGTATTGACAATCTCTATTACAAAATAACCTACTTGTGAAATGTATTTAATGAGTACTATATCTTAGAGCTATTATTGCCTTGTAACAACATCATGGGGGCAGTTGTAATCCTCATTTTATAGACGCAGACACATAGAATAGGCAGATTATATATAAAGGAAGATCCCTGGACTATAGTCAGAAGCATATAAAAGGATCCTTAAGCATCCAAAGGTAAAAATTAAGCATGATTAATTCAAAACCAGCAAAAAATGTTACATGTATTGCTTCTTCTTCAACTTTAATATATAGAGTTTTACACCAATTTTGGGTGAGGTGGGGAGTAGTTGGTCTACCAAACCCTTTTATTTCCTTCCCAGATTAAACCAATAAATAGGGAATACAAGCCAGCATCTGAATCCCATTTCCAATCCTTTCTAATGCTGTTTCTTTAAGCAGGTTATTTAATTAACCTCTTTGAGCCTCACTTGTCAAATAGAAATAATAAATTTTAGTGTGTTGTCCTACAGATCGAAAGGGATAATGAATTAACATATAAGAATATTGTAAACCTACCTGGCTTTTTATAATTATAAGCTATATTATTGCCTCCTCTTAAAATCTCAGTGCCTTATAAATGTAAAACAAATTTTGATACAGGGCTTATAGCTTAATTAATCCAAACATATTATTTCAGCATCTTTTGTCATCTCTTATATGCAGTAACACTGTAATAGATATGTAGTATGTGTGTGTGTTTGTGTGTCTGTGTGTATGTGTGTGTTGGATGGTTAATTGATATAGAAACCTTGAAAAGCATTCACACAGAATCTGCTTAGTACTAGAATCTAATAGTCTTTAAAAGTGAGCCCAATCTCAATAATTTGAAATGTGCTATTAGAATGATGTATCCCTATTTAACAGATTTTTTTTCTCTTTTTTTTTAACATCTTTATTGGAGTATAATTGCTTTACAATGGTGTGTTAGTTTCTGCTGTATAACAAAGTGAATCAGCTATACATATACATATATCCTCATATCTCCTCCCTCTTGCTTCTCCCTCCCACCCTCCCTATCCCACCCCTCTAGGTGGTCACAAAGCACCGAGCTGATCTCCCTGTGTTATGCGGCTGCTTCCCACTAGCTATCTATTTTACATTTGGTAGTGCATATATGTCCATGCCACTCTCTCACTTCGTCCCAGCTTACTCTTCCCTCTCCATCTAGTTAGAAGTCTGTGAAATTGTATGTGCCATTTATTTTTTCTCAATGTTAGGTAACTTCCTCTTTAGGTTAAGAAGATGGCTTGTTGCGCACAGAATTATAGGATGGATTTTTACTTGAGTTTTTTTTTTATGCCACTTACAGAAGACTATAAAATCTATTCTATTTTCATCTTAGAACAAGAATTTTGGAATCAGAATCATCTGTCTGTTGAAACCAAGGTCTGCTTAGTACTTCTTTTTTTTTTTTTTTTTTTTTTTAAAGGAAGGACACCAGGGCATAGAAAGTTTATTTAATTTTCCCAAGAGAGGATACAGGTTTTGTTTGTTTGTTTGTTTGTTTTTGCAGTACTTGGTCCTCTCACTGTTGTGGCCTCCCCCGCCGCGGAGCACAGGCTCCGGACGCGCAGGCTCAGCGGCCATGGCTCATGGGCCCAGCCACTCCACGGCACGTGGGATCCTCCCGGACCGGGGCACGAACCCATGTCCCCTGCACTGACAGGTGGACTCTCAACCACTGCGCCACCAGGGAAGCCCAGTACTTCTTTTATAAACTTCTAATTATTTAGCATCTTTGAGCCTCAATTACCTCATCTATTTAAAGGAAATAGTAATGCCTACATCATAGAGTCACTATGAAGATTAAATACATAACTTTTATACTGCTCAAAGACTGTGTCTGGCACATAGTAAATCCTCCAAAAATGGTATTTGTTTACTTCAAGGCAAATACCATTTCTGTGCTTTAATGTAAGTGCTATTTCTGTTCAGGGTAAAAGTTCATCATTCTCAAAGAGTCATTTGATCTCCTGTTTGTACAAGTGTAACAATTGAATTAGGAGGCAACTATGTAAATACTACTTTTAAAAAAAATGTCAGAGTAGGTAGCTGCTTACTTTGATGCTCTGGATGAGATTAAGTGAATGAGTGACATGAATCATCACTAGTTTTACTACCAAATTGTTGATGTTCATCTCATCACACTGATACCTAAGTAATTGTGTTTACATTAGAAAGACAATTTTTTAAAAAAAGTGTAGCCTATACAGTTTTGTGATATAAAAGCCTAAGAAACAGTCTAGGATCTACTCTGATGCACTAATTTCCAAGATATGCTTGGCCAATACTCTTTAAATCAACATTAATAAATCAAAAGAATATTTCACACAAAATGAAATGACGAGTTTTAGGGTGAATTTGTCTAAGGGATATTAGGAATTCTCTTGCTTTATTATGCAGAGAGGAAATATTATGTTGATCTTTCATTTGCCTTTCTAAAAGAATTCATAAATATTTTATTCATTAATCTTCAGAATACCCTGTGACCAAATTGAACCAGAAGGGAAAAGTAAGTTGTTAAACAGAACAGATGTTGAAATGTTATTTCAATGAAGGAAATCAGTCCTTCATGAAAAATTCCTGTATATTGTTACTCATTAATACATTCTCCAAATAGTTCTTGCACACCTACTATATGCAATTTGTGTTAATATATCATGTGGATGATGAAAAAATATATATACATATTATATATTACATGATGTCTGCACCTGAAGAATTATCAGTTAAGTAAGGAAAGTAAAACATAGCCTTAAATAATAATAATAAAAAAAATGCTGACCTGTAATAAGGAATATATTTAGAAAATAGTGTGTTTGGCTGGGAGTTTATCCACCTTTTGTTAAGGATGTAATTACAACTTCACATAAAATTGAGAATGGTTACGTGCCCAAGTTAACAGGAAAAACAATTCCCTTTCTTTGTAGTTCCTTCACTGGACATTGTAAAAAATCCACCATCCTGTGATAAATGCAAGAAACTCAGAGATTTGATCAGGTTGATCAGGCCAATTGATGGAGCCGTAGGCTCCACTGTAAGATGCTCCACTCAGATGTGCCCTGTTGAAGCTGGAGAATTCCATGGCTGCTACCCAGTTTGAAGAACTCCAGAAAGTAGTACCACAGTTCTGGAGCTGCTGTCATACTTAGGGTCCTGGTATTTCTTCTGAAAACATGGCTGGCAAATGGTCATCTCCATCCACTCATGCCTCTATTGCCTCTGGTGTTAGGGGCCATTTTTGCCAATTGTCTCTCCACATCCTGTCTAATCACTCACCACTGGGACAAGGGCTCAAGTTCAAGTTGGCCTAGATTCCCACTATTTCAGCTTTCAGCGTTGCAGTTATTTAACTCTTTAGTTTACACAATAAGCATGCACCTGGGAGCCTGCCCGTATTGCCAGAATGACTGAGTTGACAGCCCCTGTCAGTAGTCACAGGCTGTTTGCAGACCCAGCCCTCCCCAGTGCTCCCAGGCCTTGTCTAGACTGGGGCCTCTCTCAGCTAGGAGTGTTGCCTCGCATTTGACGGCACTTGAACAGCCTCCGGTCCCTTAGAGGGGTTCTGGTTTGGGGTCTTGATTGTTTTTCTCTTAGGAGTTTCCTTGACTCTTTTGCAAATGTACTTCCTTCCTTCCCAGCAACTTTCAAGCCCCTGGTAATATTAAGGAATGGAGAAAAGAGTGGTCTCTGTAAAACCAAATGCACAGTTGCTATGGCTACCACAGAGAGGTGCAGAGTGGGCTTTCATCTACTTAAATACATTATTTAAAAAGGTCACACAATGGATCTACTCAGAACCAGGAAACCTACACCAAGAGAATTTGATGTTTCTATCTTTCAACTTGGAGCTAAATTAATAATAAACATAATAATAATTATTATTATTTTAATTAGTATTATTTTTCCATCATGACCAAGTACTGGATGCCCCTGCTACTTTGTTGTAAGAATTTGTAACAGTGGTGTGTTTGGGAAGTTTGGTGGGATTGGAAAGGGGGTTTGGGGGAAGGTAGTGCTTGAACTGGATCTTGAATGTGAGTTTGAACACAACGAGCTTTTTTTTTTTTTTTTGGCGGTACACGGGCCCCTCACTGTTGTGGCCTCTCCCGTTGCTGAGCACAGGCTCCGGATGCGCAGGCTCAGTGGCCATGGCTCACGGGCCCAGCCACTCCGCGGCATGTGGGATCTTCCCGGACCAGGGCACGAACCCGTGTCCCCTGCATCGGCAGGCGGCCTCTCAACCACTGCGCCACCAGGGAAGACCCACAAATAGCATTTTGATAAGACTAGATGAGAGCAGGAAAGTCATGTTGGAAAAAGAGAATGGGAAGCCACTAAATGCTTTAGAATAGGACTGTGCAATAAAAGTACTATTGACCATTTACCGTGTGTCCACTCTTTGCTAAACATTATGCGGTTTGTGGTAATTGTATAAAGATGTGCTTGCCTCACACTGTCTCTAATTCTTACCAAAATGATGCAAGATGAACATTATTTCTCACTTTACAGATAGATGATGGAACTGAGGCTCAAATACGTTTAGTATGTTGTCCAAGGACATTCAGCTCAGATGGAGGCTGAGCTTTAAGTCCAGACCTTTCTAACTTGATAGCTCGTGCTCTTCCTGCCCTACTTTGTTCCCCCAAAGGCTCATCTGGTGGCTCTGTGCAGGTGCATTAGACTTACTGCAGTGCTGGGTGGGAAGCTGTCATTCAAGTCGGCAGTAAGAATGACTGAAAAGTAGAGCAGAGAGGTCTCAGGAATGATTGAATGGGAAAGCCTTTTCGAAGTCGGAAAGAAGAATAAGGAGACAAGAGACGCTTTTCAGCTTTTCAGCTTTCCAGCTTAGGTGACTGGGAGGACAGTAGTGCTTTTAATAAAAATGGGCCTGTCGGGCTTCCCTGGCGGCGCAGTGGTTGAGAGTCCGCCTGCCGATGCAGGGGACACGGGTTCGTGCCCCGGTCCGGGAAGATCCCACATGCCGCGGAGCGGCTGGGCCCATGAGCCATGGTCGCTGAGCCTGCGCGTCCGGAGCCTGTGCTCCGCAACGGGAGAGGCCACAACAGTGAGAGGCCCGCGTACCGCAAGAAAAAAAAAAGAAAAATGGGGCTGTCTGGAGGAGGTGGTGGTGGCTTGGAAAGGGGATGGCATTGCTTACAGACACATAGAATTTAAGATGATGAAAGAAGGACCTGGCAAAAAGTTGTAAGCTGCAATACTGTTTCTCATTGCAGTAATGCCTCAGTTTCTTTTTCAGAAATAGGGGGAAACATCCTAGTTCTATGGGTATATGTTGCAACCCAAAGAAAGGGATCTAGCCAACTTGTTTGGCCACCTCGACTAAGCAACCCTGGAAGTGAGAAAATTTAAGTCATATTGAATATCAGTAAAGAATTACTACATCTTTTAGTGCCTTTGTTTCTCAGTAGTCCAGCCAGAACAGGCTAAGGCTCTACAGCCAATGTGTCTCGGCTCTTAGGAATGTGCCTTGGGAGAAGAGATGTTAATTTGAATTCTGGTCCTGGCTTTCAAGGAAAATATTACCCCTGTTAAATGTTGCCTTTAAAAATCAACTTTTCAGACTCTATTCTCAGCTTTTAAATATTTATTCCTCTCTCCAAGTCCTTTACTTTATCAAAAGGAAAAGGGAAATGAATAAGTGATAAATTAAAGACTGTGAAATACCTCTAAAATATGAACTTCTCTAGCCCCTAAGGCAGGTGCACATGAATTTAACTGACAAAAATCATGCCCAGTTTTCCAGATTTGAGAGCCTGCTACACTAAAATTTAAGTAAATTTTAAATAAATTTGAAACAATCAAAATCACAATAAGGTAAATACAGATGTTACTCATTTGTTCACTTTTAAAAGCATCATGAATATTTTGAATATTTAATATTATTTAAATTTTTTGAATAGATTATGCATACTGTAAAAAATTTGTAAACTTAAAAAATATATATGAATGAAAAGTAAAATATCCTGTTCATTAACACACCAAGCAAAGAGAATGGCAACCAACATTTTAGGGATGGGAAGCTCTCTTAACTTACCTTCCCTTAACTGATTCATGAGAGTAACCAAAGCTCTCTATCTATTGGCTAAAATAAACTGATGTCCATAGCAGCCTGGAAACTCACCACTAGTAGGCTACCCTATCATGCTTCTGTATTTTGCTCCCACAGTTGGGTATTCTTAAAAAAGGTCATTAGTGTTTCTTCCAAAACCAGTTTATGCTTGTTCTACTTACTAATGACATAATTCAATTAAATATTACCTCAAATAATAAAATACAAGGGCACTTTCAATTAAAAGAAACCAAAACTGGAAATCATGGATATCCGTCTTGTTTGGGGTTTATGCAAAACAGAAGAGGGATTCCAATCAAGAGACTGATGAAAAGGGTGTCAGCTCTACATCAGTATATTAGGGATAAATTTACAGTTAGATGTTTTACATTAAAATGAATTTTAAAGTATATATTTAAGTATATATTTAATCAAGCATCTTAATTAACTGGCTAAATATTAGCTTTGTTTGCTTTGGAAAACAGGTCATCCCTGTACTTATTTATTAATTTTTCTACACACTTGCACATATTTTATTAGAAATAAGATCATACGGTATATGTTTGCATAATGTTTTCTTAAAGTTGAACTAATATTTATTTAAAATCTGCTGTGTGTGAGGCACTGTTATTGGCATAGGGATAGAGTGATAAACTAGATGAAGATGAAGTTTACCTTCTATTTGGCAAAGAGGAGAATAAATGAAACAAGTTAGGGGAAGGGGACAGAGAATGATGAGGGGTGGGGAGGACTCTTTAGCTAGGGTGTTGGAAGGAGATGATGTGTGGGATAGGCCTAAATAATGAGAAACATGGAGCCAGGCAAAGATTTCTGAGAAGCGCATCCTAGGCAGAAGGAAAAACAAGTGCAAACTCCTTGAGATGGAAACAGCAAGTTGTATCTGAGGGAAAGAAAGGTGACCTCTCAGTGTGCTGGATGATTTAGAGAAAGAGGGGCAATGATAGAAGTTTGGAGAAGTGGTCATGACACATAGCATTTAGGTCATTGAAGGACTTGGGAATTTGGATTTTGATCTAATTGCAGTGGAAGCCCTGGAGGACTTCAGTGAGGGGAAGGCTATAATATGATTCAGGCACTGAGAAGATGCCTGTGGCTTCTGTGTCTCATTCAAGGGGGATGAGTTAGACAGCTGTTTTAGTAATGCTGATGAAAAATGCTGATGACTTGGACTCAGGTTTTAGCCATGGAGCTAAAAGTGGTGGAATTTGAGATATAATGTGGAGTGATGTGAACAGGACTCATTAATCGGTAAACTAAGGGAAGTGAGTAAGGTAAGGAGGAAGCAGCACCTGCTGTCAGTGTCTTACCGATATGCCTCCGACTTTATGGTTCAGGGTACCCAGAAGACTTGTAGCTGCCAGTACCTGCTTCTCTGTGTCTAAGGACTTTTTCCAGAAAGAAGCTCTGCTCATATGTCTAGCAGGCTAGGAGTACTGGGTGGTTACTCCCCTCCCCGATAGCCCAAAGAAGCCCTTAACCAGTGAGAATGAATGTATAAATAGCCCAGCTCTCTCAGTCTTGGAGCGAGATAATTCTGAGATGTATCCTTTATATAATTTCTCAAAATGTACCTGTGAGATCGAGCTCCATTTACACGTACGGTAGCTGGCTTACCTACCACTTATTAGTTGCTTTCCCTTCCCTACATCACTTCTTCCCTTCCTTACTGGTGGTCTCTACAACTCCCAAGTAAGCATTTTCTGCTGAATCCTTGTCTCAGAGTCTGTGTCTGTGGGAACCCAGACTGAGACAGAGGACTTCTAGGTTTTGAAAGTCTGAGGAAGTTGATGGAAATGGGGCCATATACTGAAAATGGAGAAGAAGAGTTAAAAAGCTGATTTGGGGGTGAAAAATCAGAATACCCTTTGATGCACTGTATGAATTATTTATTAGATATTCAAGTGATATTTTTTGTTCAATATTGTATTGGTTGTACGTTAACAGTGTCAGACACATAATATGCACTCAATAAATATTTGTTAAATGAAGGAAAGAATTATTTGGGGGAATACATGATTTTGGAATGGCAGATGTTTTATGAAGCTAAAACTTAGGTGAAAGGTCAGGATTGGAGTACCGATTTGTGAGTCAGCAGGACATAAATAATATATAAAGCCAAGGGACTGGATAAGATCATCTAGGAACATAATGTGGACAGAGAGGAGAAGAGTGCCAAGGACCGACCTGAAAAGTAAGGAGCCAGCAAAGGTGATTGGAGAGAGGTGTGCAGTAAGGTAGAAGGAAAACAGAGAAGAACCTGATTTTGTGGAAGCCTAGAGAAGGAAACATTTTGAGAATGACAATGGTCAGTTGTGTCAAATCATGCTACTAACACCATTCAAGTACGGCAAGGTTAGAGAGTTGGTCGTTAGATGAAATACATATGTACTCATCTTTGCAAATGGGTAATGGACTTAACTGGTCACTAGTTACTGGGAAATTTTCTTTTAATGTCCATCTCTTTTTATAATAGAGCAGTGTTACCTTACAGGGAATAGAAAAATCTTTAGAAACAGATTTTATAGAAAGATCTTTATAAAACAGAACTAGTAACAGTTAATGTAAGAATTTGCTGTTTTCATATGCTGCCAATGTAAGACAGCAGTCATTTATGATTGCCAACAAATGACAAAGTTAAATGTAGTAAAAAAAATATTTTGCATATCAATTAGTTTTACCATCTACTTTGATTCTCTTTAAATATTAAATATTGAATATACAGTTCTTTAAACTGCATTGTTTCTGTTTCTTTAATGAGCTATCTAAACTAAATTCTTTAAGAAGTACAATAATAAATAGGAAATCAACAGGGTTAGGAAATATATAAGGAGACGTGCAGAATTCTAATCTTCTTGCTGGTGTTGTATTCAATATTTTGCCTTCATCAAAACGTACCCACAGGAACACAGCTGGACAGAATATCTTTCTGTGATCTTTAGTAACTCTGTAGTGCCCCATAAATGACTCAGCTACAATCAGTGAATGTGCTTCAGGCCTTGATTTTTGTTTTTAGTTCAAAGATGAACACCATGAAGACACCACGCAGAGAGAGTTGTCATGTGTTGTTTCAGATCTTCTTTAGTAAAAGCTGAATTTTCTTGTTTTTGTTCTACCAAATATCTTCTATGCATATGATAGTTAAAAAAATAATAAATCATTTTTGAATATATTAGAGACTATTAACCAGAACATGATAACATTAAAGTAGGTGTCCCCACCCTCTAAAAACATAATACCACCCCAACACTTGTCTGTCAGCATGTTTATCGTTCAAAAATTTTATTTTCTCATATTGTTGTATATTTGCAAACATCTACCTATACTACACAGAACATTAGTTTTTAATTTTATAATTAAAATATATCAAATATTGTATCTGTTTTGGTCCTCTATGAAGCAAATGCCAAGATATGATTAGATGTACAAGAGATTTATTGGTAGATATGCCAGTAAAGGATAAAGAGGGAGGAAGTTAGAATATTTGGAGAGTCTTCAGACCAAGATGCAGGTCTGAAACTTGAAAGGAGACAGGGAAGTTAGGATTGGATAGGAAGAACTTCAGACTGCAACGCACAAACTCTTAGCTGTGCTGAAGGGGATTTCTTTAGCCGGAGCTTCCCTCTGGATTAACTTTGCATCATGCAGGAAAGGCATGGTTCTATGAAGCATGCCAAGCTGGGCCTTTGGCTGTGAGCAGCCCAGCAGAAATATGTTTTAGTGAACACAGTGGTGCATACAAAGGCGCAGAAGCTGAAGGCTGTTAAACAGCTCCGTTCCCTGTAGCAGTTTGTCTTGAAGGAAGATTTGAGCAAGGGATCTCCACGGCCATTACACATACAGATATTGAGCCTTTTAGTGGAGTTATTGTCAAAGGGATATATAGATTTTCTTTCTTGTTTTCCTTAGTTTATAATGCCCATCCTAACCAACCATGAGCTATAAGTGTTATCAGGTGAGAGACCAAGGATGGACTGTGTAGCTCCATCATGGTCTTAGATTAAAAACAACAACAGTTAAATAAACAAATAAATCTAAAACATATGTCCTGATTATAGGACAGTGTAGGCTTATATATGTTTGCAAATAAATAAACATGTTTTCATTTGACACAATACTGTTAACAAACTAATTCAAAATTGTAAGAAGATTATTATATTTTATTGAGGAATGCCCAGCAGTGTTCAACAAAATAGGGAGGGAAACTTGTAAGTAAGCATGGAGAATAGTACAATCAGATTAGAAGGCACATAGATTTAATAATGAGTTAATTGAGAATAGCCATATGACTTACAAATGCATTAAACAAATTTAAAGAATTGTGATAGTATCATCCCTCTGAAATGAAAACCCCACAGCACAAAGAAAGATGAATAGGCTCTCCCACTCAGCAAGCCTTGAAAGGTGCTCAACTTACTTTATCTTAATTAATAGGTCATAATTTAGTCTTTGATTCACAAAAAAATCACAAAGGTTGCAGTATTCCTAGATTATAATTTATTATAGTTATTTTTAACTTAGTTATCATTATGCAGTTATGTTTCTTAAAATTCAATAATAAGTTATAGTGAGTATTGATTATGTGTCCTGTCCTGGGAACTGCCGATACACAAGGAAAGCAAATCAGATGTTATCCCTTCCCTTGTTGGTTAATTGAAGTTTCATTCATCCACCCCCTGACAAATAAAATATATGTTTTCCTATTGTTCTTCTACACACTGGAGGTACTGCAATAAGTAGACAAAACAGACAAAATAAATTAATGAATAACTAAATAAACATGTCCCCAAATAGAACTAACAATTGTGTAATATCCCTTTGTAGATAGAATCTTTTATTCTGTATTTAACACTACTAAATTCTTTAATAGAGTTTATTGTAGATCCTACAACACAAAACCCAACTTGAGATATAGAATGTTTAAAAGTCAATTTATATTTCAATAAAAAAGTAAAAGACAATGGAATTTATTTGAAGAATTCTATTATTGAAAAATAAACTGAAATAAGCATAATCCAACATTTCTTACTTTGCAATTGTATCTTTAAAATATATCTTAATTTTTTTCTGATGAAAATTATTATTTAAAGAAATTAATATATAAATTGGGTAGTACAAATCTTCAAAGATAGTTCCATTAACAGGTTGATATATATTCTTCAATAATTTATAGTTGTAAACCCACCCACAAATATATTTTTCACATTAATTTCACTATACATGGTGTTCAGTAACTTTGCTTTTTCATTTAATATTTATGAACTCATTGTCCTTTTTTTTTCTTTTGCTTCCCTTATCTTTCTTAATTACTAGTGTCTAAATGTATAGGTATATAATTTACTGATAATATTCAGGTTGTTTCCAGTTATTTAATAAACATTCCTATGGAAAATATAAATCTCCATAAACATTTTTATTACTTCCTTAGGATAAATTCTTAACAATGGTACACTTGATCAAATATGTGCATGTTTTAAATTTTGATGTGTATTTCCAGATAACTCTTCAAACCTCATATAATAGTTTTCCAGTTTTCCTCTGTTGTGGATTGAATTATGTCTCCTAAAAGATATATTGAAGTCCTGACTCCTAGAACCTGTGAATGTGACCTTATTTGGAAATAGAGTCTTTGCAGATGTAATCAGGTTAAGATCAGGTCATTGAGGGTGGGCAGCTATCCTTCGATATGACTGAGGTCCTTGTAAGAAGAGGGAAATTTGAACATAAACACACGTACACACAGAGGAGAACATCACATGAAGAAACTTCTGTTGTGTTAAGCCATCTCAGTTTGTAGTAATTTGTTAAGGCAGCCCTAGTGCATTTGAGAGTGCATTCTTACCCATACTCTCTCCAGCTTGAGCATTCTTACTATTTTTTTCCTTTCGTCAGTTAGAAAAGTAAAATTAAAAAGATACCTAATAACTTTTGAATCTACATAAAGCTCATTATCTAGAAGGCAGAGAATTATTATATTATTTATATGTACTTATATTTACACTTTTATTTAGCTGTCTACCAATGAACCTACCTTTAATCCTTCACTTTGTTTTATAAAAGGATTTAAGCAGCTGTTTTCCAATTAGTATAGAAAAAAATGCTATAAATTTGAAGGAAGGGAAATTTTCATTAAATAAATAGGCTTGTGTATTATCCTCTCAGCTGAATAACTGGGCCTTGCAAGGTCTAGGTATGGCTAGAGCCTTAAGCTGATGGCTCTAATAGTGACTGGATTGCAGGATGAAAACCTTATGTTTGTGATTTCTGGCTAGCCTCTTATCACTTAGCTTCAGGTTTTGGCAAAGACCTAGGATGGCAAAGAGTCATCTGCTATTTCTGTGGGATAGAAAGCAGAGAATTCTTGCCATTAATGTTCAGCTTTGCTCTCATAAGAGTTTGTCTATGCAGCTGAAATATGCAGACTTGGTTCTGGAAGGGAAAGAGCTTCCTGACAGTGTCAATTCAAGGGTGTTCTGGGTTTACCCTTAGCCTCTGGGGATTGCATCATGAGAGGCAAAAATTTCTACAAAACATTCATCAATGCCACTGTCAGAGATAGTTGGTCATAGGCTGATTTGATCAGGATGACATTTATTATGTTTTAAGCATAAGAAGAGCCCCTTGTGGAGTCCTCATTTTGAAGTCTTTTCAAACAGAAAGTATTTAAAATGTTATCTCTTGGGATGATGAGACAGTTGCAGAGTGTGAGACAGTAATGGTGAAATGGAAGAGTAGGGGATTTGCAGTCAGAGACCTGGATTCTAGTCCTTGCTTTGCTGCTTTCATGCGATGTGTCACTGGAAAGGTGACTTGAACCTCTGTTTTCTCATCAGTCAGATGGGCTTATAAAGTTCACCACAAAAGCTGACTGTGAGGGTCAAATGAGAACACGTTTATGTAAATGTTTTGGGAAAACCTACAGCTAAACATATGTAACATTTTAGTTTGTACTTTGACTAAACTAAAGAGTGATTAAACTTCGTGACCTTTAATTGTTTCTTCTCTCTTTTATAAATCTTTGAGTCATACTTAATCTATAGATGAAAGAACAAAATAAAACTCTATAATAACTAAAATTTTGTTTGATTGGAGCTGACTTTAGGCAGAAGAGTATTATCATTGAGGATTGCTCATAGCCCCTCCTATGGCTCACTCATCCTGCCATCCTAGGGTTCCTTACTTTCCATGTGGGTTCATTCTAAACCTGAGGTCTATATGTTCCACAGGAAACAAACTGATAACCAATATTCTTGAAAAACTATCCTTGCAGATTTGATAGTTGGAAAAACTGTTTAAAGTATAAATCTGCCTTAATTTACCTCTCATTAACCAGGGCTCTCTTTATATACTGCTTGAAAATTGGTAGGCATTTTGACAGTTGAGATGACACTTCAAAACAATTTTGTGACACTTTACCTTCTATTTCTAATGTTAAACCAGGGAGAAATGAAATGCCTCAGTGGCATCACAGATGTAGACTTCAAAGTGAAGGCTCAGCCTTATGAGAATGAGAGCTCTGGTTAGTTGTGAATGGGGAAGATAATTTAAAAGTTCCTGATTATATGCCACTTACTACTCTTAACAATGACCAAAACTCTGAATAGTGTAACTCTTTTAATGAAGATCATAGAGACTTCCAATATCTATTTCCCTACCTAGAAACTGGGTTGAAACATTGGTAAACCATTAATTTATATATTTTAGGAGACCTACTGCTTTCATACTGGGCTATCCACATGTTTATTATAAAGAAACCTTTATATTTTTCTCCCTTTTTGTTATATAAGCAAGTTATCCACCTCTGGCATTTAGCTCAAAATATTTCAGGAGAATACTTCTCTTAGGAGATTATTTACTGTGGTGGAATATTGGATTATTCCTGTTCCTTTACCTCCACGTCTATATTTGGAGGATCCCTTCTGTCATCGAGGGCTCATCTTGAGTATCACACTTCCTCTGACATTCCCTGACCATCTTCATTGCAGAAACATTCCCTTCTAATCACTGTAATGTCACCTGCTTTATTATCCTCACAGCTTTTATTTGTTTATGTGTTTACTGTTTGATGGCTCTCGTCTCAATATAAGATCTACAAAAGCAAGGACCTTGCCTGTCTTGGTTACCACTGTAGCCCCTGCCTCTAGAACAAACTATTTATTGAAGGAATAAATAAATAAATGAATGAACTTCAGTTTCATCATCTGAAAAATAGAGATAACATCTACTTCATAAGTTTCTTAAAATAAGTGTATGAAACCATGAATGTCAACCTGTGCAAAGCATTTACCACAGTGCCTAGTAAGCAGTCAACAAATACTGATTGTTGAGGGAAATGTAGACTTAGATATTTTAAAAACATATATCCGGAAGAGAAACGTAGGAGCACCAGGTGAAAACATTACTTTATTTTCTGTGGGAGAAGTGAGAGAAATTGAGATTAAAAAAAGGTAAGTGTGATTTAAATGAATGTATTTAGGTTTATATCCAATTAGAATAATTGTTCTGAAGAACCATGTTGTTTTACTTACGCTGTTTTTATCTTGCTCGTCTTTGGCACTTGGTTGGGGTTCTAGTAATCTTGATGTTTCTAGTCAATGCATGGAGCCTTGCTGATGTGGCTGTGTGGACACCCTCAGATGGCCACCCACCCCTTATGAGTGTCCCATTTGTAAGAATTCTCTGGAACAGGAGGAATCACTGGGGAAATGATAGGAATACACAAGGGAAACACACACCTTTTCTAAGTTGGCTTTATGATTGTACCTATTTATCCCAGTTAGCATTTGCTATTCTTTTCTTTTTTTTGCATTGGCAGCTTAATTGGGTGCTGAATTTTAGAAGATAAACTATGAGTGTTTATGACTAACATTAGAAAGATTTAAAACATTCTTCAAGATAAATTCAGTGTGATGATGGAATTCACTGACTGTATAGTAAATACGATGCCAAATATATAAAAAAATTCCACAAAAGAATATTGTAAAATCATCCTGAGCTTACATTTTGTCCATCTGTGTCCTAAATTTGGTTCCATAATTTGAGATACAAAAAATTCATAATTTTAATATAAAATCTGGAGAGTAATATTCATGGCCATATGCTTATACATGATCTCTCTAAATATGTGATAGTAATATTAACTTTTAATAAACTACAAAATGCAGTGATTTGCATTAAACGAGACAATTGAATTTATATAGCTTTTTCCTTACTTATACGTTACTTCCTGGGAAGCCAGTGGCTTACATCCAAACCTTCCGAAGCAAGGCATCCAGATAAAATTTCTTTAATGCTGTGATGAGAATATGAATGTCAAAGTATACTATTGACTTACAAGTAAGATCAAAAGAGGAAGTATGTTATGTTAGCTAAACCAGAATCAGTAGAAAATTTCCACTTAAGGTCTGAACTCTAAGTATCATAACTAAAAATGTATGGTGGCATTTCCATGTATTTTTGGCAGCAGCAATTTGCCAAAATATTACATGATGAAAGCTAGCAAGTAGGATTTCTTTCTCAAAAATACTAGACTGTGGCATTACACTTGACATTTAGTAAAGCACCTTGTAGTCGTTGTTTCTATCAATATTTCTACAGCAATTTGATATTAAGATTGTATTTATTTTGCTTTCTAAGAATATGAACTATAAATTATCCTCTAGATAGGTCAAATTAATCACTCCAAATGACTGAGTAAATTTTCAGGCTAGCTGAAATTAGAATTTTCAATCATGATTAGAAACATAATTGAAATTGAATGGAGTCAATCGTAGAAAAAATTATATTTAACTCCTCAACACAGTGAAGTTCTTTTGTTTAGGCCATAGGATTATAGTTCATTGCTATCATTTCAAACTTTTTTATTCTACATGTGGTCCACCAACCAGGAGTATCAGTATCAATGCAAAAAGATAGAATCTCAGGCCCCACCCCAGAG
The DNA here is from genome assembly GCF_937001465.1 of Orcinus orca. Taxonomy (NCBI): domain Eukaryota; kingdom Metazoa; phylum Chordata; class Mammalia; order Artiodactyla; family Delphinidae; genus Orcinus; species Orcinus orca. Next base: position 55,847,995 of record NC_064570.1, on the reverse strand, counting down.
TTATTGAATCAGAATCTGCCTTCTAACAAGATCTGCAGTGATTTGTATGCCCATTAAGCTTGGAGAAGCACTGGTTCAGAATATCACTATATACTTTCTCATTTTTTTTTTCTTGCCAGGTAGACTGCAATAAAAATTTTAATTTTGTTATGAAATATCAAATATGCAGTAGGCTTTCTATGTCTATATGAGGGTGAGAAAGCCAGATTCCCAAGAGTGAGCTAGGTGATATATATTTCATTTTCTGCTAACTAGGTGTTGATATTGTGTGACTAGTAAAGATTTAAAACTATCTAAATGCTTTGTTCAGGTGATAAGGTGTTTTTGGACAATAAGGTATCAGAGCTAAGTTTTTATTTTTATCACCATCGAGGGACACAGTATTCTCACATGCATCCAGTGTCACTAACTGACTAGATTCCTACTCAAACCATACTGTTCAACAGCACATTGTTCACATCTTACCTATAGTTTCCGATTGATTTTATGTGCAAGGCTGTTGTCTGTTTTAAAATTCACATAAAAGACACAGTAATTCAATTAATCTTATGATCAGAACTCTTTTTTCCTCCGATATTTTATATGCTTCCTCATAAAAAGTAGAGTTCTTCAAAAGGCTAGGCCGATCTCTATGCTAATATTGGGTTGAGTATATAAGAAAAACATAATTCTAAAATGTTTGGTAAAGATTAGAAAACAAAGACCCTCCAATTTTCCATTTTACAATGGAAACTTGCTACAAAGAATAAAGAAAAGGGGAAGTACGGATACAGTCCTCTTTCTAAGTGTAGGAGGGAAGACTGTCAGAAAAAATATGGCTGTGACTAAAGGCCCACTATCTTTTAGGTTGTGAGACTGTTCATTTTAAAAATAAAAATTACACCACTCTTCTACTTAGAGTAATGATGTCTGTCATCATTGCTGATTTGTATGCATGAAAAAACCTCCTGACCTTTTTTACGTATTATAACTCATGTGAATGCTGTTTCCATAAGGACTTATTAGTGGAGCTGTTGCTTTCTTGATAACTCAGAATACTAACTTCCTTCAGGTAATTGTGTTAGTGGAGACCCAAGTCAATGGGATATTTTGTGTACAAATATACAGTGTCATAATGTAAGTTCTTTTTACTAAAAATGAATAGATATTATTCAATAAATATGTTTATCAAAGGAAAAACTCAAAGTGGGCTTTATTATCTTCTAGAATGAAGCCTATTAAGCTATATAGATATTTGGTGAAAGGTGATGATAAATCAGTTTCTTTTCATTGAAGCTACTTTGACATTTCTATGCCAGCTACTTCTCAGTCTAAGTCTGCATGATGAGCAGCTATGTATTTCTTGCTAGCGTCTGTACTGGTGTTTAAACTATCTCTTTGGTAATCAGAACCTGTTTTTTTTTTTTTTTCAGTGACTGCGATTAGAAATAAGCAAACTTATGTCCACGCTTGTGACAGAGATAGTTAAGCCCTCTAATCCTTGTCTTTTAAAAATATCTATCTTGAAGCAAAGAGAACAACCTAGCTGTCCTTTGTCACCTTATTCTCTCTTCTCTAAAAAGTGAAAATGGGATAGGGTGAATTATATAGTACCCTAAGAACCCTTGACTTAAGGATTGCTTTTTTTCCTTTATATTAGATTAAGTTAAAATTAGAAATCGCTTTTTATTTAAACTGTCATATGAAGTTTATTGCTTTCAAAATAAGCTTCCTTCTTAGTGAAATAAATCCCCCCTTCTTTTCTTACATTGAAACACAAAGAAATGTCTAATGCATTTTAGAGTAGCATACACGTTTGTTATTTACAGAGGTCCTATGGAATAGTGGTAGGTTGCCAAGGCACTGCTTCTGAGCTGATAAAGCGCTTCAGCTTTGAGCATTTACAGAAGATGTTTCTCTTAACTGTTGGAAAGTTATTTTTTAATATGAGGAAAATCAAAAAGATCATACCTCCAAAATTAAAATGTCAATCATACCTCTAAAAATAACGAATTAAAAAATAAATTTTTAGAATAACTACTGGAAATACTTTCCACAAGACTTTTGTGACCTTTATTTGTTGAGTCATTAGTAACCAGGAATGAACATCATTTTTGATGCCTTGACTCCCATGCTTTTAATAAATTGTTGTACCTTACTCCACATTTCTCTCTCAGAAGAGTGTTTAACACTTTTGATTTTTAAAAATTGTCTCTAGGGCTTCCCTGGTGGCGCAGTGGTTGAGAGTCCGCCTGCCGATGCAGGGGACGTGGGTTCGTGCCCCTGTCCGGGAAGATCCCACATGGCGCGGAGCGGCTGGGCCCGTGAGCCATGGCCGCTGAGGCTGCGCGTCCAGAGCCTGTGCTCCACAACGGGAGAGGCCACAACAGTGAGAGGCCTGCGTGCTCTAATATTGTAATTTAGAGAAATTCCTTCAATAACATTTGACATTAACTTTTAAAACATTTTCTTTTATCCATTGGCATTTTCTCTTTGGATACTCACTTTAGGGATGATTTTTGATACAACATCTGTTCTCAAGTTTAATTTTTACCATATACAATGTCTAATTTCACTTTTAACACTTCTCAATTCCTTTCACTTTGTTACAAATCCTGTGTTTTGTTGCCATTTTGTTTCTTTTTATCTTTAGTGTGGTTCACCTCTCTGCTTAAAATTCCTAAAAATGATTATTGTCATTTTGAATTCCAACCCAGATGAATTGATTTTAAAATAACCTATGATATAAAGCAAACGAAGCATTATGATATTAAAACAAAGCATTATAGTAATTTGAAGTGTTTTCTAAGTTTAAATAACAATTATCCTGTAAAGAAATACATTAAGGTAAAAATGTATAAACCATGTGACTCAATATTAAGATCATACTTTGAATGGCTTCACTCTTGACTCTAATATTATTGTATTAAAAAAATTTAAATTCACTTAGAGGGTCAGGAAATGAATAATATAAAATAAATTCAGACAAAAATACCACAAATGTGGGCTTTGCTTGAAATGTTATAGGTGAAGTTTAGGAATTTTAATAAAGATTTTAAGTTTCCTCTTTATCTTCTGTTCAACTTAAGAAACATCACTGAAAATGTGACATTTGCTAGACTCTTGCATAAGCACAGACCAAATGAAAATGAAGTAAGATCGCATATATCCAGGTGCCATGGACCAGTGTGTAAATGGTCCTGTAAACAAATAACTGTCATTCAGGGTGCTAAGTGCTCATGGAAATAGAGCTCATGATACGGAGGGGCCATCCAGAGAGTGCAGTCTTGTCTGAAGGAAGCCCTCACAGAGCATGTGAGGCTGAGCTGAGACTTGGAGGATGAATTCACTGGCAGACAAGAGGAAAGGCAAGATTATTGGGGAGTGTTTTAGTCAGAGACAGTGGCTTACCGGAAGTCATGGAGATATCAATACATAACAGTACAGAATATTTAGGAAACTGCCAGTAGTTGACTCTGGTTTACATGGAGGAATTCAAGATTAAATCAACATCTTTAATTCTACCAAGAATAAAATATAATCTAAAAACTGCCCGTCAATGCTTAAGATATGTGAGAGTTCGTTAGTGATTGTCATTAATCCTGTTATGAAGGAGAATTATTTCTAATGTAGCTGCCCAAGTAGCACACTTGCAGGTGGAGGAAGGAAGGTGGGAAAAGGCTGAAAATCAACTGTCGGAATTCAGTAATGAATGTGGAAGAACCATGGAAAGGGAATGCTGACACTTTGGTTGTTCATAAACCTACTTCGTGTTCTTAATCTTGTCCCTATGTTTCTTAAATATATAATAATCTTTGGCCTAAATAAGTTGTAGTTTATGTAAGTATATTTTTTAACAAAATTGTGTTATTCAAGTTAAAAATTGATTGTCTTTGTTGGAAATCCTGAAAGAACTCTTGAAATGAATTCTTCTAGCTCACAGTTCCCCCACCCCCGCCCCTCCACCTGCTCCTCTTCTCCATCCCCATTTGCTAACTTTCTACTTTTTCTTTCCTGTGTCAACTCCTGAGCATCTATGGATAGAGCTAAGACTTTATGAATACAGTTCGAAAGTTACCTGCCCAGATCATTTCTAATGTTCTTTTAGACAATATTTTTCATACCTGAATGGTGTTTAATAATTAATTAATAGTGTGTGTGGGGGGGGAAGGAACAAAGTAAAGAGATAATTTGGGGTCGGTAGCAAAAAATATACCTGGGTTCAATTAGATGTCTCCCTTCAGCAGAGGCAGGACCTAGTGAGGAGGAAAGATAGACTATATGGAAAGGGCAATAGCTGGGGAAGGTTCTAGAAATTCTGATATTCTGATTGATTTGAAAAGTCATTAAAACACAATGAAATATGGAACTAAAATAGTAACCATATAAGTACTTATTTATTAATTCCTTATTATTCTCCAGATATTTTAAATATTTTAATCTTTTGAAAATATCTAACCTCCTCTAGGGTAAATGCATTAATTCCTATTAGCAGAGAAAGTAATGTGAGTAAAAGGGGTTAAAAAATGGTTTCTTGCTGACTCCACTGATACCCTATGGAGAGACAATGTTTTTGTACTGGCTCCTTATGCATATTAAACTTAATCCTCATATCCTATGAAACATTTAAAGTAGGCACAATTATTCCCATTTTATATCTAAAAAATTGAGATTCCAAAAGGTTAAATTAATTGCTCAACATAAGGACATCTGGTTTCTTCTACAGTGCCCTTTCCTCTCTATACTTTACGGGCTCCTTAATCTCTGCAGGAATCATCTTCCCCCTTCTATCAGCCTTCAAAAGCTAGTTGATTGCTCTCTAATTATAAATACTTGGAGAAAAGAGTGTGAATTGATATGCAAATGACCTTTCCCCCTTAGCAAATTAGCACTTTACTTCCATCTAATTAAGCAGCTTTGTGGAGGAAATGGATTTTTGAAAGAAGAATGGAAAGTGTTTGGATTTGTTCTAGGCGTGTTTCTGGTTTAGCCAGCCTTGTGAATGAGGTATAGAAAAAGGAGTTAGTGGGAGCAGACAATGAAATCAGCAAAAAGAGACTAGGAGGTTGGATAGCAGACAAACCTTCATGGGAAAGTAAACTGCCTTTCAGCTTTCATTCTTTCCCTAATGGTAACATATTTTTTAAGTAAAATAAAACTTTAATAATAAGAAAGTTCTGTTTCCTCTCATACTTCTGAGTGTTAACACTGACAGATCATTCATTGGAAATGGATATTTTCAAGCTTAAATGACAAATTGTAAGGATTCAGAACTTACAGGATGTGCTTTTAATTAGGAAAAAAACGATCCCTTAAATGTATTACAAGGACTTTCTTTAGGAAAAAAAGTCACTTATTGCAACGAGAATTGTTAGAAGAGAAATTGAGGCATGTTAAATTTTTCAACAGTTTATTGGAGCAAAAATCAATTCGAATTGGGCAGCATCCAGTTTAGCGGATAGAAAGGAGCTCTGAGGAGCTGTACAAAATGAGAGACTTTTCTAGGCAGAAGGGAGCAGGAATAAGGAAGTTATACTAGGCCAAATATCAGGCAGCTTATTGCAAGATTACTTTCCCTTAGAGCAGGGGCCCCCCAACCCCCAGGCAGAGGACGGTCACCGGTCTGCAGCCTGTTGGGAACGGGCCACACAGCAGGAGGTGAGCGGCAGGCAGCGAGCAAAGCTTCATCTGCGGCTCCCCATCGCTTGTATTACCGCCTGAACCATCCCCCATCACTCGCGTTACCGCCTGAACCGTCCCCCTCCCCCGCCCCGTCTGTGGAAAACTTGTCTTCCACGAAACCGGTCCTTGGTGCCAAGACGGTTGGGAACCGCTGCCTTAGGGGATGGCAAGAATCTATCAGGCAGATTACCTAACTAGTGCTGATCAGGCAATTCCTGATTCCCTGGTTTAAGATTCCAAAATTGTGATTAAGTCTCAATTTGGTGAGGTGGGGCTTAGCAAAAGTGACTCCATTTTGGGCCTGCTGTTTTGTTTTTAACAGAATTAATAAAACTCTGTTCTTATATATGGTTAGTGGGATTAGGAGCAAGGAATGTGTGTGTGTGTGTGTGTGTGTGTGTGTGTGTGTGTGTGTGTGTGTGTTTATGTACTTCCTTCCATGATGGTACTGACGCATTTGCCTGAATGTTGCTATCTTCAGTATTTGATACTAAAGAGGAATTCAGTACATATGTACTGAATGTGTAAATATATGAATAAATACTACCAATTCAAATTTATCATTGAAAATAAGGCAACTGATATTCACAATAATATATTAAATCCATAATAATTCTTGAAAATTGATTTATAGATTTAGCAAAATGTATGTATTTGGGGAAAGGCTTTAGTCTTTGTTAAACTGTGCTACACAGGTTCATAAATAGCTGGTTCCTATAAATCATACAATGTTGTATTAAATTATATTAGTCATTCTTCTTAATAATGGCTTATTAATGGCTTATTTACCCTCCTGCCCATATTGCTTTACCAGCAAAGCAATATTTTATTGTTATCTTGTCTGGACCACTCAATTATTTTTGGATTTGTGGTGTTTGTTTTTATGTTTCATTAATTAAGATAAAATATAAATAACAACAAACTGATACTAATTGAGTACTTCAGCAGGGCTCAAGTCTGCTATTGACAAATTCACTTATCTTATTCTAGGTGCCCTTTAAGAAAAATAAAAAGTAATCTTGTTTGCAATTTTCTAAGACGTTAGGACATATATCGGGAGGGAGAATATTTACACTATAAAACAGCTAGAAAACAATTGTCAGATGCATGATTACCATAGAAATTAGAAGAACTATTTTGTAAGCATTTCTGTGGATAATAGTGACAAATATCACACATCGGAGAAAAGGTCAGACATACAAGTCTTAATTTAGATGTAAAGTAGTCTTTTTACTATTACTGAATACTGACATACCAAGAACAATTGAAAATATAGAAGTATTACAATTTATCTCCAAGGTACAAGATTTTTATGAAGAAGGAGGAAAGATTATGAATTTCATAACCCAACCACAGCCATCCTTCCCTTATCTGGGCTGTGCCTCTCCCAGTGTATTGAGAAAAATCCTTCCTAGGTCACACTGCCAGTAGAGGATTCTACTGTTGTATAACAGAAGAGGCCTTTGAGATTATCCAATTCACCATGTTAGTTTTTAGATGAAGATACTGAGGCCCAGAGAGGTAATTTGAGTTTGTCCTCTTGTAGTGCTTCTTAGAAGCGGAGATTTGATACCAAGTCTGATACATGATCCTCAACCCTGACATGCTGTCTTCAAGCTCTGATTAAAGTCGTCACTTTATTATATAATTTGTCCAATAAGACAATACCTCTAAAGAAAATACAAAATGATGAGACTTTCTGTAATGATTAAGCATGCAAAATATAAACTTGATAATATATAAAACATATTTATCTCAATATTTACATCTTCTCTCCTCAGCTCCATGATTTTCTCACTGTACTTCCCAAGAACTATATATATATATGAGTATATATATATATATATAATATTTTCATTTGAATATATTCTAAAGAAGCCATGTAAATGTATGTTCTGAAATGTGCAACATATTGCAAGGGCTTTCTTTTCATGACTACATAATTGTCCTAAGCATTTTTAATTTGTTGCATGGCAGATTTCCTGAATCAAATAGCAGCTGTTTGGGGAAAGTATTAAACACATTCTCTCTAGGCCCATTGGTGGTTGTTTTCCTTTCAGAGCCTCTCACCATTAACTATATAGCAGCCAGAGCAGAGGAGTTGTTAACAAAATATATTTTCACTGCTAGCCAAACATATACATGACCTAGTGGTAATATTTGATTTTATATCATTTACTTATGCCTGTGTATGTCTTACACCAAGGGACTAACACCCAACAGGAGAAAGAAATGGGGAGAAATTAACTAAGTAACTGTGAACCATCAAGTAGCCCAGATTAAATAATGAGCCTTCAATAGGCTGGAATAGAATAACACTAAGCCTTTGGAGTTCAGTGGGAAGTTAGATGCACTAATGGCAGTGCTGTGCTGGGAAAGCGTTTGTTTTAGTTGAAATTTTTGCATGGAGGTGATCGCACATTATAATATGAATAGCTGTACTAAATGCATGGAGGTTTTCCGCCAGCATAGGAGGTGATTAAGACCCCCTCTACCAGATAACAGCTCACTGGAGGAATGTAATGGTGGTAAAGTAAAATCTGAAAAACAGATGATTTTCCCATTTACTAGTCCATTGACTCTCCTTCTAGAGCCACTGTGGTTATGGCGCTGCTCTTTATTTTCATTTCACAAAGAAGCACAAATTGTTATGATATTTTTGAGCTCATATGTGTCCAGAAGGAAAGAAAAGAAAGAATGAAAGACTGTCTTGCATTAAAGATAACTGCAATTAATTCAATGATTTGTTTTAAGAAAGTTTTTTTGTTTTGTTTTTGTTTCTATTGAATAATTATTGTAGCTCAAGATGATTGGCTATCCCTCCCCGCTGCCACCTGGGTCATTCATCCTCTGTGGAACTGTAGCAGGAAGGGGCACTGTATACTGAATGTGTTCCCAATGTCATTATGAGACAGGCCTCGCCTGACACCCTTAGAGAGTTGATGTTTGTCAGCTCAAACTGCCATTTGTATATGAAATACACAAATTTTCATTGAAAATTTCATTTCATTGTCATTTTCCCATTGAAAACATTTTCCCATTAATTATTTTTCTGTTATCTTCTATATGTTCTATATTCACATAGTATATAGGTTGAATATACCTGAGTATCTTATTTCATCATTTGTTTAAGCATAGCAGTTAATTTGTATCTTATTAAACAAATATTCTATTCAGCTAACAGAATTTTGCTTAATTTATATTTAAATTAAAATGTACAGTTGTAGCATCATCTATTAATAATTCCTGGTGTTTCTGCCCTAGGTCTTGAAAGTACCTTGGGCCATTGTATTGATATTTCTCCTGCCAAAACATGCTAGACTCTTTGTATTTATTTACTACTATCATTTTCCTCATAGCATATCTGTTTTTATGTACTTTTGAAAATAAGAAGTAATAATTTGGTCATCTAAGCTTTGCTTAGATATGGAAAAATCAATCTTCAAATGGCCTTCTAGTAAAACAACTTTAAAAGAAGGAGAAAAAACATGTGTGTTGAACTCTGTTTGCACACAAGTAAAAAATAATTAAAATGCAAAACTTTTATCCTTGCTTTGCTGCTAGATAAAATAGCATCATATTAAGAATTATTTTCAGATTATATTACAAAATCTTTAAAGGCTGAATCTTAGCATTTGTATTTCTTATGTCAGAGATGAATTGGTTCCTTCACTTTAAAAATACTACTCATGCCAAGACTTAGGAAGTTGATCAGTAAACAATCTTGTAATTTCTCAGTTTACTAGCAAAATTGAAAGGTTGGAATTAACCATTTGGGTAAGGCAGTTGTATCTAATATGTCTATTTATTTCTCAGGATGAGAAATTTTTAATAATGTTGCCATTTCTTAAACCAGGAAGTTACTTTCAATCTGTAGGTACTCAGGACAATTTAGTTTGCTGGTTGTTGCTTCACTTTTTGCTGTCCAAACAGGTGAATGTCTCCTTTTTTTTTTTTTTTTTTAATTTTAAAAGGTAGGTTTTACAGCAACAACTTCACAGAAATAAACTATTATTTTTGTTGCATGTTCTCTTCTCCTTTACCCAATAATTTATTCTACATTTCAGTTGTCCTTATCCTTTTCTTATAAATTATACCTCTTTGCACTGGCCTTTCCATTATTTGCATTTTATGCCTTTAACTTTTTTGTAACCTGCTATGGAATTGACATTTTTATATGCAACGTATATATTGGCTAATACAAAACATTCATTTTTCATCTATTTTACTAGTCTTAAAGAAAATCCAATATTACGTTGTATGCTTTTCAAGGAACTCAATACTTTCACTCACTATTTTCTTCAGATTTATTTTTTCACAAGAGTTAAATCTAGGTGATCTCGAAAAATATTATTTGAATCCATCTCTGCCTCAGTATACTCATTAACAGGAGGGGTCAGTAATGTTTTTTACTTTATTAAAAGTACTAGTAGTAAGGAATAAATATGTTGATGTTATATTTGTTGGTGTTATTATTATTTACATCTACATGTTGGATATTTCTGAAAAATATAGTAATGTAGCGTTCCTCTTTTAAATAGAAGACATCTATGGTATGAGGAGATTAGTAACTATCTAAAGATTTTACTGTTTATCTATAGTAGAAGTAGACTAGGACCTATATCTAATAGATCTTTCTATTATCTCATCCATTTTAAAAATAACTTTTATTTCAACTTTAGAGTGTTATATTTGAAATGTGCTCATTCTGACAGTATTTTTCCATCTTCTTTTTACTTTCAGATCTAAGTACAAGCTATGCATTTGACTCTGTTTCACCTGGTTGTGTTTATATGCCTTTCACCATTTTTATTACTGATAATGTTGTTTGTGTGAATAAAGTGAATAGACAGGATAACAATTCATACCTGTTGAATTTACATATGGTATTAATGAGTACAAGGCCAGTGATTCAAAGTTTGTTTTTTATTCCATTTTATAGTACTTCACCTTCTCCTCAGCCAAACAGCTCACCTGGACTATGTGCATGGTGGAATTGATGCCCACTGTAAAAGCCACTTTTGGAATTGTTTATTGTTAGGCAAATTGAGGACCAAAGGAATGAAATGCTTCGAGACAAGATGGTGGGGAGGAGGGAGGTTCCTAATTCCTTATTCAAGGAAATAAGTAGGATGGTGGCATCAGAGTCGGATACCAAGAAAGTATGGGGCCAAAGCCAACAGTAGAGGATAGATAAGATGTGAGAGCTAGCGATGTAAAATGCGATCAGCACAGAATAATTTGAGGAGGCAGTCATTTTTACTGCCAGCTCTTCTTTTAAGGGGCCAGGCCTTCTTACTCAGGGGTATGTACACCTTGACCATTTTAAAAACATCATATCCAGAAACTGTATCCTGTTACCAAATACCTTATCGAAAGATGCACTTGGTCATGCCTGGCTATAGGTGAGACAGAAAGTGTGGGAGGGTAGTTTAAATTCATAGTCACGTTTAGAAAAAATACCTCAAATAAATGCACTATTTTGAGTGGGGTCAGTAGTGTCATCTTCAAATACAAAGGATAATAAGACAGCCAAGACTGATAAAGAAATGACACATGTTCAACATTTATCTTTTTCTTTACAAGTCTATTGTTTCACAGAAACTAAATCTATGTAAACTGCAAAAGTAAAATTTTCATATACACACACATAAGAGACAGTGTTTATCATTCTGTTCTAGACATAATAGAACTCAACTATGAGTCATATGGGCAAAATGACAAAATTTTCCACTGTAGCGTCTAAGATAGAAAATTATTTTAGAAATCTGAAAAATAAGAATAGATTGCAAAATGCCCAGCAACATTTTCTGAGCAAGCCAGTTACCAGAAACTTGAAAATGTATTTATGTCAGGGATATCTAGCAACTGCCTGCCTCCATGGCTGTAGGTACTTGTACTACACTGTAATATCTGTAGTTACAGGATCATAATCCTAGAGCTAAACAAAACCTTAATGATCAATTGGTGTGACCACCTTCTTTTTACAGCTGAGGAAGCTAAACAGTACGTTAGTTAAGTGAATAATTAGAAACTAAAATCCAGTGAAACGTGAGAAACTCAACAGCACTTTTATAACAAATAATAAATAGAAATTTAAAATATGACATTGCTGTTGAGCAATATAAGAGAGCTAAGTGGAGAAGTTAGATTTCTTCCTTCCTAACTGGATTTAATATCTTATGAAGAAAATATCCACAGAGAATTTTACTATATATTATAAAGTCTTTCTCCTTTAACTCTTCTTGCTGTCTTTTTCTTATTTCATATCGTACAGAGTTACTAAATGTGTCTGTATAACCACTGATATATTTAAAATACTTTCTGATAGCACTGATTGTATTATCTCTCCTTTCTCAACATCATTCCTTTTCTGCTTTTACTACTTTGCCCAGTTGGCTGTATATGTGTGGGAAATGGGTTAATGTGTCATATTTTAAGTAAATCTTTGACTTAAAACACTAAAGACAAAACTCTGAATGTTAGAAAACTGGTTTGATTTGAGAGGAGATGGTTATAGTGAAATTAAAAGGAGAAAGCCAAGGGGAGGGGGAGGGAAAAATTAGGAGTATAGGATTAACAGATGCACACCACTGTATATAAAATTAGATAACAACAAGGATTTATTATATAGCACAAGGAACTATATTCAATATCTTGTAATAAACTGTGGTGGAAAAGAATCTGAAGCTGTGTACCTGAAACTAACACAATATTGTAAATCATCTATAGTTAAATAAAATTTTCAAAAGTAAAACGGAGAAAGCCAAATTGGTTAAAACAGGACAGAAGTGAATAAAATAGTGAATGTTTACTTTAAAATTAATCCTATAAATTACCTTCAGCTCAGTGCTTTGCGATGACCTAGAGGGGTGGGATAAGGAGGGTGGGAGGGAGGCTGAAGAGGGAGGAGATATGGGGACATATGTATGCATATGGCTGATTCACTTTGTTGTACAACACAAACTAACACAGTATTGTGAAGCAATTATACTCCAATAAAGATCTATTGAAATATATATATATATATATATATATATATATATATATATATACATACAGCATTACAGGTGCATATTTGTGTGATCAGAGCCAATGGGTGTAATTGGCAAAAACTACATATAATAGATATAAATGCTCACAAATATAAGAAATAAAAGACTTTCTGAATTACATTTCAAATACCTGTATCATTTATTTGTAATTTTCTAAGGACATGGTAATTATTGACTTAATACAGCTCACAGTTTAGTCTTTGCTTTTTTAAAATAGAAATGAGTATGCTCTTACTTTCTGTTAAATTAGCATTTTTAATTCCAATAATTGTTTCAGGCTTAAATACTTGGAAGAAACCTACAGCAATCATAAAGATCATTACCATATCTGTTGCAAAAACTCATTTAAAATACTTTGATCCTCTTGAGAAATGCCAGGTCTGAGCCAATGTCAACTCGGAGAAAATTGGAACAGCTTAAAAGCAATTCTAGAATCATTTAGTGCTTAATATGTTCTAGGGGTGGAAGAATCGATGCCATGTTTAATCAGTTTAAAGATTTCATTCAGTAGAGAAAAATGTCCTACCACTGGAAGATTACATTCCTACTGAAGTTGAGGATGGCATGGCCCCTTACAAAGAAAAAAAAAAAATTTGAAAGCTTATGTACCCTTTAGATAGGTCAGTAGCTATTGTCCCATTTACATTGTCTTTATAGTAGCTCTCAATGAAGTTGTAGTGTGGCCACATTTACCTTAGGTTGAGTAGTCATACATTCTGTTGTGTCCTGAACATTCCTGGTTGTTATAGTACAATAGTTAATAACGCTCCCTACCATTCTCAAAACTGCCTCAGTTTGGATGATAAATTATGTGGTCACCCTTGTCGTAGGTATAGTCTTCATTCACCAGGCAGAATGGATTTATTGGGTACATAAAATGCATGGGTGCATTTGGCTAGGTGAGAAGGCATTAATGATGGATGTTCAAGACATAATTCCTATATTTGGAAATTCATACCTAGTTGGTGAGAGAAGAAATACTTCCAATAGTTAAGACAATACCTAATGAAGTGACAGATTAAGTGACGTGGCCAATTAATATAAGAGCTCAGAGAGTGGGAGATTTGTGGGCTGAAATGATAAGCAGTCACCCCTTTCTCTCTACTCTGATGTTTTCTTTTTTTTTACATCTTTATTGGAGTATAATTGCTTTACAATGGTGTGTTAGTTTCTGCTTTATAACAAAGTGAATCAGTTATACATATACATATGTTCCCATATCTCTTCCCTCTTGCGTCTCCCTCCCTCCCACTCTGACGTTTCCTTATCCTACAGATAATCTCATTGAGGAACTCCTGCGATTTGGGCATGCCTTTTCTATCTTATCTTCATTTCCTTATTCTCTGTATATTAGTGTATCTGCTATGTTCCCATCTCTACCAGCATTAAACTCCATAAAAGTTTTTTCACATTTACTTTGTAAATTCAATGTATCTGATGTCTACTTTGAGACAGTGACCCAGGCTTATGGCTTTTCATAGATAATAATCATTCATATATTAAATTGCTGCTCTTATACCCCAAATATGTGGTCCTTCAAAGTGAACTTCAGCAGTTATTGATTTATTTCCTTTTGTCTGACCTTTTCCCAGAGTGAGATTTCCCAAAAAAGACACCATTAGGAAGAACATTTGAGTCGTTGATTGGCCCATATTTTGAAGGTTGTCTAGTTTTAGTTCTGTGGGATTCCATGAAATGTTAAGTCACTATTGTAATTTCTGAAATATTTTATCTAAAGCACCTGTACTGAATCTGAACTGACATTGACTTATAATAGAAGATATTTCTCAGAAAATTGAACTAAGAAGTGATACTTTATCTGAATTTGCCATGTACATCTATGGAGAGTAGACACACTGATTATTTTTACTTATTTCTGTTCAGAAGATTTTTTTTTTTAATATTCATGAGTAGATCATCTGAGAAAAGATATCTTTTTATGTTGCTGTACAGGTAGTATAATCATAAGAATGACTCAATGATTAATTTTGGCTTTAATGCATGTTTACCTTAGCTATATCATTATTTCTTAAATGTACAATTTTCATCTTCAATATTTGTAAGGCCCCCAGGTCTCTGATCATAATTCAAGAGAACATCACTTTGCACTGGTCACTGACAGTCTAAAGACTGTTTTGATTTTTATATTTTTCAACATGATATATTGTGCTCACCTGATTATCCAACCGAAAAAGCAAAATTTATTCCATACATTCTTAAAGTAAATGATATTTGCTTTTGGTTTTCATGTCAATTACACGATGCTTACATAACCAGTTCTCAGTGAGGTTTATTTGTAGCAATGCTTTTATGTAAATTTGATTAATAGAGCTAAATCTTAAAGTCAACCTGTCAGTTTTAAATGCAGCCATTAGTTTTTCAGGATTTTTAAGACAACACTAAGATATGCCTTAGATAATTATTGTAATTTTCTCTTCGTAGGAGGATTTGAAGGATAATCCTTGTGTGTTGGATAACCTCTTATGCAAACAGTGTCCAGAGAAAAGATCTAATCCTCATTAAAAGTGGTTATGCTTGGTTAGCCTCTACATTTAATAGAAAATCAAGGCTTGCTAGTGCAAAGATAGTGTCTGTTGATTCAGAAGATTATAGTAGTGATTTTCTAGAAGCTAATGAAAGGTACTAAAATGAATCGATAATCCAACTGCTACATTTTTTAAATGCTTAAAGAAAACTTGAATGCATAATAACCTCGTGAATTGGTTATAGCTATGTCTTGATAATAAACTTGTGATTCAGATATGCATACAAACAGGAATCAAGTGTGACAGCAAGGAGCATAAACATTCATTTGCTTTGACAGGAACCAAACCTACAACAGTTACGTTGATGACTGGAGTACCTACAAATGGAGATAAGAATGTATATTGGTGGAAATTAGAACATATATCAAAAGTAACATATAGTCAAAAATTTCAAGTAATGAGTGCATGCAACATACATATAGAGCCTATAAAATTATTTGAGTGCTATTTATTTTTAGCATTTTATGTGCGAAACTGTCTTCTCCTTGGTCAAATTGTATGTCTATTACATATTTTAAAAACTAAAAGAATATAGAT
Organism: Orcinus orca; assembly: GCF_937001465.1. Taxonomy (NCBI): domain Eukaryota; kingdom Metazoa; phylum Chordata; class Mammalia; order Artiodactyla; family Delphinidae; genus Orcinus; species Orcinus orca. The sequence continues at coordinate 55,832,196 of NC_064570.1, read as the reverse complement.
GATACTAAACAATGAGTTTGGTTTTTTGAAATGAAAACCTGTACTTGTTAATAATTTTATTTTTTATAATAGTCCCACAACATAGGAACCAAGTCAGAAAAGTAGACAAATTAATTTTATATTTTGAATTTGTTATGTTTACTGGCCTGCCTGCCAACTTACCTAGCCAGAAACTTATTATCTGCTTGAAAGAATCACAGATATTAATGTTTAACAATACTTACTTTAAACTGTATTTTCCTTTTTGATTTTAGTATCTGACATTTTATATTTCTCAGATTAAATATTATCTTTTATAGGGTAAAATATAAACATTTTAATGAATTCATTCAGATGTATACAATTACTTAAATATGACAATAAGCTATATGACAAGTGAATACATGAATTCTCCCAAATATGCCTTATTTAACACTATGGGACAACTAATTCTGATTTACATGCTCTTTAAATTGATACACAGGAAACAGGCAACCCTTTAAGGGAAAAAACCATAGAAAAATAGATATTATTTCATATTTCAAGTAATACTATCCCGAATAATGCACAGGTGGTAGAAAATAGTACAGTATATTTGATACTTTAAAGAATAAAGCCCAGTACTGACATGTCTGATATTCTTGGAGTACGTAAAAACCTAATCAAGAAAGTGAGTCTGTGAAGATTCCATGTGGGTGGCTTGGCCTGGCTCTCCTTTGCTGCTGGTCCAGCTTCCCACCTCTCAGGTGTCTTTGCTCACTAGACCAGTACACAATAGACACATCACTTGTTGCACACTCTCTTTCAATTCTGTTTATCTTTTAATGATTTGTCTGGCTGATTTCTACTTTTCTGGGGGAAAGTGAAGCTATTTGAAAGCTCGGTTTCAGAGCTATTCCTTGTACTGTACTATACTGTATACTGTACTATAATGAGGGCCCAGTCCATTTCTCATTGAGCTGTGCAGAGAATACAAAATACACACCACTAGAGAGGAGGTAAGAGTGTGAAGTGAAGGGCTTCCCTGGTGGCGCAGTGGTTGAGAGTCCGCCTGCCGATGCAGGGGACACGGGTTCGTGCCCCAGTCTGGGAAGATCCCACATGCCGCGGAGCGGCTGGGCCCGTGAGCCATGGCCGCTGAGCCTGCGCGTCCGGAGCCTGTGCTCCACGATGGGAGAAGCCACAACAGTGAGAGGCCCGCGTACCACAAAAAAAAAAAAAAAAAAAAGAGTGTGAAGTGAGATAGTAATAGAGAAATGAGCCCTGTGGCTCCAGCCCTAGAACTGAGGGCTTAGAAATAAATACAAAGCAAAGTATTTGGCCTGTAAATAATTGAGAGTTATCTATGTGCACGTGAAGCATGTGTGTATGTGTGTGTGTGTGTGTGTGTGTGTGTGTTTTAGAGGTGAGAACTCTATACAAACTAATATCTAAAGCAAAAATGATAAAATGACCCATGTGTAGACAGTTGTGAAGAAATTGCCAAATGGTGCTTGCCCAGATGCAGCCAAATTAGGTTTAAAAATAATTTCAATAAATTATTTCATCAAGATCATAAAAACAGTATCTAACTGAAAGCCAAACAAAGATATTTGAAATTATTTTGAGTAATTTATCACAGTCATGGCAGGTATAAGAATTAAATGATGTGAGTCAGAAAACTGTCATCGATTAAGTAATAATAATAGATCAGACCATCTATAATAATAGATCAGTAATAATAATAGATCAGGCATACTATGTGCTAGACACAAATGAACCTTATTTCATCAAACTGTGTAAACAATGCTACATTATAAATATTTGTATTTTTATTTGATACATGAGGAAACTGAGGCTTAGATATGGAAACTACTTACCCAAATCATGCAATGAAATGGCACAGCAAAGATCTTCATCCACATCTCTGGCACGTGGCATTCTTTTAAAAAAGAAAATGAAATTAAGTTAACTAAGTTAATAGAGTGGTTAAGAGCATGCGCTTTAAAGAAAGTCAGACCTGGGTTTAAATTCTGACTACCATTGATGTGTAGTAGCTGTGTGGACTTGGGTATATTACTCAATCCACTTATGTCTAGTTTCCCTCATTTATAACATGGGGCTAACAGCACATCCAGTAATCACTCAATATTGTTAATGCTATTAAGATGGATGTGTTGCCTTAACTGACTCAGTTATCTATGACAAATACAACTCTGTTGATATTTATCCAAATATTTTAAGGGATGTTTTCTTTGTCTTCAATCAGTAACATCATAACATATCTGATCCCTTACTTGTGATCCTAAACAAATAGCTGAGGCTCATAAAATGCAAGAGTCTGTTACCCTTTCTTGGCAGGTTCCGCTGTTAAAATAGTTACTTTGTAACTATTGGGTAGTAATACTGCTAATGGAATATGGATACATTAAAAGCAGCTCTTTTGTGACAGCCCTTTATTAACAGTTAGCAATTAAATATATTAAGAAGCCTTGTTTTGCACACTCTTTCAACCACAGAACATTAAAGATGTATATGTTATAATTACAATTATTCTTTCTCTTCATTGTCCTTCTGAGGAGTGCACTGTAATTCTGGCAGCCAGACTACAGAGTTGGCTTGCTTTCCTTGGATTGCAGATGTCTAATTGCAGGCAACCATTTCATTTAAAATGGCTCATTAAAGTGGAAACCATTTAGCATCAGGAACATAGATCAGCATCCATGATTATACATTTAATTAAAGAAGTATGTTCTTCCCCAGTTTTCTAATTTTTCTATCTATCTACACATACATACATACACACATGCACACAAACTCCCACAGAATTATATAAATCCTTTCTCAGATATTAATTTTATTGTTTTGAAAAAGTTAAAATGGCTAATTGTTCCATGGAGTATGCATAGAACGTACTAATTATAAAATTATAGAACTTATGTTATTATTTTATCCAAGTAGATTGGATAGTACACATATAGGAATCGATTTCCTGTTTTACAGACTTTTCTAGATGTATTATATTTCACCTTAATAAATGTCTTTATTCACTAACTATAATGTTATTTGTTGATTATCATTTCAAAGAACTGAAAAATGGCGATACACTATTTGTCAGATCCTAAGCTACTGATTTTACCAATCACTGAAATAGGATTGTGAAAAGAGAAGAAAGAAAGCAATTCTGATCTTTCTCATACATAAAAGACCAATCATTGAAGCATAGTTTTGATGTGATTGTATGTTCTGTTTTTCATATTGTAAAAATAGTTTTATCAAATGACATTTGTTTAGAAATAGAATTTTGAAATATAGTCATTTTACTTTTAATATAATACTTATAGTATTGAAAAAACCTTTGAAGAGGACCAGCATTATCTATATTATATAAATATAAGTGATGAGCTATATGAACTGTGTATTTATTATTGAATAAATATCTGCATAATTATTTGCAAGTTATTTGTAAATAGCCTTAGGTTTTTTTTCAATCCATAAATTTCAATAAGTGAAATGTCAGTTAGAGACTATCCTAATAATAGCTAAGGATAAACTAGTCAGTCTTTTATTAGTTTCTTTTTCATTTCATTAAAAAGAACAACTTATTTGCTTCTGCAGAGTCTCAATATGCTGATACACTATATCATGTGTAAATGGAGGCAGTGAAGAAGCCTCCATTGAGAACTCCTGATCTCTAAAGAGCAGAAGAAATCAACAGTCACATGGAAGTAAAATTCAACATGTTAAAACATATTTAGCAAGTATGTAAGAATGAGATTGAGACATATATATATAAAATAATAACACATAATATAAAACCTGCTCCAACCCTATCTTCTAAGGCAGCCAGAGGTGGCCTCATGAGTTTAAGGTCATTTGGTCTTGATGGTAGTTTATTTACCTCCTCACCAGGTGTTTATGTTGCATTCTTTCTTTTCCCACAAGGACTACTAACATTAAAAAAAAAAAAGAAAAGTACTGAAAGGTATACTTTTTAACCACCCAAGAAAAAAAAAGTTATTATAAAATAATTGTTATTAATGTGCACTTAATATGTGCAATTGTTGTGTTCCAGTTGCCTTTTGCCCCATTCTTTTTTCCCTCCATTCTTAATATGAGTCTGAAGCAAGAAAAGAAACAAGTGAAAATGAGAGGTGAGAGGAGAAAAACAGGGAGAGAAAGAAAAAAATAAGAGGAGGAACAGCAAGAAAAAGGGAGAGAAAAACAGTGCACAGAGGGGAAAGAATCATGGAAGAAGAAGCAAAAATGAGAGGATCAATCAGGACTTGAGAGAATAGGATGGGAAGTTAATATTAAAAAGAGTGAGGGAAAGAGGGGGGAAAAAGAGCTGTTTGAGTCTGAAGTGTTAGTAAACTATGCTCCTCACATACTGCAATTTATTTGAATGTTCCTCTTCAAAGTGTTATCATGTCTTATCACTTCTTTGAAATGCAAAGCAGATGATTGATTACTATTCATAGTTCTTCAGCATTTTCTACAAGCCAAATCTTCAAGTATTTCTCTGCAGTTTTAGTCTGTGTAGCTAACAAGTCTTAGCAATTATCCCAGCAGTGAAGAGAGCATGACACATCTTAAGGAAGGAATGGATTTAAACTAAAAGTGAATTGTGATTCTTTTATAAATAGACAATTCCCACCCTAACCTGGTTGCCGAAATAACTGTTTTGCTTCCTTTACTTGTTTCTCATCCCTGCCCTCCATTACTGACTAGCTTTTCTGGTGACTGCTAAAGAGGGGACTACCAGGAAAATCTCTTTGAATTTAAGGAAGGAGTGAGAATAAAATGTATACAAAGTCTCTGCCCAAGTTAACTATACTCAAGAAAACAAGGTAGACACAATGATATGACTCATGAGCAATTTCAAAGTCTATTGTAAATGCAAATTTTAAATACAGTGTAAGTTTAGAATGAAAAACTGGATAGATGGACACATGACAAAAACATCCTCATTTAGGGTTTCTTTTAGGGAGTTTGGTAGAAAAGAACTTAAACTCACCTTTTATATAAACCACAGAATAGATAATAGTATTCAAATAAAAAGGTAAGAATCATGATTCTCATACAAATGGAAAAATGAACACCTGTTAAATATTTTATTTAACTTGCAAGGGAACCAGGCATATATTAAAACCAGTTAAAAAGAGAATCCAAAGAACAGACACAATTATAGGCCAGGAATATGCAAACAGAGGCAAAACTGGTTTTCTACAAGGAAGTTGGGGGGAAGTCAAATGAATTCTCTACCAGACAACACAGAATTTGTACATTTGTTAGGTACCTATAACATGCAGAGTTTGAAACTATTTTCCATAGACTTATTATAATCTTGACCAACCAAGGTCAAGAGTGTGGTAAATAATACATCATTTTCCTTTGAATTACAGATGTTTTCTCTCGAATAGTAACATCAAGAACTTAGAGAACCATAATAATACTCATTGCATCATCTTCAAATGAGTAATGAGCAGCATATCATGAACATTACAAAAGATAGAAACCTTGACTACACAAATTATTATATAACACATTTTTCAGTTCTTGGTGTTTGTACACACATGGAGACACACACAGATTTGTTTTCCTAGTGTGCTCATTGCTTTATATTTTGGTTATTCCTTTTACATAGAACTTAACATTTCATATAGTTCTATCAATTGATCTAGTCCTCTGGGATGATATATTTTCTTTCTTTTATGGATGAAACAAACTAACCTCCTGTTTGGATCTTAAAAAGAAATGTGTACAGGTTTGGTTAATAGTAGAATTAGAGAGTCTGTTTTGAAATAGAGGAAATGGTATAATTATTTAATTTATTAGGCTCTACTTTTAGGAACTATCATTTTACTGAGATTGCATTAGATGATTATCATCTTGTTTTTTCACTTTTCAATAGATACTTATTGTTTTTCAGTAAAATTTTAAAGATACTATAAAGTGTCTGGTTTTGTATCCATACAACATCTACACATATGTATTTATTCTCTGGTTCAATTTCTTTTAACTTCAATTCAAATAATGTTCTATGGAATTTCTTCCAAGTCCAAAAAATTAAATATTATGGAGAACTGAAAATATTCATACTCTGCCTTTGTGTTTTCATTATCTTTATAATGGGATTCTGATTAGAATATAACATTTGCTTATTTTTCTATTTTGGAAAGAAGCATGTCTAAATGCAAACATATCTCTTAAATTAATTCTTTTAAAAAAGTCAAGCAAATCTGGACTTTCATGTCCCTCCTGGAAACTCTTCAGTTACCTCCCATACTGAGATCTACCAGGCTCTACTCCATCTGGCCTCCGCAGACCCTCCTTCTCCTATTCTCCACCTCCATCTTTGCTTTTGTCCTGTTTGTCTTCCAGCTGTTAAGAGTCTCTTCTCTTATCTAACGTTGGCTCACATTCTTAGCTTAGCCAACTACTTTTCTGTCAATTTAATTTTCAAAAGTCATTCCTGAAGTCACATCATCTCTGACATCTCAATCTAGATCAATTTTCCTTATACACTTGGCTTTTCCTTGAGTTGTGACTTGACTTTTCCTCTTAGCCCTGATTGTAGCATCTAATTATATCCATATTAGATTACTTGATAATTGTTTACATTCTCCATTGGACTATAAACTCCATGAACATGGATACATTATCGGTTTCTCTCATCTTGTCTTCAGCACCTAACACAATGCAAGTCACATAGTAGGTGCTCAATAAATATTTTTGTGCCCAGGAGCCCGACAGGGCCCTGCTCGGTTTCATGAAAAGGCACCAGCATTTAATGGATAGAGGAGGGATGCACCCTCAGTTGTCCTTTGTTCCTATTGTGTTCAATATATCAACATTTACACAATATCTCAGAAATATCAGGGTCTAGAAGAAAATAGTATCCTGGTGAAAAATGTGCAGAAACCATGACTCCATTTGATCTCTAGGTTTGGGTTATGTTTTAATAACAGTTTCAACTTTTATTGCTTTTATGTTAATTTTTGCATCTGTCAGCAAAATGCCTTTGTAGGCTGTAGGTCTACTTTGGCTATAGATGTGAAGTGGGTGGTGTAACCGTGGAAGAGGTTGAGCAAAAATCAATCTACTTCAGAATTTATTAAAATCAGGAAAAGTTTCCAGTTTCAATAAGATATTTAGGATGAGAATAAGTCAGTGAGCTTTAGAGGCAAGTGAATTATTGATTACTCAGAAATATCAGGTCTAAGAAGATAGAGATTGAGATGTAGAACTTTTTTTTTTTCTTCTAGTCAAAAGAAACAGACAAGTCGTCTCCTTTGTAACTCAGAATTAAACAGTTGTGTGGAGGAATTAGAAACTTACTACAACGTTACAGACAAAATACAATAAAGTTATGTGAAGTAGATTCTTAAGAAGTTAACAGAGCAATTTCCTACTGTCTTTAGGATTTGTGCTTTGGTGATGTAGTACAAATTTCAGTTTTGTATTTTTCCCCTGAGAATTGCTCTGAGTTTCCTACCTGCCCTATCTTCATGGCCTGTTGACCCCCTACCTTCTTTATCCTCTGAGACGCTGGCACCATTCACTCATTCATCTGTCCATTCATTCATGTGGCAAATATTTTATTAAGCAAAAGGGATAGTCTCTGTTCTCACAGGGTTACATTCCAGAGCAGGGTTTCTCAATGTTGACACTGTTGACAATTTAGGCTAGATAATTCTTTGTTGTTGGCGGCTGTCCTGTGCAATGTAAGATGTTTAGCAGCATACTCGGACTCTACCCAATAGATGCCACTAGCACCTTCTATAAATGTCTGGACAGTGCCAAATGTCCCCTGGGTGGCAAAACCACCCTTGTAGAGAACCACTGTTCTAGACGGAAGACATAGACAATGGAAAACATAACGTAGTATCAGTGGTGATCTGTGCTGTGAAGTAAAAGTAACTGGCATTGTGGTAAGAGAGGTAGCAGGGGCAAGAGCCCTAAAGGTTTCTCATCAAGGATAGTAGTCTAAATGGAGCACAGACACATGAAGGCCCGTTTTTCTTTTCACAGATGCTTATCATTCACTGAGAGCCTGTCTATGAAATTGTCAATTAAGGCAAGTGCCTGATATATTATTTATATGATTAAATTATTTCTGGTTCTTGACTATTAATAAAATGCCACAGTCACAGTAAGATGTTTTTTTGAATATATCAGATTCCTCAACTGAATAGAGCATTTATAACTTCAAATGCACTATCGCATGTGGTTGATTTTGCTGTCTTGTTTCTGCCACTGGGAAACAGGAAGATCAATAAGTCATAGGGACCATCAGTGTGTGGTTGGAAGGTATATTTATTTAAATCCATTCTGTTAATTTTTGTTTATTACATGATTTAATCTGTCTTAAAGCAGGTCAGCCATTTTAATGGGTTTTGGAATTGTCGGTATTCTGAATGGGAGAGACTTTGACACTGTGATAAATGAAAGAGCACTGGACTGTGAGTATCACATGCAAATCCCAGTTCAGGTTCTGTTACTGACTGGCTGGGGGACCTTGGTCAAATCAATTTACCTCTGGGTGTCCTCCCTTAAAAGGGACTATTATACATATTGTAAAAATTGCCTTCATAGTTTTCTATGAAGAACTGATATAGTAGGTATAAGAGCATGTTTTAAATGTTATGAATAAATATATATATATATTTAATATATATCCTTAAATATTTTATATGTATGGTGTACATATATATATATATATACATATATATAAAACCAAACTGAACTTGGGTCTGCTTACATGCCACATGGCAAAGCCAATCTGCTGATATCAGGTTGTGGTGAAGGAAAGTATAGTGATTATTGCAGGGTGCCAAGCAAGGAGAATGGGTGGCTCATGCTCAAAAGACCTAAAGTCCCCAGTCACTTTCAGGGAAGGGTTTTTAAAGGCAACATTTGGGGTGAGGGATGCAGGGTGCATGACTTTCTTCTGATTGGTTGGTGGAGAGGTAACAGGATGGTGATGTTTCAGCAATCTTAATCATCAACCTTCTGGTTCCAACCAATCTGGCGTCTACATGCTTGTGCTCAGCATATAGTCACCATCCTCTGCCTGAGTGAGGGTCTTAGATCCTGCAGAACAACTCAAGGATGTGTCAGATTGTTATCTATATCCCTTGAGGAGGAACTCAGATACTGTTTTATCACTGAATTATTGTTTCTTGACTGCATTTTCATTGTTTCTGCATTCCCTCACGTCCCTAATTAGCAACTGCTTGTGTCTACTCTTTGGAACTCAAGGAAGGCCTAGGAGACTAAAACCTTTTTCTACAAACAAGAAACAGGGAACAAGGAGGGGCTTTTGTACCCAGGAGGGCCCCACAGTGTCCTGCTTAGTTTCAATCCCCCCTTTTCTTTGATACTTCTCAATCCTGAAGAAAACAGGAGTGGGACAAGAAAAGAAATAAAGTTTTGGATAGAGAGGTTAATCATAAACTCAGCAGGGAAACCCAGTTTTAGGGGGACTCAGTTTCATATATATCTTTTTAAAAATCAGGTAAATGTATTAAGGACAATTTGTATTTCTCAGATACTACTGAAACCAAGGGAGAACAATTGTCACTATTGCTATTGCTCAGTGTTTCTTCTGAGCAACATCTTTAACTTTTTCAGGCTCCTGCACTGCCCTGGTAAATTTACCTACAGTTTGCCGTATTTATCTTGTTCCATTGAAAACTTACCATCATTTTCTGTAAGTTGTGTCCTACCCAGAAAACTACAATGAGACTCTTAAAGTTTATGTTCTAGAGCAGTGATTCTCTTTTTCATTACCAGTCCTCAACCCCCAAGGAGCCTTTGTAGACATTGTTTTGCTAATTGCTCATCCCATGAAATGTTAATGCAACACATTTGTTCTAGCTCAACAACCAGTTTTGCCCTCTGGGGGTGATGTGGCAAAGTCCTCCCTTCCCCACCTCATTGAGAAGGTATGTTTTAGTGTCTCTATATTCCAAGTTGGAGTCTGCATTCCCAGCAGCTTTTTAGCAGATCCAGTCCAGTCCAAATCTGCTGTGGCTGTGTGGTATGAGACAGTGGCTCAAACTAGCAGGATTTCATGTTAAACCCCTGCTCTCCAGGCTGGTTTATCCTTCTCAAGTCACTTCATGTCTCTGAGCAGTTCTTTGGCTGGCAAATAGCATTGTATTTGCTGCTCCTGAGTTGTTGAGAGGATTAAGTGGGGTGACACCTAAAAGCACTTAGGACAGTGCCTGGCACACAGTAAATATAAATGTTCTTTACTGTGTTTTACACTCATGAAGTGGTTATTTTAATTCTATTTTTTAGGCTATGTTGAGAACTTAACCTTAGATCTTGTTTTTCATTTATGTTGTTGGATTTGACCCCATGTCTTAGCCTGTCATCTGAAAATTTAATTGGCTTCTGTTGTTCTCATCCCAGATGAAAAAAATAGATAAATAAACAAACTAGAACTTTGGGGAGGGCAAGGTCAGGGAAAGGCACAAGCACACAAGTATCCAACTAGAGATTTCCTCTAGGAGAGTGGTTCTCAACCTGGACTATATAAATTGGACTGAGAAGTGACCTTGGTGTTGGAATTTTTAAAACTTCACCAAGTGATCATAAAGTGAAGCAGGGTCAAAAAACACTGTATATTCAAATAGTAAGGAGTCCATTAATAAAATAGACCATCTTGCCCAGATTTCTCCTTCACTTTACAAGGGTATTACTAGACTTTTCTTATAACTCCCTGTTGAAATCCAAATATACCTTGTCTATAGATTTTATCTATTGGAAGGAAAACTTTTCCTTTACTGTCTTTAGGTTCAAAAGATTGGGATCTGCAAAGTAACTGACAATAGACAGTTTAATAGGAAAAAATACTCGTACATGCATAAATACGCATGAGAGTATGAGTAAGTGATGTGTAACTTGATGAATGGCCAGAAGTAAAGGTTGGGCACCATATTTTGGGGTAGCATGTCCTGAATCCCATCAACATCAGCCTTTCCTTTAATATATAACCAAGTGTCCTATGTGGTAGGTTCTATAATTTTCATATTTTTTTCCTTACTTAAAAAATAAATAAAAAGTAGAGCTACTTATGTCAAATACTAGGGTAGACATTATAGTTGCTTTATCTAAGCAATAATTTAATTCTGAGCCTCCTTGTAGGCAAGGCAAAAAGCAAGCAAGATGATTTATGCAATCTCTGTCACTAAAGGAAAACTATTTTATTAATTCATTTGAAAAGATAATTTCTTTCATGCTCTAAGAGAAATGTATTAAATTAATGCTTAGATAAGGAACATGAAACAACATGATTTTAAAAGACTACATACAACATTCTTTATAGAGTTTAGTTTTTTTCAACTTTTGATAAAAGCTGAGGATATACAATAATAACATGTTATCCAATAAAAGAATATCTACTGGTAGTGAAGAGTGTTATAAACAAGGACTAGATTTCGGAGATCTAAATTTTAGATGTGTAGAATTTAGGGAGTATATCAGAGTGACTAGCTGCCATATCACATAGAATCCCTCCCTACGTTTAGCAGCACCATGGCAAACAGCTGAATACCGATGGGCCTGCTATTCTACCTCTGATTACCAAGAGGGTCAGTGCTTAAAAAGCACCTGGCAAAGTTACAGACGTTAAAAAGGCTGATTGGTATTCTTACCCAGGTGGATAGAGGAATGTTTCATTAAGAATAGATGGGCAGTAGGAAATTATATTGTGAAATTTAGTTTTTTTTTAAACTAGTCTCAAGTTTGATGATACCACTTACAAAACTGAAAATAAGGAAAGAAAAATTTCTTAGTCGTGTTCTCTCCTTTCTGTCTCTTGTGTCTTTCTAAAACTTAGCTCTTCATGGTGCTTCCCATGCAGCCACATTTTTAGATGTTTACCAGTTTCCCTCCTCATTAGAATCATTTACCATTATATCATTTTCATTTCAATTTTCAAAAAATTTCTTTTCAGTCCTTTCTGATTGAGCTATTTCACCATATAAGAATCTTAGGTCTTTTTGTTTTCTGAAAGTTGTGAAATCTGGTTTGTTAAACCATGGACTAAATTTTAATTGTATCCCATAACTGTCACCTCCTAGCCACCTTTCCTGAAGATTATCCTGAGCTTTAGGATGGCAAGTGGTATTCACAGAATCCCATCATTCAAGTTTTCCCACCAGTTTCTTCTTATTGATCCAAAGTGACTATACCGCTTCCTCTGGCATCTGAGGCATTACATTGCCATCCAGCCAGACAAGCAAAGAAATAAGTTCTTCAGCTGAATAAAACTCCAAGGAGAGTTGAGCACTCTTTCTCCTCACTCTTTCTGATCATTTGTATAACTAATCGCTCTAGCATTTTTGGATATAAATGTGAAATAATCATCCATTTCAATCATCTAACCAAATAGTCTGTATCATCCTCATAAATGGCGCTACTTACAATCCAGTCTTATTGTAATGTCTTGCTGCCTTCAAATTTCTATCCAGGCAGATAAGATAAATTTTGTTTTTCCATCCTTCCTTCTAATAGAATAGTTTCTTCAATTAAAGTATACACTTGCACTACCGTGTTTTAAAATTGAATCCCTCAGTTTCCCTTGGCAAATACACATGTGCACAAGTAAATGGACATATGCACACATATCCATTTTATTTTAATACTCTGACCATTGGTATATAGCTATCTGAGGACACAGGTATTTTCTATAATCCAGTTATGTTCTCCTATGAACACCTTGGGAAACTCCCTAATATTTTTCCTTCTGTGCCATATTTAATATAATTTTTATAATCCTTGTTAGTATTCTGATACTTTTCCTCTCCCCATACAGTTTACTTTAAAATACTCTGAATTAGATAGCAGCTCACCAGAGAAATAATATTCTTTCCTATGAAAATACATTCCATACTTGGCCAAGGCCCACCAATTTTGGCCTATGAAAATACATTCCATACTTGGCCAAGGCCCACCAATTTTGGCCTATGAAAATACATTCCATACTTGGCCAAGGTCCCCAATTTTGCCCTCTTAAATCTTGATTTTGCCATCATCTATTTAACCAGCATCTCAGCATTTTTTCCTTTTGTAAATCACACATGAAATTGGAGGAAGAGTTTAAAACAACATGTCAGTCCCAGGGACCTTTTAGTTTCTTGCCTAGGATATCATAGCTTCTAGAAATTGTTTGCATATTTATCATGAAGGCATCATTCATACCCACAAAACCAGCAGGCCTGGGTAGTTGTCAGCAGGTGTGGTAAGTCTTGGCAGTTTTTCCATTATGTCAGTTCACATGTTCCAGAAAGAATGCACTTTCTATTTGGCCATGTCAAATCTACATAAAATTTATTCTTCCTCCTTGGTGAATGACAGGCTTTACCCATGGTCCTCATTCTTTCTTGAAAAATAGACCTTTACTTTCTCCTAAGTCATTAATATCTTGTTTCTTGGATCTTTTGGAATTTCTTTGCTTCATATCTATAGATTCATATACATATGGCTATCTTAAATTTATTGAGTTAATACTAATGTATTTCAAAAAATAATCTGAAGATTAATAACACTATTTTTTAATAACATATAGACATTAATGTTGATAGACACATCATTCACTATTTTTGGGGTTGTTTAAATTATATCTGAATACTAATTAAATTCAGATGAAAATAGAGAGACTACCTCTATGGATTTTGGGGGCCACAGGGCACTAAAGAGAGAAAACTGTAATATAGAATTTATCTTTGAATAATATTAAACAACAATTATATCTTAACTTTGTTCTGTGGGTGGCAAGCCGTGTGCTGTAGAGGCCAGCAGCCAGAGTCTCTGCAGGAGGATTTCAAATTCTGCCAAGTCAGAAAGAGATATCAGTCAAAGGGACCTGGCATTGCAGTTGCTAGAATTTCTCCTAAAAAATGTTCATACTTTAGGAAAACTAAACAAGATGATGTTACCACAGCACCTACCGTGTAAAACTGGGGACAAATCCTCGTTGGGTTAACATAAGTTATAGGATGATGTGAAGATGGAAAGTGTAAATATTCATACTGGCAAAATAAGTAAATATGGAGTTAGCTATTTCTTGTTCTAGAAGTTGTTAGAAATAAAATAGACTAAGATATATTACCTATTAGGGAAGTCATAGAATACAGTCATAATTAGGTTCTGCCATTCCTTTGATCAATGTAGCACAAAGCAGATAATTAAATAAAAATTATTTAGGAGTGATAAAATTTGTATTCTGGGAGTTAATGATCCTTGTTCAATTAATGGACAAATTAATATTAGGAAATTCTGGTACAGCTAAAGATTTAAGAAGGACATTAAGTACATTAATTAAACCATATGAAATTGCCATTTTTATAAGTCAAAAATGGTTGGTATCTATAATTTAATATGATTCAAGCTAAATAGTTTTAATACATTATTTACATCATAAATATTTATGTAAATTTCTCCCTTTCACCAGAGAAAGGGAGAAATTTCACTTACTTTGAGTTCCTTTCACTCACTATGAGTTCTGCTAGAGCAGGATTATTGATATATGTATCTCCAGGATTTATCACAGTACCCGATACCCAGTAGACACTAAAAAAATGTTGAATTGAAGGTATTAGTTGGATAAGAACCTGAGACTATTCTCCAGGATAATTGTCTCCAACATTTTTTTTTTTTTTTAACCGGTACGCGGGCCTCTCACTGTTGTGGCCTCTCCCATTGCAGAACACAGGCTCCGGACGCGCAGGCTCAGCGGCCATGGCTCACGGGCCCAGCCGCTCCGCGGCATGTGGGATCTTCCCGGACCAGGGCACAAACCCGTGTCCCCTGCATGGGCAGGCGTACTCTAAACCACTGCGCCACCAGGGAAGCCCGTCTCCAACATTTTTTAAAATATTTTTTTAATTACTATTATGTTCCAATTCATTACAATGTTACATATGTCATAAAACATATACACATATATTGAAAATTTCAAAAGATGATTTTTTTTTTTTTGTCTAGGAAGAGGGCAATAGCTTAGAAAAATTGGCTCCAAAATTGGCTCCAAAAATGGCTCCAAAATTTTAGTCTAAAAATAATTGTTAAATTTGCAACAAGTGCTTAAAAATAACCAGTGGCCTAATTTAAATCTGGCTTTTTTGCTTTTCTAGTTTTGTTTATTTTAAGGAGGCTGAGTGTATTTCTGTTAAACAGATTTCAAAGCTGAGACTGAGAAGTTAGATGCAGAGCCGGGCCTAAAAGCCAGTCTGAAACTGAAGCCTCACATGTGGCTTGTTTTTTTTTTTATAGCCACAGCAATGGCAACACAGATTATTGTTTATTGGACACTTGTATGTTCCAGCTTCTATGATAACTGTTTTACTAAAATTGCTTTATTTAACCCGTAGTTTTCTGGTTGAGGTATTACATTTACCATTTTGCAGTTGAATATGTTTAGGCTAAGTTGGCTAGAGTCACACAGTAGGTAAGAGGTAGGGCTGGGATTTGAACATAAGTTTCTTAGAACCCAAAGCCCATATTCCATAATCACAATAAATAATGCTTTCCTGCTCATAAGAGCCAGATTTTGTGATGTGTCCATGATGCTTTTTTTTTTTAGCCCACTCAAAGAAGCTTAGATAAGTGGGTTTGAAGACCATTCAATCATATATTCATTGGGAATTGGATAGAAAATAAAAGTGTCAAACCTTTTAGCAGAATCCTTTCTCTTCTCAATGGCATAACTGGTATTTCTTCCATGGACACTGATTAATAGCACACAAAGTTGCATGGCTATTGCACATATCTATAGCATCAGCTATAGTAACAAGATTCATCAATGTCTCAATGCTATGGCAAGAAAAAGCATTCAGGCAGAATGATGCAATTATTTCTCTATACATCCAAGCTTCTTATTTTTGGAATGTTAGCAACTGAATGGTCCAAGGGGGAGAAGTTTTGTAACTGCATATAGTTTGGTCAAGACTTGTGGACATATGATTGGTAGAAGAATGGTACACTTCCCATGCTCTCTTTCACACAAGCCCACTGCGTATTTCCTTCACTGCTTTTTCATTTAATTTTATGCCTTTTCTAGACTTAACAGGACAAATGGTTCAAGACTATTTCTCCAAAGGATACTGTCATTAATTTCAAGTTAATTTCAAGTTCTCTCAGCACTGTAAAATATTGTGATACAGTGAAAAAATAACTGGATTTGGAAGCAAAATATTGGGATTCTCTTCTACCATGTACTATCTGTAAATATGTAAAGTCACTTCTATTTTATAAACATCTTTCGTTCTTTTTCATTTTTGCTTTTTTTAAATGGTAAATATGTACAAAAGTAGACAGAATAGTAATAGCAAACCTTTATGTACTCTACCTAGCTTCAAAAATTATCAGCTCACTATACCATTTTATTTCATCTTTATCCCCTTCTACTTCTCATTCCCAGATACCACATCATTTTATTCATAAATATTATATTACATATTACTAAAAGTTAAGGACTCTTAAAAATATAGTCTAGATAACAGTATAGTACCTAAAATTAATAAATAATTCTTTTAAAAAGTATTTATTTATTTGGCTGCTCCAGGTCTTAGTTGCAGCATGTGGATTTTTAGTTGCGGCATGTGAGCTCTTAGTTGTGGCATGCGGGATTTAGTTCCCTGACCAGGGATCGAACCTTGGGCCCCTTCATTGGGGATCACGGAGTCTTAACCATTGGACCACCAGGGAAGTTCAATAAATAATTCTTTAACATCATCTAATACACAATGTTTTAATTTCCAATTGCCTCATAAATTTTATATACTTTTTTCTTTACAGTTTGGTTTTTAGAATTGGGATCCAAATAAGATCCATTCATGATAATAGGCTGACATTATTTCACTGTTTGGATTTTGCTGATTCCATCCCCATGGTAATTTGTGACATGTTCATCTGTCCTCTGTATTTTCTGTAAATTGGTAGTGGATCTAAAGACTTAATTATATTTAGGTCGGATTGTTTGGGGACAAAACTACTTCATATTGTATTTTCCATAAGAAGGCACTTGATATTTGGTTGCCTCTTATGATGTTAGGATGATCAATGCCCAGATCCATTAATTCAGAGGGACAAGATCAAGAGATTCTATTTCTCTCATTTCGTCCACACTTATTAGCTGGAATACATCTGAAAGAAAAATCTTCTTTATTTATTATTTGGTTTCCCAGTCATACAATTTTATGTAGGAAAGGAAAAATAAATGCTTAATTATTTCCCTTTATTTATCAGTTTCCAAAATAATAAATTGCCTCATTATCATCAATAAACACTGGTCAATTAGCTTATTTTTTATATTATTACAAACTATAATTAACTATATTTACTGTTTTAATCCATTTAAGTTATTTTTTTGATTTTCAAGTTATTCTGTTTTGGCAGTTGTCAATACTTCAAGAGAGCCTCTAAATAATTTTGATTCAGACCTATTTTTCATCTATAGCATCCTTTATTGAGCATTAACAAGCTTTTCTAGGTTTATCTTATATTATTTTGTCCCAGCCCTAAAATCAGCAGTTTATCCAAGGAGTCTGGTTCCTTTTTTGTGGGAAATGGTGTATCAAGACTATAATATGGACATTGGCAGTACTCATTGCTATTGAGTTACTATTGTTTCTAGGTCTTTTCAGTAGACAGAGCTGGGAAATATTTACTTTATTTAAAATTATAAGATAAAACACACCATATGTTTCTTTTGATGTTTCAAATTTAGAACTGCAGGATTTTTATTTACTTATTTTTATTTATTTTCTTGTATTTTATATCTTTATCTCCTTTCCCTGACATTCTAGATTCTCTAAGAATCTAGTTTCTCAATGATACTAGAAATGATAGAATTATAATTTCACAGCTACTCAGCCATAAAAAAAAAAAGGTGAAATTTTGCCAGTTGCCATAACATGGATGGACCATGAAGGTATTATTCTAAGTGCAATAAGTCAGAAGGAGAAAGACAGATACTGTGTGACTTAACTCATTTGTGTAATATATATAAAAAACAACTCCCCATAAACAAATAAACCAAACTAAACAGAAACATACATAGATACAGAGAGCAGAGTAGTAATTACTAGAGGGGAAAGGGGGGGTGGGAGGAGGACAAAATAGGTAAAGGGGGTCAACTTTATGGTGATGAATAGAAACTAAACTTTTGGTGGTAAGCAAGCTGTAGTGTAAACACAAAGTGAAGTATAATAATGTAAACATGAAACTTATATAATGTTATAAACCAATAAAAAGGACTATCCCATAGCAAATCATGCATTTATCCTACATACACAAAGATTAATCTCAAAAACCAACAACAACACTAACACATGAAATGGTAATAAATATGGGAAATAATATTGTACATGTAAAAGTACTCCATAAATTTAAAGTTCTTTACAAAGTTAAACTGTTTTTCTGTATAATCATGAGCATACTTTGGAAGTATTTCCATAAGTTTCCAAAGGGGAAAAATTTTTAGATATAAGATACAGACCGACACAGAACTTACATTAGCAGGTATACTTTTCATTATAAATCTGAAAAATTGTAAAATTGAACATTGCAAGTCAACATAGAAAATAACAAGACTAACATCATCACCCCATTTCCAAAACCCTTTGTTGTGATATTCCTATGAGAGTGATAAGATTTCTTTAAGGGAAGAAAGCACTTTCTTCTTTCCTAAGATCTAGAATTTAAATTCATAATACAACCTGATGTGTTCCTTATATAGAGTTACCGATGGTATAAAATCTTTGTGGGGAAAATGTACTTGGTACATAATTATGAATACAATCCATGAAAGATAAATATTTATTTCCAGATATAATACTTTAGAACAGTGGTCCCCAACCTTTTTGGCACCAGAGACCGGTTTTGTGGAAGACAGTTTTTCCACGGACCAGGGGCAGGGCGAGAGGAGAATGGCTCAGGCGGTAAAGTGAGCAATGGGGAGCGACAGATGAAGCTTCGCTGGCTTGCCTGCCACTCACCTCCTGCTGTGCAGCCTGTTTCCTAACAGGCCACGGACTGGTACCAGTCTGTGGCCCGGAGGTTGGGGACTCCTGCTTTAGAACACTCATTTTCTAAGATTTCACTTTTAAAAATTAAAAAAAATTATCAAAGAAAGATTCTTTCAATTCTATTGTGCTTTACAATTTTCAAAATTTTTACAGTAGAAGACTTCATATAATCCCATAAAAACCTTTTTTCTCCCCCTAGTCCTATACTGTCCCTACCCCTTCCATCGTCCCACTGGTAACCACTAGTTTCGTCTCTGTATCTGTGAGTGTGCTTCTTTATTGTTTTATTCACTAGTTTGTTGTATGTTTTAAATTCCACATATAAATATTATATGGTATTTGTCTTTCTCTGTCTGACTTATTTCACTTAGTATAATTCCCTCCAAGTCCATCCATGATGTTGTAAATGGCAAAATTTCATTCTTTTTTATGGCTGAGTGTATTCCATTGTGTGTGTGTGTGTGTGTGTGTGTGTGTGTGTGTGTGTGTGTGTAGTTGCTTCCATATCTTGGCAACTGTAAATAATACTACTATGAACATTGTGGTGCAGGTATCTTTTCAAATTAGTGGGGGTTTTTTTTTTGGGTGTGTACACAGGAGTGGAATTGCTGGGTCATATGGTAGTTCTATTTTTAATTTTTTGAGAAATCTTCATACTGTTTTCCACAGTGGTTGCACCAATTTACATTCCCACCAACAGTGCACTAGGGTTCCTGTTTCTCCACATCCTCACCATCATCTGTTATCTGTGTTCTTTTTGATGATAGCCATTCTGACCAGTGTTAGGTGATATCTCACTGTGGTTTTGTTTCCCATTTCCCTGATGATAGCAATGTTGAACGTCTTTTCATGTGCTTGTTGGCCATCTATATTTCCTCTTTGTAAAAATGTCTATTTAGTTCTTCTGCCCTTTTTTCAGTCAGGTTGTTTGTTATTTTTGGTGTTGAGTTGTATGAGCTGTTTATATATGTTGGATATTAACCTCTTTGGGCATATCATTTGGGTCATATCATTTGCAAATACCTTCTCCCATTCAGTAGGCTGTCTTTTCATTTTGTTGATGGTTTCCTTTGCTGCTCTATGTCTTTACTTTTTAAAGATTTGCCATTAATAATTACTAATCAATTAGGTTTTGTATTAATATGATAAAGAGAAAGAAACAGAAGGACCAGAACTCTACTGAAAAATTTATGGATTGTATTTCTACTTCATGATAGCTGATAGTTTCCTGACTTATTAACAGGGTGTAGCTGAGATTTTCTACCGTGTAGTCATATAGAATATTGGTATTGTAGAATACTTTAAAATAATACTTTAAAATAATAATAATAATAAAAAATAGCCTTGGGCTTCCCTGGTGGCGCAGTGGTTGAGAGTCCGCCTGCCGATGCAGGGGACACGGGTTTGTGCCCCGGTCCGGGAAAATCCCACATGCCGCAGAGCGGCTGGGCCCGTGAGCCATGGCTGCTTAGCCTGCGCGTCCGGAGCCTGTGCTCCGCAACGGGAGAGGTCACAACAGTGAGAGGCCGCGTACCGCAAGAAAAAAAAATATATAGCCTTATGTTACCAGATGCCGTAATTTTGTTAATTAAAATTTAATTAATTTTTAAGGAAGTTCTGTATATTACCTTTTAAACTTTTAATTCATATGTTTACTTACATTAATTGAAGCTATCAAATATTATTAGAAATTATGTGAATTGAATTATGGAATGAAAGATAATGATAAATTATTTTTCCTAAGTAAAAATTGAAGAAATATCCAATTAACAGTTGCAGGAGAAAAAAATCACATTTCGTCTCTATAAAGATTATTCCTTGTATAAGCGTATGTGATCCTGATGATATAAAATTTTTGTTCGTAAAGTGACTAATTTATCTTCTTTCATTGTGCAGTTTTAGGATTATTGTCAGAATTTGGGATTATGTAAAAGTGTTTATATAACCTAATTAGCCTATACAAAGTTTGAGCCATAACCCCACCCCAAAAACATAGTTTAATTTGTGTCAAAGTAAATTTCTTTTGAAAAGCGAATAGCTGTCTAAATTATGTTTTGTGTATAATTGGTTGTCCCATCTCAAATTTGCTTAAGGAAACAAAGATACTGGGATGTAGGGGCCAGTACAGTGCATTAGGAGACAGAATCTGGGTTCTACTTCAGATTCTCTGGCTCACTTTGCTCTCTGACCTGGGACCTTTGAATTAGCTACCGAACATTTAATTTAGTGAGCACTTACCATACACCAGACCCATGATACCCACGCATGATATAAAAGTAACTACAGGAGTCATAATCTTTCTCCTCGAGACATTTAAGGTCTCCTGAAGGAAACAAACAAATGCACGATTAGTCTCCATATAGTGTGGCAAGCACTGTGAAAAGTGAGGACAGGCTGCCAGGTGAGCACAAAGCAAAGGCTCCTGGTCCAAATCCTGAGCAGTCGAGGAGGTGACGCCTCTGCTAACTAGGAATTGGACAATGGGGGACAAGGACGGATGATCCATGTAGTGGAAACTGCAAAGTGCAAAGGCTCAGAAGGAAGAAATGTGGGTCCTGTGAGGAAGTGAAGCATCGTTCAGTATGGCTGGATCATGGAAATCACGGGGATAGGAATAGTGGGGCATGAAAAGGACCCAGATGAGAAGAGGCTAGAGCATGAAGGGCCTCATAAGCCACATAGAAGATATGAATTTGATCCAGACAGTAAAGAGTCTCTTCTGAAAAGTTTTAAAATTCACTCAGACTTAAGTCTGGAGAATGGATTTCAACAAATTGATACCAGAAGCAATGGAAGAGACAGGAAAACCTGTTATTTAAACTCACTGTCCCTCATGACAGGTTTGGCATAAATCATCACTAAAATCACTTCTAGCACTAGATGAATCCAAAATTTCTCCTACCTAGTCTAGATGATAGAGAGCTTTCAAGAAGATTTTTCCCATGGGGATATAATGAGAGGAAACTAGTTCTATCTTCCAGATAAACTCATGTGCCATCTACCCTAGCTTGTCATATAGATTAGACATCACACTACATGCTAATAAAAACCTGATTTGAGAGCGTTATCTACCAAGTGGGTAAGGTACATTTTCAGTCATTTGCAGCAGAGCAATATCAGAGGCAGCACTATCATAACATTAATAAAATATGCCAAAATAGTAATTAAATATTGTGCAATATTCTATTCTAAGTATACCTGTATGTATACCTAACCTATTGGAAAAACTGACATATACAGTGCAGTGAAGTAAGTCAGAAAGAGAAAAACAAATACCGTACGCTAACGCATATATATGGAATCTAAAACAAAAAAAAATGGTACTGATGAACCTAGTTGCAGGGCAGGAATAAAGACATAGACATAGAGAATGGTCTTGAGGACATGGGGCTGGAGGGGGAAGCTGGGGCATTGTGAGAGTAGCATCGACATATATACACTACTGAATGTAGAATAGCTAGTGGGAAGCAGCCGCATAGCACAGGGAGATAAGCTCAGTGCTTTGTGACCACCTAAAGGGGTGGGATAGGGAGGGTGGGATAGGGAGGGTGGGAGGGAGACGCAAGAGGGAGGGGATTTGGGGATATATGTATGCATATGGCTGATTCACTTTGGTGTGCAACAGAAACTAACACAGTATTGTGAAACAATTACACTCCACTAAAGATCTATTTTTTTAAAAAAAGAAACATGATTATAAGGGAATTGTATTGTTTCAATTAGTTGTTGAACACAAAGACTTGAACACCTGGGAGAAAATGTTTATAAGGAATGCTTTCTGTTAAGAGAGGGCGTGTAGCACTTCACTGGGAAGGTTTTCTACTAGAGGACCGTTTATAGGGGATGTACAGCTCCCTCCCTCCAGGTTTTGTGTTCCCTAGTAACATCTGAGGCCAATGTGGTACCGTTTCTAGTTAGCACGGCTGCTGCACAATTCAGACAAGACTAGCGGAAGAGATAAGTTTCCCTGAGGGAGTAGTTAGAGAATTAATTAAACGGAGGCATGCACTGGGATATTTAGAAAACAAATTAGAGTCAAGACCAAACACAGGCAAGAACAAAAATGAGCAGTAAGAACCAGGGGAGAACCAAGTTTTCTGTGTGGCCTTCCTGCTGCTTTCCTAAAAGAAACACGGGGATAATTTTTCTTAGGAAAATTAGTTTCCTCTTCCCACAATAATGTATATTTAGAAATGACTACATATTAAGCATTTTATTCCAATACTTTTTAAAAGGTACATTCTTTCCTAAATGAATACCTCGTTCCAGCTGCGAATCTCAGAGGTCACTCTAAATGTCATTTGGAAGGTTGCTCCAGACTCAACAAAGGACAGGTTTTTGAGGGCTTGGTATTGTAAGGCCAACTGGCCCGAGGCAGGGGAACACAATCAGATTCACAGGTTGCATCAGACTGAAATTCTCCGGACCACCCAGTTCCAGAAACTGCCCTGGAGACATTCCGGACCACCCAGTTCCGGGAACTGACCTGGGGACTTCGAACCCAGCCCAGACTTCCCGCCTTTCGAGGGGCGGGACCAATGGTCCCCCAGGATACCCGAAAAGACCCCCAAATAAGGAATACCCTGCGCCCTCCCAGATTCACCACACCCCTTTCCCTTCTTCCCCTATAAAATCTTGCCCAACCCTCGCCTGGGTGCGACTTCTCTGGCCCCTTTCTCTCGGACCAGTGAACCTCGCCCAGGAGCGCTCCCTAATAAAGCTCACTTGAAGCTTTCCTCTGTTTAGCGGTGCCGTTTGTTAAGATCCGACCTTACAGGTATGAAAATAAATATTCAGCTCTCTTTGAAAACAGTTTCTTCAGATGGCCATCATTTGAATTTAAAAAGTCACCTTTTTTTTTTTTCCTGTCCTGAGTTAACTGAAAATACCAAAAGTATTAGAACTTGTTAGACAAGTAGGCTCAATCAGCGTATTAGTTTAAAATACAGAGTTTACTTATCTGCCACTCACTGTTCATGAATTTCTTGATTTCATGAAGTTTGGTCAACAAAGTAACATGAATTTTTTGCTAATGCACTTACGAAGAATTTAAATCTCATAATTCTTAAATCAATTGGATGTTCTTTAAAGGCAAACACATTTTTTGTATCTATGCATTTAATTTTGAAGAGTAACCTCCTGAAATCTTGTAAATAATTACTTGCTAAGAACTCTAACAGCTGAGGTTCAAGTTCCAAAAAATACTGGTTTAAAAAGCTGATGGGACAGACTGTCAATCACAGTCAATAGATATTTATATAGTATGTAACTGTGTTGTGGGGGAAATAAAAAATTCAAAAACTTTCAGTTCTTCCTGGAACATAAAATATAGTAAGTATGGAAAATCATGAACATGTTAAATTATTAAAATGTAAACATTAAGTAAAACTCAGATGACTCTTCTGTTACATACAGTGATAATAATAATAATAGCTAAGTTTTCTTTTTTTAAAATTTATTTATTTATTTATTTATTTTTGGCTGTGTTGGATCTTCGTTGCTGAGCACGGACTTTCTCTAGTTGCGGCGAGCTGGGGCTACTCTTCGTTGCGGTGCATGGGCTTCTCATCGCGGTGGCTTCTCTTGTTGCAGAGCATGGGCTCTAGGCGCGCGGGCTTCAGTAGCTGTGGCTCACGGGCTCTAGAGCGCAGGCTCAGTAGTTGTGACGCACGGGCTTAGTTGCTCCGCAGCATGTGGGATCTTCCCGGACCAGGGCTCGAACCCATGTCCCCTGAATTGGCAGGCGGATTCTTAACCACTGCACCACCAGGGAAGTCCCAATAGCTACGTTTTCTTGAGTGTTTACTCCAGTGAAGCCTTATTTCATTTAAATTTTTTAATTGGGATTAAATTTAATTTACTTTCCCAACATCTAGTTGAGGTAAACACAATTGACTTTCCTAATTATTGGTTAGTACACTGACAGTCAGAAGGGATAAACAACTTGCCTAAAGTCATGTAGCCCAAGATTCAGGCAATCAAGTCCATCTCCCCTCCTGTCTCACAATCTGAGGTCCTAAGGACTCTCTTTTAAGTCCAGGCATGAGTTCTGGAGACCTTGCGTTAATAGAATTGAGATTCCCCGAGGTACAGTTTGATAAGACTACTCTTGTGGTCTGTAGATAGGAAAGAACTCTTTCAAGCATTTTCTTTTTCAGTTGCATCGCTTTTAAAAGTTTTATCCTTTATTCACTCCACTCTATAGTAGTATGTTTATAATTGGCATCTCAATTATACATGCCAGCTTCATTCCTGGCATTAAGAGGCAAACCCATTGTGTGAGTATGAAAAAGTAATTAAACCCCAGTAGGTTTTCCTAAAAAGTATACTATATAAATAATGTACAGTATTTTAATATATTACAGTATATTTCAGTAGCTGTCTTGTTTTAACTAAGTCAGAGCTCGTGATATGGGGATTATTATTCATTTGGTGTATTATCCTCTTTAAAATATAGTTTATGTCGTTCCAGGCATTGTGGATTATCAAGTGCACGTTGTTTATAGTTAAATGACTTGCTGATGTCCATGTATTATTGCTCCCTGTTGGAAGACACTCCAATGGTGAAAAAAATCTCTGCTGTTGGTTTATTGTGCCCTAGGGTAGAGATGGGAATGTGTCTAGGAGTGAGAGAACACCAGCTTTAATAAGCATACAATGCAATTTAACAGTTCATGAAACAATAAAATTTAATTCTGGACTGAGATTTATTAAATTTCACTCAGCAAAATGGAGTATGGGATACGAGAGCAAATGAGAATTAAGTCAAATGATTTCAGGGGTAATGGATTTTATTACCTGATAAAGTGGGGGAATGATTCTTTTTTTCAAGCTATTCTTAATTCATTCTTTGGAAATAATTGGCTTACATAGGAAAACTTTTTGCAAGCAAAATAAATAAGTTGGGAACAAATAAAAGCTTTTGTTAAACTTCATTTGTTTAATTTCAAAAGAGTAAAACTATCCCACTGAAATTGTACTGAGGTTGTGGCGGAAATATTTTAAACTGTTAAGTTATTTTATATTCAAGCAGAATTGACCAAGTTTCTTTTTTAAAAATCCATTTACAGTGCTCCAAAACTGAATGATGCTTGACAACACCGCAGTTTCATATAGCTTCACTTTTGCGTATCAAGTAGCGTATTAAAAAATTCATAGGCATATTCTCTGCATCTATAATGATCAACTCTATTGAAGCTTTGCCATAAATGGACAATACATATTTTGGTTTTCCCAACTTTCATATTATTTAAAGAAGTATTAAAGTCTAAACATGCTATTAAAGAGTATAAGTTACAAATGTATGATTTCCTTAAATGTAAGACCTAAAATTGCTAGTTTTTGTTGTTGTTGCGTCGAAAACAAATTTATAATTAAAAGGAGCCTTCCCCAAAGCTGGAAGTCTCTAGATTTGCATAACAAAAACAGCAGCTAATGACTGTATAGAGATTTAATTGTGTTTTTACACACATTGTATCATTTAAGCCCCTTTACACCCTGGTGCAGTAAGTAGGACAAGTATTATTGCTCCCAGTTTATAGCTGAGAAAAGTGGGGTTTGGAGAGGTTACGATTTACCATGGGACACATGGCTGTTAAATGCAGAACAGATTCGCTCCTGGTCATTTGAGTTGAAGTGATAAAAACACCATTAAGGCCCTTTGCTGTATATTAAACAGCAGCACTTAATATCATTAGTTTTTGAGGATTTAAGTAATTTTATTTGTGTTACAATTTTCCTAGTAATTATTCAAAATCTGTGAGCAGTTTTATCATATTCATTTCATTAGAATAAGGTTTCTCTTTTAGTGATCACTAGCTAGATAATTGCAGCACCTAATTTTTAAACAAAAACAAATATTTTTAAAAAATATTTTAAATTAACATCCTTGAGTGAGGATATTCCTGTGAAAGTTTTTATAGGCTACCGAAATGCAAATTTAGTGATACTAAATTAAATGTGTGAGATTTTAGAATTAAAAATCCATGTAACAAGGTTAACACAAACAAAGCCTCTTGTGCTGTATATCATTTTATTTGGAGATATTCGCTTAGTGAATACAATTTTTGAGAAAGCTAACACTGTCAGAAGAAGTTAACTTTTCATCTCTTGACTTTGACAACCATGTGTTTTACATTATCTATACAGTATCTGTCTCACATGAGATACTTACTACATGATAAAAAATAATGAGAATCAAATGTCAGCTGTTAGTTGATGGATGGCATAGTCCCAGTGATGCTCTAGTAGTGAATCTGAATAAACTCTCCAAAGACAGTTAAATGCCCCCAAGAATTTGTATAGAGTGTCCTCTTGCTTTTCAAGTACACCTGCACATGAAAATCACCTGGAAGGCCAGCATCACTGTATTCCCTGGCTACAAAGAGAAATAGTGTCAACTGTTGGGTGACCTTTTTGGGTTTGGCTTGTACTAATCACTTGTAAAGGGAAGCAGGAGCATTTATGTCTGTGTGACTCGTGATTTCAGCTGCCCTTCTTTTTGTTGTTGTTCAAGCACCTATTTAGGTGTAAACAAGTTCACTCAAGGAACTTAGGCAATGGATGAAAACACAAAATTGTGTAATTGTGGCCCCTTCATGTCTTCAGAGAGTTCCTGATAGTTCACGTGCTCTATCCCTCTTGGCTATGCTTATAGTTTACTTATCATTCTGCAATATTCCTTTCCTGATTCTAAAATCAGCAAACTTATATCTTATAAAGTCTTTCATTAGAATATGGCCTTTAAGAGCCTTTGCCTTTCCTCAAACTCATAGTAAAAACTTTTCTGGCCAGGATATTTCAGGGTTATATTTTTAACAAAACCAAATGCAAAGGTTTTACCTAATCACATCTTACCATAATGTTCCCATTTCTTTTCTTAATTTGGTACCTCCTAATCTTCCTCAGAAGGAGAGGGGATGATTTAGGTTTATATATGCCTCTGAATCTGGGTATTCAGAGTGATAAGACCAGCATTCTCTGATCTAGTTTGATAAATAACTTAGTCTAAAATGGTGTCATTAGGTACATGCCTTGACAGGGTTTGAGGTTTGTCCAGATTCAAGATGCTAATTACAGCTTTCTTGTCTAGTTAATATTCAGCTAAAAAGTAGATATGTCGTATGGGTGCGTTTCAGACACCCATGAGGTTAATCTAGAAGCAAACTAAAGTCACTATCAAAGTGTAATTTTTCAATACTTTTGTATTGAAAAGTATCCCAGGGCTGTCTACAAGAGGCTGCAGTGCCAGGACAAATCATGCTGGGTGTTCCTTGGAGACACTCATGTACAAATGAAATAATGTTTCAAAGAACATCAAGGCTGTCCTCCCGAGGAACAAGTAATGACAAAAGAACAATGTAAAGATCGAGGGTCTTGGCAGAAAATCAAAGGGCTGTGCCTACTGCTTTGATTCCTTGACAATGTGGTAAGAACACTGGAGTCTCAGGATTTGCTTTTAACAACTGAGTGATTCCCTCAGCACCAAAGCTCTGCGCTGGTGTAATTGTCCTAATTCACTCAATCCTGAAAAAGTGTCTGAATCAGAGGTTTCTAGAAATGGAATATTGGCCTTATTTAGTCACTGTATGTTATTCGGTCACTGTCAGTTATCTGACTAAACAACTTAAATTAACTGGCTATTTGGATACATTGTTAATGTTTATATATCCCAGAAGATAAACATTTCATTTCCATTTTTTTCTTAATACAAGGAAGTTACCATCTTATAATCGTGTTCAGTTTATTCAACCAGTCTAAATCATCTGTATTTTCTACTCAGATCAATCCCCTTCTGATTGATTGAGGAGCCATATTCCTCTGCTACTATTAACTCTAAAGTACCACGGGATTCTTTTCTCTTGTTCATTCAAGGTTTAAGAAATTTACCAGATGAAACGGCTTGTCTTTTATGGAAAATATCATATTATTGTTTAATTCATTTAAGCTTGATTGAAACTAAAAAATAAAGGTTGTTTCCAGGGCTGATTTCATGGACATATGACTGGTACAGTCACACAGGACCCCGTGCTTAGAAGGGACCCATGCTTGCTGTGCTGTGCTGTGGCCATCTTGCAATTCTTAATATTTGAATAGGGGCCATGCATTTTTATTTCTCACTGGACCCTGCAAATTATATAACTAGTTCTGATTGCTGCTAGTGCTTCTATGGACATTGTCATTTGCACAATTAAGAGCAAAAAACAACTTACGAATTTTGTCTGATTTGACAGGGGAAGAAATAGACATTTGCCTTTAAGGAAGGTCAACCCAAATTCAGAAAATTATAGGAAGTTTTAATTCCTGTGCCTTTGCTTCCCTGACACCACTACCTCCTGCCTCTCTCTACTTGTGGTTTCCCTCTCATGCTCTTCTTCCTCTATCAGTCCTTATATGTCTGTGAACGTCAGGGCTCTCTTCTCTAATTCTACCTTTTCTTCCGGGTGTCATCTGCTCCTGTGCTTTAATCCTTCTCCGCAAACTGATGATTTCCCAATTTAAATCCCTGGTCCATACCTGTCACTTGAAACATAAAATCATATATCCAACCCAATTACCAGATACTCCTACTTGCAAGTTTCAGAGACAACTCAAAATTATCATCTTCCAGCCTGAGACCTCTTGTCTATTCATGGAGACACAGCAGTCAGTAATGTCCCTGTACCCATGGAGATTATGTTCTAATGGAGGGGAAGAGAATCACACTCTGTGCAGTCAAATAGTGATAAGTACTCTGAAGAAACATATGGCAAGGTAGGAGAATAAAGGGATTGTCAGGGCACATTTTTGATAGCATTTATCTACACTATTTTTATCTCAGCGAATATCATGACCATCTTTCCATTAGTGAAAATAATAAGAAACCTGAGAGTTACTGTAACATCTTTTCTGTTTGTCATCACTCCCTTCATCTTCCCAATAATCAGTCAGTGATAGAGGCTACTTCTATTTCCTAAATTCATTTATTTTTCTCTCTGCCTAGTACAGGGTAGCTGATTATGGAATGCATGTGTGCTATTCCTTTGTGTCTCTCTCTGATTTCCTTCTGAATCTAAATGATACTATGCCTGTGTTAATGTACTATTATGTAAATACAAATGCTGATAGCAGTTGGGCACATCATTTGGGTCTTTAATAGTTGGCATATTTTCTAGGAAGAATAGTGGAATGAATGATTCAATTATTTCAGACTGTGTTTCAGTTTTAGAGAGTGCATTTACATCCTCTTTTGCAAAAGCTACCTGGGTTAGTCTTGAAGATAATCTGCCTAACCCAGAGGTAGAGACCTGCCTAGAGAAGTCAGACGAAAAAAGAATCAAGATATTTTTTCCTTCAGGAAGTGTTTTCTTATGAAATCAGTCCCTCTGTCTTCCTCTCCATGAAGCAGAAATTAATCTTGTAACCCGTTCTTCAGAGTCTCTAGAAATGGCAGGCACTACTTTTAAATGAGGTGAATCTGGGTGCATAATGATTAAAATGACCTGTTATTTGGAAATTAGGAACATACCAAATTTGGGTTTTCCTATACATCTATTGAAACCTGATTTCTCAAAAAAAATTCTATGAGTCATTTATACGGAATCCTTTTTTTTGCATCACAAATGAAGGCTAAATTTCAAAATGTATATGAGTTTAATTCCATTAAAATTTAAATTAAATGATTAAAACAACGTTTTAAGCTACCTTTGTTTTGCAAGATGCATTGATTGGAATAAGGAGCCAATTATTAATTTAAAACATTTTTAATATGAAGAGATCACTTGTTTATTTTAAGAAAATGATGAAGACTGGCATCATTGAAACAATATTTTTCTGGTAAACTTTATGTACTTATTCCACTTATGCTTATAATGACTGCTCACTGATTTGGGACTTGCTTTTAGAGGAAAACTGAGAAAATCAATCTTAATACTTAATAGACATTTTTAAGAGCAAAATAGCTATATTATTAATTATATATTTTTAATAATTACTCTTGAATATTTTTTTCTAAATCTTATGGTTAAATATTTGATATCATTGAGGATATCAAAATGATATCTTAAACAGTTCCTGAAATATTTAAAACCTTCCTCAAGGTCATGTTTGACATAAATGAGCACAGTTTGGATTTCTGTAGAATTCAATTGGGAGAAAAAGATTGGCTATGTTTACCTCAGATTTTTTAAACAAAGTCAGCTATAAATAAATACATAAAACAACTATTCCTGTTTGGAAACATCTAGTCATGCCAGTTAATTGTCAAACTGCATTTTAGGTAAATACAGCATGTCTCTATGACCAAATGACTTCTGGGAGTGTCATCTTCTAGAGCTGAGCTGCCTGCTAATCGCTCAGCTCAAGACAGAAAAAAAGCATATTAGTGCTTTTTCCAAATGAGCCTCATTCTTAGGGAGCGCTGCAGTAATTTTATTTAATAGCTTGGGGCTTCATTTGCAGGAAGCAGACACCATGTTAATTAACAGAACAATGCTTGTAGAAAAGCTTTAAGATACTACTTGATTAATCATTTTTTCCTTTTGATGTCCATATTTAGAAAATAATTCTTTATGTCCTCTGATGCAGACAATGGCCTGGATGGTTGTTTGTATAGTAGTTGTCCAAAATGGGCTGCCTTTAGATTGACATGGCATCCAGGCAGCTCTTTTAATCTCACCTGACAGTCTTGGGGCCTGCCTCTTACTTCTGGTTGAGTTTACATATACAAAGATGAAAAATCTGTAGTTGAACTTCAGGGAAATTAGAAGTGTCTCATGTAAACAGTGAGTTATTATCTAGAATTCAGAAGAAAACATGCTTTTTTTAAAAAAAAAATTTTATTGGGGTATAGTTGATGTAAAATGTTGTGTTCGTTTTTGCCATACAGCAAAGTGAATCAGTTATACATATACATATATGCACTCTTTTTAAAATTATTTTCCCATATAGGTCATTACAGAGTACTGAGTAGAGTTCCCTGTGCTATACAGTATGTCTTTATTAGTTATCTATAAAACTAAAAAAAATTGGGAGATTGGGATCTCCCAATTTATCTCCCAATTTATCCCTCCCCTCCTTTTCCCACCTGGTAAACATAAGTTTTGTTTTCTACATCTGTGACTCTATTTCTGTTTTGTAAATAAGTTCATTAAAACATGCTACTTTTAATAAAAACATAGTAATTTGATTTTGGTCCATTAAATCATACCTCGGAGATCTTGCAGGTTCAGTTCCAGACTACTGTAATGAAGCAAGTCACAGGAATTTTTTGGTTTCCCAGTGCATATAAAAGTTACGTTTATACTATACTCTAGTCTATTAAGTGTCTAAAAAATGTACAACCTTAATTAAAATATACTTTATTGCTAAAAAATAGTAACCATCATCTGAGCCTTTAGCAAGTTGAGTTATAATCTTTTTGCATATCACCATAACAAATAATAATAATAATGAAAACTTTTAAATATTGGGAGAATTACCAAAATGTGACACAAAGTGAACAAATGCCATTGGAAAATGGCACCAATAGACTTGCTGGATACAGGGTTGCCACAAACCTTCAATGTATAAAAAAGCACAGTATCTGCAAGGTGCAATAAAGCAAAGTATACCTGAAATTCTGTTTATAGGCACAACACATAATTCTTAAATATCAAGCATGAGTAAAATTGTGCCTTATTTATTTTTATTTTATGCCAGGCAGTTATAACTTTAGCACTTTTTCTACCTTTGAGAGTAATGTTCTCATAAAATATAAAAATGTAAAGAAGAAGGATAAACTTTTCTATAATCCAATTATGATTGGAAACATTTTGGATTTTTACAATTTTTCCATGTATTTATGAAGATAGATATAGATATATTTAAATTAACATGAGGGGCATAAGCTGTATTTTGGTTATACCTAAACAATGTACATCTTAAGAATATTCATAATTGAAATTTATTCAGTAGTTAGACCTATTAATACTAACTTGGAAGGGTATATTCTTGGGTTTTTTAAAGCAAATTTAATATATTCCATTTTTGATTAAAACAATAAAAATAAATACAATATCTGTGTGTATGTGTATTTATAGTTCGATGCTCTTGAGAATAATTACATCAGAAAGGCTGGAGCACAGATGGAGGACTCTCAAATATTTTACTGAATGTAAGGCTGTACTGCTATAATGTGTTATAAGAGGAATATATTATTTTGTAGTATGGATGTATAAATTTTAACATTCATATTTACATGTCAATACATATAATGCTAGACAATAATTTTAACATTCAGTTTTATAAATATTACAAATTTCTTAACCTTATGAGGAACATTTAGGCTGCTATATTTTTAAAAATATAAACCATGTTGTAATGCATGTATTTGTATATAAATCTATGTGCTCTTGTCTTTTTGTTTCTATGGAGTAAATTCCCAAAGTGAAATGATAGTGTCCCAGTTTGTGCTTGACATCGATTTCCAGATTGTTTTCTGGAATAGTATTACCAATTTTTTCTAGCACCTAACCGTAGGTGCTAGTACGTCATTATGCACGTATGTCTCCTAAGGAAATTGTGACTTCTCATACTTAGAAATTTTGCTGATTCTCTCTCACCTCTGGATTGGAAAAAATAACTTCATGTCATCAAGAAATGAACGCTGTCTTTTCAATGATGAAAAGCTTTGGATGAAAGCTGTCTTTTCAGTGACCTTTATTTCATAGGGCACACTGCATTAGCTTAAGAGGAGTGGAGCTAGTTTCTAAAATAGTTGATTAACTTGTATTGTGTAGGCACTGCTATAAATTGCCACAATTGATGTATCATAAAGTATCATGACTTCAGAAAAAGCAGAATCTCTCAGGTGTGCCCCTTACTGGGTGATTTAAGCCTCAGCTCCTGAGACTCTTCTACATAAATAGATTGTTAAAGAAAATTATGTTAAATAATATCTGTAAAGTGCCTACCACAGTGCCATATGGTAGGAGTTATAGAAAGTAATCTTTGACCAAATAACTTCTTTGTGAAGTATTTACTTTCTAATTAAAAGGCAAAATATTATTCATGGGATATAGTTAAAAACTGACATATTATGCTAATGTTATAGCAGATATGAATATTACTCTGTTTTTTCAAATCTGTAGTAAACTTCACTGTTTTAAATTTTGGTCAAGGATAGTCCTTGTGATTCAACTAATTTCAAAGGATAATGAAATAAAAGTAAACTTTATTCTTCTGTTTTGCATGATAGATATGTATAACACCTTTGTACTGGTTTCCTTGAGAATAAAAGTAGGTGCAAATACCTAAGTATAAAAAAAAACCTGTCAAATTCTGTTCCGCATTTAACATAGAATGCTATTTATGTTTGCAGTAATTTTTCCTTCAAAATGTAAGTACCTGTGGGTATTCATTAGGTAGCTTATATTTATGAGGTGAGAAAGGAAAGAGAAGGCACTGAAGGATATACAGTTGTGGAAGAGATGAATGAAGGGGCTCAGGATCAGGAATGCAAAGGAGCAGAAGCAATATTATCTGATGCCATGAACTCTGGAAACACAGGCATCTACTCAGTAGTTAACAGCCATGCGCTGGGGCTCCTTGGACAGACTCAGATGCCATCAGTGAGTTCTGAGTCAATGCGTGCTTTATAGGACTCCTATAAATGAGC
Organism: Orcinus orca; assembly: GCF_937001465.1. Lineage (NCBI taxonomy): Eukaryota > Metazoa > Chordata > Mammalia > Artiodactyla > Delphinidae > Orcinus > Orcinus orca. The sequence continues at coordinate 55,797,561 of NC_064570.1, read as the reverse complement.
TATGAGCTAAGCCCAAGGATAAAGTTAAATTCTGAATGTCTTGTAATTTGAATTTTTTTCCTTAAAAATTTACCAAATTTCTGTTTCAACTAACAGGGAAGAGTATTTTAAGCTATTCTATCTTTAGAATATTTAATTTATTTTTACTGCCTCATCACTTCTTAAATTTCTTTTTGTTTCTTCTGGTGATCATTTTTTTAATGCTTTTTAGACATTTCTACCATCCTCTTGCTGCTAATTTCTCGGTGGAAATGTTGTTCCTTCTGGTTTTCCTCTGAGTCGCTGCCATATATCACCCTCCGGCCTTGCTTTGGCTGCAACTATTCAGTTGTAAAATCCATCAGGTGAAGATTATCAAACCGTTTTCTCTTCTGAGTAAAGTGGTATCACCCTCACCTCCTGCGGCTCTTTGTCTACTTTGAATTAATTTCCTGAATGACATAAGATTCAGCACACACACACACACACTCAGATATTGTAATGAAAGTCTTTTATGTCTTGGTTTGTGATTTATAATTTGTTTCATCAAGTATAAAACTCAAAAGTGGAAATGTTAAGAGTTAACTGATACAGCTTAATTGGTCATTTCCAATTTTGATGTCAGTCTATTAACCTACTGATTAAAAGGCCATTGCAGAGGGTTAGTTTGCATTTGTTTTTGGAGTCCTCTATGATTTCTTTCTTAATGTTCTCAGCAGTGTACCATTAAAGTTTTTTGCTTCAGTTCATGTTCTGATTGTCCCTGAACCTGTATAGTTCACAGTAGGAAGGGGAGTGTTGATTCAGACAAATTTTTGATCTGTGTATTTTGGCAGGCAGAGTGTATACATCTTACAGTTGCCCCATTTTGTACTTTTATAAGTGTAACCAATTCACAATACTATAGAGATATCTTAGTCGTTACCCCCAAATTCCCTACTATATTGAATATTTTTCTACAAAGAATAAAGAATGAATGATTAGAAGACAATAATTATACATTTGGTGAATGTATTTAATGTGATTATTATATTTTCTAGTATTTCCATGCATATAATTACATACGGTCTGCTTTTACACATATCTTCCTGTTTTTCTGAATGTATTGATATATTCTAATTCTGTGAGTAGATAGAAGTAGTAATCTCAGTTTGGCTTGAGGAAACCAAAGCCTAAACCTGCATTATTCAAGATTTTTTTGAATTCCAGTTGTCTAAAATTCCATTAAAATTAGTTAATAGCAAAAAGAAAGCACAATAGTTCTCCAGCTTGTAAAGTACATGATCTGTCTTCAGATACATTTGGATCCAACTGGATCCAGGTCATAAAGTCTCAAACAGGTTCCTCTCCATCCCTCACCTCCTGTTTCATTTGTATTAGCTCCTTTCTCAGACAGAGGTACAGAGGTGCCATCATGATACGGAACTTCCTGAGAAGGAATGTGCTTCTTTCCCAATGGCTCCCTCAAAAGGCCTGGATTTAACCGACAAGCCAAGCTTGTGTCGCTTGGCCATGCCTGAAGCAGTGGTTGTTATCAGGCCTATAACACCTGGAGCTAGGAGATTGGGTCAGGGAATAGATGGCAGGGAAAAGGGCTCTGCTCTAACAGGAAGAGATGGCTGAGGAGACAAAACAATAGCGTCCTATCAAAGATGTTACACGATTTAATCAGATCATATTCTTGGTCTACTGAATTCCATGTTCTACTCTTTTAGTGTCCCATTTAGATCCATTAGAAGATGAAATGACATATAAAGACTCAACTTTAGGAGAATCCTTTAATATCTATTTCATTAAAGAACAAGCCTATTCTAACTGTCTTTAAAGGAGATGTTAGGAATCTCAGGATACAAAGTCTAATCTTTTTTTATTAAAATATCTTTTATTTTATTTATTTTGGCCGTGTTGGGTTTTCGTTGCTGTGGGTGGGCTTTCTCTAGTTGCAGCGAGCGGAGGCCGCTCCTCATTGCGGTACGCGGGTCTCTCATTGCGGTGGCCTCTCCAGTTGCAGAGCATGGGCTCCAGGCACGCGGGCTTCAGTAGTTGTGGCATGCGTGCTCAGCAGTGTGGCTTGCGGGCTCCAGAGCGCAGGCTCAGCAGCTGTGGCACACGGGCCTAGCTGCTTCGCGGCATGTGGGATCTTCCCGGACCAGGGCTCGAACCCTTGTGCCCTGCATTGGCAGGCGGATTCTTAACCACTGCACCACCAGGGAAGTCCCAAAGTGTAATCTTTAAAAAAAAAAAAAGCAGTGAGAATTCTGGTTTGACCTTTTCCCTCGACCCCACTACTCTTTCCAACTTTTGTTTTCTTATCTTTTTTCCACTCCTTTTGCCTTTTGAAGATATAGGTGCTAATAGGAAAATCTTTCAAACAATACCTACTTTCTAACATATCAATAGATAGGCACTTCTCCAGACAAAATTAGATACCTCCCCATTACCCAGCATGTGGCATTATATTAAGAATGTTGATTTACTTGTTTGTCTAAATCATTTTTGACTTCCCAGTCTTATTGCCCAAACTCATAATTGTGTTTGATGTCAATAACACAATAATATTTATAAACGTTGAATGAGTGAATCAAACTGTAAAGCACTTAGAGACAAATGAAAAAAAAGATAATTGTGAAAGCCTATGTTCATATGGGAAAAGGGATATTCAAGAGACCCAAGAGTCAGCAAGCAAAGGCATTTCCTCATGGCAATAAAACAATAATTCATTAAATCAATATATTTTCAAAGTAGCAAATAACCAGGTTAATTAAAGTAGTGAAGGGACAGGGAATCTTCAAATTAAGATCTAAGGTACAAATGTGAATATGCAAATCAATTCTTATTTTTTTCCTCAAAGACCACTTCCTCGTCTAAATTGATATTACTGGTGCTAACATACTTGAGATTCTCAGTTACTCCACTCTATAATTATGACATATTTAAAGAGCTTTATAGCCCTCATTTTTCTAAATTTATCTAATTTGATCCTTACAACGTGAGGTGCATTATTATTATACTTATTTTAAAGATGAGAAAAATGAAGCTAAGAAAGATAACATGACTTACAGTAGTGACTAATAAATTACAAAGCTAAAGCTCTAAGTCCCATTAGATTTCTGTGAAACTTTTACTTTTTCACATTTCTATGCGAAGTTACTATTACAATTTCATATATAGAGTACAATATAAAAAGCTAAACACACAATAAGTTCATAAAGTTGTTAAGGACACATATTAATATGATTTGTTTGCATATCTATTGTTTTATTTGTCCAGAAATATCTATATCAATTTCTACATTATTCTTCAAATCATGCTTAAAATAGATCTTTAATATAATTTAATTTTTGGTTTGGGTAAATAATATATGAAGTATCGGGTTTTCAATTTTTATAGGCATTTGGAATTCGTATTTACATGAACCCAAGTTTCTGGTGTATTTTTGGTTTGCATATTCCTAGATTTCAAATTAGAAAGAATCAGTCTGTTAACAACATAAATCAATTTTAATTCATTACACTGAAAAAAGTGAATATAAACAATATTGATGAACATAAATTTTTAATGCAAGAAGCTAATTTGAGCTCCAAATATCAGGGTAATTGGATGTATTGGACACCAGCTGGAAGTGCAGAGAATACTTCCCCTTGATATTGACTCTTCTCTAGATCAATAGCAGTTCCAAATGTAGTAAAAAGCAGACACAATTTAACAGAACCTAAATTATTAAGGCCAGTGTATTGTTGCTAGAGAGTTCATTAGCAATGCCATCAATACAGTGTGGTTCATGGATGCTAGTAAGAGCTTCATGGAACATTTTAAAAGAGAATGAGATAACTCAATGGACTGATTTTAGTGGAAAAATTTAATTAGGTAAGAATAATTACATTAGTTAAATGAAACTTTTAATTGAAAACCTGTTGGCATTGTCTTATCTGCTTCACAGCTGTTCCTTAATCATTTATAAAGTGAAGAGTTTCTCTACATGGTGTTTGAGAAACATCTAAACATCTTGGAATTTGTGTATAAATGTTTAAAGTAGTTTAGATGGTGGCAGTAAAAACAAATAGGATATAGGATTTTCTACTTGGGAAATGGTGCATTTTAAAGATATATATAGGAAAGAAAGAAAATTATATAGAAAATATTCATGATGAATATATATAATTCTTGGAAAGAATGCAAAATATTCATCTCCTAAAGCTTTCACAATTCTAACAGTAGCACTCCATGGACTAAATTTCATGTCTTATAAAGATCTAAAAGCTGGCTGAGACATAATGCTGTTTTGTAAAATTATCTTGTTGACTGTTGTTAAAGAAAATGGCATCCAGCAAGAGTTCTTGCAAGATTGAAAGCCCCAAATTGTATAGTATAAACATAAAGAGCCAATGAAAACTCTTACTCTCAAAATGAACATTCAGACTGCCTGTTCAAAGTAGGGGAAATTGCTGCCACAATTTTTTTGGTAGCTTTTAGCTTAAGACAGAGAGTATTGGTTTGAAGAGACATAGACACTTATTCAAATTCACAAGTTTACAGGAACACCAAACAAATAGATCCATTAATTACTCATTGCATTAATCCTGGCCCTGGCCATTTCTTTTCTGAATCCCAGCAACACTATCGTGTGATACTGTTTCCTTCGCTTAATCTTCAAAGCATTGCTTAACTTGAATTTTCTTCCTAACTCATCAATTTGACTGTGAGCCTGAACCCATTCTATTCTTTTCCCTTCTCCTTTCTTTATCTTTCCTTTAAGCTCTTCTTCCTTTTAGCTCTCATGGGTACTAAATACCATACAGGTAGATACAAAATTCCATATTCCTTTCAAAGGAATTCCTTTAAAGGATTTTAAAGGTCTTTCACCATGCAGTTTCTGGAATCTCCTTTTATTCAACTAATCTGCAATACAGGAATCACTCTGATTAGTTAAAAACCATGAAATACAGGCATATTCATATCCTAACTCTGTAAGAGGGACAAAGGATGATAAAATCCTGAGGTACTAGTAAATGACTTTGGATAAGAGAGAAAGGGTTTTAGTTTTTCTCTACAGAGTATCAGGAAGCCAGGGTGGGTTTTAGTGTGTGTGAGAAGTTTAACAGTGAAGTTGAAACAACAAAGAAAATATAATACAGGTATTGGCAGATTTTATAGGACCAGGTAGGAATTGGCTAGATTGTGAATGCAGACAATGGCTGATGAAAAGTAAACTTTGATGTCCCTTATTTATAAATTTGTATGAAATGTTGGTACAAAGTTTATTGCAAAAGTGCACAAAGCATAGAGCATTATGGGGAGGAGATGGATAAATTAGGATTTTGATTGTATTACAAAGGCCAATATAAAATCAGAATGAAAGGTGAGTTTTCTAGGAATGCAAATGTCCACCTGGTTCTAGCCCCTCCTTTTACAGATGAAGAAACTAAAGACTAGAAAAAACTACAAGGCAGATTTGTCCAGGTTCACATTGCTGGTAGGTTATCTGTCCAACAGCAGTCCTTCGTCTAGTAACAAAATGCAAGATACTGTAATATTTTACCACTTATATTTAAATTCTAAACTTGTCAGATAATGTGTGTGTATTCAGTAACTTTTTTTTTTTTTTGAGCACTGAATTGTGGCATTGTGTACACACCACATTTTACAGGGATCAAGTTGTTGTTGTACAATAATTTCCTTCCTGCCCCTTCTCCTTCCAGAATTTGATCTGCTTTCTTGCACAGCATGAAGCCCGTTCCGTTATTTAGGCTAACAGTGGGTGCAGAAGGGTTGAAACATTATACTTTCTAAACTGGTCCCTTGTTTTGGATAGGATCCATCTTGACAAGATTACAGCTCTTCTGGTGATCATCATCATCATCATCTAACACCTGCCTATGCACCACGAGCCAGGGATTGTGCAAACTGCTTTAATGTATTATCTCATGCAGTCCGTGTAGTCCACGCAGCTGCTGGTAAAGAACTCCGTTTCAGAGTAGTACAAAGAGCCGGCAACACAGTAAGCATAATGGCAGCTGCAGTGTAACTGGGAGAATTGTCTCTGACAATTGGCTCCCGACTGGGTCTGAGGGCATTTCTTCTTCAATCCCTCAGTTTCGTTAGCAGCCACTGTGCACCTGCTCCGTGCCGGGCAGAGTGCTGGCTGCAGTGTGCCAGCTGAATGAGCGAACCCCAGCCTGCCTTCCATGTGTGACCCTCACCCTTGCTCAGAGTGGTAGATGATCCTCTGTCCCATTTAGGCTTGTGCTGATTGTGCGAGGGAGCTCCAGAGGTCAGAATCCAGCCCTTTCCCCACCAACCTTAATATTCATGTCTTCCAATTGAAGAATCAATATTAATTGTTTTTCTCTTGGAACTATCTGGTTTATAAAAGTGGTTTTTCCAACAAGGAAAAGATATGGCAGATCATCATTTTTCATTTTCAATTATAAAATGAAGAAACAAGGCAAATGGGGATTTAAATATTTTTTTATTATTTGTTTTAGATAAAAGATCTAGTCAATGGGCTGGTCAAAAGATCTAGTCAATTTTGTTGTGCAGTAGAGACTAACACAACATTGTAAAGCAACCATACTCCAATAAAAATTAATTTAAAAAAAGATCAATGAAAGAGCCAGGATTCATAAACTTAAACTCCGTGTATGAGACCATGCTGCTCTTTGTGCTATGCACTATACTTCAGATGGGAATAGAGAAATGAGCAAAATCTGCGACGTAGGAGTTCCAGAATGGATCTGCCACCTGCCAGCTAGCATTCAGATCTCAAAGGAGACCTGCCTGCACTTATTTAATGGAAAGATAAATGTGTTCACGGAACTGTTACTATAAATTCATTTAGAAACAGGACAGAGGCTGCACTCGCATTCCTCCCAGGTCTGAGCTACTGGCAGATTTAGTTCACTGTACCTCTGGGAGGGAATACATTCTAGCTAGATGGCAAAGTGTGATTGTTATTCAGAGCTTCCTAATATCTATTTCTTTTACAGTTTAAATGAACTTTTTGGTTGAATTCATCAATTTGTTGAAAAATGCTTTTATACACTTACTATGGGCAAGTCAATATATGGGATACTGTGCATGGTATTACAAAGATAGGTATGGTTATTATCCAAAAGATGCTTGTATCAAGAAAGTAAGATAAAAAATGAGAAAGCATAAATAGTTTTATTAAAAGTAGAATGTTCAAGGAGGAAAGAAGATACAGATCAGTGACACTTAGTTTGTGAGGACTCTAGATACTTATAGAATAAAATGAAATTTATGAACCGTCTTCCCAGAAAAATGAATGATCAGGGTTTTTTTAATAGCTGTGTTGGAGTAAAATTGATGTATTATACTTCCCATATTTAAATTGTACAATTTGATAGGTTTTGACCTAAGTATACACCCATATAACCATCACTATAATCAAGATACGATCATATATCATATCACTCTTAAGATTAGTTACATTTAAATGTAAATTATTAAATACAGTATTGGGTGTGTTGGAGCCTAGGTCAAGAGCCCAAATATGTAAAAAGTGCTTCAGCAGAATGACATTGTCATAAATGTAACTCTGCTGGCATAATAGAGAAGATAAATGGGAAAAGGCTGTGTTCCAAGTTCTCCCAGGCAAAACTCAATGGGGTACCCAAAAGTCATGTTACCAGGGGAATGAAATATTCCAGAAGACTGCCTCCCCATTGGGAAGGAAGATAAATACCTTTGATAGCTTTTTTAAAAAATTTTCTATTTTCTTAAAATTTATTCCTTTTTTTTTTGGCTGCATTGGGTCTTTGTTGCTGCATGCAGGCTTTCTGTAGTTTCAGTGAGTGGAGGCTACTCTTCGTTATGGTGCGCAGGCTCGTCATTGCAGTGACTTCTCTTGTTGCGGAGCATGGGCTCTAGGCGTGCAGGCTTCAGTAGCTGTGGCTCGCAGGCTCAGTAGTTGTGGCTTGCGGGCTCTGGAGCGCAGGCTCAGTAGTTGTGGCACATGGGCTTAGGTGCTCCGCAGCACATAGCATCTTCCTGGACTGGGGATCTAACCCTTGTCCCCTGCATTGGCAGGCGGATTCTTAACCACTGCGCCACCAGGGAAGTCCTACCTTTGATAGCTTTTTGCAAAGAGAAGTCTTCAGAGTATCAGAGAGATTTTATGTAGCAATGTTCCCTTCTATGATCATATGTAGTTAAAAATTGTTCATTTCCAACTGTTTCATCCTTCATGTGAGTAAAGCCTATGTTTTAATTTTTTATGACTCCTAGAACATCTATCCCAGAACTTTACAAAAAAGATGTTTAATGATGATGATTATAGTGATCAGAAACTGAAATAACATATGCACTCCATATGGACATGCTTGGTAATTTACTGCTTAGTACCAGAATCTTCTGTAAATGAAATCTAAGTACATAGAAATATTTTAACTAGTCACAGTATCCATTATTATTCCTGTTTTTATATATTTGGAAATGTTTCAATCATACATCCCAAATCAGAAATATTTAGCAATGGTAAATTTTATCATCTGAAACTTTTGAGAGCATCTAATCTCCCTGATTCTTCAATTATTTAAAAATATGCGGTGGATTTTTTCAGAGCATAAAAGAAATGTAAGCATACTTACATTTCAGTGTTCTTTCAATACTTTAAAGTCTCATCAGACTTGAGGTTACTTGAGATAGATGAAATAGCACTGAGTGACTAAACCAATTTCTGTGGCAATAGCTCAACCATAGAAATTAGCAGTCATCACTCTTCCACCTGCATCCACGTTGCACACTGCATGACTAAAAGTAATTAAACTAGATATGAGATAAACCCAGCAATAAGTTAGGGAGATGGCTAATGTATATTTAAAATGTATGAGAAGGCACTTCTTGTGATCTTTTCAAACCATCCATTTAAAAAGATCATTGTTGTTTTACTGAAATGTGTAGGACTGTATTGCACAGTTTTAAAGGTTTGCAAAACAAGTTTTTGGCTGACAGACATTCTTTGTAGGTTAACTAGCTTATTTTGGAAAGAAAAATAAAGTACAACTCCAGTCTAGTCTGAGATGGGCTCTCAAGGGGGCTCGTATTGCTATTGATAGATGCTTGACCTAGTAGTGAAACACGGAGGGCTGCACTCGACTCTGTCTGTACCTACCTAGACTGCGATTCCTTCTGGTCTGTATTCCCAGGGTGAACACATATTCTAGCTTTCCAATAAGTGTGATCTATTTATATATGTGAGTAATTATACTTGAAAGAGAGAAAATAGGATGGATTGTTTTGTCTTCCTTGCTGATTTATTTTTTCTCTCTGCCTAGATTTTGTCTTTGTAGTTTAGGATCTGAATGACTACAACTTTATCTAACCCCCTCCTATGTATTTTAATAATCAAATTGTATACATACTCCATTTTAATTTAGTTGGTTAAAATACAGTTTTGCTTACCTCTGAAGTTTTTTTAGAGGTAGCTATTATGTACAAGGAAGAAAATTTGACTTGTAAGACAAATGAACTTTTATTTGAATCTCAGCTCAGAGGTATACTGTCTACGGGACATAATTGTCTGGTATTCAGCAGAACCTCCAAGAATATGAGATCTGCTGCCATCAGTTTCCCCTCCATTACCTGCCATAGTTTCAGTGGGAATATGGTTTAGGGGAGATAGTTGGTTATGGTAGGTAGGATGGTGGTTCTAAGAATTAGACCTTGTCTGAATCGTGTTTTTAAGGCTTTTTTCTGAGTCTTATTTCTGCCAGAGTCTTATTATGAGAGTTTGGATGGTAGTTCTAAGAGCTAAGCTTTGCCTGAGTCTTGTTTTCTAAGTCTTGTCTCTCAAGGTGATGAGACCTTGAGAAGATTACTTCAACCTTGCTAAGCCTCAGTTTTCTCCTCTCTAAATGATAAGAGTAATATCACCTGAAACACAGGGTCTTTGTGAAATGCATATAGAGAAATGGACATAGTGTGGCATAGAGTAAGCATGCAATGTAACTTGACAGTAATGATAATATAAAAACGATGACAAAGTAATTAACCTGTGTGTCTCCTCTACTTTTCTCCTCTTCTGTTCTACTCCTCCCTTCTTTCCTCGTATTTTTCCATTGAGAGAAGAAGAGTCAAGGCAAAGGATTATAGAGTCAAAATGAGAGGGTTGAGGACTTAGCAAGAGCAGCTCAATCAAACTCTACAATTTAGAGTTGGGAGTAAAATGCCCCGTAAGCCTGATCTTGAAAGATACTCTAGTACCTTTGCCTTTTGTAAACCTAATGAGCAGCAACTGTATAGAATAAATCTGCTTCTTTCATGACCTTGTTCCTGGTTAATGTTTCTATTCTGACTAACCTATTATAGACTTAATCTCATACATCAATGTATTTCTTCTTTTGTGAATTTATATTTACCAGTTCTCCACAATCTATACTTTCCCTTACTTCGTAGTACATTTTCATTATGTAAATATTTACTGCTTATTAAGACATTATATAGATTAATGTATTCAAGTACTTATTTATTTCTTATATTTTATAACTTTAAAACAATTTAAACTATTTTGCTTTATTAAATATAGAGCACTGAGCAAGAAACTAGAGAGAAGTATGTAAATTCTGGATAGATTTTTCTAGAGTCAAATCCAGCTCCACCTCTATATGCTATGATTTTTAGACCAGTTACTTAACTGTTCTCTGCTTCAGTTTCCTATTTTATACAGACCCAGTGAATTTCCAACTGCATGATGGTTATGAGAATTAAAGGAAATGATTTAAGGAAATTGCCTTACACATAATAAATACTGAACAAATGTTAACTAGTAATATTACTAAATTAAGGAAAAATTTCAAGCTTATACATTCTCATGTAAATAAGAAAACCACTTTTGATAAGCTGGAGTTTTCTCAAAACTTTCCAAAGTTGAAAGAATTTACATATGTACAGTTTTGCAAAAAATACAGTAAAGGAAAGCCTGACAGGATATCAAGTTTAAATGGACAGCAACTCCATATTATCACATAAAACAACTAGTCTAAAAATAGGACAAAAAAAGCACCCTAAGGGCTTCCCTGGTGGCGGGGTGGTTGAGAGTCCACCTGCCGATGCGGGGACGCGGGTTCGTGTCCCAGTCCGGGAAGATCCCACATGCCATGGAGCGACTGGGCTCGTGAGCCATGGCCGCTGAGCCTGTGTGTCCGGAGCCTGTTCTCCGCAACGGGAGAGGCCACAACAGTGAGAGGCCTGCCTACCACAAAAAAAAAAAAAAAAAAAGCACCCTAAGCAGATGGAAATATCAGAGAGAGTAGTTTCAGAAGTTCTGTTTATTGCTTTATAATAAATTAACATATTTTTAAACTGGAAATTCAAGAAGAAATTTGATCAACAACTTTTTAATTATAATTTTTTTCTCTAGTATTTATCTTATAGTTTAATAAATATTGTCTTCTTTTTATAATTATATTTAAAATCACAGATCTTAAATAGTTTAATTATCATCTAGTATATCCTCTGATCCAGAAGCTAAAACTATGTACCAAAAATGATTTTCAAAGTTTTAATTAAGCAAAATTCTTTGCGAGCATTGTCATTTTAGACAAGGTTACTATTCTAGGATTTTCATATAAGTCAGTAAGTCATGGCAGGATAGTAGTAATATCATAGTTTGTGTTCTTTTAGTTATTTTGTGACAGTAGATCAAAATTTTCATCTTGGGAATAATTGCAACGGTATTTAGTAAACTTCCATCTTAAAAAAATGCAAAAAGTAAAGAAAAAGGAAAAAATATAAATTCTACTCACCACTATCTCCCAAGAGTAATTCTTAGTATCATTTTAGTGTATTTTCTTCCCTTCAGTTTGTTTTGGTTGTTGTCCATATAACATGCAATATGATGTTTCAGAATACTTGCTGTGAGCAGTGAGGCTGTTTGAATCTGGACCTCTCTGCTTCTTACCTGTGTGACTTTGTTTAGTTACTTAACTTCTCTCAACCTTGGCTTCGTCATTTGTAAAGTGGGAACAATATCAGTGTTTTTATTAAACCATTACTGTGAGAATTAAATAAGTTGAATAGTACATATTAAGTACTCATAAAGATGTATATAATGGTTTATGCTAGAAATACAGTTCTGTATAAGCTATTTTTACAGTTAGCATTTTACCACTTGCAATTTCTCATCTGAACATTTTTCAAAACATGATTTTTAATGTTTATGTGAAATACATTGTGATTTTATTGTGTTTCCTTATTTTGAACATTCAGTAGATTTCCACTCTATTTTATTTTTTTAAAGAAATTATGTAGCTTTTGTTCTTATCTTTGATTTTTCTCAGGGCAAATTCCAGAAAGAGAAATTACTAGGTGAAAAAGAACATGGATATTTTAAAACTCCCTTGTGGTGCAATCTGCAAAATTGCCCCTTACCTTCCCTTTAGTAGTATCTGAAAGTGTTCATATCTCTATACATTTGTTGACAGTGATATTTTAAAACTTCATTTTATTTTAAAATCAAATGTGTCTCTCATATCTTGGTAACTTTTTTTATAACCATGCATGTGGTATATGAAATATGTCCTCTGAGTGTTAACTCAGGCCAAAGACAAATAGTCTGATCCTCAGGCTCATGCTCTGTGCCTGTATCAACTCCACTACTCGAGTTTTCACTGTGCAGCCCTCAGAGTGTGTGAAAGCAGTCAGCTGGTATTTACCAAATGAAGGTTATGAATCTGAGCTCTATTCCCCAAAGATTTATGAACTATAAAATGGTATTTTTATTATGTTCTGTCACTGCATTGTGCTGTTTAGCTGCCTTCCATTTTATGTGGTTAAGTTCCTGAGGATACATTTGCATGAAAGCTACTGTGTGTACTCATTTTGTATTGTATTGTGGCAAACGCTATTAATCTACAGGGTTCCTATTCATTTTGGAATTCATTTCACAGCTCACTAATTGTGTGAATGAGAAGAGGAAATATATGCTTTTATTCCAAACCATGCCAAGCAGATGGCCCAAGTTCCTTGCTGCCCGCATTGTCAGTGGCTCTCTTCTGTAGGTAGTGAGCCTGGCATTGGTCCGTCAAACACAATGTGAGGGTCCATTTAACACAGCACTTGACCGTCACTGAGCCTCTGGTTTGTTATGACTTACAAACATTTTATTTTTTATCATCCACCTCTAAAGTGGTCAGTTGTTTGAGCAGGTGCACACACAGTAGAATTCATATTCGTCTTACTTGAGAAGCCAAAATGAATTTGTATTCATATGGAAATTTGGGGAAAAGAAGACAGTACAGGGAATTAAGTTTAGTTTCTTGAAAAGGGATTAACACATGTATTGAGATTCAACACTCTAGCATCATTTCTGAGATTGAACCCTTTGAAAAGCTGAATTGCAGAAAAAATTAGGGTTTATATCTTTAAACTTTTTAGGTGAATCTCTTCAAATTTCTTTTTTCTTCCTATGTAAGGAAATTATTTACTTATTTACTTTTATATACAATATGTAATTTATGTAACCATTCAAAATGTTCACATTGGCATTCCTTGTGTGTGTGTGTGTGTGTGCATGTGCACACACGCACACGCATGCACGCATGCAGTAGAACAGAGTAAGAGACAAAAAATGAAATAATGCATGTCTGCACACATTTCCTACTTCAGCAGAGATACTAGGATGATACGAAATTGGGTTATCACTTCAGGAAAGGGAGGGTAGGTCAGATGTTCTAATGGAGCCCGTGAAGTAATTTGATCACAATATCTTATTTAAGAGAACCACAGCATGTGGAGATACTGTTTTCTCCCTTACATGAAGAAAAACTGGGTATTTATTTCTCTCACCCTTTCTTTCTCTCCACTTCTAAACCACCTATCATGGGTCTCCCATGTTGTATTGATGCCACATTTCCTTTTCTCTCGGCTTTCAGACGGATGCTGCTCTCATGTATGATGCTGTGCACGTGGTGTCTGTGGGCGTCCAGCAGTTTCCCCAGATGACAGTCAGCTCCTTACAGTGCAATCGACACAAACCCTGGCGCTTTGGGACCCGCTTCATGAGCCTAATTAAAGAGGTGAGTCAGGAGAAGCACATCTGTCCTGTCTTGCTTGTCCTCAAGCTGAATGAATTGAGATTATTGCATTTTTCCTAACAGGTGACCTTTTACTTTTATCTCTTAAATTAAACTTTCTACCTTTCCCCATACAAGCAAAATTAACGTTTTTACTAAATAATATGGAAGGGAAATGGATTTCCTACAAAATATCTGTGATTGTGTGAACAGATGAAAATCAGTGACCTATGATTTATGACATTGTTAGTTTTCACCTTTCTGAATCTTTATGTATGTTACTTTTCATTTATGTGGAAACATAGATGTTTGAAGAATGTTTATGTCATAGGCCACATGATATGCAATGAATTTTTAACAGGAATGCCCTTTGCACTACACTAAATTACACCCAATTTGTAAGTTTTCAAGAATTATTTTTTAGAGCTATGGTTCTTAAATATAACGTCTAGTTATTTTAATTGTATTAGAGTTAACATAAAACAAAATATATGGATTCATGAAAGTGCAAAGTTTACTTCATGTTGCATAATGCAACCATTTTTATGGCCATGTATCATTTCTAATTATGTCTGTTATAGTTTTAGACCAAGCATGCCCATAGTGAGAAAAAAAAAAAAAAAGAAAGAAAACTCTTAAAGATCACACACAAACATACACACTCACTTCATACACACATATTCTTCCCATTCTTCCTCTCATGAAGGAAATTCCTTTGTCAGCTAAGGATACTTTTTATTTGATTACAACAGGAGTTTTTTTAATTAAAAAAAATTTTATTAAAGTATAGTTGAGTTAGGAGTTTTTATATGAAAGTTTAACTATGAAAATTTAATCTTTGCTATGAAAAGTCACAGCTGTTATTACCATATAAAATTTTTTCTTTAATGGCTTAAAAGAAATCATCAGCTCATCATATAATAAATTACTCATCATGAAAATAAAAGTGCAAATAGAATCATAATTAAGAATCATCAGGTCCTTGGCAAAGAATATCCGTGAATTTTCCTTGTCTAATTGTTACTGAACTCTCAGATAGATGAAATGATACTCCTAGAACAGTATGCAGTTCTTTTGTTACTCCACATTCTATATTTACTTCTGGTGTAAAAAACTAAGCATCACAGTGCTGCAAACATAGCACCCTGGTTTGGCTAGTTGAAGAAGAGCTTTTTCTGAATGCAGCACTTGACAACTGAGAAGTGTCAAACAACCCTGTGAGAGGCTGTTGTATGAAACTCGCTATTGTATTTATTGTAGCGTGTTATTGAGGATCTTGTCCACTAAATCTGGGGTCCACAACCCCCCCGGCTATGGACCGATACCGGTCCACGGCCTGTTAGGAAGCAGGCCAAATGGCAGGAGGTGAGCAGTGGGTGAGCGAGCAAAGCTTCATTTGTTGTTCCCCATCTCTGGCGTTAACGCCTGAACCATTCCCCGCCACCATCCATGGAAAAATTGTGTTCCATGAAACCAGTCCCTGGTGCCAAAAAGGTTGGAGACCGCTGCACTAAATCACACAGGGTCACTCTTATGAGGACCGAAAAGAGACATTTCTGTCAGGTCTCAGTACCAGGAAAAGCTGAGTTTCTCCCGGGCAATTGGTGTGTCTTAAATTATGGATCCTGTATGTTACAGTTCATCATATTTTCTTCTTTGCTTTGGTTGCTGGAAAGTCCAGAATTGAATTTGTGATTGGATTTATTAGTTGCACAGTTTCACCTGGTATACATTTCCCTGTGCTGTCTTTAACCCAGATTTGTTTTACTGTTCTGCACTTCTGCTTCTGTACTTCTTGATCCCATTGCTTATTTTTATACTAAATATGGATTTTTGTTAACCGCCTGCAATTATTTTCTTTGGACGAAGTTGAGTTAATAAAATTTTTTTCTTCCTTACTGGAGACCTGTTAACACAGTAAACTCAGTGATGACCTGTTGCAATATGCATAGAGATATATATTATAGTTTTTTTTTCTATTTTATTTGTAATTTATTAACCTAAATCTATTTTAGAATCCCTACACATAAGTATCCAAGAAGCACATGGAGCCTAAGAAATGTAGTAATAATGATATCCATCTGTAATCCTTATTGAAATGTTACCCTTTATCTACTGGGCTTTATTGCTTTTGAGTCTCAGTATATATTCTTTCAAACATAGTTGTGAGTATATGTTACATTATTTAAAATTTTCATATGTAACTTTTCCCAAGCTACTTGCAAATGACAAATAATATAAAACATGTAGGGGCTTCCCTGGTGGCGCAGTGGTTGAGAGTCCGCCTGCCGATGCAGGGCACACGAGTTTGTGCCCCGGTCCAGGAATATCCCACATGCTGCAGAGCAGCTGGGCCCATGAGCCATGGCCGCTGAGCCTGCGCGTCCGGAGCCTGTGCTCCGCAGCGGGAGAGGCCACAACGGTGAGAGGCCCGCGTACCGCAAAAAACAAACAAACATGTAATTGGGGCTATATAACCAGCAGAATAGAAAATCATTTTATATTAAAAAAAAAACTCATTATTTGCTCACCTTTGAGGGATGAACCCATTGTGTAGCTAGATTATTATATTCTCACCCCCTTCTACCTGGAGAGAGCCTTTTACAGGAAGTATAGTTTGATGTGAAGTAATTTTGATACATTTCTCCCAGCCTCGCACAAAGAAAAATAAAGTAATAAGTTAATTATTCTAAGTGGAAAATATATAATTGAAGCAGTATAGCATAATTTTTCCTAGATTCAGTTTCTTTCATTGTAATAAAATGTTTACTTTATATTAGTTTGGTGTTAGGAGTGGTATTTTATAATAGTAGTTCTATTTGTAATCTCCAGCAAGATAGTCACTATCTCATAAATATTATAAGTGACCAAACTCTTCTCACTTTGCTAAAAGAGGTTTGCTATTTAAAACATAAACCACAAATTTCTCATAAAGGAAAATTATACCTGGTAAATGCATTATTTAAAATGAAAAATTTACAATAAATTTTTACTGAGACTAGGATATCATATTTAGAAAAAACCTCCGTCATAGTTCAGAAGAGAATAAAAATGTATAGCAATGTAGATTTATGAGAAGTAACAAAAGGTAAAACATTTTGTACAAAATTGTTTTATCTTCTCATCCTTTACTAATGTATGATTTTTGTTTGTTTGTTTTCCCCATAGGCACATTGGGAAGGCCTCACAGGCAGAATAACTTTCAACAAAACCAATGGCTTACGAACAGATTTTGATTTGGATGTGATCAGCCTCAAGGAAGAAGGTCTGGAAAAGGTACTTGAGACATTCAGTTTACTTACTTTAATTATTAAATAAACGTACCCTAGTGAAGAGATAAAGCAATATTTCCTGCTGTAGATACATTTCATTGACATTTAACTTTATTGAGTAACTCTAAAAATATACATCTTCAATTCGTTATATATATTGAATATAATAATTGACTATTAGGACTCAAGGATAAAGGATATCTTAAGGCAATTTAAATGTTTTTATTTTCTCATCAGGTTTTTCTGATTCTCTGCATACAATATATATAATATTAATTTAAAATAATATATATAATATATTAATATAATCTTAATTAGCTATAATATTTGATACAATAATTAGAAAATGTTTGATGTAATATGAATCTTTGTATATGCAGCTTATAATCACAGGCCTTCATAGACTTTCCTACTTAGAGCAGACCATACAGAAGGATTAAATACTGAAACATGTTTCTGCTCCTGGATCATATTCAAGAGAAATGCCTGAATTAATGTACATGAGTAAATTAGGTATGAACACAAATGCTACACATTACACTGGGTCTATCTTTCTTGATTCCATTTATAGGTATTGAGGTAAAGTACAAGAAAGGCTCTTAGAATTTGGGTGTGTGTGCTTACTTTAAGAACATTTTAGTGTAAGTTTGTAATATATGCATTTAGCTGTTTTCTGATGGATTCATTGAAAGTTACAGATTAAAAAGATATATTGATAAGAACTTGAGAAAAAATTCTTTTTGAGATAACATCGCTTTAAAGATAGTGAGTTATGTTTCAGCTAACAATTGAACATGGAGCATCATTCATAGATGGAAACTGAAGAAGGAAATTGAATCAAAATAAGGGGTATTTTAGCCTGAGAGAATAGTATATATGAATGTTGATTCAAATGATGCAGGAGTGAGAAAACACATATTTTTGATATCACCAGGACAAGAAGTATATCATGGCCAACTGATGGCTGAAGTTAACAGGGGTATTACCTCTTCTCATTGAGAGTTTCAGGTTGTACCCTTTGTCAAGACCATGCAAAATTAGGAATCTTTTATAATAAACTGGAACTAAAATATTCGTGAGGCTGTCACTTCCTAATTACCTTACTTCCAAGATAACAACATTAGTCTATACCCAAAATTGGAATTGATAATGGTGGAGTTTAGTCAGCTCATATGGGCTTATCTCAGTGTTTACTGGGGATGTTATTATCTTATTTTTGGAAATACCTAAGTCACTAGGATGAACTTCGACCACTGCTTGTATTTCAACACATCAACATAAAAATGGTGATGCTCTTCCTGTTACCATAGACCCAGTCCCTTGGACTCAAAGAAAATATTAGAGAAGGTTTTCCTAGGCTCTAGTGTGAATTATAATAAGATCCTGAATATAATGGTTACCAAGTATATGTGAGGATCTACCATATCGATAAGCAAGGTATCACAATGTGAGTTATAAATGTTGACGTGACATTCATCAATATTTTGTGTTCAGACAGAATTAGGCTGAAATCCTTGTTCTGTCATTTACTATTTATAGACAAGTTTCTTAATCCTTCTAAAACACAGCATCTTCAACTGCATCCTGGGGTGGTAGCAATATCTGCCTCATTAAGCCTCCTAAGTTTTGTTGATTTTACTTTTATTTTTTCCTAAAAAGTATAGTTACCAATCCATAGATGAAAAAACAGAGTTCCTACCTTGATAGAGTTCACACTTTGGAAGATTCAATAGATGGTGATTCAGGAGGCTTAAGTTACTATTCTAGTTGTATCACAACAAGTGTGTGAACTTCATCCTTCCATCCAACTTCTCTGGGCCAAATTCCCCATCTCAAAAAAAGTAGAGTGCAAAGGGCTTCCCTCTTGGACAGGCTGAAGTGAAAATATCATGGTCTCTAAAAGAACCTGGAAATACGTTAATAGGGGTCGAGGCTAGGAATTTTAACTATCCTCAATTCTATCTTTTCATGCTACTGCCTTTTCCTAGTTTTGTCTTGGTCATCTTTGACCAGCACACTTTATTTATTCATTTAATTCTCTAACAAATATGCAGTGAACTTCTATCTTGTGCCCCTATGAAGGTTTTGCTCTAGTGAAGAAAATCTGCCAATTATAAATTGATTCATAAAATTATATTGGGTTGGCCAAAAGGTTCATTCAGTTTTTTCCATAAGATGGCTCTAGTAGCACTTAGTTGTCTTTAACTTCATTCGAAATAATTTTTTTAGACTGTATGTGACAGCTGTCATATCAGCATGCATTTAAAAAAAGATATCAAAATTGGTGAATTTTTATGTAGCCATTTTAATATTGAAGATGGAAGAAAAACAGCAACATTTTCAGCATATTATGCTTTATTATTTCAAGAAAGGTAAAAACCCAACTGAAATGCAAAAAAAAGATTGTGCAGTATATGGAGAAGGTGCTGTGACTGATTGAACGTGTCAAAAGTGGTTTGCAGAGTTTCGTGCTAGAGATTTCTCACTGGATGATACTCTATGGTCTGGTGGACCAGTTGAAGTTGATAGCAATGAAATCAAGGCATTAACTGAGAACAATCAATGTTATACCACGCAGGAGATAGCCGACATACTCAAAATATCCAAATTAAGGGTTGAAAAGCATTTACACTTGTTTGGTTATGTGAAGCGCTTTGATGTTTGGGTCCACGTAAGTTAAGCAGAAAAAACCTTCTTGACCGTATTTCCGCATGCTATTCTCTACTTAAACATGATGAAAACGTTCCATTTTTAAAACAAATTGTGATGGGCAGTGGCAAGTAGATACTGTACAATAATGTGGAATGGAAGAGATTGTGGGGCAAGTGAAATGAACCTCCATCAACCATACCAAAGGCCGGTCTTCATCCAAAGAAGGTGATGTTGTGTATATGGTGGGATTGGAAGGGAGTCCTTTATTATGAGCTCCTTCCAGAAAACCAAACAACTAATTCCAACAAGTACTGCTCCCAGGTAGACCAACTGAAAGCAGCACTCAACGAAGAGTGTCCAGAGTTAGTCAACAGAAAACTCATAATCTTCCATCAGGATAACGTACGACTGCATGTTTATTTGATGACCAGGCAAAAACTGTTACAGCTTGGCTGGGAAGTTCTGATTCATCCGCCATATTCATCAGACATTGCACCTTCGGAGTTCCATTTATTTAGGACTTTACAAAATTCTCTTAATGGAAAAAATTTCAATTCCCTGGAAGACTGTAAAAGGCTCCTGGAACAGTTCTTTGCTCAAAAAGATAAAAAGTTTTGGGAACATGGAATTATGAAGTTGCCTGAAAAATGGCAGAAGGTAGTGGAACAAAAGGGTGAATACATTGTTGAATAAAGTTCTTGGTGAAAATGAAAAATGTGTCTTTTATTTTTACTTAAAAAAACAAAGACGCTTTTTGGCCAACCCAGTAATATAGTATTGGGCAGTGAAATGTGCTAAAAAGAAAGATCTCTTGCTTGTATGTCATTAAAATGATGTATTTTGAATCATTTTCTGAAATGTGAATCTTAGGATTGAAACAGTTAATAGGAGGAAAATCCAGACTTCTGATGTTTGTAACTGTGGAGCAGATAAACCAGGAAGGAGCAGGTATATTTCTGACAAACAGAGAAGTAGAACATATTCAGGGAACTGAGCTTGGAGTTAAAATGCTACTCTGGACACAGTTTTCCACTTAGATAGGGTTCATAGATCAAAGTGAATTCTTTCTCCTTTATCTCGACGGAGATCTTGGTTAGAACCCAGCCCAGTTCGCCATGGTCTAAGAAGGGTCACCAGTACCGCACACACAACCAACCACATCTGGTTTGTTTGTTTGTTTGTTTAATTGGAGCAAGGAATAACAAATTTATCAAAAAAAACGGCAGTCTGAGAAGACGGTGGACTTGTGTCCCAAAGAACCATCTTGCCTGAGTTAGAATTTAGGCTTCTTTTATACTAAAAGGGGAGGGAGTAAAGTCAAACATTTCCTGGTTCCGGTCAGCCTCCAGAGGGGATGTGTTAATTTCTTCCTTCCTGCAGTTATTCACAGGTGGCAGGTCTAAGGAGGGTCACCAATACTGCATACACAACCAACCACACCTGTCCAGACAAGCTCTTGGGCCATGGCAGTGCCTTCTCTAAAGCAAAAGAAGGAGAATAAGGGGATAAAACAGTAGGCAACTTTGTCTACCTCAGGCAATAATAGGACAATTTCTTTCTTTAAGATCCTGGTATTGAAACTACTAACAATAGGAAAAGGAAAACAGAATAAGTGATTTTCGCAGCTTGAATTTTTCTGGTCAGTTCAAAGACCGTATTGTATATTCCACTTTCAAAATATGTTTAGAATCCATCCATTTCTCCCTAAATCCATTGCTACAATCATGGCCAGGGGAACCTTCGCCGGACACATACACTGGAGCCCCAACAAGTCTCTGTTCTACTCCTCCTTGTAATCCATTCGCCAAATCATAGCAGCCAATGGATGTCTTTAAAAGCAAAATGATCCATGTCATTTCTCTAATTTAACTCATCCCTTTATTTCCATTGTATTTTGATTAAGATCCAAACATGATTTACAATGAATTCCCTACCTCTCCCACTCAACTCTCACCATCTTCTCAGGTGTTTTCTATGCTCCAGCTATACTGGCTGTTTCTCATTTCCTCACAAGGTCAAGACTTTCTATTACTTTGGCAGTAGAGTTTTCCTGGTCTGGAATACCCATTCCTATCACCTTTGCCTGGCTAACTTCTTACTCATCCTGGGGGTTGCAGCTTACATTCACTTCCTTAGATAGGTATTCCCTAAGCCTAATCAAATTTAAGTTTCTCATAGTGTCCTCTACTTTTTCTTCCTGACACTGCCTATAATTGTGTATTTACATACTTTTTTTTTTTTTTAAAGACTGCGTCCCTAGCCAGAATACACATCCTATTAGGTGCAGAAAAATGTGTCTCCTTTCTCACTATTTACATATTCAAGGCCTAGCAAAGTGTCTGGCACGAAGTACATCCTCATGAAATGTTTATTGACTGTTGAACAAATGAAGGATCTCTATGAGAATCATAAGAGATACTTCACATAGAATACTTACTCAGGTGTCTGGTGCAGAGTTATTTTCCAATAGCAGAACTTTTTTCCCCCCACTTTTTCCAGCTTTGCTCCATACTTACAAAGTGGGAAGAGAAATCCAATAGTGGATTTCAGACAATCAGTGGGCTGGGGTAGTGGGTCAAGAATTCAAGGGGTGAAGGATCTTATAGCACAGGAGAAAGCAGCACTGAAGTCTGAGCTTATAAGGATGCACCAATGGCATCTCTGGTCGTCTACATAGTGCAGTTGAATACTTTCTGACACTTCATTACATCGATGAGTAAAAATAAATATTCTATTTATAAATTTTCCTTTTTTTTATTGTAAGTTTATGTGTGGAAGTAAACAAAGACCACTTGGATGAGAACAAACAGAAGTTGTTATGCAGAGCTTGCTATAGCAAGGGAGCAACTTATATTTGGCAGAGATTCAAGGGCAGGCAAGGGAGTGGAAAAGCTTTATTTGGGAAAGCCTCAGGTGTGCTCTGATTGGAGATTGTTGGCATGAGAAAACTGGAGGTGGGCTAACAAGAAGCAAGGTATCTTGGGTGATTGGTTTGGTGAGTTTCTCTGGTTGCTTCTGAGTTGGAAGAGAGGGGGAAAAAAAAGGAAGCTGCAAGTTATTGAACAAATCTTGACCATTCTGGGCAGATTGCTGCAGAGGTTGTGGCTTGGCTTCCCATGATGCTTGCTTCAGAGGATCTGGTTAAAGTCCTATTGTCGTACATGGTCTGACTGTTATCTGTTTGTGTATTCAGTCTGTCAGTGGAACTTGGAAGAAGAAGGAGAAATAGCAAAAAGAAAAACGGCCAAGAAAAATGGACATAATTGACATGAGGAAATAAAAAATGTCTTCATAACTGACAATAAAATTAATATTTTTAGGGTTTTTTTAATATAATGTTTAACTGGGATATGATTTACCATTGGAAATGGCTTAACTTACTTACCTAGTCTTCTGAGGCTTAGCTATGTTTTAGGAAAGACCAGCTTCAGATGGAACAAAAGCATGACTAATGGAAAAAGATATTAAGAAATATTCAGAAGGTTCTTAGAATATTACTTCAAAAAGATTCTGTTTAGAGCAAAAATAGTTGGAAGGGTTTCACACAAAATAGGTTTGAACTGAGTTGATGACACTACACGAAAATGGTGTATTTCCATTGCAAGCTGAGCTATCTAAAGGCCATTTAAAAAAAAAAAACTTAGACTTTGAAAAGAATTCCTTCTAAGAAACTATAATGCAATAATAAAATTGCTTAATCCTACCATATTATTGAATTTTATTATTGAATGTCCATTGTGACAACTATGTACATCATGTGCTTTCCAAGAAAAAAAAAATCAGTCTCTTGCTATTATACTTTATTAATTGTTCAAATGGATTTTTATTATACTAGAGAATATTTTCTTCTAAATAGAAATGTTAAACTAAAATCATACCTGTGTACCTCTCTTACCCTTTCTGTAGCATCAGAATTTGTTATCTGTTCTCATTATTTTGCTGATAGTCTCTTAAAATGTGATATTTATATTAAAATAGAACTTGGAGAATAGAATGTTCTGTCTCCTCAGTGGAAAGGCCTAATAAATCCTTATTGAAATTGGCTTTTATGGTAATATTATATTAATTTAGAAAAAAAATAAAGATCAAACTAATACATTTATCTGGCCAGAAATGGTGCTAAGGGTCCTGGAATTGTATAGGCCTGTGAACAGTTATGCCATGTGTTTGCCTCAGCGTGCTTTTATAATAAAATCAGCTTCTAACTTGTGCATCTTTAGGGAAAATCTTGGAAAAGAAAACTGGCTATAAAAAGCCATCTTATGTAATATATGTTTGCCAATTTCTACAAAATTAAGTATTTATATAAATAATATAAATCAAAATAATCCATATTTGCAAACCTTTAAAAAGTTTAAATTTGTTATATTTTACTTTCAAGTGGAGCTTCATTTCAACTTTTAAAATCTGTGTTTTCTGAATATTCACTGCTTGCATTTTTACCCACCAGTAGAGAAACTGCTATCAGCAATCCATAGGCTTCCCACTGAAAACTCAAATATTTTGATAATATATGGAGAGAGTGAGAATTAGTAGTGAAACCATGCCTGCCTGAGTTTACAGGCATATATGTTCCAGGAACAGAACATGTTTCAAAGTGCTTTTTGAAGATTTTTTTTTTGTAGAATATATATATATTTTTTTAAAAGTGGTAATTTCTGTAGAAAATTTTACTATTGCGCTTTCTCTTGCCAGTAAAATCCTATAGTCATTAGCTCCCTGTGAAAAAGGTGTCTGAATGGAATTTACAGTCTTCCAAATTTATCTAAATCTGAAAATCCACACTAGATAAGTGAGACTTTTTTTTTTATCTGTAGAAACCTAATGCATAGCAGCTTTTATCTTTCTCTCTTTGATGGCATTTGATACATATATCTTGGTCTCCATGGCAACAATGACCCCCAACTTTCCTAGGAACTGAGATTTCTTTGGCCTCTCTGTAGGAAAGCAATGCTAATGGTGATGTTGACCAGTAATCTTTAAGCCAGTGGGAAATGTGTTGTTTGCTTCTTAAAAAGCAAAACTGGATCCCAGGCAGGACCCAAACTTAGTGTCTTTTTTTAGAGATGTTAACCATTTAATTTGTCCAACTCTTATAAAGAATCATTACATGCCCTATTTCACAACTGTACTGACATTTTTTTGGTTTGTGTCAGTATATTTATAGTTATTATTTTGCTTGATAACTTTCAGGTTGGTAAAATATTTCAGAAAACTATGATGTTTATGTTTAAAAATCAATAGGATTGCCTTACTTGAGGGCACACACTTTCTTATTTTGGTCCATCAGAGAATATCAAATATTGATATTTTTCTTTCAATTACTGAATTTGAATTAAACATGTATACTAAATGTAATTGTAATACATTGGTTTTATTTCAAAAACTACATTTTCATCCTTGCAAAAAATAGCCCTTAATTTAATACTGTCATGTCATTATATTTGAGAACAGTTAACTCATTGATTCAAATTTTATTTTAAAAATCAGAACTACCACCTGTCTCTTAACTCTTTATGTTTAAGGTTGACTTTGCCCTAAACAAAAATAAAAATCTTAGGGGTGAAAAATCTATGTTTAGATTAGTCATCCCTTTCTGTAAGATCATTATATTGTATACTTATTCATTTATTGCTTTCACATTAATGCTGTAGTTCTCAAATGGTGAAATTCCAGAACCCATGTTAACTAGTTAATAGACAGTTTTAGAAAAGTTGTTAACTGAAGGTTTCTTTGTGCTGTACTCATAGGCCAAATCACTTCTGTATGAAAAAGACTCAGTTCCCAGGTAATTATTCTTTACTCTGATTTCTCCCTCTCAGGGAGCACATAGGCATTTCTAGGAAATGTTTCATGTTTATTGTTGAGAGATCAGATGACAATTCTTTCTGAAGTGATCTCCTGTTAATACTTAACCCAATGGAAGTGCAATACTATTCATTGTTATTAGACAGTAATGTAAGTAACTATCTGTACTTTCCATTAAAAAATTTAACACAGGAAGGGGTGAAGTAAATGAGGTCAAAAAGTCTCTAATTTACCTGCAACACTTAGTAAGAAAACTACTATGTTGAAAAAACTCTGTCCTCACTACTCATGTTCCATATAGACTTGAGAAACCTGAGTTTGCAAATTATCCAGAAAGAATGGTTACACTAGTTAATCGAGAAACATGCAGTTCACCAAAGTATATTCAGTCAATTGGAGAGAATATTTATCTTCCAAATGTAAATTAGCATTTAATACCAGCACCTTCCTTATGCTTTTTAAATTCTCAATACCCTCAAACAGTACTATCAGGAATGCCTTTTCTTCTCAAAGAAATAGTAAATACAATGCAAGGCAAACTGTATGGGTCATGTGGTTGTAGGCAGCTAATTATTGGGAAGATTTTTTTTAATTGAGGTATAGTTGATGTACAATATTATATAAGTTACAGGTGTACAGTATAGTGATTCACAATTTTTAAAGGTTATACTCCATTTTTAGTTATTATAAAATATTGGCTATATTCCCTGTGTTGTACAATATATCTTTGTAGATTATTTTATACATAATGTTTTGTACCTCTTAATCTCCTACCCCTATATTGCCCCTCTCTCCTTCCCTCTCCCCACTGGCAACCACTAATTTGTTCTCTATTAGTCTATTTCTTTTTTGTTATATTCAGTGGTTTGTAATATTTTTTTTAGATTCCATATGTGATGTCATACATTATTTGTCTTTGTCTGTCTGACTTATTTCACTTAGCATAATATCCTCCAAATCTGTATATGTTGCTGCAAATGTCAAAATTTCACTCTTTTTTATGGCTGAGTAGTATTCCTTTATATATACACCATATCTTCTTTATCCATTCATCTGTTGGTGGACACTTAGGTTGCTTTCATATCTTGGCAATTGTAAATACTGCTTCTATGAACATCAGGGTGCATGTATCTTTTCAAAATAGTGTTTTTGTTTTTTTTGTTTTTGAGTATGTACCCAGGAGTTGAATTGCTGGGTCATATGGTAGTTCTATTTTTAGCTTCTTGAGAACCTTCAATACTGTTTTCCAAAGTGGCTGTACCAATTTACAATAGTTCCCTTGGTATACAAGGGTTCCCTTTTCTCCACATTCTCACCATCATTTGCTCTTTGTGTTCTTTCTGATGATATCAATTCTGACAGGTGTGAAGTGATATCTCATTGTGGTTTTGATTTACATTTCCCTGATGATTGGTGATGTTGAACATCTTTTCATGTGCCTGTTGGCCATCTGCATTTCCTCTTTACAAAAATGTATATTCAGTTCTTCTGCCCATTTTTTCATGGAGTTGTTTAGTTTTTTTGCTGTTGAGTTATATGAGCTATTTATATATGTTGAATATATATTAACCCTTTATCGGTCGTATCATTTGAAAATATTTTCTCCCATTTAGTAGGTTGTCTTTTTGTTTTGTTGATTGTTTTGTTTCCTTTGCTGTGCAAATGATTTTAAGTTTAGGTCCCATTTGTTTATTTTTGATTTTTCTCCCTTGTTTTAGGAGAGGGATCCAAAAAATATTGCTATGATTTATGTCAAAGAGTGTTCTGCCTATGTTTTGCTCTAGGAGTTTTATGGTTTCTGGTCTTACATTTAGGTCTTTAATCCATTTTGAGTTTATTTTTGTATAGGGTGTTAGATGGAGACTACATTATGCTAACACTGTTTTACAATGTACAGTGTGGTTTCTCATGATCACCACACAGGCCTTCTTTGGAAAAGTACCACTTACGTTCTTTGTTCAAGACAGATGAATTTGTCTAAAATTAAGTCAAAACAGTGTATAATCAGAGAATTCATTTTCCTTTTTACATTACTCTATAGTGAAAAACTGTATTGCTTTGTTTTCATTCTCCAACATCCATGGTTATATTGTTAGTAAATGGCAATAAGACACTGTAAATAGAATTTTGATAGATCCTATTGTGCCAGTTGGTTTTTAGTGGGGAAATTATTTCTTAACTTTAAATGAGATTGACTTTATATATAACTAATATTTTACACTTAGCTGGGAATGTTTATTTTGTTCCTACCTGAGAAAGTTTTTGATATACTTGTCAAACAAATTATTATTGCTCATTCCACAGAGCATAAAAAATGTCTCACTGATTCTGCTTACAAGAAGCAGTGCTAACTTACATGTTTAGAAGAAATTATAAAATACTAATTACAGATGAGACAAGCAATTATGTAGCTCAGGAGAGGAAAGAAAAACATTCTTTGGACATAAAGGAGTAATATGAGATACAAAACAAAGGAAATTTATACTGAAAAAACTGTCAAAAACAAAGAAAAATAAATAAAGCATCAACTAACTAATGAGATACTCAGATAAATAATTTTAAAATCATTCAGAAAACAAATGTTTTTTCTGCATTAAAAAATAAAACAAAGCGACCAAAGAGAAAACATATTTTACCAAATGAAATTATATGAAGAGTTTTTAAAAAAATCCTGAGAGGTATAAAATGTAAAGCATAAAATACATAAAATTCTTACAAATGTTTATATTAACATATATAAAATGTAGCTTAGGAAAAATTCAAATAAGTAGCAAAGATATGTGACCTATTACTCCCAAAGTTAAATATGATATTAAGGTAGAACTTGAACAGAACATGAGGAACAAAACATGAAAAACAAAATATGTAAATATGAAAGAACAGACACAGTATACATTCAATATTTGCTGAGTGAATGAATGAATGAATAGGCGTGGAAAGTTAACAACCTAAAAAAACCTGAAAGTCTTCATTATGTAGTAATTCACTCATTTATTCCATTTAGTCATTTATTCAATAAATATTCATTGGGTATTTATTATCTAAATTTCAAAGTTGTGACATCCTCCTTGAAGGCACTTAAAGTTTAACACAAGAAGATATGATACATAAAAATGAAATATAATTTTCAGTCAAAGTAAAACATAAATGGAATTTCTGAGACAAAGAGGACCAGTATATTCAGAATCCTCACACAGAAAACCCCTAGTATGTCCTGTATTCAAAGGCCTTAGGATAAAAGGATGAGTAAACCAGCCTGTAGCCTCAGGGGATTTAAGTTTTAACTAGAGAGTGATTAAAAGAAGAATTACAATTAAAATGTAATGTGGTACTCCTGTGTTGGGGGCATACATAAGTTGTTCTGTCCATTGCTACACAGAAGAGGGAACTGCTTTTCCCAATGTTTCTATCAGTGATGAAGATACATATGTAAGGTAGTGAAATAGGGAAAACATCCATTTAAAGAGTATAACATTTATTGGGCTTCCCTGGTGGCGCAGTGGTTAGTACGACTGCCGATGCAGGGGACACAGGTTTGTGACCCGGTCCGGGAAGATCCCACATGCCGCGGAGCGGCTGGGCCCGTGAGCCATGGCCGCTGAGCCTGCACGTCCGGAGCCTGTGCTCCGCAACGGGAGAGGCCACAACATTGAGAGGCCCGCGTACCGCAAAATAAATAAATAAATAAAAGAGTATAACATTTATAGAAAACATGACCACATGAATAGTTTAGGAAAATTGTAAATGCAATAAAATTCACCTTCAGAAAATGGAGAAATGCCTTATATTTCTGGCAAACATAATGAAAAAAGAATTACAGTCTCTATCTCTATGTCTCTCTCTCTCTCTCTCCTGATTGAGATTTAAAACTTCCAAATAGAGAATACTAGAAGCTTTCAATAAAAAAATATTTACCAAAAAAAGAAACAAATATTGGACTGCCCTCAGTCTCTTTAGTAACATTAAATAATAGAAAACATGACTAAAACAGAGCTCTTGAAGGAAGAAGGCTATGACACAATATGTCTTTATTTAGTCAAGTTTTCTTTGTACAGGAACATGACAAAAATATTTTCAAATCTACAGATAGAAGCATGTCACATAGTTATCCTTTACAAATAAATTGTCTTCTATAAGAACAATGATAAATGAAAGCAAATACTCAAAAAGAGGAAACTGGCTAGAAATCCTAGTAAACAGTAAAAGTAGTTAAAGCATACAGAGAGAAGTTTTTGAATAATAGTTTTAAAGATTATATTAAAAATTACATTTGTTTTCCTTGGAAAAGAGATGATCTATAATATGTCAAGCAAAAGAAAATGAGAGGCAGTGTCCACAACCCCAGATTAAATTAACTAAAACTATGGATCAGTATGTGTAGTAGCAGAATGAACCAAAGTAGTGAATTTTCATAGAATAGATGTCATTTTAATTTTTATGATTCAATATTGATTTTATGATGTGATTGTAAAAGTTTAAACAAAAGTTGACCATACCCCTTTAGTAGACTGAAAACTTTGTTATCTCACAAATTACCACAGGGAAAACTGTCTACCAAAATATCCAGAGGCAGAAAAGAAATAGTGAAAACCAGATAATATGAAAGGAACAAGGTTAAAAATAAGATCCAGAGAGAAAAAAGATAGGACATTAAAAACATTCATGATGAGCTGCTTATAAAGAAACCCATAAAATGAGAAGCATGTTGAAAGTATAATTATAGATAATTATTTATCAGCAAATGCAAATATACAAATAAGGTAAGCATGATTAATACTAGGTCCTGGAAATTTAGGTGAAAAGAATTACTTAGAATAAAAAGTTATTTTTATGTGATAAAACATACTATCTAGAAATAAAGGCAACAGTCATAAACCATTATAGTATCATTCAATTATGTAAGTCAAACTATTGAAAGTAGAAGATGAATTGTTAGGAAGTTGTATTGTACCATGAACTGTCAGGAGGATGATAACAAACACAACAATAGTTTTGGAAAGTTATATGACAACATGTACTAATAATCCTAATAATTCATATTATTTGGGCTCAGTAATTCCAATTCTAGGAATTTGTTTTTAAAATAATAAAAGACATGGGCAAATATTTGTAAATAACTCTGTTTACTAAAGCCTTGTTTTTAACAATGATAGTTAAATTGTGATATGTTTTTATGATCATATTATACAATCATTCAAATTATGAATTTGATTAATTTTAATGCCAGAAGAAAATGCTCAAAATAGTATAGAAATAGGATGTATTTAATAATTTATATAATACTTGTAGCACACTTATAAACACCTTGCATTGACTTCTTTTTCATTTAATCCTCACAACAGCTCTATGAGGTAGATAATGTTATTCCCCCATTTATAAATGAGGAAATTGAGGCACAGAGAAGTAATGTGCCCCAGTCCCCTGGTGGTAAGTGGAGGAGATGTAATGGGATTCAGGTAGTCTGACACCCCCTTCAGAGTCTGGGTCATTAACTACAAGGCTATGATGGAAATTATGCAAGGAACATACATGTAAAGATAAAAGACTTGAAGGAAATACACTAAGCTTTATTAGCTATGATTGACATGGGTATGTATGTAGGTTCAAAGTTTAAATTGATGTTCTCTTTTATATTTTTTGTGTGTTTTATAATTTGACAACAATAAATATGCATACCTTTTATGAAGAAGAGCAAATTTATTTTCAGAACGATTCAGAATATAAAATAAGAAAAATGAATAATACCATAATTTTCTATAGTTCTTTGTGGTTTTTGAAGTACTTTCAAATTACTTATCTAACTCGATGCTTATAATTAAAGTGACCTTATGATTTAGTATCCAAACCATGACATTTTTAATTGTACAAGGGAGTTGCTATTAATATTTACACCAAGAAGATAACCATAAAGTTGAAGTATCCAAGTCAGCCAAGATATAGACTCACTCTATCTAAAATACCGCTGTGAGGTCAAGAGTACTTTATTAAATTTTGGAACTGAGAAAAAATAAATGACTTGATTAAATCATATAATGAGAAAAATCATGGTTCCAAACATAGATTAAAAGAAAAAAGATTGTCTTAACTTAATCAATGGCTCTCGTGATTAAAACAAAACAAAACAATAAACCCCACTGATGAAAAGTTCTTCAATCAGTAGAAAATTTTGAATTATACAGTCCTAACAGATTTTAAATCTGGGAATCATACAAAATTTCATTTGATTTAAAATGTTATGCCATTGAAATTTCTGAAACTTCATAATATTCTGCTCAGAAACCTGAGATTTATAAAAAAGGATACCTAATATTTGTGATTATAGGTAATTATGGATTCATGAGCCAGAACCCTTTCATCCCAATAGTACTAGAAAAGCAACTGACAGAGGATGAAACTAGAAAAGTATGTTCAGAAGAATGAACATTCAGCTAAATTATTTTTTATAAAAGTAATCATGGAGGATGATGTAAGTGAAATGGGCAATGTTTTGTATTAGTGATTTGATTAGAAAGTTGAAAAACTTACTGGTCAAGCTTGAGGGTGTCATCTGGCAGATGACAGTGGGCAAATGCTGTTTACCAGTGCTTTGGCTGGTAGAATTACATGTCTGAAAGAAATCTAACTATTTAACCAATAGTGAAAAAAAGGGAAATAAAATCTAAAGGACAAATGCGTAATAGGTATTAATTATAGATCAGGGGCAGAAAAATGGCAGTGACTGCAAAATACAATCTGCAGATGTCTTGTTTAGCCAACAGAGTAGATGTTTTTTTTTTTAATGATTTTGAATTTGAAACAATTTAAGCAGGTCAGGCAGGCATTCTAGGTTTGACATCCCTTCTGTCCTCCACCCAGGTCCCCAGCAGGGCCTCTTCTAACTCTGGTGATGCCTTGCTGGGAACTTGAAAAAAATACCTGCTCTGGGAACATGCAGCCCAAGGCACACAGCAGAGCGGGTTGGGATTGTGGCCCCTCTTGCTCTTCTGCCTTGAGATTTTTGTGAGAGTTAAAAACTTCACTCCCTAGCCTGGAAATTCTTACTACTGGCTTATGCTCTTTCACGTCACACATTGATGCTACCTGTCTGGCCCTTGAAAACTTTCCATTATTGACCCTAAATTATAATTAGTCTCTGTCTTTATGACATCATGGTAGTCTCAGTCTAGAGTAATTGATCAGTAGGTAATTTACTTTGGAAAGAATGCTGAATCAAGATTTTTTTTCTTTTTTTTCCCTTACTGTATTATTTGACTTTTTTTCTTTACTGACACAAACATTAGGAATATATAGTTTTTCACGGTAAGAGGAAAATTAAGTAAATATGAGAAAATATGGCAAGAGGTTCTTTTTTAAACATCACTAGAAACATTTATATTGAATTCCTAGTATAGTCAAATAAGTTCTTGAAAAAGAACACTGAGATTTACTTTTATGTACACCTATTAGAATGACATAACTATTCTTATGAAGAACAGAAGTTATTAACATTTCTACTTTTGTGCTTCTCCAATTAAATGGAGATAGATATCTTAAAAAGTTACTAAGAAAGCTATGCAAATGAAGAGATCAAAAAGAGTATGTATGATAAAATATAAAGAAAATAAAAAGATCATAACATTTAATTTGGATTTATGCTGATGAGACCCTTGTTAGCATATTTAGGTAGACCAGAGTAAATGTTACCTGCTAAATCAATGTCACGTTAAAGATAATTTAATTTACAAACAGTTCCCAACTTATGATTTTTCAGCTTTACAATGGTGATGGTGCAAAAATGATACATATTCAGTAGAGACTGTATTTTTAATTTTGAATTCTGATCTTTTTTTTCTGAGCAAGTGATATGTAATACGATAATTTCTTGTGATGCTGGCAGTGCAGTGAGCCCCAACTCCCAGTCAGCCACTGCATCACCAGGGTAAACAACTAATACACTTAAAACCATCCTGTTGTACATATAACCAGCATGTTTTTCATTGTAGTTCAGTATAGTATTCTATAAGTTACATGAGATATTCAACATTTTATTATAAAATAGGCTTTGTGTTAGATGATTTTGACTACAACTGTAGACTAACGTAAGTGTTTTGAGCACGTTTAAAGTAGGCTGGGCTAATCTATGATGTTTGGTAGGTTGGTGTACTAAATGCATTTCTTTTTTTTTTTCTCTTCCAAATATATATATATATATATTTTTAAACATCTTTATTGGAGTATAATTGCTTTACAATGGTATGTTAGTTTCAGCTTCACAACAAAATGAATCAGTTATATATATACATATGTTCCCATATCTCTTTCCGCTTGCGTCTCCCTCCCTCCCACCCTCCCTATCCCACCCCTCCAGGCGGTCACAAAGCACCGAGTTGATCTCCCTGTGCTATGCGGCTGCTTCCCACTAGCTATCTACCTTACGTTTGGTAGTGTATATATGTCCATGCCTCTTTATCGCTTTGTCACCCTTTACCCTTCCCCCTCCCCATAGCCTCAAGTCCATTCTCTAGTAAGTCTGTGTCTTTATTCCTGTTTCACCCCTAGGTTTTTCATGACATTTTTTTTTTCTTAAATTCCATATATATGTGTTAGCATACGGTATTTGTCTCTCTCTTTCTGACTTACCTCACTCTGTATGACAGACTCTAGGTCTATCCACCTCATTACAAATAGCTCAATTTCGTCTCTTTTTATGGCTGAGTAATATTCCATTGTATATATGTGCCACATCTTCTTTATCCATTCATCCGATGATGGACACTTAGGTTGTTTCCATCTCTGGGCTATTGTAAATAGAGCTGCAATGAGCATTTTGGTACATGACTCTTTTTGAATTATGGTTTTCTCAGGGTATATGCCCAGTAGTGGGATTGCTGGGTCATATGGTAGTTCTAGTTGTAGCTTTTTAAGGAACCTCCATACTGTTCTCCACAGTGGCTGTATCAATTTACATTCCCACCAACAGTGTAAGAGGGTTCCCTTTTCTCCACACGCTCTCCAGCATTTATTGTTTCTAGATTTTTTGATGATGGCCATTCTGACTGGTGTGAGATGATATCTCATTGTAGTTTTGATTTGCATTTCTCTAATGATTAGTGATGTTGAGCATTCTTTCATGTGTTTGTTGGCACTCTGTATATCTTCTTTGGAGAAATGTCTATTTAGGTCTTCTGCCCATTTTTGGATTGGGTTGTTTGTTTTTTTGTTATTAAGCTGCATGAGCTGCTTATAAATTTTGGAGATTAATCCTTTGTCAGTTGCTTCATTTGCAAATATTTTCTCCCATTCTGAGGGTTGTCTTTTGGTCTTCTTTATGGTTTCCTTTGCTGCGCAACAGCTTTTAAGTTTCATTAGGTCCCATTTGTTTACTTTTGTTTTTATTTCCATTTCTCTAGGAGGTGGGTCAAAAAGGACCTTGCTGTGATTTATGTCATAGAGTGTTCTGCCTATGTTTTCCTCTAAGAGTTTGATAGTTTCTGGCCTTACATTTAGGTCTTTAATCCATTTTGAGCTTATTTTTGTGTATGGTGTTAGGGAGTGATCTAATCTCATACTTTTACATGTAGCTGTCCAGTTTTCCCAGCACCACTTATTGAATAGGCTGTCCTTTCTCCACTGTACATTTCTGCCTCCTTTGTCAAAGATAAGGTGACCATATGTGCGTGGGTTTATCTCTGGGCTTTCTATCCTGTTCCATTGATCTATATTTCTGTTTTTGAGCCAGTACCATACTGTCTTGATTACTGTAGCTTTGTAGTATAGTCTGAAGTCAGGAAGCCTGATTCCTCCAGCTCCATTTTTCGTTCTCAAGATTGCTTTGGCTATTCAGGGTCTTTTGTGTTTCCATACAAATTGTGAAATTTTTTGTTCTAGTTCTGTGAAAAATGCCAGTGGTAGTTTCATAGGGATTGCATTGAATCTGTAGATTGCTTTGGGTAGTAGAGTCATTTTCACAATGTTGATTCTTCCAATCCAAGAACATGGTATATCTCTCCATCTATTTGTATCATCTTTAATTTCTTTCATCAGTGTCTTATAATTTTCTGCATACAGGTCTTTTGTCTCCTTAGGTAGGTTTATTCCTAGGTATTTTATTCTTTTTGTTGCAATGGTACATGGGAGTGTTTTCTTGATTTCACTTTCAGATTTTTCATCCTTAGTGTATAGGAATGCCAGAGATTTCTGTGCATTAATTTTGTATCCTGCTACTTTACCAAATTCATTGATTAGCTCTAGTAGTTTTCTGGTAGCATCTTTAGGATTCTCTATGTATAGTATCATGTCATCTGCAAACAGTGACAGCTTTACTTCTTCTTTTCCGATTTGGATTCCTTTTATTTCCTTTTCTTCTCTGATTGCTGTGGCTAAAACTTCCAAAACTATGTTGAATAAGAGTGGTGAGAGTGGGCAACCTTGTCTTGTTCCTGATCTTAGTGGAAATGCTTTCAGTTTTTCACCATTGAGGACGATGTTGGCTGTGGGTTTGTCATACATGGCCTTTATTATGTTGAGGAAAGTTCCCTCTATGCCTACTTTCTGCAGGGTTTTTATCATAAATGGGTGTTGAATTTTGTCAAAAGCTTTCTCTGCATCTATTGAGATGATCATATGGTTTTTCTCCTTCAATTTGTTAATATGGTGTATCACGTTGATTGATTTGCGTATATTGAAGAATCCTTGCATTCCTGGAATAAACCCCACTTGATCATGGTGTATGATCCGTTTAATGTGCTGTTGGATTCTGTTTGCTAGTATTTTGTTGAGGATCTTTGCATCTATGTTCATCAGTGATATTGGCCTGTAGTTTTCTTTCTTTGTGACATCCTTGTCTGGTTTTGGTATCAGGGTGATGGTGGCCTCGTAGAATGAGTTTGGGAGGGTTCCTCCCTCTGCTATATTTTGGAAGAGTCTGAGAAGGAGAGGTGATAGCTCTTCTCTAAATGTTTGATAGAATTCGCCTGTGAAGCCATGTGGTCCTGGGCTTTTGCGTGTTGGAAGATTTTTAATCACAGTTTCAATTTCAGTGCTTGTGATTGGTCTGTTCATATTTTCTATTTCTTCCTGATTCAGTCTTGGCAGGTTGTGCCTTTCTAAGAATTTGTCCATTTCTTCCAGGTTGTCCATTTTATTGGCATAGAGTTGCTTGTAGTAATCTCTCATGATCTTTTGTATTTCTGCAGTGTCAGTTGTTACTTCTCCTTTTTCATTTCTAATTCTATTGATTTGAGTCTTCTCCCTTTTTTTCTTGATGAGTCTGGCTAATGGTTTATCAATTTTGTTTATCCTTTCAAAGAACCAGCTTTTAGTTTTATTGATCTTTGCTATCGTTTCCTTCATTTCTTTTTCATTTATTTCTGATCTGATTTTTATGATTTCTTTCCTCCTGCTAACGTTGGGGTTTTTTTGTTCTTCTTTCTCTAATTGCTTTAGGTGCAAGGTTAGGTTGTTTATTCGAGATGTTTCCTGTTTCTTAAGGTAAGATTGTATTGCTATAAACTTCCCTCTTAGAACTGCTTTTGCTGCATCCCATAGATTTTGAGTCGTCGTGTCTCCATTGTCATTTGTTTCTAGGTATTTTTTGATTTCCACTTTGATTTCTTCAGTGATCACTTCGTTATTAAGTAGTATATTGTTTAGCCTCCATGTGTTTGTATTTTTTACAGATCTTCTCCTGTAATTGATATCGAGTCTCATAGCGTTGTGGTCGGAAAAGATACTTGATACAATTTCAATTTTCTTAAATTTACCAAGGCTTGATTTGTGACCCAAGATATGATCTATCCTGGAGAATGTTCCATGAGCACTTGAGAAAAATGTGTATTCTGTTGTTTTTGGATGGAATGTCCTATAAATATCAATTAACTCCATCTTGTTTAATGTATCATTTAAAGCTTGTGTTTCCTTATTTATTTTCATTTTGGATGATCTGTCCATTGGTGAAAGTGGGGTGTTAAAGTCCCCTACTATGAATGTGTTACTGTCGATTTCCCCTTTTATGGTTGTCAGTATTTGCCTTATGTATTGAGGTGCACCTATGTTGGGTGCATAAATATTTACAATTGTTATATCTTCCTCTTGGATCGATCCCTTGATCATTATGTAGTGTCCTTCTTTGTCTCTTCTAATAGTCTTTGTTTTAAAGTCTATTTTGTCTGATATGAGAATTGCTACTCCAGCTTTCTTTTGGTTTCCATTTGCATGAAATACCTTTTTCCATCCCCTTACTTTCAGTCTGTATGTGTCTCTAGGTCTGAAGTGGGTCTCTTGTAGACAGCAAATATATGGGTCTTGTTTTTGTATCCATTCAGCCACTCTGTGTCTTTTGGTGGGAGCATTTAGTCCATTTACATTTAAGGTAATTATCGATATGTGTGTTCCCATTCCCATTTTCTTAATTGTTTTGGGTTTGTTATTGTAGGTCTTTTCCTTCTTTTGTGTTTCTTGCCTAGAGAAGTTCCTTTAGCAGTTGTTGTAGAGCTGGTTTGGTGGTGCTGAACTCTCTCAGCTTTTGCTTGTCTGTAAAGGTTTTAATTTCTCCATCAAATCTGAATGAGATCCTTGCTGGGTAGAGTAATCTTGGTTGCAGGTTTTTCTCCTTCAACACTTTCAATATGTCCTGCCACTCCCTTCTGGCTTGCAGAGTTTCTGCTGAAAGATCAGCTGTTAACCTTATGGGGATTCCCTTGTGTGTTATTTTTTGTTTTTCCCTTGCTGCTTTTAATATGTTTTCTTTGTATTTAATTTTTGACAGTTTGATTAATATGTGTCTTGGCGTATTTCTCCTTGGATTTA
The DNA here is from genome assembly GCF_937001465.1 of Orcinus orca. Taxonomy (NCBI): domain Eukaryota; kingdom Metazoa; phylum Chordata; class Mammalia; order Artiodactyla; family Delphinidae; genus Orcinus; species Orcinus orca. The sequence continues at coordinate 55,759,031 of NC_064570.1, read as the reverse complement.
TCCTGTATGGGACTCTCGGTGCTTCCTGGACTTGATTAACTATTTCCTTTCCCATATTAGGGAAGTTTTCAACTATAATCTCTTCAAATATTTTCTCAGCCCCTTTCTTTTTCTCTTCTTCTTCTGGAACCCCTATAATTCGAATGTTGGTGTGTTTAATGTTGTCCCAGAGGTCTCTGAGACTGTCCTCAGTTCTTTTCATTCTTTTTTCTTTATTCTGCTCTGCAGTAGTTATTTCCACTATTTTATCTTCCAGGTCACTTATCCGTTCTTCTGCCTCAGTTATTCTGCTATTGATCCCATCTAGAGTACTTTTAATTTCATTTATTGTGTTGTTCATCGTTGCTTGTTTCATCTTTAGTTCTTCTAGGTCCTTGTTAACTGATTCTTGCATTTTGTCCATTCTATTGTCCATTCTATCTCCAAGATTTCGGATCAACCTTACTATCATTATTCTGAATTCTTTTTCAGGTAGACTGCCTATTTCCTCTTCATTTGTTAGGTCTGGTGGGTTTTTATCTTGCTCCTTCATGTGCTGTGTGTTTTTCTGTCTTTTCATTTTGCTTATCTTACTGTGTTTGGGGTCTCCTTTTTTGCAGGCTGAAGGTTCGTAGTTCCTGTTGTTTTTTGTGTCTGTCCCCAGTGGCTAAGGTTGGTTCAGTGGGTTGTGTAGGCTTCCTGGTGGAGGGTACTAGTGCCTGTGTTCTGGTGGATGAGGCTGGATCTTGTCTTTCTGGTGGGCAGGTCCACGTCTGGTGGTGTGTTTTGAGGTGTCTGTAGACTTATTATGATTTTGGGCAGCCTCTCTGCTAATGGGTGGGGTTGTGTTCCTGTCTTGCTAGTTGTTTGGCATAGGATGTCCAGCACTGTAGCTTGCTGGTCGTTGAGTGAAGCTGGGTGCTGGTGTTGAGATGGAGATCTCTCGGAGATTTTTGCTGTTTGATATTATGTGCAGCTGGGAGGCCTCTTGTGGACCAGTGTCCTGAAGTTGGCTCTCCCACCTCAGAGGCACAGCACTGACTCCTGGCTGCAGCACCAAGAGCCTTTCATCCACAGGGCTCCTTAATTTGGGATGATTCGTTGTCTATTCAGGTATTCCACAGATGCAGGGTATATCAAGTTGATTGTGGAGCTTTAATCCGCTGCTTCTGAGGCTGCTGGGAGAGATTTCCCTTTCTCTTCTTTGTTCTCACAGTTCCCAGGGGCTCAGCTTTGGATTTGGCCCCGCCTGTGCCTGTAGGTCGCCGGAGGGCGTCTGTTCTTTGCTCAGACAGGACGGGGTTAAAGGAGCCGCTGATTCGGAGGCTCTGGCTCACTCAGGCCGGGGGGTAGGGAGGGTCACGGAGTGTGGGGCGGGCCTGCGGCGGCAGAGGCCGTCGTGACGTTGCAGCCTGAGGCGCGCCGTGCGTTCTCCCGGGGGAGTTGTCCCTGGATCCCGGGACCCTGGCAGTGGCGGGCTGCACAGGCTCCCCGGAAGGGCGTGTGGCTAGTGACCTGTGTTCGCACACAGGCCTCCTGGTGGCGGCAACAGCGGCCTTAGCGTCTCATGTCTGTCTCTGGGCTCCGCACTTTTAGTCACGGCTCGCGCCCGTCTCTGGAGCTCCTTTAAGCCTCGCTCTTAATCCCCTCTCCTCGTGCACCAGGAAACAAAGAGGGACGTAAAAGTCTCTTGCCTCTTCGGCAGGTCCAGACTTTTCCCCGGACTCTCTCCCGGCTAGCCGCGGTGCACTAACGCCCTGCAGGCTGTGTTCACGCCGCCAACCTCAGTCCTCTCCCGGCGCTCCGACAAAAGCCGGAGCCTCAGCTCCCAGTCCCGCCCGCCCCGGCGGGCGAGCAGACAAGCCTCTCGGCTGGTGAGTTCCGGTCGGCCCGATCCTCTGCGCTGGAATCTGTCCGCTTTGCCCTCCGCACCCCTGTTGCTGTGCTCTCCTCTGCGGCTCCCAAGCTCCCCCACTCCGCCTCCCGAAGTCTCCACCCGCGAAGGGGCTTCCTAGTGTGTGGACACTTTTCCTCCTTCACAGCTGTCTCCCGCTGGTGCAGGACCCGTCCCTATCCTTTTGTCTCTGTTTAGTTTTTTCTTTTGCCCTAACCAGGTACGTGGGGGGTTCCTTGCCTTTTGGGAGGTCTGACGTCTTCTGCCAGCGTTCAGTAGGTGTTCCGTAGGAGTTGTTCCACGCGTAGATGTATTTCTGGTGTATCCGTGGGGAGGAAGGTGATCTCCGCGTCTTACTCTTCCGCCATCTTCCCGGAAGAGCTCCACTAAATGCATTTCTGATTTAACAATGTTTTCAACTTATGATGGGTTCATCCATAAGTTGAGGAAGATCTGTATGTACAAAACTTTACTTTAAAAAGAAATTGATAATTTATAGCTTCATTTGAGGAAAACAAGTTGGGTAATTGGCTAGGGGCATATGTAAGACAGATTTCACTACTGATGACTCCCAGGTTTGAGAGGGTGAGGAAAAGTAATGCTGACTAAGAAATACTGACTCTGCGTCTCCTTTTGTTTCTGTTTTCCTTTACTGGTCACCATTGTTACATGACATGCAATGGTGCAGGTGCATGTATGTAAACCACCCGATCTATGTATTTAGTGGCATCTTATGCTTATATGTATCTCTCCAGAGGTAGCTCTATGTCATCCTATAGACTGTGTTCAGTGAGTATAAAATGTCTGAACACAGAGAGTATATGGCCTAATCTATCAGAGGGTATTAGTTAAATTAAAATACATATTGAATAGAATACAAGTGGAAGTATTAGAATGGGTTATCCAGATGAGATTATGCTGTAATCTCCTTTCCTTGGAGTATCTTAAAGCTGCAAATGTGTATTTTTAAATGCTCTGCAGGTAATTTGGGGTATGATTTTGCCCTACTGGGGGTTTTGTGAATACGAATTAATGCCTCTTTTAAGCCTGCTTTTACCTATTAATTTACCCTGGATCTCCAGGTTTTGCTCTGTCTTTTAGCTTTGTCCATATAATATGGCATGTTATCATTGTAATGAGAGGATAAGACAGATCCATTACTGTCAAAAATATGTGCTATTAATGAGTTTCCAGCCAGCTATCAAGGTATCATCAGCAGTAGTTTATCTTGGTGAATGAAAGTCTGAATGGAAAATTAAGCTCCTCACACTGACTGGAGAAGTGCAATGGATCATTTTGTTCTTTAATGTCACACTTCACTGGACACACTTCACAAAGCAGTGAATCATGCTTAAAACAAGCAGCCTTTACTTCAACAACAGCAGATAATGCAGCAGATGTGAATAATAAGTGTTAGCAGTCTTAACTTTCTCTTCAGTGCTCTCTCCCAGGTGCCTGATGGACGATTTACAAAGTACATATGCTATTTTATAGATTGGAACTTGGGATCCAGCCAGTGGCCTGAATATGACAGAAAGTCAAAAGGGAAAGCCAGCCAACATCACAGATTCCTTATCCAATCGTTCTTTGATCGTTACCACCATTTTGGTAAGTGTTTTTCCATTCTTTTTAGATAAATGTAGGTAAACATGGAAATGGATAGGAAAGGACATTATAATTGGAGTAGTAATGAACAGAATGTAATATATTTTACAGTTATTTAGCAATTACTGTATAACAGATGAGTCAATGTTAATTTAGTCACAGTTTTATTTTGTTAGCTTTTAATGATATAAATTATATTAAAGTTTGGGCTGCTTATGTTGATTAATAATACAGCTTCATGTATTACTGGAAATCTTTATGTTTCTACAAAATTAGTTGCTGTTGAAAAATTGTCAATGTTAAGATTTGAAAAGTACACGGACATGCAGCTGTATAAATATACTTATGTGAGGAGCTGCATGTGAACTTTGCTTCTGCTTTCAACTCCTGCAGATATATTTCAGAGGGCATACCATTTATTTTTCGGGACTTTTTCTAATATAATTATATTTTAACGTTGATTTCAATTTAATTGTTTTCATCATGGCAAATTCACTTTTACTTTACTAATCTTCCTAATGAAATCAAATGACAAGTGCTGTTTTAAGCCAGAAATATTTTCATCACCAATAGAATTAAATTAATACTGATAAGCTGGATATTTTTACCCCTCTTATAATTATATATTTTAATTAGATCACACAGTAATGTTTACGTATGCCTACCATGCCATTTGCAAATGGGAATCTTAATTTTAGGACAAGCAAGGGGCTGATGAATTAGTGAGTACTTTTACCTACAGAATAAATTTATCAGTACTAGTTCTTAAGATTCCCCAGGTAATCAATAGGAATGTAAGATTATTGTCCAGAACAAACCTCCACACAATTTTAGCATTTATATAATTTCTAAATTTGATTTATGGTGGCAAATCAAGCCAGGAAGAATTCATAATCTTGTCCTTATAGTAACAACAAAGGATGTCAGATCTCTAGGCATGTCAAAACAAAACGTCTTGTGTTAAAGTCTCTTGATAATGAAGCAAACCTTGTAATCATGAAATGACAGTGATGGAAGTTCATGAGGATTTTTAATTACTCCCTTGCTAAGAACCTCAGTAAATACTTGCTCCATCATATCCAAACTTCTCTGGTCCCTTTAACTTAATTTTATATCTCCTCCTCTTTTCAAAGATAACTCCCAAACCCACCAATCCACCAGCCCTCGTCCTCAGATGGAATGTCCTCACAGGGCACTAATATATCCTTTATCTGCCAGTATATCCTGGATCTCATAACCTGCTGCTGGGACAATTACAGTAACTATGTAACTATCCCTCCTGCTGACAACCTTCTCCCATTGCAATGCACTTCACTCTCCACTGTGAAGATCTAACTCTGTCGTTTCCTGCTTCTCTGCTTACAAGTCTTTAGTGAATCCATATTGACCATTAAAAAGGCCCCCAAGTTTTGACTCTGACATTCAGAGCTTTCTACAGTCTTGTCTTCTCCCACCTTTCTATTGTCATTTCCCATTATTCCCTTCAGGAATCCTGCATTTTAACTGAACTGGGGTAATCAGTTAGCCTGTTACTGTGATTGTGTTAGCCCCGTTCCCTTTGTTTGCAATATGGTTCTCTCCATTTCTGAAATATAGAACTTGTCAGTAGTTTATATTATTTAGAATGAATACTATATTATTCTTAAATTATTTCATGTGTGCAATATTCCTCCAAACATCACCGACCATTCCTTGGAGAATTAGGATCTGACTAAGCCTCCTGTTTTTACACCACATGTGCCTCTACAATGCTCACAGAGTAAAGAGTGCTGGGCAAGGGACATCTGTCGTCTTCAGCAACCAGCCCCCATTCTCCTTTCTATGTTCTTCCTGATCCAGCCAAACTCTCAAATGCATCACTTATTTTATGGCTCCAAATCTTTGCTCACTTCTTTATGATCCCCTGTGAAAAATTTTCATCCTTCCAGACCCATCTCAGATGACATGCTCTCTGTGAAACTCTTTGATCTTTTCATTTAGTTGCATTATGTTTGGGGTGGGCAGAGGAGTGTACATTTCATGTATCATAATACTCTATCATAGCACTTACCATGCATTTTTTTTATTTTAGAAATTTTGTATATATCTGGGTCTCTATTTGGCATGGATCTGTACAAGTCCAATAATCAAATTTTACACTTTTTAGATCTCTTAGTGTCAGAGAAGAGTGACTTGGGCATAGGAGGCACTCAATAAATATTTGTCAAATTAAATAAAATAAACAATATTTAATTAAGCAGAAAATTAGGGGGATAAGCAACTTTTAAATGGCTGTATTTAAATATTTTCAAGTGCGCAGCTTACTGCAAACTTCTTGTCCAGACAAAGCAGGTGATTAAAACTACCCATACAATTTCTCAGTATTGCTTAATTACTCAGAGTTATTTTATAAAAAGTATCCAAATATTTTTCTCAATAATAAACAATTTTATATCTATTCATAAACAAGTGGTATTTAATCTTAGCTTCATATCAGAGCCAGGCATAAAGCTTTTAAAAAATTATTGCTACCTTTAACTGTAGGACATATTCATTTTTTTAAGTTCCACAGGTAATTCTGACCTGTAATGATGATTGAGAACTATTCCTCAGATCATTGTTCCATATAACCAAGATGTAAGATCAACTCTGGAACATACTCTAAGCTTACATTTTAATGAATAGGTTACTTATATTGTAGACTATGTCACTGTATTAGTTTCAAAGAGGTTGTGATTTTTGTTAAAAAGAAAGGTACGTTATTTGTTTTTATATCACTTAGTTGAAAAACTTCTTTTTCTGAATACTCTGATCACAGAGTATCCACAATCAGGAAAAGATTTGAAGAGATTATTTACATTATTTATATAAGCCAGCTTGATATAATTTATAGATACTTAATTTATATTTTATAAGGAAGTATGATCATTTGATTTATGTTATGATTATTTTGTCCTTTTCTCTCTTGGAAAATCTCAGAGGAGATTCTGCCTATGTTGTGAATAATGATATCTCCACAGAGAGAAGTTCACTTAATGCTTCTTGTTTGACATTTTTATTTTGTGTCTTAAAAAGAGCCAGTGAGGTTTTCTAGAATTTGGCATCATCAGTATGCTTATCATAATCAGCTCCATTTCTCTTGAATTTTATTTATTTATTTTTTTAATTCATTCTTTTTGTATTTAACAAATAGGTACTTAGTGATGATGATATGTCAGGCTTTGTGATAACCACTATATATATTTTTTTGTTCTTTTTTTTTTTTTGCGGTACGCGGGCCTCTCACTGTTGTGGCCTCTCCCGTTGCGGAGCACGGGCTCCGGACATGCAGGCTCAGCGGCCATGGTTCACGGGCCCAGCCGCTCCGTGGCATGTGGGATCTTCCTGGACTGGGGCACGAACCTGTGTCCCGCATTGGCAGGCAGACTCTCAACCACTGTGCCACCAGGGAAGCCCCAAACCACTATATTTGATGGAGAAAATAGACACGGTCTCTGCCTTTATGGAGCTTAGAAAATGGTAGGATTCATAAGGAGAACTACACACACACACACACACACACACACACACACACACACACACACACACACACACGTACCACACACCACACCTTGTGATTAAGATATAAGAGAAAGATAAAGTGTGTGATGCCTTTTACAGAATGATCCAGAGTTACACCAGGGATCAGGAGTGGAAGGATGGGCCAGGTTAGGTCTCACTGCCGAAGGATAGAGAGTTGAAGTTTGAAAAGAAATTATCAAGGTAAAGAGAGGGGGAAGGAATATTCTCAGCAGAGAGAACAGCATATGCAAGGGCCCTAAAGCAGGGGAAAGATCTTGAAAAATTTGCAAAATTGAAAGAAGACCATGGTAACTGAGGCTGGTGCTTTTATCTGCTTCTCGGCTTCACTAAATAAGGTTACATGAATATGGTTCATTAAAAAAAATAATACACATTTTTGGTATGTCTGCTATGTGCTAGATATTGTTCAAAGCACTACTCATAGATTTACTCATTTAATTGTCATAATAACCTTTTGAGGTAGATACCATTATCCATACTCTTTTACAGGTGGGAAAGCTGGTATGCAGATTGCCTAAGTAACCTGCTCATGGTCACAGAGCTAGAAAGTAGAGACGTGGGCTTTCAACCAATCTGTGTGTCCAACTTGAGCAACCAATACTGTAAAGTGAAGTCTCTAGTGGCCCAGGATGGAAAAGTCTAACAACTATAGTTTATGACCAGAATAGCATCTTGATTGAGAATTGTTCACCTAAAGCAGTGCTTCTCATCCAGAAATCCCACATATGCTAGAGCACTGTGATGCCGTTACAGGTGTGTCCCCAGACATCTAGACATTTCCTCAGGGGCCAAGATTTAGGCTACTCTTGCTTGGATGCCTCGGGCCTCTTGTTTCTCCCCTCTCCTAATTTAGCGCTCAGTTTTCTTTCAGCTTCTTTAAACCATAATCGCAGATTTTTCTGGGCAATCAAAAGAGTAACGGGGCCTGTCTCACTTTTTCTCTTTGGAATTGAGATTAAGCATCTTGTTTACTAATGTTTTTTGCTCCTCTTCAACAATACAACCTACGCCCAATACACTGTATGGGCGTAGTAGGTATCAGTAGTCATATCATGGAATGAGTTCATTTTAGAAGCTCTAAACAATTTTTTAAATATTTATTTTGTTAGTTTTGACTTAAATGATGTCATACAATTTGGAAATTATGTAGCCTCACCTGCAGGTCTAGACCTAAAACTGCAGCCTACTCATGCCCTCTCTTTCATATTCCTCATATTACCACTCTGGCTTTTGAATTTCAGATTCAGTGGTTAAAATTCCCTTGCTTCTTGTGTTTATCATTATTATTGGAGTTACAGATATCAACCTTAGAACTGTGTTTTCATATATGATGATTTTGTTTATTGCATAACAATTGTTAAAATATAAATTTCTAATCACCAAAAATAATAACAAGAATACTCTTTCTGAATGAGACATAGAGAGCTTTTGAGAATAATGTGTGCTCTATTTTCAGTTTATCAGCCTCATCCTGTTGTCCTTACTACTGTGGATACACTAGCTAGGGGCAGTATCAGGTGGCTGAATATTTATTTAAGTTCATAGAAGGAATGCCTATTTTCCCTGTGTTCTTGGTTTTCAAGCCTGTCTAAATACGTTGAGTGTTCCCCACTGTGCGGCTCCTGTATAATAATTGATTTTTGTCCATCAAAAGATTACTAGCACTAAATGCTACTGTACATGTTCTTTCCCTTAACGACTAGTAGCACTTTAGCATGCAAATGACTAAATTTGGTGACTGTTTCAGAAAAGTCACTTACTCTTAAGGAGGCTCTTTCTTCCCGGTTGCTCAATGAATTGAACAAATGTGCTTGCATCTGCAGCTTAGTCTTAGTTTTTATTTTCTTAGCACTTCCTGGAAGGTTGTGTATTTCAGTACTCAGTTTACTTGCTTAGGCTTGTTAGGCTTTATTGTTGCAGCCCACAGATACAGGAGGCTTATCTGGGAGCCAACTCCCAAGGACAGTGGAAGGAATTACAGTACAAAAGAGAGAAGTGACCAAATCATCCCCTAAATGGTTCTGCAACTTCTTCCATAATATCAACAAAAGCAGAGGATATGGGGAGGGAGAAGGGTAAGCTGGGACAAAGCAGGAGAGAGGCATGGACATATATACACTACCAAACGTAAAATAGATAGCTAGTGGGAAGCAGCCGCATAGCACAGGGAGATCAGCTCGGTGCTTTGTGACCACCTGGAGGGGTAAGATAGGGAGGGTGGGAGGGAGGGAGACGCAAGAGGGAAGCGATACGGGAACATATGTATATGTATAGCTGATTCACTTTGTTATAAAGCAGAAACTAACACACCATTGTAAAGCAATTATACTCCAATAAAGATGTTAAAAAAAAAAAAAAAGATTTCTAGGCCTTCCTAGAATAGGAAACCCTGCAATAGGGTTTTCCCTCTGATTCTTCTCTTTCCATTGTCACAGAGTGACAGTCAAGCACATAGTTCTTAGAGAGTTACTAGCATTCGGGCTTGGAAACCCAAATAATGCAGCTTCACAAAGAAAAAAGGTTTTTCATTCTTATCGATCTCTATACAATTTCTAAGCAATTTTAAACATGTGTTGTGGAGCTAGTAATATCAAAATAATTTAAGGGAGATACAGTAGGTATACGTGTGTAAGTAGTACTTATACATGTACTACTTATACATGTTAATATGAAATGGGTGCCTCATTCAAACTCAGGCTGCTCGTACCCCATCCCTGCAACCAGCTTATTCAAAGGCAACCAAACCTTTTCTCACCATGTTTTTTCCTCCTGTTTCAGGGATCACGCTTGCCCTGCATTTCTTCTTTTCATTCTGGCTCTAATAGCTTGATGTGTTTTATTTCAAATAAATTCTCATATTCTCCTAGACCTCCAGATTAGCTAGATCAACATAAAACTATTGGTGGTGGTATCATAGAGAAAGAAAGCTGTTTGTTTTAATGTGAAATTAGGCATAATTTTTTAAACCTTAGGGTCCCAATCTTTAGAGGCTCTGTAAGTGACCAGAACCTAATTTTTTACCACATAATCGCACATACACATACACACACACCTGCTTCCTTCCTCCATCTTTATTAAATCTAATTTTAAAATGCTACCATAATAAAAACCCTTAAGTATTTTCATTTTGTTGTTATATTCTTTTTCATTGCCAACACTATTGTCAACACCATAATTTTTTGAAGATTATTTTATTATTAGCAATATATTTTAAGTTCTAGAAGAATGATTGGAGAAATATGAATTTTTGGTTCAGCTTAACCACAGCAAACTACATGGAAATGAGATAATTTTGCTTTAGCTTTCTCATTTTCAAAGATGTAATCACAATAGTACCGTGTAAAATTGTGTAATCTAAATTTTAACTATGCCTTTGATCTGAGACTCAGATGTAAATTTGCAGCTGCTCATAGGATATATATCTACCTGCATGTCGAGGATCAAACTCAACATGATTCAAACCTCCTTCTACAATTCCGACCTTAAAATATCTGTTTCTCCTATATTTCTAAGCTCTGTTTATGGTTACAGTGCTTTTCTTTTTTTTTTTTAACATCTTTATTGGGGTATAATTGCTTCACAATGGTGTGCTAGTCTCTGCTTTACAGCTCCAGTGCTTTTCTATTCACTCAAGCCAGAGTGAATACCCCAGTCTCTTTAAATTTCACATTCAAAATTCAGATACCAAAAAGAAAGAAAGGATGGATTGTTCTTAGAGAGTTTAACAAAGAAGTAAGTCAAGCAACATTTTTTTTTTTTTTTTTTTTTTTTTGCGGTACGCGGGCCTCTCACTGTTGTAGCTTCTCCCGTTGCGGAGCACAGGCTCCGGACGCGCAGGCTCAGTGGCCATGGCTCACGGGCCTAGTCGCTCCGTGGCATGTGGGATCTTCCCAGACCGGGGCACGAACCCGTGTCCCCTGCATCGGCAGGCGGACTCTCAACCACTGCACCACCAGGGAAGCCCCAAGCAACATTTTTTTTTTTTTTTTTTGGCGGTACGCGGGCCTCTCACTGTTGCGGCCTCTCCCGTTGCCGAGCACAGGCTCCGGACGCGCAGGTTCAGCGGCCATGGCTCACGGGCCCAGCCGCTCCGCGGCATGTGGGATCTTCCCGGACCGGGGCACGAACCCGTGTCCCCTGCATCGGCAGGCAGACTCTCAACCACTGCGCCACCAGGGAAGCCCCCAAGCAACATTTTGAACAGGGAGGTATGGTTTGTTCTTGGGTACTTCTGAATGGAGGCTTTACAGAGTCTGATTTAAGAGACATCTACCCAGAGGCAAGAGGAAAGACATGGCAACATTGAACAATCGTGTATGAGATTTCTTGGGAATGGATTACATGTGGGGCAAAAACAACTGAGAAAGGTGGACGAGGACTTCAAGGTTAAAAGCCTAAGAGGCAGGGCATTAGCGTTGCCACAGAGCATGATAAAGATGTTGGGAGGGGGGATAATGAGTTCTATTTGGTCGTATCTGAATGGAGATGTTGGCAATAATTTTGTTTAGTCAAATCTTGATTATCCATGTAAGGGGATAATAAATTAGATTCAGAAATGAAATGCAGTTTGGAGATTAGCTAATAGGTACAGTCTCTCTTCCCATCAAACCTTTTACTGGAAAAGCAGTGAAATGGCACATTTGATTGATTGGAGGTTCAGCTTTTATTTTTTTCCCTCTTCCTTCTTTCACTTGGGAATTAAGCTAATGAAATATTTAATGGCCAAAATACAAATATCAGAAGAAAGACAGTAACAACCAATATCTCCAATCTAAACTGATAATTCAGTCAAGTGGAGGAATTAAATAGCATACCAGTTTTTACTAAAATATGAATGATAATCGTTAAGCCAAACTGTCCTTTAAACCCTTATTGCCTTGACATCAGTAAGTATCTTTCCTGAAATGTTGGTGAACGAGCACAACTAGCAGAATTCTATCCCTTTTTTCTTGAAAGCTAATTTCAACCTATTATGCAGTCATTATTTCTATAGGATTCACTACAATTTCAGGTGATTAAATACTCCATTTCAGGGAGAAAGACATTCTTCTCAGTTTCCCAAATCCCAGCAGATTTTCTATAGGTATAGAGTGAAAACAAAAACTCTTCTTAGAATGATAATTAGGGCCAATAAAGAGTTAGATTTTTTTGTACATTATGTACATTCTCTGAAGTTATTCTTCTGAAAGGAGGTAAACACAGTTTGCAGCAGCTAAGTAGTGTATTAAAGGGATGTACATGTGTGTGTGATATGTGAGAATCAGGCATTAAAAAGGATGCCTTTGCTTAGTAGACTTGCAAAACAAAAGAAAGTAATTTTTGTAGATATTCTCAGAATGCCCTTGAATTTTGAAAAAAGCTAAAAGTATCAATAAATAATAAACATAGTTTATTACAAATTATTTAGGTAAAATATTCTACCTTAATAGGCATGCTCTGTATACCTGCTACACTATTTTGTTGTTTCTTTAAAACATAAGCCACAGATTATTATAGTTATTCATTTTCTATCCAGACTGTTCATGTGAAAGTGCCTTTTTAATGTCTTGAGATGTCAAAATGAGGTTTGTTTTCTAGGCAAGAGAACAATATATGAGCTCACATGGAGACTCTTGTCAGTACTTTTTGATCCTAACAAGCCAGTCATCTTTAGTATTGCCTCTTGTTGAAAACATTAAGTTGTTCTGATGGTAGCTGCTAGGTTTTTCACTTTGCCCTCCTGGTATTCTCACTTCCAATTGTGATAATCTGTAGCGCACCATAGGCTTCTGACATGAATGTTAATTAGGGATGGCAGAGTTCAGACTCCAAGAGCCATGGTGATTAGAAAGAAATTTAAAGACCAGGGCTCAGACAATGGAAAGATTTCTCAGCTCTACAGCAGTAAAACCATAACAGTTGGAATGGCAGAGGCTGAAAAAAGAAATGAATAATACTGTCCTGTCTATAGAGTAATGACATTCAACTGTGTTATTATTATTTATGCTTATCTATTGCTTATTGTTCTTATTGGTCATTTCCTGACAAATTCATGTTCCAAATGAATGGAACATTGTTTTTGGACTGTGCAGTTAGGTTTCTATGTATTTTTCCAACTACATTTAGGGTAATCTGAATCATTAAAATGTAATGAAATAGTAGTTAAGTTTATTGTTAACTAATTCCCTTAAATATATGATCCCTTTCCATTTTTAAGATCAAAGTGTACTACATACATTCATGACATTTCCTTAATTGAGCTAAGAAAAAAATAACAAGATTATTTTAGAATGACTAAGATGTAGTTTAGACCAGTGGTGATATTATTAAAAGTGAAATTGTCTACAGGCCTTGGGTAATATAAGAAGTTATAAAACCAAGTAGTCAATAAACTTTACAAATATTAATGATACTGGATTCTCATTAAATCTTATCAGGTTTAAAAATAGCATTTTAAATTAATACACACACCTTAAAATGAATAATTTATGTATAATGTAGCAATCTTCTGAATTTATTTTGAAAGAATTTATAAAACATAATCAACTAAATTAGCACTTAAATACATATTTTGTATAAAACTGATAGATATAAAAATTTTTTTAATCATCTTCCAATTATGAGATTCACAATTTCTTTCATACTTATTAACCAAAAGTTGGCTAATTAAGAATTAAGGGGCTTCCCTGGTGGTGCAGTGGTTGAGAGTCCGCCTGCCGATGCAGGGGACACAGGTTCTTGCCCCAGTCCGGGAGGATCCCACATGCCGCGGAGCGGCTGGGCCCGTGAGCCATGGCCGCTGAGCCTGCGCGTCCGGAGCCTGTGCTCCGCAACGGGAGAGACCACAACAGTGAGAGGCCCGCGTACCGCCAAAAAAAAAAAAAAGACTTAAGCTCTAAAACTCTATTATTTCTTACCAACATAATAAATGTTTCCATGAAATTTTCTTAAATAATAAACAATACTATATATTTTTGAAGCAATTTAGGATAAACATAAGAACAACCAACCATTTTCAGAGGAAAAAAATGCGAACTGTTTAAAAGTTAGGACATGAGAATATTGGTTCATTCTGCTTGGAGATGTTTGACCAAGGCTTGACTCCTCAGTTGGCAGATGGTCTGGAGCCCCTATAACAGCTGTGAAGCAGGCGACGAGAGCTGAACTGTTACTTTAGAAAAGCTACTTACGATGTTCCCAAGTCAGATCTAAAGAAAAACAGAAGCTGAAGGAACAAAACATAAAAGTCCCCTTCATTAAGAGCCTCATTTTCTGTTTAAACTTGCACTCTATTTTTCATCTTAAATCTGCTCTTTCAGTACTGGTACTCATTTTAATTTATTCTGGTATTGGCTGTACAGTGCTAACAATTAGAATTGTCTGCAAATCTGTAATCAAAGTATTCACTAGATATCCATAATAGGAGTTATTCTCGTTAATACTGTAAAAGATATGCTCCTTCTTAACTTTCCAATAAAATTCTCAATGAAGATTCAGGAAAAAAACAATGCAAAAACAATGAAAACAGTGATAGTATAAGCTAAAGTTCAAAGGAGACCATATACCATAATTTCAGTAGAATATCCATCAAATAGAGCTTCTGAGGGCAGATTGCTGATTACTTTTTTTTTTAACATCTTTACTGGAGTATCTGATTATCTTTTAAAACAACATTAGTGGGCCCTACTTATGAGTTCAGGCAAAGTGATTTTATGTTTTTTATAATATAAATATAGGAAAGTAATTTATTTTTGAATGTTTCCCTTGAGTCACTTTATAGAAATATTCCTACATTTAAGAGATTTACAAGTAATTGTCTTTGGTAGTTTAGATATTTAATCATGCTTGTTATGCAGAGCTGTAGTTTCACCTCTGCCTTTACTAATTTTAATTGCTTTTATGTGTTTTATTTTTATTTGTATTTGGTGAGAACTTCAATCTCTGAGCCTGTTTTCCTTGTTTTGATAGTATTTTCTTTATTGACTACAATAATAGATGTGTTCTCAAGAAGACTTTTTATTCCTAGTTTTCCAATTAATTATTTTTCAAGATTGGGCACTAATTATTATTGAATACATTGGTCATCTATGGAGATTATTATTAACTTTTCCAGTTGTAATTGTTTTTCTGATGACTGTGTTAATCAATTTCTAAATATTAAAAATAGTTGCATTCCAGAGATAAACTATTATTGATTATGGTTGAAAAATATTTCAATGGACTGCTATGCTTTGTGTGTTTGCTATATTGTTTTTAGGTATATTTGATAGTAACTGCTCCTTAATTTCAGTATTTCACCATTTTGTTAGCTTTTTATGTCAGTGTAATGCTAACTTCATTTAAAAAGAAGGGAACTGGTTCCACAGCATTTGCTATGCTCTAAAGCAGTCTATGTATCATTAGGTTATTTGTTTTATATTAGGGCAAAAATAAAAACTCCACAGTATTTAGATTTTTTTCTGGAAATATTTTTTTAATAACTGATAAAATTTCTTTTATGGTTACTGACCTATTCATTTTATTACTTCTTTCTGAGTCAATTTTAAATGGTGCATTGATGCATAACAAGGTATTTTCTTCTTTCCTATTTTCTACTTCACCTCTTTTTCTTCTATTTCCTTATTATTTATCTCCTGCTTTCCTTGTGTTTTGGGTTTTCCGTCTTCCAGCTTCTTTTTACTTAAGTGCTCTATTTATTTTGTTTTAAATAATTTAATGATAAATTTATATAAGGCTGAGTTTTTCTCTGAAAAGTGCTTTGAAGATACTTTTAAAATAAAAAATACATAGTACAGCTTAATGGTTATTAGCAGAGTGCTTTGGAGTTATGCAGAACCTTTATCTCTCAAATGACATCAAGCTTTGAAATTCAGATAACAGTGGACTGTTTTGGGAGGGCTGTGGCTTTCCATCTAGATGGTCTAATAAATACTTGTATCTATGTATCTATTCTCTGTGTTGCATAATTTCTGAAAGGAATCCTACAGCCCATAGTTCAGGTGACATATCCTGGCTGCTAGCATTCTTAATGAAGAAGGAAAAACAGGCTGGAGAACTTAATTTTGACTGATACAAACTGTAATTTAGTTCTCTAGATTTTCGCATGGTGAATCCAGGGTCACGTCGATTCAGTTTCTCCTTAACTTTTCTGCCAGGGTCAGGGCAAGGGAGGTGGGTAGTTTACCAGAAATGTGTTGGAGAATCTACCTAGTTTTCTGGTTGGTACAGAGTATGGACCTCTGAGCAAGAAATTCTGATGGGGAAAAGAATAAAACATTTTTTCAGCTAGCTTTAGGAGACCAGGCTTTTTGGTTTCCTGTGGCCTTACATTTAGTGTCAATTCTTTCAAAAAGATAGTGAAGTTTCCTCATCAATTGCCTTATAACTGTATATTTTCAGGAATTAAAAAAAAAAAAAAAAAAGGTCATGAATCCCAGCCAGATGAGTAGGTCAACTTGACACCCTACCCTGCCAACAGCAACGTACTATCGCAGTGGTGGGACAGTTGTGCCACCTACATCTAAACAAGAAAATAGACTGAATTTTGGATCTGCAGTTTTCCATTCTAAGAGCCCATTCTTCTTTTTTAAATGGAAGTCATCACCAACAGCCAGTCCTCTCTTTTCACTCTGCTTATACAACTTATTTCTTAAGAGTTGTCCATAACATGTTTTATCTCTCAAGTAGAATGAAGCCCTTTTTGATGACGTGTTCATGCTCTTGCCCCAGTGTTTTTACACATTGCCTACAACCTACCAATTATCTTCCACACACGATTTTCTGTACATATCTGAATTCCATGCCCACAAGTTTCAGCAAGACTTTGTTACTCTTACTTTTTACTCTTGGGAATTTTTATATTTGCCCAGCGCTTCAGAACTTCTTTGGTAAGGAATTAGGAGAGGGGATGCCAGTGCCCGCTTTTCACAAAATCTTGAGCTCTATTTGCTTTAGGAGTAGGAATCTATTAGGTGAAGAAGGAATACCAGATATTTCAGACTGTGGGAAAAGGCACAGACATGTGAAAGTGCTTAGAGTATATGAATAACTACCTGTAAGTAGTCCACAACAGTTGGAGCACAGACAATGTGGGAGAGAAGTAGTGGTTGAGGGTGATCAGGCAGGCAACAGCAGAGAAGAAAGCCTTTGTAGTCCTCCTGAAGGAAGTTCGGCTGTCTGCTATTCGTAATAGGGCAATTTTGAAGGATTTTAAGTACGTGAACCATATAATCAAATTGAGATTTTAAAAAATCCTTCTTAGCATCGCAGATAGAATTGCATGTAGTTCACGAGCTAGGATTGGGTGAGACCAGCCAAGAGAATATTGCAAGAGTAAGAGCTGTTAAGTTCCAAACTGTGGCATTATCCAAAGGGTTGGGGGAAGGAAATACAACTTCCAAGATACATAGGGTGGAGAAAGGGGGATATATAGTAACAGTTTACAAATTGGAGTTTAAGAAGAGGTCAGAGATTAGGACACTTTTATATTCTGGTAAATGTGGCTGGAAACAGAATTGATATGAAAGAGCAAATTGGGTTAATACAAATTAAATTTAATTTTGAACATATTACATTTAGTTTTCCTATGGTATATTGATCTGGTTGGCAGTTAGACATGTAGTTCCATACCTGGAGATAATGGTCTGGAATGGAGATCATATCAGGAGGTATCAAAATAGATGGTGGTTGGCATCATGAATAGTGGTGATATTGTTCACTTAGAGAACACATGTGTGTTTTCAGTGAATCTATACTGCTGAACATTTCTTTCCTTCCCTGATGCTCCTGTTGATTCTGTCCTAAAACCTGCTGTATTCTGTTTGGCTTGACAAGTAATTATAAATTCAGGGCTTCCCAGGAATATAAAGAGTCTGTGAAAAAATGTACTATTCTTTGAGTCTGGAAAGTTGTGGGTGTCGGATGACAGTCATGAGACCTGCAAGACCAGTAAGTCCTGAATTATGGCAGGTACTTACAGCCTAACTTCCCTTTCAGATCAATATCTGATTCTCAGGTCCTGATCTCTGTGTTTTAAACCACACTTGATTACTTGACATGGATTCCTAATTGCTTCTCTTTATTTGCGATTTAAATGGTACTCATAATGACAGATTATATCCTGACTCCAATTAACCCTACCACAGCGACTCAAGAAAGAAAAGTACAGACCTCTTTCCATGGCAGGAAGCACGTGCAGGTTTTACTTTCCTGGCATCACTAAAGTGACTGTTTTTTGCCTAGAAATCCAGAATAACAGATGATTCCCCTGGTTCTTACCCATTTATCAGTCAATGTATTTTATTAGGTCCACTACTCAAAAGGCATTTATGCCATTAGTTAGACACCTAAACAGTAATGAGTACTATTAACTTGAATCCTATAAATTTTATGTTCTGAGCTCTCTTAGCTTTAATTCTATTTAGTAATTAATTAAAAGAAATAACATGAATTTGCTTTCACCACCTTGTTTGAAACCCACATTGGTCAAACAAACCAACAGAATGTTGTTTGTTTGTTTCTTTGTTTTTTTGCGCTACGCGGGCCTCTCACTGTTGTGGCCTCTCCCGTTGCAGAGCACAGGCTCCGGACACGCAGGCTCAGCGGCCATGGCTCATGGGCCCAGCCGCTCCGCGGCATGTGGGATCTTCCCGGACTGGGGCACGAACCCGTGTCCCCTGCATCAGCAGGCAGACTCTCAACCACTGCACCACCAGGGAAGCCCTGTTTGTTTTTTTAACCACTTCATTTAAGAACTAATAGAAGAGAAATGCCTTTGTCACATAGCTGTTTGGAAAGCATTTCATATTATATGGAGAATTTTTTATACTGCATTCAAATGTAATTAGAGCCAAAGCCATAATTTTTTTTTCATGTTTGGCATAGGCTTGTGCTCTTAAAAAGAAAATCTAAATTTGTATTTCTTCATTTGAACTTTTAAATTTGCAGTTGTTTGGCAAATGTGATACTCGCTGACCTTAGAACAAAACAGTACTTTTATAATACAGCCTGCAATTTCTATGCTCTGTAGCAATAGCATATTGTGTTTATTATTTGATTACATCAGAATGTCCGAGTGTGCTCCACAATTCTGATAGGTGTGTAATGCAGGCACACCCTACAATGACTCTGGTTAATAGATTTTAGGAAATACTGAATCTGTCTTCCAATGCACGGGACGCAGTTTCAATCCCTGGTCAGGGAACTAAGATCCCACATGCAGCAGGACAACTAAGCCCATGCGCCTCAACTAGAGAGCCCGTGTGCCACAAACTACAGAGCCCATGCACTCTGGAGCCTGTGCACCACAACTAGAGAGAGAAAAGCCCGGAGCCACAACTAGGGAGAAGCCGTGTGCCACAACAAAGATCCCACATGCCACAACTAAGACCCAACTCAACCAAGAATAAAATTAAAAGAAAAAAAAAGGAAATACTGAGTTAAGCCAAATCCACTAGGTTTCTTTATCACCAAGTCTTTCATAAGTTCATATGTATAATGGATACCTCAAAGGGATGCAATTATGTAGAATTTCCAAATATTTTAAATTGCAGAATGTTTTCTTCAAAATGACACTTGTGGGATAATTTTCCAGAAGAATACACTATGTACAAATACACTATATTTAGGTTAAATCATAACAACTTTTAGGTCCTCATTGATATTTATGACAGAATTTACTTACATATGCAAATCCTTAAACTGCCTACCCCACTAACCCTCAGCAGAGGAGCAGACAGATTCTACAGTTAGTTGACACTTGGTAACTGAATTTAATACCTAACTGAGAAAGGGCTTTTCTGCAGGTTGAAGGGACAAATGGAAGTGAGAAAATCTAGGTTCAAATCTTGAGTCTGCCACTTGGTAGATGATTTACCTTGGGCAAGTTACCTTACCTTATAATGAGGATAATAATAATGTGCAACTTAAAAGTTTGTATTAGAGGTAAAAATTTAGAAAATATAAACATAGTTCCTGGCACAAAATTATCAATAAGTGATCATCTTAATGGGTATAAAGTAATTTAAAAATTAATAAGTAATGAATGGTGCTCATGTTTAATATTTTCCCCTAAGGCTTTCTAACATGTTTATGAACATCTTCCTCTTAGAAACCATCATTCCTCTTCTTCAGGCCATGTGCCGCTTCATTTCTCTTGCATTGAACAACTCTTACTTCTCCCCATTTATCTAATTTATACTCATTCTACAATCCATTTTTCTGATTCCCTTTTCTCTAGGATGATTTATCTGACCATTTTGGGACATCTTTACTTTCCTTTAACTGGCATCTAATGGTCTTTTTTCTATTCAATTTATTTCTTAGGCACTTACGTGAAAACTTGTATTATTAGTTTACATTTTCCCATGCAAGTGCTGAATTTCAAGTAGATCAAAAGATGCTTAGGAGAAGCACCTTAGTCCTAAAGCAGGGTATTTTCTTTTAAATGATGGATACTCAATAAACATTTGTTGATTTTATTGATTACAAAAGGCAACCGCTGAAAGCTATACTCACTATTCATTGTATAAAAAAGAACTTTCAGTAGATACGTGCCGCTAACTACTGATCATTGATGGATGATTCTCATGGCACGTGTTTTACATGCATATTCAGGCACACTGAAGAGACTGCCAGTATTTGATCAACTTTTGGGTGTGATGAGAGTAGAAAGCCAGGTAGTATCAGTTCTTTATTCTAATCCAGTTTTCTATCAGTGTATTTCAGCTGTTTTTGGAGAAACATAAGTAGAGTTAGTGGATGGCTAATGTTGAGTCCTCCTTTCTAAGACCAAAGAGTCTCCAAACTCTAATTGTTTTACTAAATTATAAGAAACAGAATCCTAATGATTGAAAACTCCACGTTGCAATCATTTGACAAATCATATCTTCCTCCTTTTGGTTTGCTTTTCTCTCTCCCAAACATGCATTCAAATTCATCCAGTGTCTAAATAGTAAAAAAAAATTACCTAAAGGGAGACGATTGTATTGGGTTGGCCAGAAAGTTCGTTCGGATTTTTCCGTGCCATCTTATGGAAAAACCAGAACGAACTTTTTGGTCAAGCCAATAGAAAGACAAATCCTCAACTTCATTTCCTGAATCAAAATTGGTTTAGGTAGATGCTTAAAAATAATCTTAGGAAAAAGAATGCCATTCTAAGCAGGATATCAACTCAAGCACTTATGATCAACAGTGATTATATTTAGATAGTATTTCAGAATTTTATAGGAATAAAGTCTGCTTCCTAACTTAGGTCCTCATGATCTTATCTCCCCCTATTTTTCTTGCTCCACACTCTCTTTTCACTTAAATCATATAGCGCTGTTTATTCTTTTCAGCATCCACATGAATAATTTTATCTCTTAAGAATATTTCTATCTAGACCACTTTAAGGCAGTAGTTTTCATTGCTGACTGCATAGAGGACCAGCTACATCACTTCCATCCCCAGTGAAAAGGAAAAATGAGGATCTCCTGTAAAAAAATTATTTAGAACTTCAAAAGGTCACCAGCAGAGTGTTAAACCTAACACAGGTCTTCAGAGTGTTGGGTCCTGTGCAACTACACAGGTCACACCCATAAAACTGACCCAAGTGTATAATGCAATCACCTAGAAAGTTTTTTAAAAGTAATAATGCCAGGGTAGCATCCTAGATAAACTGCATCAGAATCTCTGGGAGTGGAGCACAGGCATCAGCATTATACTTTTAATTGTATAATATTTAATTTAACTTTAATGTGCAACCAGGGCTGAGAACTGAATTCAAATGCTATTTCCCTGTGACTTTGCATTGTACTTACCTGTTTATTTGTCTGTCTCTGTGTCTCTGTCACTAGACTGTAATGTTCCTTAAGAGTAGGTACCATGTTTTATTAGTCTTCTTATCTTCATGACACAGAACAATGCCTGGAACATTATGGACATCTATTAAGTGGTTGTTGAATGGATGAATAAATGAATGAATAGATAGATATTAATATGACCTGTTTATTCATTTTATAGATAATAATCAAGGAGAAAAGAGAATAAAAGCAGACTTACTGGATGATCATTTAAAAGTGAAAAGAGAAAGCATGCTCTTAGAAGAGAATGGGATAAAGTAAAAAAAGGGATTTGAGAAATTCCATCTAAACATTTGCCATTTTTTAACTGTGTTGTTTATCTTTTCACTAAGTTATAAAAATTATTTTATTGAAATATAGTTGATGTACAGTATTATGTTAGTTTCAGGTGTACTACGTAATTTGCATACATTATGATCACCAGGATAACTACTAGGATAACTCTAGTAACCATCTATCTTGTTGATCATATTCCCTATGCAGTATATTACATCACCATTGCTTATTTATTTTATAACTGGAGGTTTGTACTTCTAAATTCCCTTCACCTATATTGTACCCTCCAGCCCCCTGTCCTCTGGCAAGCACCGTTTATTCTCTGTATCAGTGAGTCTGTTTTCATTTTGTTTTGTTTGTTTATTAGTTTTGTTCACATACAAGTGGGATCATATGGTATTTTTCTTTCTCTCTCTGACTTATTTCACTTAGCAAAGTACATTTTAGATCCATCAATGTAGCAAATGGCAAGATTTCCAGGGTTTTTTTGTTTATGGCTGAGTAATATTCATATATATATATATATATGTGTACCAAATACTTATCCAGTCATCTGTTGATGGACATTTATATTGCTTCCATATCTAGGCTATTATAAGTAATGCTACAATAAACATTGGTTTACATATATCTTTTTAAATTAGTGGTTTTTTTCTCTGTGGATAAATACCCAGAGTGGAGTTGCTGGATCATATGGCAGTTCAATTTTTAGTTTTTTGAGGAACCTCTATACTGATTTCCATAGGGGGGGGCACCAATTTACAATCCCACCAAAAGTGCATTGAGGGATCTCTTTTCCACACATCCTTGCCATAACTTGTTATTTGTTGTCTTTTAGATGATAGCCATTCTGACAAGTGTGAAGTGGTATCTCATTGTGGTTTTGACTTGCATTTCCCTGATGATTAGTGATGTTGAACATCTTTTCATGTTTCTGTTGGCCATCTGTATGTCTTCTTTGGAAAAATATTTATTCAGGTCCTCTGCCCATTTTTTAATTGTGTTGTTTGTTTTTTTTTTGAGATTGAGTTATATGAGTACTTTGCATATGTTGGATATTAATCCCTTATCAGATATATCATTTGCAGATATGTTCTCCCATTAAGTATGCTGCTTTTTCATTTTGTTGATGATTTCCTTTGCTGTGCAAAAGCTTTTTACTTGGATATAGTCCTATTTGTTTATTTTTGCTTTTGTTTTCCTTGTCTGAGGAGACATATCCAAAAAAGTATTGTTAAGACAGATGTCAAAGAATGTACTGCCTATGTTTTCCTCTAGGAATTTTACGGTCTCAGGTCTTACACTTACATATTTAATTCATTTTTAGTTTATTTTTGTATATAATGTAAGAAAGTAGTCCAATTTGATTCTTCTGCATGAAGCTGCTCAGTTTTCCCAACATTGTTTACTAAAGAGGCTGTCTTTTCCTCATTGTACATTCTTGCCTCCTTTGTCATAGATTAATTGATCATATGAGTGTGGGCTCATTTCTGAGCTATCTATTCTGTTCTATTGATCTATGCATCTGTTTTTGTGCCAGATCATACTGTCCATCTGACTGCTGTAACTTGGTAGTATGATTTGAAATCAGGGACCATGACACGTCCAGTTTTTTCCTTCTTTCTCAAGATTGGTTTTCCTGTTTGGGATCTTTTGTGTTTCCATACAATATTAGACTTATTTGTTCTAATTCAGTGAAAAATGCCTTTAATATTATGATAAGGATTGCATTGAATCTATAGATTGCCTTGGGGAGTACAGTCATTTTAACAATATTAATTCTTCCAATCCATGAGCATAGTATACCTTCCCATTTGTTTGTGCTAGCTTCAATTTCTTCAATCAATTTCTTATAGTTTTTTGAGTACAAGTCTTTTACCTCCTTGGTTAGATTTATCCCTAGGTATTTTATTCCTTTTTATGCAATTGTAAATGGGATTGTTTTCTTAATTTCTCTTTATAATACTTTATTCTTATTTGTAGAAATGCAACCGACCGATTTTTGCATATTGATTTTGTATCCTGCATATTTACTGAATTTGTTTATGTGTTCTAACAGTTTTTTTGGTGGTGTCCCTAGAATTTTCTATGTAGAGTGTCATGTCATCTGCAAAAAGTGAGAATTTTACTTATTTCTTTTCAATTTGGAAGGATGTTGAATTTTGTCAAAAGCTTTTTCTACATCTGTTGAGATGATTGTATAATTATTATTCTTGATTTTTTAATGTGGTGTATCACATTGATTGATCTGTGGATATTGAACCATCCTTGCATCCCTGTGATAATCTCACTTGATCATGGTGTATGATCCTTTTAATGTATTATTGAATTTGGTTTGCTAATATTTCGCATCTATGTATACCAGTGATATTGGCCTGTAATTTTCAGTTTTGTGGTGTCTTTATCTGGTTTTGGTATGAGGGTGGTGCTGACCTCATACAATGAGTTAAGAAGCATTCCTTCCTCTTCAGTTTTTGGGAATAGTTTGAAAAGGATGGGTGTTAGCTCTTCTTTAAATGTTTTGTAGAATTTATCTCTGAGATTGTCTGGTCCTGGACTTTGTTTGTCTGTCTTTTACTGATTCAGTTTTATCACTGGTAATCAATCAGTCTGTTCATATTTTCTATTCTTTCTGGTTCATTCAAATCCCCATTTCCACATTGATTTTCTGTTTAGTTTTTCTAACCATTGTTGAAATTGGGACGTCGAAGTTTCCGACCATTAATATAGAATCATCTATTTCTTCCTTCAGTTTTGTCAGTTTTTACTTCATATATTTTGGGGTCCTGTTTTTAGATGCTTATATGATTATAATTGATATATTATCTTTATGGATTGACCCTTTTATAAATATTCTATGTTCTTTCTTTCATGTAACAATTTTTTACTTAGACTCCATTTTGTTTTATATTAGTGTGGTCACTCTTTTGGTGACTGTTTGCATGGAATATATTTCTCAGCCTTTCACTTTCAACCTGTTTGTGTCTTTGGATCTATACTGAGTCTTTTGTGGAGAGCATATAGTTGGATCCTGTATTTTGCTTTTTTTTTTGCGGTACACGGACCTCTCACTGTTGCGGCCTCTCCCGTTGCGGAGCACAGGCTCCGGACATGCAGGCTCAGCAGCCATGGCTCACGGGCCCAACCGCTCCATGGCACGTGGGATCTTCCCGGACTGGGGCACGAACCCGTGTCCCCTGCATCGGCAGGCGGACTCTCAACCACGGTGCCACCAGGGAAGCCCCCTGTATTTTGTTTTAAATCCATTGCCTTTTAATTAGAGAATTTGATCCATCTATATTTAATGTAATTAATGATAAGGAAGGACTTACTTCTGCCATTTTGCTATTTGTTTTCTGTACGTGTTATATGTTATTTTTTCCTCTGTTCCTCCATTGGTACCTTATTTTGCGTTTTAAATTGATTTTTGTAGTATACTATTTTGATACCCTTCTGTTTTCTTTAACTGTATACCTTCTGCTTAATTTCTTAGTGGTTATTATAGAACTTATGCTTAACATCTTAATTTATGGCCGTATAGTTTGAATTAACACCAATTTAATTTCAATTGTATGCAAAATCTTTACTTCTGTATAGCTCTGCCCCTCTACATTGTTATTGTCACAACTGCATCTTGATATATGCATACCTATTAGCATACATTTATCATTATTGTTTCATGCATTTGTCTTTTAACTAATATATGAGAAAAAAGGAATTACAAATCAGAAATGAAAATAATGTGGGTTTTTATATTTACCTGTGTAGCAATATCTTCCTGTGTTCTTAATTTTTCCCTATGACTTCAATTTACTCTCTGGTGTCCTTTCACTGCAACCTAAATGATGCCCTTTCACATTTCTTTTATGGCAGGTCTACTGGCAACAAACTCCCTTAGCTTTTGTTTACCTGAAAATGTCTTAATTTCACCTTCATTTTTTTAAAAAAATAAATTTATTTACTTATTTATTTTTGGCTGAATTGGGTCTTTGTTGCTGCATACAGACTTTCTCTAGTTGCAGCGAGTGGGGGCTACTCTTCATCATGGTGCGCAGGCTTCTTATTGTGGTGGCTTCTCTTGTTGCGGAGCATGGGCTGTAGGCGTGCGGGCTTCAGTAGTTGTGGCTGGCGGGCTGTAGAGCACAGCCTCAGTAGTTGTGGCGCACAGGCTTAGCCGCTTCACGGCATGTGGGATCTTCCCGGACCAGGGCTTGGACCAGGGCTCGAACCCGTGTCCCCTGCACTGGCAGGCGGACTCCCAACCACTGCACCAGCAGGGAAGCCCCTCACCTTCATTTTTGAAGGAAGGTTTTGCCAGATGTAGAATTCTTGGTGGATAATGTTTTCTTTTAACACTTTAAATACCCACTGCATTCTGGTTTTCATGATTTCTGATGAGAATTGGCATTTTATTGAATATTTCTGTATATGACTTCTCTCTTACTGCTTTAAAGATTTTCTCTTTATCTTTGTCTTTCTACAGTTTGATTATAATGTGTCTTCCTCTGGACTACTTTTAGTTTATTCTTCTTGGAACTCATTGAGTTTCTTATATGATATTTTTTATTAAATTTGGGAACTTGGCCATTATTTCTTCAAATATACTTTCTGCCCCTTTTTCTCTTCCCTGTCCTCCTGGGAAGACTATAGCGCATTTTTTTAGTCCACGTGATGGTGTTTCATCATCCTTTAAGCTCTGTTCATTTTTCCTCATTTATTTTTTTTCTGCTCTTCAGACTGAATAATTTCAATTCACTGATCTTCAGTCAAAAATAATTGACTGATTGTTTCTTCCACCTGCTCAAATCTACTATTAAACCCTACTGGTGAATTTTTCATTTCTGTTACGTAATTTTTGCTATATAACTTTTATTTGGTTTCTTTTTAATAATTTCTATTTCTTTATTGATGTTGTCTATTTGGTGAGACTTTTTCTGATGGTGTGTTTTGGTTCTCTGTATATAGTTTTATTACTTTGATCATATTTAGAACAGTTGATTTAAGTTTTTACTAGTAGGTCTGATGTCTGGTTTCTGTCAGGGACAGTTCCTGTAAATGGGCTGTACATTCTTGTTTCTTTCCATACCTCATAATTTTTTATTGAAAAATGGACATTTTGAATATTATAATGTAGCCACCCTATAAGTCAGATTCTACCCCCAACCCAGAATTTGTTGTTATTGTCTATTGTGGTTGTTGTTTGCTTAGTGACCTTGCTGAAATAATTTTGTAAAGTCTGTATTCTTTGTTATGTGGAGCCACTGAAGTGTGAGGTTTTCAGATTAGTGGTCTTCTATTGATTTTATTAAGATTTCCTTATGGGGCTTCCCTGGTGGCACAGTGGTTGAGAGTCCGCCTGCTGATGCAGGGGACACGGGTTCGTGCCCTGGTCCGGGAAGATCACATATGCCGCGGAGCGGCTGGGCCCGTGAGCCATGGCCACTGAGCCTGTGCATCCGGAGCCTGTGCTCCGCAACAGGAGAGGCTGCAACAGTGAGAGGCCCGCGTACCGCAAAAAAAAAAAAAAGATTTCCTTAAACTCCTGGAACAAAATAACAGAAAACAAAACCTCTCTTCATCTTTATAGTTTGTTTGTATATTGAGACACTCCCTCATTGTTTAGCTAGGCAGTTTACAATTCTTCCCTTCTTCCCTTTCTGCTTGCATAAAGACTGAAGTCCAGCCAGAGGTAAATGCTTAGAGTCTTCTCAGGTCTTTTCTGAGCATACATCCAGCCATAGACACTTATGTGGCTTTCTAGATTTCCTTGAATATGTGCTGAGGATTTTCATAACCCTAATTGTCCCAAGTATCTCTTTTCCGAGCCTCTTCTATCCCTTCTATCCCAGGCATTTTAGCTTGTTTATCTCTTGGCCCTGCTGTTTTCTCTTGCTCAGGAAATAGTGGCTAACATATTTGCCTTCAAATGCTTATGAAAAAAACACCCATGAAGGAACTTCAGCCCTGGGGAAGCTCCTATGTAGGCAAAACAAAGGCAAATCCTTGAGCTGATCCTTCACGGAATCATCACACAGGTGAAAACACAGAACTATGTTCTTTGAGAATAGGCCCATAATGAGCCCTATGGTATGCACAACCTGCATCAGGAATGCAGGCTGCCATCTTCAAGGCTACTGCAGAGTTGGGGAATGGAGGGTAGTAGTAACAGGGTAAATTGATATGTCACAGACCTCTCTTACCAAAATTCTGTAGTTTTTCTTGTCATAAAGCATTCCCTTGGTTGTTGTGAGTTTTTTATTAGATTCCAGAGTTCCTAAAAAATTGATTTCTAAAAACTGACAGTTTTTGCCAGCTTATTCATTGCTTCTACAGCTGCTTTTTCTCTACCATGGTAGAGTTGAGTGGTTGCAAATGTATTGCCCACAAAGCCAAAAATATTTACTATTTGGTTTTTAAGAGTCATTTTGCTGACCTCTGTTCTGGAAATCTGTATACAAAATTTGCATAAAGATATTTGATTAGTGAATGCATGAATGGATACATGGGTGGATGAATGGATGGAGAACAATAAAAATATTTTACATTTATATTTTAACATGAGGTTATTAAATGTAGATATCTGCATGCATCTTGTTAAACGTCATATAACAACTTGCAATGTACTCTCTTAGAAAAGCATGGTAATTTATTGATCATCATTGGAGTTGCCGTTTTTACTTATAGGTCACTATTCCATACAAGAATGGTGGTAGCCAATTAAAATCAAAACATGCCAATTGAAAACATATATTAGTACTGAGAAAACATTCTTATTATCATAAGCTGGTTTTTTTTTTTCAGGTTCACATCATTCATTGTGTTCTTAATCTATCCAGGGGTATTGCTTGTTTGAGCAGTGGGATAAGTCATAATCAGATAGTTACAGTGAGTTGATTACTTATTTGTTAAAGAAATACCCATCTTCTTGGTATTGCTGTGTATGATAATGTCCTTTTATCCTTAATCTCCCTTTTGAAACCATGATTCTTCACTTTGCCTTCTCTTGAGCTTCCCAGGGCAAGATGTTGAGATCTTTTTTTTTTTCTTTCTCATATTAAGGTATAACTCTATAGTTGTAAGGAGCTGGCTCATCTCCCTCAAAGGAACTTCAGCAGCATCCTTGCCCCTGCCCTTCATGCTGCCCATTCATTAGCCTTCTACTTCGAATCAACTTTGTAGCACCTACCTGATCTCTACACTCTGTAAACTAGTTGCTCTGTTATTATTATTTAATGCTTTCACTGTGAAGGCAGTGATAGGATACAAAGAGTAGGTACATAAGGCTCAGAAAGTAGAAAGAAATAAATGATTCCATGGGAAAATATAAACTGCTCAGTTTTAAGTTTTAATCTCCATAACTTTAATATGATGTCATTATTGGAACCATATGTCTTTTTCATTTGGCCCATATGAATGCTATTAAAAAAGGTAATTTTTGTCAACCTTATCTTCATTAAGGAAAAATTAAGAGTCATTAGCAATATAACTATAAATTCATAAAATATAAATACTTTAGAGTTAAGGATATTGTTACCCATAAACAACTGGAGTTCCGGCTGGTTGCCACAAACAAATTTTAAAAGATTTCTGGTCATAAGGGTAAATTCCAAACCAGACTGGGTCTAACTGAATATCCATTTCTGTTTTCCCACATAAATGATTTGAGGGCCACTGTTTCATAGGTCCTGATATTCACCAGAATGTTCTAAAACAAGACAGAGTCATGTTTCTCAAAAATGTACTCTCTAGTGATATTTTCCCTCTGGTAATTAATGAAGCAAAGTAGCCATGTAAATAATACAGGATTCTATAAAATAGATAAAAACCTTAAATTCATCATTAGATTGGAAGCTCCATAAGGGCTGGAATTTTTAGGTATTGTTTTGTTCTGTTCTTCATTGTTGTATACCTGGAGCCTAAAAAAGTGCTCGTACATAATAAGATTTTGATATATATTTGAATAAATAAATCAATTAGTTATTAGTCCTATTGTAATAGTAGGGAATATTTTATACATATCATAGAAAATTAATTTGCATCTTAATATCCCTAATCTTCTGAAATCACAAGAAGACAATGATAGTTCAAGGGTTATCCCATGAAAAAGACAATTTAGATAAGGGCTTCAGATAAAGGCTGAGGGACATATAAATTATACACTTAAAAGTATAAAGTTTTATTATATTTAAATAAAATATTTTGATCCCCTTAACCTTAAAACATATTTTACTTTTTCAGAACTTCGTTTTGGGTTTATTCTGTGCCTAATCCCAGTCTAATACAGATAAAAATATATGAGTTATTGCGTTCCTTAAAACTGGGGTTGACAGTAGAAATGCTGACAAATCCTTATTACAGATGCCAGTGGACTGAAGTGCCTTTACCTGTAGCAAATGCTGATGTGGAGATTTAAGACTATGTGAGAAATCAGGAAAGTTGCCCAGGAGAGTTTTATCACATTATTCATTGAACTCAGTATGTGGCACAATAATTGCTTCTGGTACCATTTTTCTTATCTTACACAAGGTTATTATTTATCCTTGTGCTGTGTGAAACAGAGAAAGAGAGTCTAAAGGAGAGTCATAACTCGATGTAAACTATCTTGTGACACAGTGTAGCTGGAGATAGGGATCACAGCTGGAAAAGTGTGTCTTACTTCTCAGAATTAAATATGGGAAGAATGATATTAAACATTGTAGAGATCACCGTAAATACTAAAAAGATGCACTCAGTAACATATCTTTTTCCTAGTGATATGAAACCCTGTTTAAAATATACATCTAAATAGGCTTTTTCTTCTCGGGAGGACCAACAAATTTATTTGCCTTTGACAGAAGTTTCCTTATTAGCTGATAGGTGAAGGAAATCAAATTAATAGGTACGATGGTTCCTACAAAAAGCTGGATTAGTGAGATTTAAATCGTGTAATAATTTTTGGAATTTTTGCTCCGCTTTTGTATCTTGTGCACATATATCCTTCACATTCCTTATACACTTTTAGGTAATCACTGACGTTCATCATATTTTTCTCCAGTGTTCCAGTGAGTTTGTATGAAAGGTGTATCATAAATATTTCAGAACAAAAATTTTAAGTAGAGAGAGACAATGATGACTTAGTGCAAATGGGGGAGAAACATATTTTAGACACTCATATGTTGTTACCTATATCTGTTGGGCTTGAAATATGCTATTTTTACAAATGCTTTTTTTTTTCCTATTTATTTATTTATTTGGTCACACTGTGGGGCATCCAAGATCTTAGTTCCCTGACCAGGTATCAAAACTGTGCCCCCTGCAGTGGAAGCACAGAGTCCTAACCATTGGACCACCAGGGGATTCCTTTTTTTTTTTTTACCAATTCTTGAAGTATTTTTATGTTAAAAACCTGTGCTCTTACTTGGAAAAGAGATAATTTATCATGTAGAAAATGAATATTTTGGATTATGTATTTACTTCTATTCTACAGTGTTGTTTTGATTGCACTGTTCAATTAGTAAATGTATTACCATTTTGCGTGCAGTGTATTACTGGCTAATCCCAGTTGATTGAAAAAATAATAAAGCCATACAATGCATGTTAAGTTATCTAATGAGCTCTGTGTAATTATGCATTTGTATGGAGTTTGGAAACTATTACTAGGAACCATTTAATGTGGGAAGTATAGTATAAAAGTAAGTGATCCAGTAGTCTAACCACCTAGGTTGTATGCTGGCTGTTGACCTTAAGCAAAATACTTAGCACCCCTGCCCTCAGTTTCTTCATCTGTAAAACAGAAATAATAATATCATTGAACTCAAATGCTTGTAATGAGGAATAAATAAGTTAATCCAAGGAAAGCACTCAGAGCAGGGCTGGGCAGTAAGTAGATGCTTGGAAAATGTTAGATAGTGCTATTACTTAGTGTATGGAACTTGAAAAATGGTCAACCTTTGTGACTTCTAAGCAAAAATAAAATACACATCCATTTACTTATAAATCAGAAACTGGCTGAAACCGAAGTATGAAGTTGATAGAATTAATTATTGTAACAAAATGCTTCTTTTGATCCCCATTCCACCAGCCAGAAATTCTCTAGCTGTACCCTCCTCTTCAGGGGAGCATGATATATTCTTTTCAAGTCCCTAACCTCCTGCCTGTGGGTGAGGAACCTGAGGATTTGTTACCACCATCCCCAAACCCCATAGGGGAACTTAGCTGTCATAAATTTTTCCTCCAAGTTCCCTTGGCTTCCCCAGTTGACCATAGCAGTCTATTTCCATTCAGTTCACTACAGCAGTCATTTTATTGGCAAGCCTCCTATGTACCTGGTGATGTTGGGTGCTTTTGATGCAAATTTAAGGACCTATCTTGCCATATAAATGGCTCGAGTCTAGTTCAGAAGATATACATGTAAACCAGCACTCTCTACTCAATATGGTAAATATTATGGTAAAAGTATTCAAAAGTTTTTGTGGGACAGTCAGAAAAAGAGAGACCTGAATATGCCTGAATTGTGAATACCCAGCACAAGAAAGCTGTTTAGCTGCAGGTTTCCTCCTCTTCTCAAGGTAACAAGGGCGTTTAAATTGTGATCCATGGAAATGTGTTATCTAACTTGAAAGATTAGAAGTCCAGGAAGAGTCCAGGAAGAGTCCAGGAAGAGAGGAAAATGAGTATAATATCCCCAAGGGTGGAAGAGGACTACATCTGTCACATTTGTAGTACTCTGTGTATCCCTGGGGAATACATTTTATATGTGATCATATATTACATAAAAATTAGACAGGATTTTAACTGTCCTTTTTACCTTATGGTAAGCCCAAATATCTTGCTTTGAATTTAGTTACAGATTAATTTCTGATTCCTATGTGTTTTACCTAATTTCATTTAAAAATGCAGCATATATGGATTTTCCACAAATTATCTTATGGTATAGAAAATGATAGAAGATTGTGGGAAAAGTATGTATCTTGGAATTTAGAAAACCTGAGTTCACATCTCTTCTTGGCCTCTTCTTAGGGGTTCTTTATTATCTCTTCTTAGCTGTGTGACCTGCGAAAATTATTTAACCTCTTTGAAAAATGACAACTGTAAAATATTCCTAATAAAACTCAATTGAATCATATGAAAAGATGCTCAACATCGTCTTTCCTTAGAGAATTGTGAATTAAGGAAACTATGAAAAATCACTACATACCTATCAGAATGAACAAAATCCAGAAAACTGACACCACCAAATGCTGATGAGGATGTGGAACAACAGGAACTCATTCATTGCTGGTGGGAATGCCAGTGGTACAGCCACTTTGGCAGTTTCTTACAACACTAAATGGACTCTTATATGATCTAACAATAGAATGCATTGGTATTTATCCAAATGAGTTGAAACATATCCATACAAAAACCTGCACATGGATGTTTATAGCAGCTTTATTCATAATTGACAAAACTTGGAAACAACCAAGTTGTCTTTCAGTAGGTGAATGGATAAGGAAACTGTGCTATATTCAGACAATGGGATATTGTTCAGCACTAAAAAGAAATTAGCTATCAAGCCATAAAAAGGCATGGAGGAAACATAAATGTATATTACCAGGTGAAAGAAGCCAATCTGAAAAGGCTACGTGCTGTATGAATCCAACTATATGACATTCTGGAAAAGAAAAAACTCTAGACACAATAAAAAAGATTAGTGGTTGCCAAGGATTAGAGGGGAGGGAGGGAGGAATAGGTAAAGCACAGAGGATTTTTAGGGCAGTGAAACTCTTCCGTATACTTAACAGTGGTGAGCTACATGTCATTATATATTTGACAAATCCCATAGAAAGTACCACCCTAAGGTAAACTATGGACTTTGAATGATAGTGATGTGTCATTGTAGATTCATCAAAAATAACAAATGTATCACTCTGGTGGGGGAAGTTGAAAACGGGGAAGCTAGGCATGTGTGGCGGCAGGCTGAACTTTGCACTCAATTTTGCTGTAAACCTAAAACTGCTATAGAAATAAAGTCTATTAAAAATCCATTGAAAATTATTGTATCTAAAATAATGAAATGATAATTAAAAAGTTATCTGCCAGGTACCTTTTGTTTAATTCTCCAAACAACTTTAAAAGCATTGGTAAATCAACTTAGAGATGAGATAATTGAGTCAGAAAATTAACCAATTTATCATTTATTTAATTAATATTTTCTTTGCCCCTACTATATGCCAAGCATTGTGTTAGGCATTGGAGATACTATAATGAATCAATGTGGCTGTTATATTCCAGGGAAGTGGGACAATCAAAAAGAATGTAAGCCAACAAATAAAAAATTGAAGATAAATTAATTATTATGAGAAAATAAAGTGTTGAGGTAGAGAATAACAGGATTCTCTTTACATAAGAAACCCAGGAAAGTTTTCACATTTCATTTGAGCCTTAAAGGAAGCAAGGAAGCTCACCAATGTTTAAGGGCATTATAGACAGAACAATATGTTAAAAGGCTCTGAGGCAGAAAATAGCAAGATATTTGAAGAACTGCAAGTAAACAGGATATTTAGAATTTAAAGAGAAGTTGAGGTCAGGGAGGGAAAGGTACAGTATAAACCTTTATAATGAATATTTTATTTATTTACCACACATTTCTTGAACATCAACTAGTTGCCAGTCATTTAGTTAGGCACTGAAATATATTAATGGACATAATCTCTAATGTCTCCACACTCAAGAGTTTATATTCCAGTAGGGGAAGAAAGAAACACACACACCCCAATAAATAAATACACATATACATACGTACATACACACGTGCATACATACTTCAGATTGGGCTATGAGGAAAATAAAACAAGGTAAAGCAATAGAGAGTAACTTAGAAGGGAGAGGTAGTTTACATATAGTGTGTTTTTTCTGAAGAGGTGATATTTGAGCAGAGACCTGAATGATGAGAATGAAACAGCCATGTGAAGAACTTAGGAAAGATCCTCCCAGTCAGAAAAGGAGAGAAAAGAAGGCAATGCAAAGACCTCGGGTCAGGAATGAGCTTGGCAAGTTTGAGGACAAGACCAGTGTTCCTGGCCATGATGAGAGAGGGGAATGAGAAGCTAAGGTTAGAGAGGAAAGCGGGCAGGGCCTTGAAGGCCAGCGTCAGCAGTTTTGCTTTTATTCTAATGTCAATGAAAAGGCACTGATAGGCTGTAAGCAGGTACATGATAAAATCATTTACTTTTCATAAGATCTCTGTGACTTTCTGTGGAGAGTGGACTGTGGGGACATATAAATGGAAAAGATGAAAACACATGGTAGAACAACAGGTTTCAGGGGTCATGAGAAGGAATTTGAATGTTATTCTAAATGCATTGGCAATCTAGGGATGGTTTGAAGTGGTGGCGGTGATATAATTCAATGTATACTCTAAGAAGATCATTTTTGTTGCTCTGTAGTGAATGAGCAAAAAGAAAGGGAAGCAAGGATGATGCCTCAGTGACTGGCTTGAGTAACTGGAAACTTTCCATTTTCTGAAAGCAGAGAGAACTGAAAAGGTGTACAAGTACAAAGAAGAATTCAATTTGGAAATTAAGGGATATGAGATGTCTATGAAGGACTAAGTGGTGCTGACAAGTGCTGATGGAGATGTGTGCCCAAGACTTACTTGGAGAGGTCTGGGTCAGATCTATAAATTTTGGAGTCATCAGCATAAAGATGTTATTGAAGTTGATGTGTATGGGTAAGATCATTTAGGGATGTATTTTAAGAAAAGAAGGGGAGAGGGGCCATAACCAAGTCTTAAGAGTCATCGACATTTAGAGTAAGGTAGAAAAGAAAAAACAACAAAGTGTCCTGAGAAGCAGGTTATTGGAACAAGTACATATACTTTGAAATTAATTCTATATAAGGAGACAGATTGATTATTAAGGGGAGAGAAAATGACTCAGTTAATTAGGTCTTGGAGCAAGTGAAAGGTGATGGGGATGTGCTTTGTATCTTTCTTTTTGTCCCTCCAGATTCATTCTTTACTCTTCTTCACTCTCTCAGGAGGGTGACCTGTACGAATCACATTAATAGACTGCTGTACCCTCTGACTTTTGATTGGTTTTGACTAATGGGAAGCCCCAGAAGGAGATCAAAGGGAGGGAAGACAGCAAGGTCATGGTTTCTATCCTCATGGATTCCTCCTGTAGTTGCCTTATACTGCTTATATTTCTCAACTGAATATCACTATTCTGCTCAAAGTGGCATCCTGTGTTGGGACCCTGACTGATAAAAGAATCAGGACGTAAGTGTAGAGATTGGTCCAATAAGCACAGGGCCAATTCCTCCATAGCAGTAGACAAAGGAAAGAGAAAATGAGCACAGATAAATGGCTCTGGTGGGTTTTGTGGTCTGAAGGTAAAGGTATCACATGTGATTGCTTTTAATTTCTTGCTGAGGTAATTAACTGAGTATTAGAGTGGGAAGCTGTAAGTATAAAGAAAAATGGATAAAATGTTCATCTCATAGAGTTGGAAATGGATACTACCATAAAATGTTTAAGGATATTAATTTTAGGTGTAAACAGTTAGCAGTGTTCTACTCTTCAGGAGTAGGCATGGGAAAGACAAAAAGTTGTTTCCGTAAGGCATGGTTTTTTAAAGCCGAATACCCCAGCACAAGACGGGCAAAGGGCATGAGAATGCATGTAGTATAGAAATTATACTAGTGGACCAAGGGATGTCGGGCTGACAGTGAAGTGAGGAAGGGGTTGATAGATAATGGCAAAATGTGGAGGTCACTGTGTTAGAGGTCTTTATGGAACTGAAGAATTGTAGGCGTGGGTGTGATTGAACTATGAGTTGGATTAATGGGCTGTTAGAAATCCTGATTCAGAGGTATATCATTTTATGAGAAATGCAGAGTGCAGTTTTGATCATGGGGGAGAGGGAGGCTAAATGAGAGAAGGATTTGGCAATGAGGAGGTAAAAGGACTGAGTGTGACCATGCTGATCCAAATGGATTTTGAATACAATAGAGAAGGTTGATAAGATTTGGAAGAGAGAAAAATTGTCATCCAGTTGCTAAAAATTAGAAAAATAAAGGCTTCTCTTCACACTTATCCCACAGATCTTAGTAAATCTTCTGATTCAAGTTTCATTGGATAACAGCAATTGTAAAGAGAGAGCCGGGTGTAGGAGGGTGGCATGAACCTCAGAGAAGCAAAGATTATCTCAGGAGGCAGGGGAAGAAATGGTCTGGGGCCACAATGAGGGGCAAGGGAAGGCACCAAGTGTGCTTCTGTCCCTGAGGGGTGTGGGGGTGACACTGAAGAGAGTCTCTGGGACAGAGGATATAGTTCAGTAAGGCAGGAATGAAAGGGACATTCCAAAAATTGCATGAAGATGTGGAACAAGGTGCTGACCTTTGAGCAGGACTTCTTTCCCACAGTGGAACATCAGAAGAGCAGGAAACTGATCAAGCTAGAGTGTGCATGAAACAGTAGGGTTAGGCCAGGTCAAAGGATATGGGAAGAAAGATGGAATTAGCCTTGTTTCTGAGATGGGTATGGGTGAGCTGACACATTGCTGTTTGTCCAAAACTCCTTTAGGTATTATGGCCCTCATGAGATGACTGTTGTTCTCCCGGGGTTGGGAGGAGGGTGATTGCATTGCTAGATGGACTGGCATGGCAGCCTCCTAAGCTTTTTCACTTTGCATTGTCTTTCTCTAAGAGAGAAGCTTCCAGAGGTTTTGCCCATTGTCAAATAGTAAGTAGTAGAGCCAATTGCACCCTGGTTTAGTTACAGGACAATCTGTCACACCATGCTTCACCCACTCCCAATAAAATATGCTAATACATGGATTCTCTTACCCCTTAGTTAAACATATAATCTTTAATAGGGCCTTGCAGAGCCTTACAAGCAAGGTTCCTCACTTGGCTCTTCATCCTTACCTTGTTCAACTAGTTCCCTCACATACTGGATGTGACTTCAATCATATTGATGGCTGTTGTCCTCGTCCCTAGGCACTCTAGTATCATATTGATCTCAGGCTTTTTACTGCTGTGGCCTTGTCCTGACATGCTCTTCTTTCAGATTTTCAAATGGCTAGACTCCTTCTCATCTTTTAGGTTCTAGTGCATGTTTCATCTCCTCAGAAAAGGTTTCCAGACATATTACTCAATTCTGTCTTATCTTCTCTTATCTTGCCAAGTACCTTGATGTCATTCAATATCTTATTGCCCTAGTTTATGTTTTTATACAATTTATCAGCATCAGAAGTAATGTGTTCTGGTCGTTTAGGCATTTATTATTGTTTTCTTCCCCTATATCATGAACTTCATTTCTCAGGGATTTCTCATTTATATAGAGGAGGGCTGGCTCATAGTAGGCTCCATAAAATCTTGTTGGATGAATGCATAAGCACTTGATAAACATTAGTTTCTTCTATATTCTAAAGTAAGCTACTACTTTTTGTCTTATAATTATAGTAGTTGTAATTTTCATGGTTCTTAGAACAAAATGAGATCATGTATATAAAAGTCCCTAATTCAGTTCTAAGCACATGATAGGCAATTAGGTAATGACTTTTTTTCATTCTTTTATCAATAAACCTCACTGAAACAGCACACCAGAAATTAATTATATGGTATAATTCAGATTGGGGTATTGTAATCATAGTGAAATTATGTCTTAGTATTATACATTGTATAGTATATATCTCATTATATATTATTTATTATATGTGATATAAGATGTGGTATAAGATATATATCATTTTTATTATATAGTTGTGGCGAAGTTATATTTAAATATTCTCTTGTGAGACCCAAGTATTCCCAAAGTAATCTGCCTTATTAGTGTTTCAAACTATATTAATTACAATTAGAAGAAAATAAAATTGACTGTTCTAAATTAAAGTGAAATTTTCTATCTTGTAAGAAACTTATAATTGTGATAGTAAGTTTCATGATTAACTGACACTTCCTACCTTCATGTTCGCTGTTTCCAGGAAGAACCCTATGTCCTGTTTAAGAAGTCTGACAAACCTCTTTATGGAAATGATCGATTTGAGGGCTATTGCATTGACCTCCTCAGAGAGCTATCTACAATCCTTGGCTTTACATATGAAATTAGACTTGTGGAGGATGGGAAATATGGAGCCCAGGATGATGCCAATGGACAATGGAATGGAATGGTCCGTGAACTAATTGATCATGTAAGTCCCTTTTCTCATTATTTATTAACTTTGGAAGATTTCTAATAGATTTACTTTTTTTTTTTTTTTTTTTTTGATGGTCAGGGGTTAATAATGTCAGAGAACAGTAATGTATTTTAAGTAGTTATTTTTTTCAATAATGTTATTAAAAGTATATATTATTTCTGACAAATACACAGGATGTAAGGGATGTATATAGTTCTATTAGAAACAAATGTCTGTCTTAAATTAACTAGTAGTTAGTGATTTAATATCTTGAAGTATTTGGTCCTAATTTATAAAATGGAATGTGGTTTTTTTTTATTTAACATCTTTATTGCAGTATAATTTAATTGCTTTACAATGTTGTATTAGTTTCTGCTGTACAGCAAAGTGAATCAGCTATACATATACATATATTCCCATATCCCATCCCTCTTGCATCTCTCTCCCATCCTCCTATCCCACCCCTCTAAGTGGTCACAAAGCACCACTGCTGCTGCTTCCTACTAGCTATCTGTTTTACATTTGGTAGTGTATATATGTCAGTGCTACTCTCTCACTTCGTACCAGCTTACCCTTCCCCCTCCCCGTGTCCTCAAGTCCATTCTCTATATCAGCGTCTTTATTCCTGTCCTGCCCCTGGGTTTGTCAGAACCATTTTTTTTTTTTTTTTTGTAGATTCCATATATATGTGTTAGCATACAGTATTTGTTTTTCTCTTTCTGACTTACTTCACTCTGTATGACAGACTCTAGGTCCATCCACCTACTACAAGTAACTCAGTTTTGTTTCATTTCTTTTTATAACTAATATTCCATAGTATATATGTGCCACATCTTCTTTATCCATTCATCTGTCGATGGATACTTAGGTTGCTTCCACGTCCTACCTATTGTAAATAGTGCTGCAATGAACATTGTGGTACATGACTCTTTTTGAATTATGGTTTTCTCAGGGTATATGCCCAGTGGTGGGATTGCTGGGTCATATGATAGCTCTATTTTTAGTATTTTAAGGAACCTCCATACTGTTCTCCATAGTGGCTGTATCAATTTCCATTCCCCACAACGGTGCAAGAGGGTTCCCTTTTCTCCACAACCTCTCCAGCATTTATTGTTTGTAGATTTTTTGATGATGGCCATTCTGACTGGTGTGAGGTGATACTGCAATGCAGTATTGATTTGCATTTCTCTAATGATTAGTGTTGTTGAGCATCCTTTCATGTGTGTGTTGGCAATCTGTATATCTTCTTTGGAGAAATGTCTATTAAGGTCTTCTGCCCATTTTTGGATTGGGTTGTTCGTTTTTTAAATATCAAGCTGCATGAGCTGTTTATATATTTTGGAGATTAATCCTTGGTCCGTTGATTCATTTGCAAATATTTTCTCCCATTCTGAGGGCTGTCTTTGGTCTTGTTTATGGTTTCCTTTGCTGTGCAAAAGCTTTGAAGTTTCATTAGGTCCCATTTGTTTATTTTTGTTTTTAGTTCCATTACTCTAGGAGGTGGATCAAAAAAAGATCTTGCTGTGATTTATGTCAAAGAGTGTTCTTCCTATGTTCTCCTCTAAGAGTTTTATACTGTCCGGTCGTACATTTAAGTCTCGAATGCATTTTGAGTTTATTTTTGTGTATGGTGTTAGGGAGTGTTCTAATTTCATTCTTTTACATGTAGCTGTCCAGTTTTCCCAGCACCACTTATTGAAGAGACTGTCTTTTCTCCATTGTATATCCTTGCCTCCTTTGTCATAGATTAGCTGGTCATAAGTGTGTGGGTTAACCTCTGCACTTTCTATCTTGTTCCATTGATCTATGTTTCTGTTTTTGTGCCAGTACCGTATTGTCTTGATTACTGTAGCTTTGTAGTATAGTCTGAAGTCAGGGAGTCTGATTCCTCCAGCTCCATTTTTTTCCCTCAAGACTGCTTTGGCTATTCGGGGTCTTTTGTGTCTCCATATAAATTTTAAGTTTTTTTGTTCTAGTTCCGTAAAAAATGCCATTGGTAATTTGATAGGGATTGCATTGAATCTGTAGATTGCTTTAGGTAGTATAGTCATTTTCATAATATTGATTCTTCCAATCCAAGAACATGGTATAGCTCTGCATCTTTTGGTATCATCTTTAATTTCTCTCATCGGTGTCTTATAGTTTTATGCATACAGGTCTTTTGTCTCCCTAGGTAGCTTTATTCCTAGGTATTTTATTCTTTTTGTTGCAGTGGTAAATGGGAGTGTTTCCTTAATTTCTCTTTCAGATTTTTCCTCATTAGTGTATAGGAATGCAAGAGATTTCTGTGCATTAATTTTATATCCTGCAACTTTACCAAATTCATTGATTAGCTCTAGTAGTTTTCTGGTGGCATCTTTAGGATTCTCTATGTATAGTATCATATCATCTGCAAACAGTGACAGTTTTACTTCTTCTTTTCCAATTTGTATTCCTTTTATTTCTTTTTCTTCTCTGATTGCTGTGGCTAGGACTTCCAAAACTATGTTGAATAACAGTGGTGAGAGTGGACATCCTTGTCTTTTTCCTGATCTTAGAGGAAATGGTTTCAGTTTTTCGCCATTGAGAATGATGTTTGCTGTGGGTTTGTCATATATGGCCTTTATTATGTTGAGGTAGGTTCCCTCTATGCCCACTTTCTGGAGAGTTTTTATCATAAATGGGTGTTGAATTTTGTCAAAAGGTTTTTCTGCATCTATTGAGATGATCATATGGTGTTTATTCTTCAGTTTGTTAATATGGTGTATCACGTTGATTAATTTACGTATATTGAAGAATCCTTGCATCCCTGGGAAAAATCCCACTTGATCATGGTGTATGATCCTTTTAATGTATTGTTGGATTCTGTTTGCTAGTATTTTGTTGAGGATTTTTGCATCTATATTCATCAGTGATATTGGTCTTTAATTTTCTTTTTTTGTAGTATCTTTGTCTGGTTTTGGTATCAGGGTGATGGTGGCCTCATAGAATGAGTTTGGGAGTGTTCCTTTCTCTATAATTTTTTGGAAGAGTTTGAGAAGGATCGGTTTTATCTCTTCTCTAAATGTTTGATACAATTCACCTGTGAAGCCATCTGGTCCTGGATTTTTGTTTGTTGAAGTTTTTTTTTTTTTTTTTTTTTTGCAGTATGCGGGCCTCTCACTGTTGTGGCCTTTCCCGTTGCAGAGCACAGGCTCTGGATGCGCAGGCTCAGTGGCCATGGCTCACGGGCCCAGCCGCTCCACAGCATGTGGGATCTTCCCAGACCAGGGCACGAACCCGTGTCCCCTGCATCAGCAGGCAGACTCTCAACCACTGCGCCACCAGGGAAGATTTTTAATCACAGTTTCAATTTCATTACTTGTGATTGGTCTGTTCATATTTTCTATATCTTCCTGGTTCAGTCTTGGAAAGTTATACCTTTCTAAGAATTTGTCCATTTCTTCCAGGTTGTCCGTTTTATTGGCATAGAGTTGCTTGTGGTAGTCTCTTAGTATACTTTGTATTTCTGCGGTGTCTATTATAACTTCTCCTCTTTCATTTCTAATTTTACCGATTTGAGTCCTCTCCCTCTTTTTCTTGATGAGTCTGGCCAGTGGTTTATCAATTTTGTTTATCTTCTCAAAGAACCAGCTTTTAGTTTTATTGATCTTTGCTATCGTTTTCTTTGTTTCTATTTCAGTTATTTCTGCTCTGATCTTTATGATTTCTTTCCTTCTGCTAACTTTGGGTTTTGTTTGTTCTTCTTTGTCTAGTTCTTTTAGGTGTAAGGTTAGATTGTTTATTTGAGATTTTTCTTGCTTGTTGTGGTAGGCTTGTATAGCTATAAACTTCCCTCTTATAACTGGTTTTGCTGTATCCCATAGGTTTTGGATCGTGGTGTTTTCATTGTCATTTGTCTCTAGGTGTTTTTTGATTTCCTCTTTGATTTCTTCAGTGATCTCTTGGTTATTTAGTAAGGTAGTGTTTAGCCTCCATGTGTTTGTGTTTTTTACATTTTTTCCCCTGTAATTCATTTCTAATCTCATAGCATTGTGGTCAGAAAAGATGCTTGATATGATTTCAGTTTTCTTAAATTTACTGAGGCTTGATTTGTGACCCAAGATGTGATCTTCTTAGATATTTCTGAAAGCTTTCCACTTCTCTCCATGTCCACAGTCACATAGATTAAATTCCCAATATGAGAATCTTCCCCTTTTAATCTGTTATCTAACTATATCATTCAACTAAAGTCTTGTTTCAGGAAGAGAAATCTGATCATGCCCCTCTTTTGCATAAAGTCTTTCAATAGTTTTCGTTGTCCTAAGGATATAGGACCAACTGTATAATATATTTACAAGCCCTTCTACGTTTGGTTATTGTTTCTCTCCTATGGAAATCTTTCTGACCCTTCAAATAGACTCTCAGACCTT
This sequence comes from Orcinus orca, assembly GCF_937001465.1. Taxonomy (NCBI): domain Eukaryota; kingdom Metazoa; phylum Chordata; class Mammalia; order Artiodactyla; family Delphinidae; genus Orcinus; species Orcinus orca. The sequence goes on along the minus strand of NC_064570.1, from coordinate 55,715,368 downwards.
CTCCACCCTGCTTTCTCTGTTGGGAGGTTCCCTTACATAGAGTAAAGCAACAGGGCTTCCCAGTCAGTGTTCCAAGGGAGAGAGGAGAGTAAGGTTAGAATATTTATTTTCCTCCTCATTCCCTGAGATGTCGTCTTGAGCTGGCTTGTGCCCCCTCACTGAATGTCACAGTTTCTCATAATAGTGCCTGCTCTACACAAATGTCTCTCCTGCTCTCAGTTCCAGTTTACACCCTACATAGCTTTCTTTAATTCTGATCTTAGGGGTGGTTACCGCTTAGCTGCTAAAAGCCTTGGGTTCCTGCACCATTCCTTAAAATTTCCATTCACCAATGGTTCTCAAAGTATATTCCATAGACCTGCAACATCAGTATCACTTTCAAACTTGTTAGAAATGCAAATTTTCAGGTCCTACTCTAGACCTACCAGGTCTGAAACTCTGCAGTGAAACCTGGCAATCTATTTTAACAAGGCTTACTGATGAGATTCTGATGTTCCCTGAAGTTTGAGAATCATAAGTCCTTTTGTGAGTAAACCCTGCTCAGGTATCTTCATTTGAGTGTGCACCTGTTTTCTGTTGAGACCCTGACTGGTGAAGCTTTTTATATTTTCACTTATCCTGCTCTCTCCAGCCACATCCAGGTGGACTTTATTCAGTCTTGTTCTCCTTTGCCTCCTGTCTAGTTTTCTGTCCCCAGCACTCTAAACCCCAGTCCAGCTCACCTCGTCTAAATTGCTTTTGCTTAGTTTCAAAAACACTTCCCCCGTGAGGCTTCTCCATCCCACCGCAGGAAGCCCACCTGCTATGAGCTTCCACATCGTTCTTATTACATAACACCATTACACTTTATTTTAATTACCAGCTTAATATCTACTCTATTTACTTGCATCTAAGTAGTATAATAGTTATAATATCAAGCAAGGCTATTTCAGTTGCAAGTGTAAGAAACACGGCTAAATATAGCTTACACAAACATATTTTTTTAAAAGCCCCACATTACAAAAAACATCCAACAGTGATTTTCACTTCAAGTACATTGGATCCAGGGTCTTAAAGTAGGCCATTGTATGCGTTGGCCTCTCTTTCACTGCCTTGTTATCTCTTGGCTTTGCTCTCTTTATAGATTTTATTCTTAAACACTTTCTTTCCACATGGTGACAAAGGAGGCTCAAGTTGGCACTAGGCCAGCGGCTTTCAACTAGGGGCAATTTTTTCTCCAGGAGACATTTGGCAATGTTGGGAGACATTTTTATTGTCACAACTTAAGGAGGTGGGAGAGATGTTGCTACTGCCATCAAGGGGTAGAGGCTAGAGATGCTAGTCTCTAAATAATGTACAAGATAGCCCCTCACAACAAAAAATTACTTGCCTCAAATATCAATAGTGTTGAAGTTTAGAAACTCTAATCTAGGTTTATCTGTTTCTTAGAGTCCTCCTTCTGAAAGAGATAGTGGTCTCCTTTTGCCAAAGTGTCAGCAAAATCTATTGCAGAGTGTTGGGGGGAGGTGGGAGGGGTGTCCGCTGGGCCAGCTTTGGACCATGTGCCAATCTGGGAACTAATCCATAAGGCTGGGGTAGAGGAGGTGGTTATTGGAATGGCCACACTTGGATCATATGTCGACATCTGGAACTGTGGGACAGAATCGGCCACATCTGAATTATGGTACTTATAATTTTTATGTGAACTTGGGGGCAGAGGCAAGCAATATTTATTTTAAACCAGCTATATGCCAGTCCATTTTCTAGATGTTCTAGGTTTTACTTGGTTAAGTAGAAGGGGAATAACCATCAAGAGGCTGAATTTATTCAGGTGTTGTGATGGGGAAATATAATTAAAAATAAGATCTTCGTCCAATCCAGAAAACTTCTCCACAAAGCTAGAAGAAAAAGAAAATTTTATTATTGAATAAGCATTACACTAGAATGTGATGTACACTATAGGCAATTTGCTAAGAGATTGCAAAGACAGAAGTATCACCCTTTTATGTAGCCAAGCAGACACAACGCATTACATACGTGTTTTCAAGATAAGCAATAACTAGTCCTCAAGAAATCTTGAAAGTACTATTTATCACACGTAGTTCATATTAAATTTATTTGGTTATTGAGGTGACCATCTGTGTTAGATAATTGGCTTTATACAGTAGAAAAATAAGCTTCTCATATCTTTATGACAGCAGGTAGATTTTAGGCACTTGCCCACCAAAGTTAGCTCCTACCCTCCCACAGAAATTTGGAGTTAGGGTGCACTCTTCCTTGGTGATTCCTTTTCAAAGACATACCTCCCGGGTCCTTGAGAAAGGCATCCCCTGGTGGGAAACCTGGCAAGAGGCATAACTAACTTTTAAAGATTTATATACATTTCAAAAAGAGAGAGAGAAAGCACTTAAAATTATAAGTTTTCTTAAGTAAATGTTCTAAGAAAAGGGGAGGGGTCTCTGATTATTTTCAATAGAGAGAATTGAGTCTCATGTTTAATTTGAATTTGTCCTTACAGTTGCAGGTCTAATTATTTTAGTAATAGCTGTTTTTAACACCTTCTTCTCTCTCCTTCCTTCTTGAGAGGACCCTCAATGTATAGGGTTTGACAAGATCTCTCAAATTCATTTTAATCTAACCAGGGACAGTTATTGGTGGTACGATATGAAGGTAGCACCTCAGAAAGTTATTAGGAGAAAGTGGCTCCCTGAGGCATTGTTAGTCCTTGGAAAATGACAAGACTTTCCCCTAAAAACACCTTCCTCCCCCATCATTTCCACAACAGGGCTGCATAACATGTGTACTAGTAAGTACTTGGTGAGACAGTTGTGGGTTCAAGTCTTAATTCTTTTACTATGTAGCTTTATGCCTTGGGCACATTGCTTTAAACTCTTTAAGCCTTAGTTTTCTCAAAAATAAAATAATGTCATATTAATAATTAGGAATTTTATATATATATATATATATACACACACACACACACATATGTTTCCTAATGTGGTGTCTGACAAATAATAGATAATCAACAAATGGAGACATAATAAGTTTGAACTAATAAGTTCAAAGTTTTTGTCTTCTTACTTATCCTATATTTCTACTATAGTGTTTATGAGTATTCTTGTTGAAGACTAAAAAGTATATTTAGACAGTATTACAATGATAAAGATGTAGGGATTATAGTTGCTATTGATATTAATTTTATATTGAATTATAGTAAAATCAGTGTTAAGTTTTTTGTGTTTTTTTTTTTACATCTTTATTGGAGTATAATTGCTTTACAATGGTGTGTTAGTTTCTGCTTTATAACAAAGTGAATCAGTTATACATATACATATGTTCCCATATCTCTTCTCTCTTGTATCTCCCTCCCTCCCACCCTCCCTATCCCACCCCTCCAGGCGGTGACAAAGCACCCGAGCCGACATCCCTGTGCCATGCGGCTGCTTCCCACTAGCTATCTACCTTATGTTCGTTAGTGTGTATATGTCCATGCCTCTCTCTCGCCCTGTAACAAAAAATTTTTGTGAGCCATCAAACTGATTAAACTCTTTATCAGGACACTATTTTACTGTATCAGTTCACTGCATCCACAGTCTTCTGTATTAAGGTATATACATGGTAGCGTTCATTTGCTTCAAATATACTGAAAATAACTAGGGGACACAAATAACAGGATTGCAGAAAGTGTTCAGCATTCAAGAATATTTATTGAAAGAATGACACAAATGGTCCACAGTGTGCCACAACAAATGTGAAACTCAGGCATCTTGCTCCTTAGAGAATATGTGACATTTTCCAAATGCTTTTCTTCTTATGTCGTCTTCCAGGGGCCTCAATGAAAGTGTCTATTCATGCTCCAAGGAAAGAAATAAGGAGTGACATATTTTCCTCAGAAAATTAAAAGCATCATAACTTTTTGTGTAATATTTTATGAAATATTTGATGGAGTTTTTTCACTCTTAAAAGCAAGCTTAGTTATTAAACCTGACATAGAAGTGATGAGTACACAGAAACTTGCTAATGCAACCATTGTATTAAGTTGGACATACATTTACTTGTAGCTTTGGGCTATGTATTCCTTATGGCTAATAACTCATTTGTGGGCTCATGAGACAACTGTTTTTTGTTATTCATAAATCCAACTAGAGTCATTCATAAGCATGAGGGGAAACACCTAAGCTGCAATAAGCTAGCAGCACATATTATTATGGGACTCCTTGAAGGAGACAAGGGCTGTTGCATTACTTTCCAGTCTTTGGTGATGTTTGCCTTGGCAGTGGAAAACCAGGAAGATTTATGCTTGTAAACATCCATACATAAGTTAATAAAGCAGGATATCAAGTCTCTTTTTGTGCAGGCTAAAAATAGACCTCAGATCTGTCCCTACCTTCCAGTTTTACACCCACCAACCTAGTTCAGACACTTGCCACCTCATTATGTATTTATTATGTACCTCCTGCCTCTTCTTTAGGAATCCACCTACACATTATAGTCATGTTCTTCTTTGATAACTAGTGACTTCTCAAAGCTGTCCCACTCAAAGTATTGCAGAGATGCCAATAGGTTGTACTATAAACTTTCAAGTACGCATGTTGACCTTTCATTTATTTCTCACTGTCCCCTGACACCTAGTGGCTCATGCAGTCCTTAAGCTCTTTCACCTTGTCACCTGTTTTAAAGTACACCTCCAGGGTTCCATGTTGGGACTCTGCTTACCTAGGCTTTTCCTGATCATTTCACACTTCTAAAGAGCGCACTTATATAAACACCTGTAGAACTCCTACTTCTGGTGCTTGATCACAGACACTCCTTGCTACTTGAAATCCTTTGTCCTTTCATCTTTCACACAGAATAAGCCCCAGCTGGAGGCAAATTTCCGAACGCCTTTAAGCCAGTGATCTGCAGGGGGCTTCTCTGATCTAGTGTCCTAATGCTGATAAGATCTGTGAGGGAATACTGTGTACTCATACTCCTCAGATCTACAGTTACTTCTTAACTGCAAATTTGGGAATTTGGGTGCTTTCTATCTATCTACCTATGCTGTGTAGCCTTGGGAAAGCTACTTATTCTAAGGTCAGTTTTATCACATGTACCGGGGCAATAATGATACTCACTCATAGAATGATGGTGTGGATTGAATGTTAATATCTGAGAGTGGAGCAGCAGTGTAGCCATTTTTAACTTATTCAGATACATCAGTGGCACAGCAGAGATGGGGGATGGATGGGGGCGACACAGGGAAGGGGAGAAGGATGACAACAGAGAGAAAGAACAAATTAAATGTTGTCTGACAGTGATGCTGAACCCACGGTAGGTCTCATGCCTTGCTGTGTGAAAGCTCCTGGCACAGATGTATACTGTCACGTACACAGATACAGACTTTAAAACAAAGAAGTAACCTAACTTCTAGTCAAAAACTGCTAATTAATCTGGTATGCAGCTATAGGAATTGAGTTCATTTCTATGACTGGAATGTTTAATGAGTCTTCGAATCATATTTGAGAAGCTGACTCTGAGGACATGAATGTATGACACAGGTGTGTTACCTGTCAAATAGGAAATATTATTATTATTATTACTGTTAATATATCCGAAGGGATACCAAATGTTTTCTTTCATGTTGTTTTATCTTGGCTATTAAACACCAGGAGTTAATTCGATTATGGTTAAACCATGATTGTATTTAAAACAGATAATTGACAATATGTATGCTATGGTATTATCAGAGGGCATTTTTTTATCATTACCACTAAAAAACAAGAGATTTTTTAAAGCCATATTCTGAGTCTTTTTACATCATTAGAATTGTTTAGATCAGACTATGAGAAGTGTTTGTTTGTTGTTACTTAGCTCTTTAAGAGATGCCAAAGAACTTTACAACTTCTTTGGGCTTAGAAAGACTTCTCTTTTAATATCATTAACCGCTTGTGGTTGGTAAGAGAGTAGATCGGTCAATAAAAGCTTTTTTTTCTCTTTTTAATGAAGCTCTTTTTTATAACTTCAAGTGCTGTTGAAATTTTAAAAGCAAACAAACAAAAACTTGATCATTTGACAGATTAAAAAAAGAATGAGAAAATTTCTGTTTTAGTTTATAAAACAACTATGGCAAAGTGGGAAGTCTGTTAGGACCTAATTCCCCCTTATTTTACATAATTTTTAAGAAGACCAGTGATGCTATGGTTTTCCAGCTGCCTGAATGCTTCCCAGCATGCTGCCTCAGCAATGCAATCAGTGTTTAACATTATCAAGCCTTTTGTGATTCATGAATAAGCCTTGGAGGACCTCACTTACTTCGCCTTGCCTTCTAATTGGTCTTTTATTACATACTAGGGAGGAAATCAAACATTTGTTTTTCAAGGAACAGTCTCCAGGTATTATCACAAAAATGAAAAGGCTAAATCAAAAAACAGTTTCTAACTAAATAGGAATTGACTTGTGCTGTAGCTCTGAATTTTGATATCATGTTGTCTCAACTCTGCATTCTAGTGGAAGCATTCTAGTATTTCAGTTAAAAAAATTGAATAGGGTTAATATTATTATCACTATTATTTTTTTTTAATTTTGGGAAAAATCACTAAAACATAGAAGTACAAATTTATTTATAATTTCCTATGACCGAGAAGTGGCAACTGTAAACATGTTTGTTAACTTTGCTTCAAGTTTCTTTCTTTTAATACAAAAGTTATAAAACATTACAGATAATGTTGAAGTCCCTTACTCACCATAAAATTTCTCAATTTAGTAATTTCCAAATCAATTGTAAAGGGTAAAATTACATTTCCCTCATCCCTCCCCACATGTAACCATTCTTAAGTTTGATGTTCTCCTGGTCCATTTTGTATAAATTTCTTAAAGTATTTGGTAGTATTTTTATTTGACCAGTCTCTACTGAGATTCAAATTATTTCCAGTGTTATGCTATGAAAACAAATGCTGTCAGAAAGGACCATGTCTTGTCTTGTTGTCTTGTCTCCTGGAGCACCTGTGTCAAGAGGTTCTCTAAGAGATGTACTGGGAAAGGAATTGCTAGTCAGAGTTTACAGATATTTTCAGTTTCATTAGATATTGAAAATATTGTTCTACAAATTGCTTTACCAATTTACATTTTTGCCAGTAGTTTGTAAGAGTTCTGCTTCTCTGCAAAATCGCTAACATGAGATTCTCACTATTTGAATTTGGTCAGTTTAAAGACACATGGAATCCCATTGCTTTAATTTATATTCCCTGATTACTAGCCTCTTCCCACTCTCTCCATATTTATTAACTTTTTAGTTTCTCTTTCCTGAAAATCCCATTTACCTCCTTTGCCTTTCCTTATTGATACATAGTAATTTGTTATATTTTCTGAATACTAATAATGCAAATATTTTTCCTGGTTAGGATCGTGTCATTTAATTTGTTTAAAGCATGTGTATATGCACATGTCTGTGTTTGTGTGAGTTTTGGTATGAAGTTTTAAAGTTTGAGTTTGTTAATTTACTTATTTTTTTCTTCATAGTTGTGATGTTTTCACTTCTTTGTTGGGGAAATTCTTCCTTAACTGGAACTCATTAAGATATTCTATTATTTAAGAGTCTTAACGTTTTAGTTTTTCAAATTTAATTCTTTCACCACATGCAGTTTGTTCATTAAGTCCACACAGGTTGGACTTCAACTTAAGTAGAAGTCTGAATTCCTTCCACTCTCAGCATGAAGATAGACAACCAAATAGTCCAGGCCAGACATATTTGTTAATAATTTTCTTTTCTCTGACAAAAAAGCAACTTAGAAAGCAATTGATTTTTACTTTCAGTGAGAAATCTTGTGACTGTTAACTTAGACCTTAGAGCTATGTATTAGGAAGAGCACATGACGCGTTAAAAAGGGCTAATGTAGTTCTCTATAATTGAAATGTTTTTCTCAATGATTTAAACAGCAAGTTGTTGAAAGTGAAAATGTACTGTCAAATAGTTCAGAGATAAAACTATTGAGAAAGTTACTTCAGAAGCAGGAGACCGAAGACCAGTATAATTCTGATTTATACTGTGTAATAGATTATGATTCACTAGAAATTATCCTATAGTTGGTACTTAGCAACTGCTTGTTGAATGTCTCTTCTGGGAGAGCCACTGTTAACTACAGCATTAACAATACCTTTTAAATATAATGGTTTTATTTGATTTTTTCTATGTACTTTCACAGTAACATTGATGTCATGTTTAGAAATATTTAAGTGTTTTTTAAACATAATTTTTCTAAAAAACTTTGAAATTTTGATGTATTATCAAGATTTTTAAAATAAATTATTTCCCTAATAATGATTTCTTGGTATGCTATTTAGTTGTAATATTATAGCAAAAACTGTCATTAAGGATTATTTTATTTTGTAATTATATAATAAATTATTGAATAAATATCCTCCATGGATACTACTGAGCTCTTCAAACATGATTCTTGAACTTAAAATACTTAAAATATTGGTAAAGTAAATGCTTTGGATATAAATATTGTCAGAAAAAATAGCACAAGACATAATTTGAAGCTTAAGAGGAAGTAAAATGCTAAATTGGGATTATAGAGACTCCTATAGATGTATAGAAACTCCTAACACTCCTATACATCCTATACATAATTTTGCCTCTGACAAAACAATGTACAACTAATCAGTCTCACACTGCAGGACACTGAAACTTTTCTTTGACATAGTCAGGAAAGGCTTCTTAAAAAAAGAAAGCTTTTAAAAAGCTACTTAAATGAACAGAGGGAAACAGATTAGAATGGAGAAGGCTTGAAGTTGAGAATTTGATGATGACTCAAGCAAATAAAGTACTATATAAAGATGAAAGTAGAAAAATAAATTAAGGGCAAGGGTATTCTGGGAGAAAATTGCCCACAGGAGCAGATCAAAAATCTAGAATTATTTGAGTTCAATAATAAGAAGTTTGTATTTGAGTCAGAGAGTGAATTTACAGTGACACTGTTAAAGCAGGGGGCTGGAAAATCTGTTTATCTGTGGTATATGGCATTACTTAATAATAAACACTGATTCACATCTACCGTTATCAGAAAAGCAGAATAAATGTAACTGAAATCAGATATAAACAAATGTGGCTTTTAAAAAAAAATTTATTTTATATTGGAGTATAGTTGATTAACAATGTTTTGTTAGTTTCAGGTGTACAGCAAAGTGATTCAGTTATCAGTATACATGTATCTATTCTTTTTCAAATTCTTTTCCCATTTAGGTTATTATAGAGTATTGAGCAGAGTTCCCTGTGCTATATAGTAGGTCCTTGTTGGTTCTCTATTTTAAATAAATGTGGCTTTTTTTTAAGGTGACATTTTCTTTAGAACATAAAACAAATCTAAACAGTAACAAAACAAAGTCCTAAACAAAAGCTAAAAAAATTCAAAAGTACAATCATAGCATGAATTTTCTTAATAGAATAAATATCATTTCTTTGTTAACTGTGCCTGGATTTTCCTTTCTCATGAGTTATGTGGAATTGCTTTTCAAAGTAAATTTGAATAATGGAAATAATATAATTGCCAAAAAATGATATTCTTCATGCTATCCCTAAATGCAAGTATAAGTCAATACTAGTAACTCAGCATTTTTCTGTCTGTCATAATTTTAGCCACTAAAGATATATAGATAAATATGAATCCTAGGTGAGATAGGCACATAAATAATTTTTATATACTTCAGGTAATGCAATAATAGAGATATTCCCAAGATATTTTGGGAAAACTGAGGGATATATATCTAATCCTGTCTGGGAGGAAAAGGATCAAGGAAGTCTTTAAGCTTAAATTGTAAGAAAATGACAGATGCTTTTTCCAATACACTATATTTAATGCTGCAGTTAATTTAATTTTAGCGGGTAGTTCTACCTGAAGGATATTATTTTATATAACATCACACATGACTAAAATAGTGAATTACAACTTGGTCAGGTTCATTTAAATGTATTGAGAAACAATTGAATTTAAGATAAACTCTGATCTGATTCAGAAAATTTTTGAAGACAGGATTAACAAAAGGAAAGAAGATTTCTGTATCTCTGTCTGATAGGTTTATTTTTATTAATTAAGAACAATCTATTGAGAATGAATTTATTTGTTAGCATGTAATTACATTAACCTTAACCAATGTTGTTTTATGCTAAAATCATGTGTCTGCACCCATAGAGTTTCCTAGTCACTTCTAATTACATTTAAGGTTTTCTGGTTCCTCGAGGACATTAAGTTTGCTAAAGATAAAGCCGCTGAAGGGAAAATTTATTTCTCACAGATTTAATTATGATGATATTTCTGATCAAATTTTTTAAAACATTATCCAACTTGGATTATTGGAAGATCAGAGATACTGTCTATGGGATATATTCAAGTACAAATATATTTACTTGTTTATGTGACAATATTTAGTTTAGTATTAGACAATATAAAACTATATTTTATGTCCTTGTATTTTCTTCTCTTTGGAAATAATTAACTTTGATACCTTATGATGCACTATACTCTTTTCTTTCACCTTAGATTAATGTTTTAGCAACATTTAGATTCCAAATATTCTCTCTGATGTCACTTTGTTTTTCAATAGATACATCTTCAGATCTTCAGGCTTCTCTCTCAGTTTACAATATAAGCTCTGGGAGAAACTATATCTCTAGGACTTAGCACAGTGCCTAATACACAATAGATTCTTAATGAGTGTTTGTTAAATAAATCCACCCTATTTTCCATCGCTGTCAGTTTGGCCAATGCCGTTTACAAAGCTACTTACAAATAGGAGTAAGTGGCGGTCAACTTCCATGCTTTTTCTCCTCCCTGTAGGTGTCATTGCCTTCACTGAAGCAGGAATGATTTCACGTTCATCTTGGTGCCTTCCCTAACAGTCACCGCAGGACCTCACAGAGGGTGGAGATGGTTAATAAAATATCTGTAGAATAAACGAATGGGTAATAGTTGTGCACCTCACCTCTACCCCTCTACACACTATGGGAGTACAGTAAACATCACCTCACACCTGTGACTCTACTCCAAGCCATAGCTGTGCTATCGTCACAGATTCCTTCTGAAAAAAAAAAATTTGGGTAAGATTGTTGAACTTAAGAGAAGTTAGAATTTTAAAATGGAGAAATTAGTCATAGCTACAGAATAATAGGTAAAGGCATTCTGAAATAATATCCCAAATGTAGGCACATAGGAAAGTCATCTTCAAATGTTTCTCAAACAAATATTGGCAGATATATCAGATAATACATGATGTAATAATAGGAGGGCATGAGTTAGGGAAGACACTTAGGATAAGACACTTAGAGTAGGTAGCTGTACTTACACCCCCCAAAAAAATAATAGGTACACAAAAGGTTAAAATTGTCACAGTTGTATTTGTATAAATTAAATGAAACCTGATTAGCTAAGACACTATCAAAAGATAGCTTGTCCTCAGGGAAGGAGCAGAATAGAAATATTGTGTGCACTGTAAACAAAGGGACATCAATATAAAAGTAACGATTTTAGCATCAGCTTGTTAGGAAAACAAGTCATACTGGTCATCTGAGAGTTTATCTTTTAAATAATACAGTATCATCTTTATGGATGGAAACATTTCTAGAATGCATTACATATATTTCACTCTTTGAAACTGTAGTTCAGTGAACATAATACAAACTCCAGTTGAAAACTTTATATCTGTCAATGCTTTCATGATAATATTATACTTTACATTGCAATCACCCAGGAATATGAAATTCACGGCTACCAATTTTTTTCTATGGTTTGTGCTTGAAATGCTGCAAACATTTGCTCAGTAACCATACATTTTGACTCTTATCTTTTTCATAGGTTCAAATGGGTACTTGACTGATTCACCCAGTCCCCGTTTCCCATCCACTCCAAATGTACCTACCTCACATTCTATCTCAACTTATCTTCTTCAGCTTATTTCCTGTTATCTTTTATTTATTCCAAACTTCATGACATACATTTTACCTGCTCTCCTACATAAACCATTACACAGACTAGGTAAATTTTATGTCAATTTTCAACCAGCATTTAAATAATTTGAAAAGCAGTATTTTTAAAGATAATCAGATCTCTTGTCCTGTACTATGACGATATTTCTTCCTAAGTACCCATACAGGGCATTAAGAACCAGAGCATGCATTCTTGGGGATAAAAACCCACATCTACTATTTTTTCTCTCATTTTGCTAAGAGGACTATCACAAACATTTTATCTCAAGGATGTTACAGTACAGTTAAGTGAGCTATCATTTCTTAAAGAAACAACTGTTTTTCTTGATTAGATTGCTAAGAGATTAGTGACGGTGATAATCTCTAAGACAGTTTCATTTTTATCATCTAAATTTGTTCCCTTTTTCTTATTTCTTGACTTCTTTTGGATTGAATGGATTTTCTTTGGTCTCATTCCTTTTTTCCTCTATTAGTTTAAACTTATAAGCTTTCTTTTTATTTATTATTTTAGTGGCTATTTTAGCAAACATACTTAACAAGCTATCAATATCAAAACAATGCAAGGGCCTTAGAAAACTTAAACTGTGGGATGAGCTTTATTCTAGTTGACCCACCGAATATGAGTGTGCTAGAGTATGTTGGTTTTATACAAAAGTCTCCAGTCTGATCTTTCATTTTGCGTTTTGCATGAGATTCAGGCCTTATCTCTGATTTTGAGTTCTTACTGATCAAACCTTAAGCGCTAGCCTATGAGGATTTGCCCAATGTCCTCCGGACAAATGTCAGCTCAAAATCTTTGGCTTCATATTTTCTTCATTTTAGTTGTTCTGAATTAAAAGTATTCTTCCAGTCATTTAATCCTCTGGAAATGTGTCTGGTGGGACATTCCTACAAATACCCAGTCCCTTCCATTGTATATTGGATTTTGGTATTGTCGATTTCATGTTTTTGGGAAATGACATTTTCCTGACCCCAGTCCCCAAATGGGAGAACATCAAAATTAAAAATTTAATATTTAATTTATTAAACAAAAACATGGGAATTATAAAACAGACAGCAATGTGATTAATATCACTGAGAATAAATATATTAAACAAGAAGCCGGAAGTACATTTATTTCATTTATTCATTGAAGGACTGCTTTGTTCACTGCTCTGTGCTAGTCACTATCAGTGACACAGAGATGACTTAGACTTGGACTCCTGCCTCTAGAATATGTAATGCAGTACAGAAACTAGATATGAATATGTAATTATAATAAGAGATTGATTAAGGAATCAAGTATCATAATATATACATGAGGGATGGAGAGTAAATCCAGAGCAAGGAGAGAATATATAAGATTGGAAGCATGTGAATCGTGTTGTGGGGAGGTGGCATTGTGCATGGGCCTTGTAGGATCTAATGTGATCAGGGTTGTGAATCAGAAAAATGTGTTCAGGCAATCTGTTTTTGTATAAACACCAGTCAAGATCGTAAAAGAAGGCAATGTATACAAATCTGTATAAATGATTTCTAATCACTTTCTCTTAAAATATTATACACTGATCAACAAAATCCATCAGTCAACAATTATGAGGAAACAATTATGATTATGTGCATATGAATATGCACATGTATGTGTGCACACGTACACATAACTATTTTGTTTGATTTTCCTTGCTTAAAAAAGCTAATGTTTTAAAATAGAGTATAATGATCTCTCACCTTGGGATCAACATTACAGATAAAACTGTAGTCAGAAGTCAGTATTTAGAAGTCAAAATTTAAAAAAAAATGTTTAGGCAAATCAGTTAATTATGTAAATAGTAATATTAGGTTGAAACATAAAATTATCTTTTTTATAGCTTAAAATGAAATACCACAAGTTTCATATGATCCAACCCATACATTTTCTCTACTCATCGTACCATTAAAAGGTTTGCAGAGCCTTTTCTTACCTTCAGATTTAAATATATAACCTTAAAGATTAATCTAAGAGCAACACTAGATCCTTTTCTTTAGAAGATGTTTGTGGCAAAAATTCCTTTCTGATATTTCACAAGCTTCCTGAAGACTCCGGATCTAATGAGAACTGATAACTGTTCTAAATGATTAAAATGTGGTTTCCTACAAAAACAAATACAAACAAACAAAAAAACTTCATTCCTGAAGCGCTGTTCAAGGTCCACATCTTCTGACAGTGCCAGAGGTCTGTTGCCATTGGTTAAACCTTGGCAAAGTTCAAAGAGAGCTCATCAATGCACAGTGAGAATTAATGTGCACCACTCATGATCATGCTGAGACCCTTTGTTAAAAGTCAATTTCTATGCTGTTTGTAAGGTTGTGCAGTTGTAATCCCTGGAAAACTGCCAGGAATAGCCATAGTAACAAAACAACCAATGTCCTTCTGTTTTCAAATCAATCTTTCATGGTGTAAAGAATTTTTTGAATTATGATGAATCTTGTTGCCAGCCAGTATTTTTAGGTCATTCTAAGACCCGAAGTAAATGATGTTGTTTTAGTGTATGTACTAACATAGATAGATTCATTCCCATGCATCTCTTTACATAAATTATTTATGTTATAGTTTGTCATAATAGGCAAGGTTGAATTTTCTAATTAAAACAGAATATGTAATATGCATACAAATAATACTAGTGTTCTGATATGTTCTCATATGGTCTCTATATAAATCATGATCTATTGTTAAGTGTTTTTTTTGTTTTGTTTTGTTTTTTGTGGTACGCGGGCCTCTCACTGTTGTGGCCTCTCCCTTTGCGGAGCACAGGCTCCAGATGCGCATGCTCAGCGGCCATGGCTCACGGGCCCAGCCGCTCCGCAGCATGTGGGATCTTCCCGGACCGGGGCACGAACCCGTGTCCCCTGCATCGGCAGGCGGACTCTCAACCACTGCGCCACCAGGGAAGCCCTGTTAAGTGTTTTTTAAGACAAGTAAACTTGAGCTTCACAATTTTTTTAAAGTAATTGGTGTAATATTACAAGTACACACCCACATACACATGCATGTTTATATATATTTTTATATGCACATGGTATATATGTCTATTAATGTATACAAGCAGTATACATGTATGTATGTGTATATTAAGAACAGTTTTAAAGGAATAAAAATATCTGAGTAAAAAATAGGTATTGTGTGAATGAATTAGGTTCAGTGAGTTGTCAAGGACAATTCCTCATGTTTAAGTATCAATATGAACTTGGATAATTTAGTGGAGATTTGATCATGGCTTCATTTGCTATCCTCAGTGAAATCTCTTCTTCAATTCATTATTCCTTAACACATTTTCATTCTATGCTGAAAGATAATCAGTCCATCAAATATATTTTTGGTATTAAAAAACTTTAAAATTATAACCAGTAGAATAACTTTGCAGTCAGCCAGATTTCCAAATCCCCCTCCATTCATTATCAGAAGGGTGATTTTGGGCAACTTGCCTAAGTCCCTGAGCCTCACTTTTTTTTTTTTTAACCTAAAAAAGAGTACTGACAAATGCATATACTTTATGCTAAAGATTAAATGACATGAAACATATGAAGTGCTTAGAATAATGCCAGGTGTATTATAAGCTTTCAATATGTGTTAGCTGTCATTTGTAGGTTTTTTTTTTTGGAAGAAATAATAGCAGTTATCTGAAATGAATGAAAACATAAACTCAGGCATCTCACTGCCTCTTCCATTCACCCTATTTCCCACTGAAATTATCAATAGAGTAAACAAATAAGGAAAAGTCTGCATCCCTTCGAGAATCTGGGGACAGGACCATCCAAATGTCAGGTTTCTGCCTACTTAGCCTAATACACATGTGACTAGAGAGAAGGAATAAGAGAGGGTTGATACCTGGTCCCACTATCCTAAAATAATCAGTGTGTGTCAGAAGTTAGTGGAAAGCCATGAAAAACTGCAATTTGTATCCTCAGTAATGTTTTTTTTTTTTTTTTTTTTTTTTTTTTTTGTGGTACGCGGGCCTCTCACTGCCGTGGTCTCTCCCGTTGCGGAGCGCAGGCTCAGCGGCCATGGCTCACGGGCCCAGCCGCTCCGCGGCACGCGGGATCCTCCCGGACCGGGGCACGAACCCGCGTCCCCTGCACCGGCAGGCGGACTCCCAAGCACTGCGCCACCAGGGAAGCCCAGTAATGTATTTTTTAAACATGAAAAGATTCTTTAAACAAAATGTACCTCACAAGTTTATTATCAGACATTGTAAAAATTCTAAGACTACCTGGTCTATGATTATTTCTGCATTTTTATTTCTAGAGCGTGCTGGGCTATGTTGACTTTGTTCTGACCTACGTTACCACTTTTTCCCTTTCTTACAAGCCATACTCTCTGGATCGCTATCCCTCCATCATTAATAATCTTCCCTCATTTCCATTCTCTTCCTTGATTATTTCCTAACGTGTTTGGCCTCTCTGCTGCTGAAATTGCTCTCTCTGTAGCCATGTCAATGACGGCTACTCTGTCTCGCCCACTTATCTTGAGAGGCTGGGTCAGATCCAAGAGACTGACTGGATTAAGCAGCACAAGCTAAACTCGAATGTGGTTGTAGTTTATACCTACAGAAATTGTTTCTCACTCCCTCTGAATATAGATTAAAGGCCAGCTGAGGGCTCTGCTCCATGTTTTCTCACTAGAACCCAAACTGATGGAGCTACTGCTGTGTAGCTGATCATCACATCAGGGACAGAGTGGGAACATGGTGAATTGGACACTGTCTCTTAAAAGCTTCTTCTTAGAAATGAAAGCACACTGCTTCTGCTTATATTCCATTGACCAAAGTAAATCATATGGCTGTGTTCAATTCCATGGGAGGGAAGGAGTATAGTCTACTGTATGCTCAGAAAAAGACAAATTGAAATATAATTGAATAGCCCCAATACTGTGCTCCCCATTGCTGTTCCCAGTTCATGAATTCTCTAAGCTCCAGAAAAGCCATGCTTCTTTGAGGCACCTGTCTCTGGATATACCATTCCTTCTGTTTTTTAAGTTACCTTCCACTCACTTCTTTTTTTTTTTTTTTTTTTTTGCTCACTCACTTCTTAATCACAATTACTTATCCACTGTTGACTTCAACAACTGGATCATAGCCTTTCACTTTAAGATGGTTGATTTTATGATTCTAGATAAATTCAGTGTCCTTACAAAAGACCCATCCATCACCATGGACCCTAAGCTTCTTGAGTTGTTCATTCCCAGGAGGCTTTTAGCCACATAAGTCTTATATATATCTATAATTGCATCATAATCATTATTGTGACACAAAGTACACTAACTCTTAGATCAATAACTCAGCAATTCAACTCCTTTCCTTCTTACATACAAATGTATTCGACCACACTACACTTGGTTTTGACCCTCTCAAATCTATGAGTTAATTAATCGTCTATTTGTTTTCCATATATTAATTCTGTCCTCTCCTCACATTTCTCCATATCCAGCTTAGTTTCTGTGGCTTATTGTTAGAGACGTTCTCTTCTAGTACCAAATTTATTTTTCCTCCGTCGTTTCATAACAAAATTTGACCCTGTATTTATGTCATTATCTTCTTCACTGTGTCTGACTTAGAACAATAAACTTAGCTGGAGAAAATCAACCCATTGTGAAAAATGCAACCCCTATAAAACTGATAGTAATCTCAAATGAGCTGTCAACACTGTCACAACTGCTACAAACTCTTTCTAGTCACCACACTCTCTTACATTCTGCAACACTGCTTTTAAAGTTTCTTCCTACTTCTCAAGTCTATCAGTCCCTCTCCAACTTACAGCAGAAAACCTAGTGTCCTGCTTCTAAGAGAAATAGATACCATGAGATAAGAATGTCCTACCTCAACCCTCAGCATCAAATTTACAATCATGGCTTCATTAGCACCTGTTCTCTCCTCTTCTCTTCAAGTTTGATGGAATAATTGGTCCTACTTAAGGATGTGCTTTTCATCTTTTCCATTCTAGCTTGTCTCTCCAGAAATTTTTAGACCCACCATGTTTCTTTCTTTCTCTGCTTTAGACATCTAGGCCTTTCTCTTCTGATGTATTTATATTTGTATTTTTAAAAGACCATCATTTCTCATTTAAAAAAAATCCCTTTCAGCTGTCACCCAATGTTTCAGATTCCCCTCTGAGGTGAACTTCCTGTCATCTTTAAATTTCTTTCTTTAATCGGTTGCACTAGCTATCTCACATCTCACCCATAATTGTTTTTGAACTAACATGTCATCAAAAATTACTCTTATTAATGTCTCCAAGTTGCCAAATCCAGTAGATATTTGTCAGGCTTTATCTTATTTGATCTGTAAGAAGCTATTTGCTCAACTTACTACTCGGAAGCATTCTTTTCCACTGGTTTCCATAAAATATCGCTCATTTTCCTGTTGCCTCTCTTAGGTTACTCTTTGCTGTCTTTACCTCTTTGAACCATCTTTGAACTGCTGCTGGAAAGAGTGCATATTATAAGAGACTTAGGGGAAAAAAATCCTGTTGCTTTATTTCTTGTCACGATGATGTAAAAACATCAAACTTTGACAGAGTCCTCTTTGATTAATTCCCATAACCAAAATCCATGCAAAATAAGCCGAGTAAGCCCGACTAAAGCTATCAGCATCAGGGCCCCTGATCCATAAGTAGGGCTTATTGGTCAGAATTATCCATGGATTAAAAGTGCTCTATGTGAAATCTAAGTCTGAAGGCAGGCTTGCTACTTGAAACCAGGGCTTTGGGTGTGGCTTCCTTAGTTGTGAAAGCACCACGAAAATTCTGGTGCCCTGAGGCTTTGGCTTATTTGAAAGTTGTGGTCCTAGGTAAACAGAAAGGCACAGATTCAGTCAGATAACTAAGAACTCTGTCAAGTTACCTAATTATTTTGGAACTAGATACAAAATACCACCAATATCACCAGGGGATGTGAACCTCAAATCACCCTTATGAAACATTGCTATAGATTGGAAGATGAGAGAGGGGTCACAGAGTGAAAGAAATAATAGAACCACTAGAAAGGAATCTGTAAGGATATATGAGAGAGTGAGAGAGGGAATGAAATAGATAAAAATAACAAAAAATGCAAATTCATAATTGAAAAAACACAATTGAACATGAATTTTATCCTTCTGAAATACATTTTGTAGAACTGTCAAATTTTTTAAAATAAAAACTAAAGGTAAGGGGCTTCCCTGGTGGCGCAGTGCTTGAGAGTCCGCCTGCCGACGTAGGGGACGCGGGTTCGTGCCCCGGTCTGGGAAGATCGCACATGCCGCGGAGTGGCTGGGCCCGTGAGCCATGGCTGCTGAGCCTGCGCGTCCAGAGCCTGTGCTCCGCAACGGGAGAGGCCACAACAGTGAGAGGCCACGTACCTTAAAATTCCATACAATACAAAAAATAAATTGTATACTAAAAATTATATATGAAAATATGAAAACTAATGAAAGTTTAACTAGTATTAAAAAAACTCGGTAGGCAAGGTACGCTGAACACAAAGAGTGAGTTAAAAATAATGATTAATTTAATCAGCACATAGCACAGAAAAATGAGAAAATATAATTTGTGAAAGAAGAGATAAGAGACATGGAGGATAAGGTGAGAAACTCCATCATATATATAGTAGGTGTTCCAGAAGAAGACAATGGAAAGAATTGCAAGGAAGCAGTATTTGAAAAGACAATAGCTGAGGGTTTGCTGGAATTTTGGTAAAATATTTACCACTAAATCAAAAATGTACTCTGAGTAAGAGATAGGATAGGTTTAAAAAATAAATAAATTTACCACACTGTGAACAATACAGAGAGAAAAAGGACATTAAAAGACAAGCCACAGACTGATTTCCAATGCTTGTAACTGACAAAGGAATTTAAGTATTCAGACTCTAAGAACTTCTGCAAATAGGCAATGGGAATGGGATATGGACAGAGACATGGGTGTCTAGAAGATCAAGGCCAAGGGCTCCATGAGCTGGGTTTGATGATATGGGAACAATTCCTGGGATCTAGGAGCTAATGCTCTTATCCAAATGGTGGGCAAGAGGAAAGAGTAAGGAACTCTATCTTGCTGTTAATGAATGTTTAGAGCCTAAGCAGCAGAAGGTAGTGTTGAAGTATACTGTCCAAACGGTGAATTGATCAAGTAAAAGAAGGTATATTATCCTGAAAATAATGCCAAAATCCTGATAGTTCCAGCGGAAAGGCAATATGGCTATGGCTGCTTAATTAAAGGGTCTCCATTGGTGAAATAGATCATTTCAGACTGAGGATCTTGCCATCTAATATAGAGCACTAGACATGGAAACTTCAAGTGACTAGCAAACAGCCACCACACTGCTCAAAACTCAAAGTCAGTGAGTCTTGCTTACTGGTGTGGAGGTGCTCTCTGCCTCCACTCTCCCAGATCCTTCTCACCATCTCTATTCCAATCCCAGCTTATTCAAGGAAAGGAATTATTAGAGATTGGGTCAAAGTCTTCCTGTTTTCAAGAGGGACTAAAGACCAAAAATACCTGTCCATGTATATTGGAGAACTTTGGTGAGGTAAGAACACGTGTATAGCTTTGTTGGATACAGGTGACCAAGGCACCAGCCTACCCAGTCTCATTGGTGTCATGGGTCATCCACATTCTGCTGATCAGTTTCAGTCAGGATCCACAATGGAGAAAGGAATCCAACACAACATTGTGTTAAGGGTCCTTTGGGCTAATTCAACATACTGTATTTGTTGCTTCTACCTCTGTATGTAATAAGAGGAACTCATCTGTAATATATCTTAAGGCCCAGAGGGAATCTTCCCAATCATAAAAATTTACATATAGAAAAGTCCTAGTACCTTTCAATCCCATGATCCTAGTGACCCTTTTGAACTATAAGTCTCTGTGGCTGATGCTTTTGCCTGTTAATGTCCTGTACCTGAAGTTTTCCCTCAGAGTTCTGGACTCATCACCTTCTCGACACGGCCACCATCTACACCATTTTAAAAAGCTGCTATTAGTTTGCAGTTAGATCATTGTTGAAACTGAATGCCTGATCCACAGAAATCTTGTAACTGCATGGCCTGATAGTCCTATTTTGAGGTAGGCCAACTTAGACTTTAATAACTAATGTATGGGAAGACCATAAAAGTTTCACTTATCAAGTGGAAATAGTATAGATTCAAGAACTCAGCCAGCTAGGCAGCAGTGACATCTTGGCTTTACATGAAACAAGGTAACTTTTGGGGGAAATTTTATCCTCTACTTCACAACTTGAAATAGCTGCTGACTAACCAGGTCCCTAGGTTCTTCTAAATGCCTAGACTTGGTTCACTGAGAAGTTGAAACATAGTGTTTTCCTCTGGGGTCCTGTGGCTATCCAGTATCAGTGTTAGCCATACAGAACCCAAACTGGACTTGATCTTTCTTATTAGTGGGCAGAAGTCAAGGCTATTCTTCTAACTCGTGACTCCAGCTATTGCCAATGCCCTAGGTTTTAGTCTGCTCTTTGGAAAGCTAGATTCTGGTAGATTAAATATACCCCTGTTTGTGGCTTCCAACAATGGAAACAAATTCCGACTGCTGATTGGAAAGTTTCGGTCACTAATGAATTCAGAATCTATGCTTATTAACTGCTATATTGGTCTTTCTTGCTCATAGTTTAAGTTAAGTCTCAAAGCATTCCATGAATTTTCTCCTAACAGCTCCATTGATCTTTTCCTCATACAATTCATTATGTTTTTACCATTCCTCTGGATATTTCTTGCTTCAAGGAATCTTATACAAGCTCTGGGAGGGATCCTGTTTAAATATCTTTCATCCCCACTCTGCCTAGTCTACCGGTAAATACTGATTGACAGATCCTGTTATATTGTTTCACACATGAGAAAATAGAAGCTTATTTTACTCTACTATGAGATATATTTATGTGAACTTTTAAACCAGTGAAGGAATAGTAATTACCTTCTGAAGTCATGGACATTTAATATTTTTATCATTTAGTCTTCATTCCAAGTTTTTGTTTATACAGATACAGAAAGATAATCAAATTGATTATTGTTCCCTCTTAATTCTGGAAAAACTACATGGACATATAAAAAAGATAAGAATCCATAGCTTTGAAATACACTAGCACTTTCTTCAACATGTTATTTAATATTTGATATCAGAGTCTCCATCTGAATTGTTTAGGTTAAAATGCTTATGAAAGGGGAGCTTATTTTCCATTATCCTCAAAATACAAAATATATTGACTGCTTTTCAGAAATTAAAGTTAAAATAAAACACTCCTTTAACTATTTACTCGTTTCATATTTTTAAAATAACTTATTATCAAAAAAGAGCTGTGAGACTTCCCTGGTGGTGCAGTGGTTAAGAATCCGCCTGCCAATGCAGGGGATACGGTTCAAGCCCTGGTCCAGGAAGATCCTACATGACACGGAGCAACTAAGCCCATGTGCCACAACTACGAGCCTGCGCTCTAGAGCCCATGAGCCACAACTACTGAGCCCATGTGCCACAACTACTGAAACCCGCGCGCCTAGAGCCTGTGCTCTGCAACAAGAGAAGCCACCGCAATGAGAAGCCCGCGCACCACAGGGAAGAGTAACCTTTGCTTGCCCCAACTAGAGAAAGCCCACGCGCAGCAATGAAGACCCAACACAACCAAAAATACATACATACATGTATACATACATACATACATACATAAATTTATATTAAAAGAAAGAGCTGTATTTTTACTGAAGTTAATCTGTAAGTTTAGGTCAAATAAAATTTTTTATATGTATCTCAGTCTTCACATTCTTAAATAAAATGACCACAAAAATTATCTGGATTTAGCTTTATTGCACATAGTTTTGTTTCATTTGATTAGTGAAGGTTTTCCAGGTAGAATACATGTATATATAAATGACATGTGTTGTTCTTTCCTACTGGAATAAAAATATATTTTCAATGAATAACAATTATAAAATTGAGAAATAATATAATAACCATAATTCTCCTAACTAGGAACAAACATTATTAACATTTTGCTCAATTTATTTCCACTCTTTTTTTTTTTTTTAAAGAAGATATCAGGGGTAGGAGTTTATTAATTTATTTATTTATTTTTGCCGTGTTGGGTCTTCGTTTCTGTGCGAGGGCTTTCTCTAGTTGTGGCAAGCGGGGGCCACTCTTCATCGCGGTGCGCGGGCCTCTCACTATCGCGGCCTCTCTTGCTGCGGAGCACAATCTCCAGACGCGCAGGCTCAGTAGTTGTGGCTCACGGGCCTAGTTGCTCCGCGGCATGTGGGATCCTCCCAGACCAGGGCTCGAACCCGTGTCCCCTGCATTAGCAGGCAGATTCTCAACCACTGCACCACCAGGGAAGCCCTATTTCCACTCTTGATTCTATACTTTTTAAACATTATGTTATAGAACTTTTAAAACATGTTCAAATAGAAAAGTAAAGTTAAATTTCATGTACCCATCACCAAGCCTCATGGATTATAAACTCATGGCCAATTTCATCTCTACTCCCACAAACTTGCTTGCCACCTGCATTATTTTGAAGCAAATCCTAGACTTCATATCATGTCATTTATAATACATATATTTCAGTATTTATCACTAAAAGTGAGGAACTAAAATTTTTAAAATGGCCACACTCTCATTATCACATAGAAAAAATATGATTCCTTAATGACATCAAGTACCCAACCATCAGTACTTATTTACATTTTTCTGGTTGTCTTATAGTATTTATTTACTTATTTAGTACTTGTTTACTTGTATAAATTGAGATCTAAAAATGCTCTTTAATTTATGATTGGTTGGTATAGCTTAAGAAGCATGTAATCTGCAGGTTTCACCTTTACCGTGTTTTTATTTAGTTGAATTCATGTTTAATATTGTGTTTCTATACTCACTGACATTGGCAGTGTCCATGCCATTTCACTGGAAACTTCACAAAATGCTGCTTAATAATGCATAGTAATTCTTTCTTGCTGTACCCTAATTTATTAACCATTCTCTTCTGAGGCATAGAAGCTACTTGCATTCCCAGATTACAGGTGATCTTGAGAGAACACCTTTGTGTATCAGCCTATTTCTGAACTTAGAATTATTTCTTAAAAATTCGAGATGTGAAATTCTAGTACAATGGATAGATTTAGTAGGTGGTCCACTTCCATTCAATAGAAAAGTTTTTGCTTATGCTCTTTGTCTTAAATCCTTCCATATCTGAAATTAGACATTTGATTCTATTGCATAGGGTTTTTAACAACACACACAAAAAAATCATTCTTCCTGGTTTTAGGCAAGAGGAAAGAAAAGAGAAAGAGTTAGGAGAGAAGGAAGGAAGGAAGGAAGGCAGAAAGAAGGACCAAAGTGGGGGCAGTTTGGATAAAATAATAGAAAATTCTAACCTTTCTTTACAGGCTTTTTTCTTAATATTGCATCCAGTTTTGTACTATCAAACACTACTGTAATTATAGCAGTTAGTATTAGAAAGGTTTTTGTTTGCTGTTTTGTAGGAATTTTCTTGTTTAATCTTTATGTTCAAACTTAATTGTGAGTTATTCAAGCATCCTTAAATATATGGGGATATAATATTAAATTCTAATAAACAAATATGGGAATGGCCTCAATTTTTATTAACAAACATGGGGAAGTGGTCTCAACTCAGTTATTACACTTGGCTTATTAGAAAAATCAACTATTCTGGAAGGAAATTGCTGTTCATCAGTGATATTTTCAGAAAATCATAAAGCTGTTTTTACTAATCAATGGGGAATTTCTATAGAGGCATGTGATCACAGAGGTGATATAGGAATAAGGTCATGTCACAAGTTCAGAAATACTGTGGACAGTGTAATTACTCTTTTTCTATTATTATTTATGTAGGGCTGAGTTACCACAAAAATGATGTTTTTCTTAAATATTTAATAGGTAGTATAGTATTTTAAAAAATTCTAAGGCACAATTAAATAGCTTTGTTGCAGTTGAATTTGAATGAAAGAATTTATAGAGATCACATTTATAGGGTAAAGGTAAGATAATAAACCTGAATGGTATTATTTCCTTTTAGTGGAAAAAAACATAGAAGAGTGAAATGAGAGGTGCAATGACACAAGTTTTCTAAGTCTGACACCTTTTGTTTAGGGTTGGAGTGTTTTGTCATGTAATGTTTCTATTTTCTGGAGAGGATCAACAAGATGATTAAACTCGGAGGAGCTGGGAGGGTTGGAGACATGTTTGCTGCTCCTCCAGCATACCCAGCTTGTTTCTACCCCAGAGCCTTTGTAACTTACAAATCCCTCTGCCAGGGGAACTCTGATCAGAACCTCACAGGGCTTTATCCGTGACTTGACTGAGTGTGGACTCAAATGTCAGGACCTTGGAGAGGTTTCCTCTGTTCATCTTAGTAAAAATAGTGCCCTCCTTTTCTCCCTAGTTACACTCTTACCTCTTACCTTGCTTTATCTTCCTTCATAGCACTCTTCACGTCCTGACATTATAGCCTCTAATTGTTTCATGCTCAGTGTCTGTCTTCTTCACTTTGTCTGTCTTCGCAGTACTATGAGCATCTAGAACAGCTCCTATTACAAAGCAGTCAATCAAGAATAAATACTTGTTGGATAAATTAGTGAATTGTTCGATAATAAATTGTTGAATAAATGAGTGAATGAATGGTTTCAGATAGATATCAGGGTTCTAAGTTTCCTCATACCTCAAACATTTTAACACATATTGAATAAACAGTTAAAACCTTTATAAAACAATTAAATAGTACAGATTCAAGGAATTTCATTAATCATGGAAACCAGAGAAAATATGTTACAAAATATTTTTCACTAGAGAATTAATTGTAACTATATCCAGTTGCAACACAGGCTAGCTGTTTAGATATATGTAAATATTTTTATTGCCCAAAGTTCCTTCTTACTGTGTATGTTATTTTAACAGTTTATCTGTTTAACAAATACTAATATGTACTTTGTATTTGTTGTAAGTATAAGCATATAATACAGACTTTTGAATGTAGGGAATTAAGTAAATTTATAGTTTAGATTTGATGCACTCAGATAAGTTTGCTTAGTAATTCAGCATATGATGTAAATCTATTTGCAAAGCAAGTTCTGGGAGAGGTATGTTCTATGTAGCAAAATGTTATCCCTGTTCTGTTGGAAAATATACAGAAGATCTTGTTTATGCAGATCTCTTATGCAGAGATCATATACTCTCTCTAATATTTGAGTCTAACAAATGCATTTAAGTAAGATAATGAGGCTATATAGGAAAAGTATCTAATGTTTATTTGTATTTTATCTGGAAAAAGAAATAGAAGAGGTTGAGCTGGGGGCATCTTTTGGTTTATTTTATGTGGTTTACAAGTGCTATCCACTATTCAACTCTTCTTATGCCCTCTCATATTGAAGAATGAATCACTGTAAAGGTCACTTTAATTTTTAACCTCATCAGCATAGTTATTGTTGTTATTGTTAATCCAGTGATGAAGAATAAATAATCAGGAGCTTTAAGATGGGTTATATGCCGCACACGTTTCCCTCTTGAGTTCATTCCACTTTCTTTAATAACTACTACCCATGGAGCATTTATGTATTGGTCCCATTTCAACTCCAGGTTTTGCAGGATTAATGTAAATTCCAATAATGAATATCTTTTTATATTAACCCATTAGAGTAACAATTGGGCAAGCCAGTAAAATTGTAGCACAACTGTACCTTGTACATACTTTAACTGAAGGACTTATTAGAACTTTTCAATTATTTGTTTCCATGTTGATCTTCCCTATGCTGCTGTCACCTGAGAAATGAGACTGTCATAAACACCTTTGTATCCTAAACTTTGCCCAGGCCTTGTGCATAGCTGAATTTTGATAACTCTTTGTGAAGGAATGTTTGTTACTGTGAGAAATATTCTTAATAAATTTATTCTAAATTTATTCTAAACTAAGTAATGTCCAATTTTAACATAAACTAATCATAATTGGATAATTTAATTGCATTGATTATTTACAACTGTTATAATTTACCTATTATTTTAAAATAGATCCTGGAAATGCAATGTACTTAATCCATTGTCCACTGGAGAATGGTTTACTAGAGCAGAATTATAAGTTCACAGTTCCATTAAGAGGGTTCCTTGTAGATCATAGTCATCCATTCTAGTGCTGGTAGTTGTTTCTTGGTCCACTGGTTGTGTTACCAGAGCATTTAAACTGGGAAATGAAAACAGGTTTAGCTGACAATATATAGGTGAAATAGCTTAAATCAGTAACAATGAATTGTATGAATGTCTTATAGGCTCAAGAAATAATCTGATATTTTAAATAGCATGTTGAATTGTTTCTAGTTTTCTATTTTGAAACTTGCATATAAGTTTGTGTCAAAGTGATTCAACATCTCTCACTTCTCAAGTACTTGCTTAATGAATACATAATAACATTTTGAGTAATATTGTAGGATTTTTTCCTTGTGTTGTTTTTAATGTATGTTTAAATATAACCATAGGAACTGTAGAAAGTAATAGAATATCGTTCCTATTTAGGTGATTGTTTTTAGCAGAACAAAATATTTTCACTTAATCTATAATTTTAAAAGACATTAATTATTTTAAAATTAGGAAATCTGTAATACCAAAAATCCAGAAAGAAAATGTCAGAAACACCATCATTCAATGCTTTGCTCATGAATAACAGGTATATAAAATTCCACTTTGAAGTATTAATATTCATGATTTCCAATTGTTTTTATTTTTTTAATTATTATTTTATTTTTTGCGGTACGCGGGCCTCTCCCGTTGCGGAGCACAGGCTCCGGACATGCAGGCTCAACGGCCATGGCTCATGGGCCCAGCCTCTCCGCGGCATGTGGGATCTTCCCGGACCGGGGCACGAACCTGTGTCCCCTGCATCGGCAGGCGGACTCTCAACCACTGTGCCACCAGGGGAACCCTCCAATTGTTTTTAATAGAAATTTAGTTTTCCTGAAATTATCAATGTAAAAAAACCCCCTCAATCTCTATGAACCTATTTTTTTTCTGAAGGAGCTAAACTAACTCAATTAATGCATTAAAAAATAAATAAATCTCATAGAAATATTGCAGTGAGAGAAGAGATATTGTAACAATTTTAGTACAAGAATATTATTATTTATAAACCATCCATTGAGAGCTTACAATTAAATCAGATACGGATGGGAGTGAAACAAAACAAAACAAAATAAAAACAAACACCCCCTGCCACCCACACACACACACAAAAATCAGTGTTTTGGAGCTGTAGCTCTTCTGAAGAATTATCAGTTGAGAAGTTTATTTTTTATCTGTCATTTGTGGCAAGGTTGGTAGATTTAGTCAATATCATTTGAAATTATCAGCAGGCTTACTTAAGCATTAATAAAATGACAGCTGCTGAAGCAGCAGCTGAATCTACTACTGTTTGTGTTTAATGCTTTCTTAATTGTCCCTATTCAGGTCCTACAAGTGTGAAAGAACTCTCCTTATTTAATTAATAACTCAACTGACTATGTTACTTTCCATTGTGTACTATGTGTTTACTACTTGGTTTGGTGAAAAGTAACTATAAGGCATATTTTTCAAATATAAGCTTATGTTTTATGTGTGTTCTATGTGTGCTGGAAGTCAGTAGAAGATTCTGAGCAAGAAGTGATAATCTGGTATGTGCTTAAAAAGACCTTTCTGGTCTTTGGATGAAAAATAGACACTAACTGAGCAAGAATGAAATCAGGGCATCAATTAAGAGGTCACTGCAAGAGTCCAGACAGTATGACTGGGAGGATAGTCGTGGGGCGGGTACGCCATGTGTACAGAAGGTGAACTGTGTTTCCCTGAAAGTGCCCACAGAGGTAAAGCATTTGTTCACATCATACATTGTGAAGAATTTGGGAGAGTGTGCTGTCACTTATAAGTGATATTAAAATTAATATACATAATTAACTAGCTTAAATTTCTTAACTAAATCAATTAAAATATTCCAATTTTTTCATATGCACTTACTACTTTAATTATTTTACCCATTTACTAAGCATTTCACAACATTATGGAAAAGAAAACAGTGTTTAGAACTGGTTTTCCATTGTTAAATTACAAGACCTTTCAGAAGTATGCATAAGATGTTTCACTGACCAGATCACATATTATAACATAACAGCGTTATGTTCTTTGATTCTTAGGACTTCATTATGAAGGTTTTCTCAACATGATCAAACTTGCGGTCATTGTGCCATTCATGAAGATATGCTTTGTTATCTAATTTTTGTATTAGGGAATTAGAACTTAGACCAATAAATTTTACCATTCTTCTTTAATCTTTAATGGGACTTCAATCAAAGGGCCACTATTAGCTATATAACTCCATAAAAAGAATTATTCTGTTCTCCCTAGATGGTTAGTTCACTAGAAATTATATTAATGTACAAATAAATCTCATTTCTAGAGCAAGATCAGAAAAGTTTAATTTTAAAATCCTCTGATTTCCTTTTAATTTTCTTTGAACATTTTAGTAAGTTAAATTGAAACTGTATTCAGCAAACATTTACTAAGCAATTCCTTGGTGTCAAATTTTGTCCAATACCCTAGAGATGTTAGATTGATTATGATCATAGGGCTAAATAAGACAATTTGGAAGAGTTTCACATAGAATGATAGAATAGTAAATTAATGCTTATTAAATTAATAAGATAGCTGCTGCCTAGGCATCTCTGTGAAATTTCCAGGGAGGAATACTTTACCATTTTCTCGGTTCAGTGATATGTGCTTTGATCGAAGAGAATGCCTGCAGGCTTCAAAGTGCTTATACTCTCATAATACAGTTGCAACAATGTGTGCATTCAAATCTCTCATCATATTAGGTGACTTACATGTGAAAAACTCAGAAAAAACACAACATAAAGTATTGTTACATGTTAAATTATATGGTTAAGTTTATAAGTGCATAAAAAATTTACTTAGGAGAAATTAATGTGTACAGAATGTTCAGGGAAGGCTACATTGGAGAAAAAGAATCGGAGATGTGTCTTATAGATTTATAAGATGTGTCTTACAGATGTGTCTTATAGTGGAGAAAAGGGGAGATCATTTGGGGGCAGGGGAATATGATGCATTTGAATGATTGTATAGAAAAATGGTGGGAAATGAATATGGTTAAGTCATCTTTGGGATCGTACTTCCCTTAAACTCTCATGATTCTGGTTTTTTCATCTGTAAAAAAGGAAATCACAGTACAAATTTGAGCTGTTGTGAGAATTAATGGAAGTATTATAGGCAAAGAATACAACACAGTCTTGGCCCACAGTAGACCCATTTGATGCTAGCTACTGCTAAGATATTCTTTTTTTCCTCCTACTAATTCAGACTTCTGTCATCTCAGACTCCTTCTTCAAGATGTAATGCAAGTATAATTGTTGGGAATGGCCTTCTCTGCCCCCGTCCGGTGGTAGAAGTGAGCTCTCCCTTTTCTTTGTATCAATACTATTCATGTGACACATAACAATTTACTTATTTTTCTTTTGATGAAATCGTTTCTTTTTTAAATCAATTTTGACTACTGGCTCTTTCTAATGCAGGAATACTTTATTCTTTAAAATAAAAAATCAGTGACTAAATCTATTTTCAAAGAATAGATTTAAAAGTTCTGGGATTCTTCCATTTTGCCATCAAGGTCTTTTCTCCAAAGCTCTGTCTTTAATAACATGATATTTGATGGGAAAATACCACATCTCTCACTATAAACCTCTTTAATATAATAACATCTTGATTAGATTCCAAAATAATTATATTATTAATGGATTTGTAATGAAGATAGATCTTATTCACAGATAATGGTATAATGTATAAATAAATGCTCATCTTTATTGCTGCAAGGTAGTCCTGATATCTCATTTTGTAAATGGATTTAAAAAATGTACTTGGTGTGCAATTAGATACTGCTTATTTTTGACAATTGATATTTGATAAATTTTGTGTGTTTTACTGTCAATAGTTAACAACCTAGTTCTAATTAATTAATCAATCAACATATAACACATTGAATTCTACTAACGAGGATGTGGTTAAAACAACCTGCTCTTATTTAAAAGTAATTAATAGGTTTTTAAGAGCAGTTTTAGGTTTATAATAAAATTGTGCAGAAAATAGTTTCCATATATCTTCTATTCTACCCCCTTTCCCTACAATTTCTCTTATTATTAATAGATTCCGTTAGTGTAGTACATTTGTTACAATTGATGAACATTTATTGATACATTATTATTAGCTAAAGTCCATAGTTTTCATTAGGGTTCATTCTTTGTGTTTTCCAGTTTATGGATTTTGATAAATGCATAGTGTCATGTATTCATCATTACAGTGTCATGCAAGATAGCTTCACTGCCTTAAAAATATTCTGTGCTCTACCTATTCATCACTTTCCCCCTCCCCTGAACACTGGGAAACCACTGATCTTTTTACTGTCTTTATAGTTTTGCCTTTTCCAGAATGCCATATATATGAAATTATATAGTATGTAGTCTTTTTATACACGTTGTTCACTTAGCAATTTGCATTTTGGGTTCTTCTATGTCTTTTTATGGCTTGATAGCTCAGTTCTTTATGTTGCTGAATATTATTCCTTTATACACATGCACCAGTCTGTACTTTTTTTTAATTAAATGGTTAAAAGTGTGTGTTTATATATTTTGTTTCAAGCGACTAATTTCTTTTATAATTGAAAGCATACTATATATTTTGTTTGTTTTTTTCCCTTTAATAATTAGAATATAACTTTTTAAGGCAATGCTAAGTAAATTTTGATGTATGTCTAGTCAATCCTATTAATATATACCTGTAGAACAACATTTTTGGAATAATACAGTAGTTTTGTTTTAATATATGTTACTTGAATTGTTTCCTCACTTTTGCTGATATATATTATGAATTTAAAAGTACTTTACCAGTTTAAAGCATACTCACTGACACGTTTTATATGTGGTGAAATTTTGCTTTCCATGTGCCTAGGAGGAGGGTGGGTTGCAAAGTTAAATGGCACATGATAAACTATGCTGAATTCAACCACCAAATCAGGAGCAAACCACCACTCTATTTTTTCCTTTTTTTTTTTTTAACCTGGAATCCTTGTTTCTTATATTATCACTTTCCTTCCCTAACAAACTTGTTTACTTTTTCAAACCATCTCCCCTTTGTTGAAAAGGCTCTATTTGCATGAACTCTGCATCTGACCATCTAAATTCTGAGACTATAATCTATCAATTCCTGCCCTTGCTTCTATATATTTCCCTTTCCACCTCTACATTCATTCTACATGAATGAATGAATGATGTCTCTATGATTCCACTTCTGGTTTCTGAGATGCATGACATGGTTAGTTCTAGGTATCGATTCCAAAAGCTTAGGTTTATGTCCTTGGTTCCAATGCTCAATTAGTTCTATGACAATGAACACGTTTTTAACTTCTGTGGTTTCAGTTTCCTTATCGAAAAATGGGAATAACAGTAGTATTGCATAAGAATTAAATGTAACAATTCAAGTAACCTTCTTAGCACAATGCCTGTTGCATAGCAAATGCTCAAGTAGTATGAACAATTATTATTATTAAATTGACATTCCTTGACTTATGAATGTGAAATATGATTGTACTCTTGCCAGAACACTGAAGATTTGTTTTTCCTTGCTGGTTGTTAGGAAATATCTTTCTCTCTCCATTGCTACTCTCAAAGATATTCTATCTAAGCATCTCCCACCACCACCCACCTGCAACGCACAAGTGCACACAAACACATACTCAGAATAATATTGTCAACAAACTTAGCCTCTCAGAGAAGGTTCTTCCTTAAGTCCTCCAATAATCCCTGAGACAAGGAAACAGTAGAGGACCAATTTCATTCTTTTTAAAAAAAAATAAATTTATTTATTTTATTTATTTATTTTTGGCTGCGTTGGGTCTTCGTTGCTGTGCACGGGCTTTCTCTAGTTGCGGAGAGCGGGGCCTACTCTTCATTGTGGTGCGCGGGCTTCTTATTGTGGTGGCTTCTCTTGTTGCGGAACACGGGCTCTAGACGCGCGGGCTTCAGTAGTTGTGGCACGTGGGCTCAGTAGTTGTGGTGCATGGGCTTAGTTGCTCCACGGCATGTGGCATTTTCCTGGACCAGGGCTCGAACCTGTGTCCACTGCACTGGCAGGTGGATTCTTAACCACTGTGCCACCAGGGAAGCCCAAGGACCAATTTCATTCTGTTGTACATCTTTCTGTAGTTCTTTAAGATGAGCATTTCCATATATTCTCTGAAAGCTCCATATGGTTATAAAAATAAAAGAAATACAGAAATACAGATTCCCATCATAGGTTGGAATAGATGCCTTTGTTACTTCAAAACATTGTAATTATTTATTTCAATATGTTAGAGCTTAAGTTCATCCCTGACAGATGGTTAAAACATGGCGAGTGAAAAGCATTAGTAATTTAACATATTTAAGCTACCTGGAAAATTAGCAACTTTGTGACAATTGAAAAATCATTTCCTAATGCAATTTAGGCAAGGCTGCAAGGATTTTCTTTACATAATATAAAACAAATTAGAGAGATAGTAACAAAATTCAGGGGCCATAAAAAAAATCACATTAAAAGAAGATTTTCACAATGTTAACTATTTAAAGAATAAAACATTTTAACTGTGCTCTGTAGTTTTAAAACCAGAAAAATAAATGTTTCTCGATTATCAGCTAAATAATTTGAGGTAGTTATTATTATTTACAGTTTGACCAAAGTATTTATAAAATCATAATTGATATTGTTTTTAAAGTTTAAATTAAAAGTATTATGAGCAGGTTTAGTAGCATAATAATCCAGGTACTAAATGTACAATGGTTTCTTCAGTGTTTTTTATCCTATACAGTTTTTTCTTTCTATATCTACTTGTAATAACTGCTGATTTGCTAATCTAGAAACTCATTGAAATGAGTAGCAGAGTAAATCAGATGCTTCACTTCAGAGTTAAGAATGCTTTAAGTGTTAACATGACTGTTGCTGAGACAATTCTTGAGTGTAAAGTGTTTGTTTTATTTAATATGGTTACTACTTTGTTGTGACTTAGAACACTTTTTTTCCTTTTTTGTGTTTCTCTCTACAGAAAGCTGACCTTGCAGTTGCTCCACTGGCTATTACCTACGTTCGAGAGAAGGTCATCGACTTTTCCAAGCCCTTTATGACACTTGGAATAAGTATTTTGTACCGCAAGCCCAATGGTACAAACCCAGGCGTCTTCTCCTTCCTGAATCCTCTCTCCCCTGATATCTGGATGTATATTCTGCTGGCTTACTTGGGTGTCAGTTGTGTGCTCTTTGTCATAGCCAGGTAACATGCTCACTTTTGTGATTTTTTTGGCAATTGTTACCTCCTTTTTCTAACTAATAATTGTCAAAAGTCACAATCAATGTTACTTTTCTTTTCCTTTATTTCCCGTGGGGTGCTGGAGAATAATGAACTTTTAAGAGTCATATAACTTATTATAATGTACTCTGATGCCTTTTTGGCAGAAAGCATGCTGGCTGTGTCAGTAAGCTATAAGTGCGGTAGAGTTTACTCTTCTGAATAAGAAGCTAGAAACAGTTCAAGTCACAGTGATATAAAAATTATTTCCTCATTTTGAAAATTTATCTTGAACCAGGTAGCAAAACACTATGTTTTATTTATTTGAATTAATAAAACAGTTATAAGAAAAATCAAAGTGGTAACATTTAAAAGGAGGCTTTTAAAAACAAAGGCTAATTAAAAATAAGCATTTTAAGTATAAAAAGATGACCATGATTTTCTACATAAAATTTGTCATTTTTTTTTTTGTTCACAGAATATATCACCACAAAAAATTTGCCTTTTTTTTTTTTTTTTTTTTTTTGCGGTACGCGGGCCTCTCACTGTTGTGGCCTCTCCCGCTGCAGAGCACAGGCTCCGGACGCGCAGGCTCAGCGGCCATGGCTCACGGGCCCAGCCGCTCCGTGGCATGTGGGATCTTCCCGGACTGGGGCAGGAACCCATGTCCCCTGCATTGGCAGGCGGACTCTCAACCACTGCACCACCAGGGAAGCCCATAAATTGCCTTATTTTTGTTGACATGTAGGGTATATTTCAATCATAACATGAGAAACTCAAATGCCTAAGTGAAAAAATACATATTTTTATGATGGCTTTTAAAATCTATGATATAGCTCAATATATGTTGCTTTTGCTACTTTATTGTTACTCTGGAAGTGGAAATTTGTAATCATTTTTCATTTATGCTTACCTCACTACCAAATTTTCAACAGATAGATTATTTTGATATGCTTTAGCTTATTTTTGCCTTAATTAAGGAGATTAAAACTATCCCTGGGCTCAGAGCTCTACTGTTACTGGAATGACTTTGGGAGTCACATACTCATTATAGTCTTCGAATTTATATTCTATCAGATATCAGAAAACTCTAAATCCAAGATGAATTAGAATGCTACATATAATTTTTTCATGTTGATAATAATACTTGTAATGTATAAATATATTTTTGCCTTAAATTCAAAATTAAGTATTAAATATGTGGGTTATTTTTTCAATTAATTTATGTGGGTTCTTCTGATCAATTATCACTAAGGATATTTGTCCTTCCTTGAACTTTTTTTTAATGAAGTCATATTTTTGTTCCAAGCAGTGAAAAACGCTTAGTTTATTCAATTAAAAAATAAATAAAATCAATTTTAGAAGTAGCATAATATTTTTGATATATTTTTATATGTTTACATTTTATAGTTATGCACATAGATATTTCTGATACATTTACACATAAATGTTATACAGATTATAATTTTCTATCTAATAGGTTCAGTATTAACACGAGTCCTTCAGAAAATTATCAGTTGTATTTGACTGAAAATTTGTATTGGAACCGTATATGCATATAGCATTTGTAGCAATATGGTAGATTGAGTTAAAATTTTTATTTGAAGTTTAGAGTTTTTCCTCCCAAATGAGAATTTGGAGTATGAAGTTCATAAACTTTTAGCTCCCGTTTTTTCCATAGCTTGTACAAATAAAAAAGCCTTCTCATTTTTGAGCATCTTTGGACCAATTGCATCTTTTTTATAGTGACCAACACAAGGCTTCCTGTTTTATATGTGTGCAGAGAAGTGAGTTCACAGATTACAGCTTAAATAATTCAATGACTAGAGAACTCTACAGCCTTCCCACAGAACAAAAAGAAAAAAATAAATATTCTGAAGTATAGAAAAAACATTTCTTGATGTCTGCAGGTACACCTGTTCCCTCTTAATCAAATTAACTAAAGTTCTCAGGAAGGATATAAATAAAGCCTAGAGGAACATGTCCTGAGACAGTTGTGAGGCAATTGTGTGGCCATCAGTCAAGCTGAATTAAGTTCTAATAGCAGTTTCCAGGGGATCCTAAGCAAAGACTATTGTGTTACTTCAAATTAGAAATTTTAGATATTTCTAATTTTCTGAGCCCAAATCTTCTAAAATTAGATTCAAAAGCAGATAGTGAAACATCTGAATTTTTTTACAGCTTAAAAGAATATTAGCAAATAGAGACATGTGGTATGGATATGCACTAATCTAACTTCTAAAAATTTCTAAAACTCTCACTTTATATCAAATAATATAATATCTGTAGAATTATGATAACCTGTATTAATTTTACACAAAAGAAATTCATCCATGTCTTTCTATCTGAGAACATAACATTAACTGGTGTGCCATTTTTTAGGGTCTTTGAATTTTAGAATATTACTGTTGAATTTTGTCAGTGATTAAATGAATGGATTTGAAAATGATTCTATTTCAGCATCTTATTCAACGATGTGAAATGAAGTTTATTATCTTCATTTATGGGCAAATAACAAATATTCTATTAAATAATAAATAATATAGGATATCCTATATTAAGTAATAAATAATATTACATATTCTTGGTAAAGTAATATGTAATATAAAAATCAATTCTTTACAGATTATCTCAGAATATTTTCTTCAATTCTCAACATTATTATAATCTTGTATAAATATTGTCAAATTAAAAAACACACTAAAACTCAGATTAAAAGAAAGTTTCTTGAGTAGAGTCCATTTAAATTCTAAACTGAACCTCCAAAACCAGATGATTTTGTATAAGTAAAATCCACTCTGACCTGGTATTGCACTCTTGCTACCGTGAAAGTAGTTCATGATGTGCGAATGACAGGAAAATGTCTAAATTTCAATTGTAGAACTTAATTACCTTTCTAACCAAAATGACATCATGATTATTTGTTATCAATTCAAAATAAATGTAGCATTTTTATTTTATCTGTGAAAAAAGATTATGTCTTATGCCATATAGAGATCACGGATGAACATATTATCATCATTACTGATGTCAAAATAAGTATGGCATTTCCTTTATGTATATTCTTTGTCGTAATGATTACAAAGAAAAGAAAGACAAATTACATTTAAAAATTCTCAGATATCTGTTTTATTTTCACTGAAATTCAGAAAACAAAGTTCTAAAATAATACCACTTCGACAACAAAATTTATATTTATTATCAGATATTATGCTATATTGAATTCTAAGAAGTTATATAATATCTACTTAGAATTAAAATAAATTTTATCTCAAAATTAAAATATAGTAAATGATTTAAATATCATTAAAATTTTTAATTGGCATTACTTTACTTTTGTTTCAGTCACCAGCTAATATTGTCCCAATTATTATTGTTACAATTAATCTTCTATGTCTTTTTAGCTACCAAGCCACATCTTCAATTTGTTTTCTGTTTCCACTTTAATTATTCCATCAATCATTCACTCAATTAGTCAAATATTTCTTGAACCTGTAGTGAACACTGGATAATTAGGATTCCAGGAAGTATTATACATTAATTTATATTCCTCATCTATTCATTAATTTATTCAGCAAGTATCTACTGATTACCAATAATGTTCTGAGAATTATACCAGATGCTTAAATCCAAGAACAAACATGGCTTGATACATTTTTTCATTAATAAACTCATAACCAATGTGTTTATCTGACAATAAATATGTATTGGCCTTGAATGAAAGTCATGAAAATGTTTTATAGTTATCCAGTTTTTTTTAATGAATTACATGTATTTTAAATATATTTATCTAAAAATGACTTGTAAAGTATATTTCACTGAAGAGAAATATACAACTATAAAGGAAATAAGACATTAGGCAGATTGTTAGTTATCATTAGAATACTAGATTTGAGGCTTATTGAATATCTGCTGTATCATAGTATTAACAATATTAAATTTATGATAAATTTGTGATAATTATTAATAGATTATATGTTTTAAAAATTAAATTTAAAAGTAAATAATAATTGTTACCATTTTAATATTTCCCCTAACCTTCATTTTATAAGAAAAAAGATTATCTAAGAAATACTTGAAAATGCTCTAAATTTATTTTAGCAAGTGTTAAGAAAAAGTACATTGTCTTATTTGTCTTGGTATGGTTTTATAATCCATGATCTCTTGCAAACAGTTGCATTGTTGTTTATAGCATAATGACATAATCAGCATGCTTATCTGAATTAACTGAGAACTCTATTTAAGAGTAAAGATGGACCTGAGGTACTGCATTCTAGATATAGAATGGCCTTATCCTAGGTATTCTAAGAATAGCTCTTGGCTGACAGAGGATTAGGAAGAAATCTTGTCCATGACTTGTGCTTAATCATATATGCCCCTAGATCTTTTTCCCTCTCTTTCTATTCTTTTCTTCCTTTGATCTAGGTTTATTAGTATAGGGATGGCAATTAGTCATATAAAAAGCCTATTTAGGGAACCCACCCTTTACACTAATGAGAGATATTTTTCACCTTGCTTCAAATATTTCCTTTGTTAAAAAAATAGATAATATCGATATAATAGATCCTATTTATAAAATAAGTCCATTTAAATTATTATAATATTAAAGAATTTAAAATTTTCTTTTAGCCATAGGTGTCACCAAGACAACCAGAACTGTTCTGAAATTTAGCATGGAAATTTTGGTCTAAGGTCCTTAGTAGTTTGATATACAAAGATGAATAACTGAAGGTCAAACTTAAAAGAAAGGAATACTGGTATACACATTTACCTCCAACAGGATTGATGTAACCTTAATAATTATTCACTAAGCATATAAGAACTTTGCATATTTTATTTTGAGATTGGCATTTTAAAATTAAATACAAATAAACTCTGGAGAAGAAAAATAATACTATACCAAATTTAGTAGTAATAAATTATTACAGAAATTTCTTAGATTACTTAAATGAACAAATGATTATGCCAAATATAGGAAAAAGAGTAAAAGAAGACAAGACATTTTGACCAACCTGGCTTTCTTAGCAAGAATAGCAAATCAAGGATACTCAATGTGTTATATATATAAGATTAGTTTTTCTAAGTTAAAAAGAATATAGGAATTTCTTGTATGATTTTGCATTGAATTACTTTGCCTGGTTTTTAAGATATTAGAATATCATCTATTATATTATTGGATTAGGTTGCAGGGGAGCAAGGGACAGTCTCCCTAGAATCTGCTCAAAGGTTTATTATTACAGTGACTGCCAGGCCCGTCTTGACATACATTTTGGCTCTAACATGGTCTGTGGTCACAAGATGACAAGACTATTGCCTTACTGAGAGTCCTTATACTTGCAAAAATATTCTGTATTTCTCTTGGAGCTCAGAGGTAAAGATCTTCTAAACATAGTGTTTTTGATGGTTTAACCGAGTTTAGAAAACCATGTCGAAAGTGCTTGCATTAACAGCTTTGATCTCGGCTCCTGACTAGTGTGCAATAGCTTTTATATTCCTGTCACAATAATGGGTGACATTTAATGTATGGTGAAGGGCAACAATGAATTATTATGCACTTGAAAATGGATTACTCTTTTGGTGGGATGTTCAATGTTAAACTAATCTGTCAAAAAGACTGTTGTCACATTGAAATGAAATGCCAATTTTGTTGCATGCCTTTGCCACCAACTTTCCCACCTCTTACTAGAAAAGCATTTCAGTTTTACATAACATAATTTTAGATGTATTTTACTTTTATGTTTTGTTTTTTTTTTAACTCTAGTATATTGCAGGGAAGCCTATCTATTATTCCTCTTCCCATTTAGAAATTTTCCTAGAATTTAATGGAAATTTGGTTTGAAATAGTACTGTTCTGCTAGTATGCCTTTCACACCTACGAAAGTGATTATTATAATTGTTTATACTAAGAAATTCCTCAATTATGGACCTAAAAGTCAACATTGAATAAAACTAAATGCACTTTCAAATTACGTTTCCATAGGAGTTGAGGCTACTTCTATATTAACAGATTTTTTTTTACAATTGCTATTTGGTAAAACCATTATAAAATAATTTACCTCTTTATTTTTAATGGTTCCAATAATATTCATGGTTGAAAGTATAAATGGAGTCACTAACCGAGAAAAAATTCTTAGTTTTTGTAATTGGTAGAACCAAACCAATTGAAACTAAGTTGAGTCAGTGACTTACTTTCAACTATGGTGAATATGGTATCTAGACAATTGAGACAGTAGAAATTTTCACTGAAATTATCTGTATAGGAGAAAGAAGATAATCTCAGTCATCATAAGAGAAAATAAACATATTCCAGTTCTCAATTTTATAATTATGCTAGACATTTACAAGAATAAAAGATTTGATAAAAACGGAGTAAGGCAAAGACAATTTAAAGTTAAAGTGATTTTTTAGTAATCTGTAATCAAATGCTTCTTGACATTTTATTTTAAAGATAATTATGCTTGAGTATCTTTTAAAAGTTTCCACATCTCTTTCCAAATTATTTTTCCACATAAAAATGTTTTTGATTATTAGGACAAAATTAAGTATAAATGTAACAACAGAAGTTTGATAGCTCATTTTTATTGTTTGTATCCTATGGATAATTTTTTTGCCTCTGTGCCTTTACTTGCTTCCATCACTGAATTGAATTCAAAGACTCCTAGAAG
Organism: Orcinus orca; assembly: GCF_937001465.1. Classification (NCBI taxonomy): domain Eukaryota; kingdom Metazoa; phylum Chordata; class Mammalia; order Artiodactyla; family Delphinidae; genus Orcinus; species Orcinus orca. The sequence goes on along the minus strand of NC_064570.1, from coordinate 55,674,427 downwards.
CAAGAGAGCTTCTTCTGTCCAGTCATTGCAAGTATGTCCATTCAATAAATATCTGGGCCAATGAGCTTCTGAGAACTATGGTCACCCTATGATGATTTGTTTCAATTTAGAAGTTCCACAATGCCTAGCTCAGTAAATCACAGAAACTAATTTTAATAAATTGCAGTATATAGAGTCACATTAAGAAACTTGAGGATGCTAAAAACTTGAAGTTGAATTCTAAATTATTATATTTGCTACCAAAAAATGGCACACCTCTGTTCTTAATGAATCCTTTATGGAACATGTAGTTATATTTTACACACACACACACACACACACACACGCACACACACACACACTCATACATGCACACTTCCTGATGAGAAGCAGTACATTGTAAGAAATTTTTTTCTTTGAAAGATTTGGAAAAGGAGTGTAGTGGCTCTTTGTCAGTTGCTACCATGTCTCTTGTACATTTCTCATTAGCTAATTAAGATTGAAAAGCTAATAGGACAAGAACAGTACTGTGAATGGCTTGTTTCTCTTTTTATTTTTTCTTTGCTTTTCCTTTTATTTTTTTGACCATTAGAAAGAAATTCTTTGAGGTGACTCTTAAAAAAGAACCAACAAGATGAAAAGAACCCAGAATTTCACCAAGTGATGCACTTACTCTTCGATATTTTGCAATTTCTCGGTAGCTACTTCTCCCATAACTGCAGAGGACTGTGAATTGTTTGTAAGAAACTATCTTCCCAGCTTGTTTTGTCTGTGTTAATTATCAAAACAAAATTGCACTTCTCTCTTTCCAATTGTCCCCTTGGACTTTTGGGGGTTTTCTCAGCCACTTAAGAAAGGTCTTCACAATCCGAAACTATCCCAGGAAAGTCAGTGTCTTTTAAAAATAATTTAACAATGTTCTTTATAAAATATTTTAATCTACAGTGTCTAGTCAAGAGAGGCCAAAGCTTTTACATACACCTTGAAACAGTGGAGTCTGTGCAGGAAGCCAGTGAAACAAAGATAATGAGTAAAAAAAGAAATATTCTCTAGGAGTCTGTTTCTTTCTTTCTATATATGTTTGTACAATGATTGAGAGTACTATGCTCAAAAAGGTAGTTGTCTTAAGAAATATAAAGGAAATAGATCATTTTTTTCCTTTAATCATAAGCATGGTACCTAAATTAGTAACATTTTTACTTGGATAAATCTGTCCCTTTGCTGTCAATTTTTTAGTGTAAGAGTTCTTTCCGATTGATGTTTCCTATGTAGTCTTGTAGAGGGCTGGTGGGTCACGTGAAGGAAGTGATGGAGAGAGAAAAGGAAGAAAACTAATATATACTGCATGTCAACAATAGCCAGGAAGAGATTAATTTATTAGCTTTTTTCAGTAACTATTTTTATGGTTTAAGGAATGAATAGGTATACATCACCCCTGCTCCCATACCTCTCACAAATGAGATTAGAGATGTTTACCCTTTGTTTAATGCTATTATTGTTACACTTTTAAAATTCTAATTTATTTTAGGGAGGGGTTTTGTTTTTAAGGAAAGAAAACAGATTTATAAGAAAACAGAAAACAGACTTAGAAAAGGAACTTCTATCATTTGGTTCTTTTCTACTATCACATTAAATTCATCTTCCACCTTTTCCTTCTAAGATTTCAGAAAAAAAAAAAGACGTTGGCTACTTTTTAAAAATATTTAAAAGAATGCTATAGTTAATATTTGCACTACATGTTAATGGTATATTGCTTTATAATAACAGGTGATTGCTTAAAAGTATCACCCTAATTAGCTACGTTTAAGAAGTGTGTCTTTCTCTTTAGAACTGCAAATCAGAAAGCTTAAAAAATATTTCCATTCACTTGGGCGTGTAAGCAGGAGACACAAGCCATACATGTGCAGATTTACCTTATAAACTTACTCTCTAGAAATGCTAACTTTCTTCCCCTGAAAATTACTAGCTGTATATAGTAAGAATTGAACCACATTGTGAGATTTTCTGGAAACTAAAGATGCTATTGATATTGTTTTGATTTTTTAAAATAACTTATGGATGTGGGAGAAATATAAATATTAAATGAAAATGTATGGATATAATTTTTAGTGGTAATTTATGACTTTATTTCTTCATGCTATGTAACATAATGCACTCTATCCAAATAATTAATGAGTAGGAGATATAGTGTCATCAACCAGTGTAACTTCATTCATTACAGCATGTCACAACACCTTAATTGCTATAATTTTTTACATTCCATTACATAATTACATCATTCAAGTTAAATTATTTTCATATCAATCCTGTTGGGTATATATATTTACATATTTTTAAAGACAAAAATATCATTGCTCTCTAAATAGCAATAGAAATTTCAATATGATATTTGGATAGAAAGAACCTGAAAGCATCTATTTTATATATAAATAGGATTAGTAAAACAAATGACAATACAAAGTATTCTGTTGGTTTTCAACACCTATAGTTTTAAATATTTTTACTTATGCATACTAAGGGGCACCGTAAAAATGTTATGTTATCTCTGTTAGAAATAAGTTGATTTTATACCTAGTTTTGAAATTTTGTTTGGAAGCCCAGAAACTAACTTGACAACTTTTATGACAAAAAAAAAAAAAACCTTATTAATACACATCTGCATTTTAAAACTATGGTAATTCTATTTTATCTAATGTACCTTAAATTGAAACAGAATTTTAGTTTCAATACTTTATAACAAATATAAAAGGTCATTACCACTCCCCTTCCACCCCCGGCCTGGATATAGCTTAGTTTCCTGCTATTCTTTACAAGAGATGTTTAACCCTAAGTTAATTATTTTAAAATATTACCCATGGTCACGTGCCCTGTCTGACTACTCCTGAGATGACAAAATTAGGTGAATGACTTTAAAATAGATTTCCCCACTAAATTAATGGCCTTGATATTTGAAGCAAAGGTGAAATTGTAGGTTTTGAATGTTACTGGCATGATAAAATTTATAAACAGAATAGGGCTACAACTGTCATCTAAGTTGGTTCAGAATATGCACCTGAATATTATTTTAACATAATAAAATTAGGTAAGTGTTTCCCTGCTTCCCTTACTATTATTGGTACTGAAAATGGGGGTGCTGGGAGGTGTGTTAAATATAAGTTTAGCAATTCACTAGACTGACTGAAGATATGTTTTGGAAACTGATATTACTAAGGTGATTTTACCAAAAAAAATTGAAAATAGTGAAAATTTTGCTTGTGGAAGGAGATGCAAAAGCAAGTTACATTCAGGGAAACGTATGTTGATTTCAAAGTTTTCATATTACTACTTCAATTTTCAATTAGGGCTTCAAAATTTTTTAATTAGGAAGATATTTTTATAATATAATTTATAATATGCTTTTATATTTTATAAACATTATTTTATAATGTTTTAAGTCTGGAAGATATTTTTATAATATAATTTATAATATGATTTTATATTTTATAAAAATTAGTTTATAATGTTTTAAGTCTTCCTTCTGCCAAAAATTTAAAATATTTATGTTGATATTTCTTAATTCAGTTATTTGAGCTGCAAACAAAAATAGTGAATGCTTTCCAAACATACTTCAGTTGTTTTAGATACTAAACTGCATATGTGGTGCATACACTTAATTTTAAAATATTTTATTGATATAGTTGGTACAATAGAGTATAATTTCAAAAGATATTTACCTGAAGAAAAGAAAGCCCACAAGTCATTAACCCTTGTGAAACTTTATTAAAATGAAAAATTCAATGAGGAAAAAAAGCCTTATGAGCCTTGCATGTTTATGGTAGCTTATTTGCTCTTTTTGTATAATCCAGATATTTGCATATTAGCTAAATCAATTTAAATGTCCAAATGATGCTTAGAAAATCAAATGCTACCTTTTCAATGCTAGCTTCAAGTTCTTGTTAGTTCTTGTTGATAACCTCATTTACTGAGTGTCCATTTTTTTTAAAAGTATAGTCTGTTTCATTTTCCAGTATTAGAAACCACCTGACCACCTGACTGATCTGAGAACAGTCTTCCTTGAGCCTTTTAATACTGGACTTACTGCTTTTAAAATCCTTAGCAAGTGTGTTGCAAGCTAAACACTTGCTCCTGATCTGTAAGTCTAAGAGAGAATTCTTTCAAATGTAAATTATGCTCATATTGATTTTAAAATAACTACTTTTTAATATTTGTTACTTCACTTGCAAACAAATAGCTATATTGGTAAGAAATTATTGATAGGACAAACTTATACTTTCTGATGCAATGTTGATATGTTGGACATTTTCCTTTTTATTCTCAATTTAAAGCCACTCTTAATTTAATTTGATTGGACAATTGAGAGTTTTTAAAAAAAATGGTATTAGCAACTATTTAATAAGACTGCAGAAAAGCCATTGTATAGTATAAAAAATAGATTCCAGCTTTAAGTGTAGAAATGTGTATTTTTTATTTTACATTTGTAAAATTAAGTCTGGATGTTATGGCAACCAAAATAATGCCTTTCCTTCAGAAATCTTAAAAGAACCCAAAGAAGATTATAATAAGTACTTTTTTATTCCATTCAATAAAAACAATCTGAGCTAGTTTAAAACTTAAATAAATTGTAGTATACCATTAAGACTTAATTTTATTAAAAAAATATTTCTTAGGATAAGAGTAGGTCACAAGAATTTGAAATCAGCCTATTGTTGAAGTTAATTTCCTACATCAAATATAAATTTTAATGGGAATCAGTAGGAAGTCCTACATTTTGAAGACATTGTTTCTAGTTAACCATTTGTAGCTGATAGTGATATTTAGTTTTTCTTAAGATTCTATTTTTAAATAAAAATTGATCACAATTTCACAATTTAAATTTGTCATGAATAAATTACAAATCACTGGAACTGATCATTGTTACCATCTCATTAAGCCCTCCCAATCCATTTAGATCTACTAAATAATATGTTCAATAGCATATTATTGTAGCATTCATGTACAGATAATCCTTGTGCTTCACTCTATGTAAATCTGGTGACTTTCTGGTATTAAAGCTACCAATTAAACAGTGCCACGGTTAATTAATGAACAAGGTAAGGCATAAAATTTTAACATGAATGATGTGTATTGTTCAGTGGTGTGATAATAATTGTTTGATAACTGACTATGACAATGAGAGAGGCTTTGATTTGTGGTAATTGCCAATTTTCATGGTATTAAATACTACCAATATGGCTAATATCAACCTACCGGTGGAGTCTCACTGATCATGGAGTTGGGAAATAGGTGTAAAATTGGCTCTCACAAGCCATTGTGAGTTGGCTTCAGCATACTGCTAGTATATACCATGTTCAAATGATTGGAAAAGTATAGGTCATAAAAGTGAATAGCAGGTTGTCCAGGTGGAATGTGCTTATACAGATATGCAAGGTGCATCAGAAAGATATATGGACGATAACAGCAAGGTTATAAAGCTGTAAAAGCAAAAGTTAAGGGTTGGGTTTTTATTAATACAATTAGAACCTTTGCAGTAATTCTAAACTTAAAGTCAATACCAATTGATCCTTTCACTGATGAAAATAATTTGATATCTAAACAATATGCATAATTTCTTGAAGTCAACTGCATATTAAAATAACTAAAAAGAGAAAATACACTGAGGAAAACATTAGCTATATGACCTCATGGAATGTTATTGTGAATGCTGATGTTTTCTGAATTATTGTGATTTTATCATCATATTAGGAAACTTTAACTCTTTACATGGAAAATGTTTAATCATGAAATGGTCTTCCTTGCTTATAATTTTTAATCAAAAATTCTAAAAGGATAGATTTTCTAAGATTATTCAGTAACAATATTATGAACGTCAATAATGTCCTCTGAAAGTTTAGTAATAGGTTCAAACCTGTGTTAATAGGAATAGTTTCACATGTGGTTAATAGGAAATCTGATGAAACAGTTATGAAAATAAATAGGGGGATTATTGTTCTAATGGAGCCTTAAGCTGGGCAAGTTTGAAACAGCTGCTGAAGGTGGCATCAAGGAACTTGGTACCTTCTATCTCTGTGCTACACTATTTTTAGACTGAAGCTTTCATTCTCATGATTGCAAGATGGTCACGGCAACATCAGGCATCATATTTGTGTCCCAGGCAGGAAGACAGTAGGAAAAAAAAGGCAAAAGACAAAAGACATTGCCTTTTAATTCAGAAAGGAAATGATTCCTCTGTCTACATTTTATTGGCTAGAATTATTTTAGCTGGATATTCGTGCCTGCAAAAGAACCTGCATATGTGAATTTCTTTTATCTGGGTATACTGCCACCTCGGTTCTTTTGTAAGTAAGAAAGATGTTATTGGCTATGTAATTGACTGTGTCTGCCACAGGTATTATTAAATTGCGAAGCATCATTTGGTCACACATGAAATTCTCTCAGATTTCTTATTTCAAGTTTCAAATTCTGAAGTTTTCTTTCTCTTTCTCATCTGTTATCAGGGTGTCTGCCTCTAAGCAGCCTGACTACTTCCTTCCTGTTTTATTATTTTAAAGTGGCATTTTCTTTAAAACAAGTTATCGAAGCTTGTTTTAAAATGTATGAAAAGTAAGTGTAAATATTTCACATCTTAGAGGTCTGTATTTTCTTTCTGGTCCTGGCCTATATTCTTGAGACAAGAATTTACAAAATTAGCTTTGTGTAAGAAGCATGAATTGTTACCCTAATATCTTAAATGATGCTATAAAAATATAAATTTTCAATCCTGTGGAAAATAATTCTGGTTTATTCTTGATATGGAATATTATACCACATCAATGCTTTCCCCAACTTTTCTAAAGCAATGAAGAAGTTGGAGCTTAATGAAAATGTGTAGGCTTCATACACACTATATAAATGAATTATACCGTATTATAAGGTATAATACAAAATATTAGATGCTAAGCTGCTTCTAGAGGGAAAAAAATGAACCCAAGCGAGTTCTGTGATCAAATAAGGTCAGGACAACTATGTACTAGATCCTCCTCTTAGAGATTCATTATTAACAAATTAAAGACTCTGAAGAGACTTGCAATAAAAAAAAATCAGATTATGTTACCTTAACTCAGCAATTTCCAAACATTTTTGGCCATGGACATTTTTATTCTTTTAATCTTACCTTGTCTCTTATTACATGTTCTCCATTAACAGCAGTCAATTAATTTGCTGAATCAAAGGTGCAAAGCATTGCTTTAGTGTGTAAGTTCATTTAAATTTTTTGTTTTTATCATACACATTCTATGTAGATTAATGAAATAACCTGTACCAGACTGAGCATTCATGCTCCTGATTCCTCAAGGAATTACTGTCAGCACTCATTTTGCTCATAGGAAAAGATAAGTTTCCATCACATCTATTAAATAGCAGTTTATGACAATATTACTTGTATTAATATTTAAAGTTTTAAAAATTTTTATAATTCCTTCCATTTTTAATATACTGTTTTTTAAAAGTAAAATAATGTGAAAATTTTAAGTTTTATTATGTAATTAAAAACAAATTCCTTCCATTTAAAAATCTGGTGTTGGGACAACTCATTATTACTTATTTGTGAACTTGGTTAGAAAATCAAGTTTTGCTATTAAATTATCAGAAAGACACTCATTGAATATTTTGGAAAACACTTCCCTACATGCATTAAAAGTTAAAAAATAATTGGAAAAAATAACTTATTTTGGAATAATGATAAATTTAGCAAGCAAACTCTGTTGTTTATTCTGGGAAATTATGATTTGAGTGCAAGCATGTGGCTTAAATAAATTCCAGTTTTATTAGTATTACTCTATGTGTTAAAGGAGGAAGTGTTTTACGAAATAGTTGATAATTTATTTTGGATTTATTGCAAGGATGAGATTAATTATCTATTTGTATATAAATGATCAGCTCTCTCTAGGTAGATGAATTATGTAGATTTTAATTTGCGACATAATTTTGAAGCTACATCTTTTTATGAGGGCATAATCTTTTCAGAATTTTATCTGTCTAGCTTATGACCCACACTCTATAAACAGGCTGAATGGTCACTGCATTTTAAATCTCATTTACATATTAGACAACATCAAATGATAATTATTAATGTTCTATTTCTATATGGAATACAAGTACCATAAGTGCAAAAAGCTAGAAAATAAGTAGTGAATTCAGCTGACATGTGAGCCTAGAGTATCTAAAACTCAGCTATAGTGATATTAAAATGGCCTGCCTAGGCACAACGAGCAATATTTATCTACAGGCTTCTAGTTTGCTCATCTTATGCAGGTTGGACAGGTAGCAATTTTGAATGGCTCATCTTAAAATGAATGCAATTATAAAGGATTATATGGTCTATCCTGCAAGACATTTACTCATTTACTCTTTTTTTTTGCAGTCTTCTAGCTCCTCGTACATACTCTCATTTACAGTTAATGGAAAATATTAGGTCTTAGCCGATTTCAAATAAAATATGCTGTTAGATAAAAGCTTCATAAATGTCAGCTACACTTTCTCAGATTTAGACCAAGTGTTGTTCATTTGTTTTTTAGAATCAATGAAAATGTATCGTTTATTTACTTTATGATCATAAGATGGTGTGTATTCCTAATATTAAGTCTATGGTCATAGTTTATAACAAGATTGAAATTATATAAGTTCAGATTAGGTTCTAAATAATAATACACCGTGATTTTTTGTTGTTGTTCAATGATCTTTTCATTGTCTGAAAGTTATTTCCACCTTGATCTATCAAACCTCTCTGTCTCTTTCTACATCTATCAATTTATCAATAAGTATGAGCCATATAAATCACAATATGAATAATGTATTTCCTTATGTATTTCCCATTCATAATTTCTAATATATATTTATTTGAGATTACCTGCCAGTGACTATACTTAAACTATTTCAGAAATAAAAAGGTAGAACTTTTATTTTTCAAGTTTGATTAAATGAAAAACCATATACTAAGATGATTTCAGAGTGAATGGAGAATTTTTGGATGCTGAGGGAGGAAGATAGTTTTTTTTTAAGCAAGTTCACTTGGGATTTAGAAAAAAAAGGTATTTACTGCTAGAAGAAGTTGGAACAGTCTATTTGACGAAACAGATAGTCGAGCTTGAGATACAAAATATTTTGAGAAATTAAAGAACTGATAGCTCAGATAAATGAACAGACACAGATGGACTACTTGGCCTTCTTTCATGAGCATATTTCTTATTTTATTGGCTTAGGATAAATAAATATATTTAAATGAATAAAAATGCAGGAGAAAAATGCATCTTTTGGAAATATATAAAATATGTTTTACTCATATACATACATATATGCATGTGTATATATATATATATTCACTATCACTGACCAGAAGTTAAAAACAATTCTTAATTGCATGATAAAACAACTCTTAATTATATAAATACAATATAAGAAGCAGTGACAGAAAAAATACTGATTAAAATAGAAATACAATTTTGAGAACACATAGCTCATATCAATCCAATATAAAGTTTATAAAGTATATAAGCTCTGATATAAGTTTTAAAACATATGTATCCTACAAAACTCATTTATTATATGCAGTTGTAGAATTTGAGCATTAAACAAAATTATTTAAAATTTAATATTTTTCAAAGAATAAAGAAACAGTTATCAGTGGTATATTTTTCTATATCAAAAACAAAAGAAAGATGTGATTATAATCTAATACATAAGTATTTTGTATATGTTAGTCTAAAGTCACTCTTTGCACTGAAAAGCATTATAAATAAGTTGAAATATTGTGAATAAATGGTAATTTCAGGAATCTTGACCAGTATAATTCTTAAGGCATTTTAAAAATTCAAGTGATTAGGAAATTTCTTTGGTGGAAACAACAGTCCGTTTAGAAAATATTGTAAGTTTTGCTTAAACTTATTAACTGTATTCTGAAATTTTGTATCTAACATAGAAGGAACTAATATAAATGAAAATAATTTCATAGGTTAAAGTCATAGAGAATTTGTAACTTGATTTAAATTTTAGTAAATGGTTACTAATCTACTATTAATGTTTACTACTTCTGTCTACTAATCTACTTTTGTGCCATAAAACTGCAGGTCTTTGAATCATCTACTTTTCTGTATTTTATGTTAATCTGAATAAATGTTAGATAACTTTTAAAAGCTACTTTACAATTTCCCTATAAATTTATCTGTCATGGTTTTCAGTTTAATTGGTTGATTGACTAAAACAGAAATTCTGGGATCATTTATGGACCTTTTAAAATATAAAATGTTCTTTAAATACGTGCTTTCTTAGTTAAAGGTAACTAGTACTCTATTTTGTCTTCCTGACCCCAGGTTTTCATTCTAGCATACTGTTGGAGAAGTTAAAGCTGCTTCCTTTGCCCACAAAATAAGTCAAATATCACATACAGGATAGGTGGTAACAGAGTAAAGATTGGCTTTACATAAAATTCATCTAATTATATAGGGTTGTATTTTCTATAACATTTCTAACAACAAACATTGCATTGATAAAGATGCAGAGATAATAAAATATAGTAGAACTAAAATAAATATTTAAGTATAAAAATAGACATAGGTAGTTTTTTTCTGATGGTACAGTTGAAAGAAAATGATTTTAGGGAACAAGGCCGGACAATCTTAGTTTCAAATTTAAGAAAATGTTTAAGGCATGGTTTTGACCAAACAAAAAACATGTCTGTAATCTGAATTTGTCCTTCCTGTTTACAACTGGTGCAGATTCTAAGAAATCATTAAAATAATTGCATGGTCATACTTTGAATAGATTACAAAAATATTCATAGTAGAAACCCATATGTGATCTTCCAAATCAGTTTAGCTTACTATAATTTCCAAAACAGAAAGCAGGCTTTGTTGATTAGGTAGGTTGAGTGATGGGGTGGGCTACCGGTAAATGTTTAAACACTGGTACAAAGCTATTTATTTATTTATTTTCAGGTACGCGGGCCTCTCACTGTTGTGGCCTCTCCTGTTGCGGAGCACAGGCTCCGGATGCGCAGGCTCAGCGGCCATGGCTCACGGGCCCAGCCGCTCCACGGCATTTGGGATCTTCCCGGACCAGGGCACGAACCCGTGTCCCCTGCATCGGCAGGTGGACTCTCAACCACTGCGCCACCAGGGAAGCCCCAAAGCTATTTATTAATGATGAAGTTCACATTATGTTATGTGTGTGAAAATAATTAGAAAGATGGTCCACCTTCTAAATATGTGTCAAATTTATAAAATACCCGTGTCCAAACAATAGAATATCATCATATTTAGAGCTTGTTCCAATGTTAATAAAATAATCTAAGGCAATAATTCTTTTCTGGCATTAAGTAAATATGCCAAATGCTATTTTACTTCTTGATATTCAAACTATATAACAAGTTATATCATTAGTGTTTTAAGTTTTCTGAGCCACCATGTACATACAAATGCATTATTAAGTGTATCCCTATTTTTTGTAGCGTTCGGGTAATCTCACAGTGGCTGTGAATCAGCGTTGCTACGTACTCCTAGTCCTAAATTCTTAACTATCTTTGTTTTAAAATGAGGAATTTTTTATTCATATTTATGAAAAGTAATTTTAATTGAATCAAAGGCAATCTGTTTTACAGTGAAAGTAAAAGCTCTAAACATATTAGTGATTCATGCATTAGAGCATAAAATAATTTAACCAGGTGCAAAATCCAGGCTAAGCTAATGTTTACTTTGTTTTGGCCTTAAGTGAAAACGTAACAAACAAAATTTATTCTTCCTGCCTTAAAGTGTTAAGAGATAGATAGAAGCTAAATAGATAAAGATGGAATGTCATCAGCTAGAATCGAGTTAAGCAGTTTGTAATTTTGTGAGGTTTTTTTTTGGTGATAAATATGTAACATGTATTTATGAGTAAGGCACATAGCTCTAATCATATTGTATATTTGAGTATGTAGTATATTGAAATCATATGACTTTCAGATGTATTCCTTTTTTTCATTTTGTAAAAATTACAGTAACTACCCAGGTTTTCCTTTTAAATAATAGATTTAACCATTTATCTTGAAATTAAAACAAATAAGATGGAGTAGTGGGCTAAAGAATGCTGTAGGGGACTTCCCTGGTGGCGCAGTGGTTAAGAATCCGCCTGGTTAAGTGGTTAAGAATTCGCAGGGGACAGGGGTTCAATCCCTGGTCTGGGAAGATCCCACATGCCGCAGAGCAACTGAGCCAGTGTGGCACAACTACTGAGCCTGCTCTCTAGAGCCCGTGCTCTGTAACAAGAGAAGCCACCGCAATGAGAAGCCTGTGCACCACAACGAAGAGTAGCCCCAGCTCACCACAACTAGAGAAAGCCCATGCGTAGCAACAAAGACCCAACCAACACAGCCAAAAATAAATAAATTTATTTTAAAAAAAAGAATGCTGTAGATATTCTAGCAAAATGATTGGATGACCATAACTAAAGAGAGTCATAGTAAAATACTACAGACATACCACACACACACACACACACACACACACACACACACACACACACACACACACACACAGACAGACACTATGTGGCTAATGATTGTTTTGCCCTTTAGAGGATTTACTTCACATGTAAGTGTAGTGGTCCCTTACAGAGAAGCAGCCAATCACTGTATTTGTGTTTTTGCTTTCTTGTCGCTACCATTTCAATGTGAAGGCTGTTTTGTCTTCTGACAGGGATATAGTAAGCAAGGAAGACATGAGCTAGAAAGGAGAGGATAAACTATATCTGGAAAAGTCAGAGCCAGCCTGGGGGCACTGAACATACGAGGAAGATAGAGAGGAAGGTAGAAGGAATAATTAATGCCAGTCAGGAGGCTGGAGCTACAGCAAAGTGCTTTAACTACAACCTCCCTGTTCCTACCAATGTGGGCTCCTTCCACAGCCCCAAAACCATTTGTCTCTTTACATATTGGTCAAGTGTTTAGGCCTAATTAATTATTATATTTCATAAGTAGAGTCTCGATCTGTGTTTATTTGATTAAAAACCTTTCATTATTGTAGTTCTGTTTATTTCATAAATATATATCTCCATATCTATTGATATCTGCAGATAGTTCTGTATCTATCCGTATATGCACTAAGTAAACAAAGGAAAATGACTATACTTTGGTCACAATAAAAATTTTTGCAAGCTAAACTAGTTTTCTAGTCCTCTAAAATACAATAGGAAGTAGTAAATGACAAATCGGCATTAAATTATGCTCTGAGAATGACAGTTTTCAAAGTTCTTACCAAGGGCAAATTTATACAGCTATGTTTTTAAATCATAATTTAAATATGCATGTTGAAAGAGATGTGCTTTAATTGCATTATTTTATAAAGTTTTACAAGGATTTACTTATATATTTAAAACGTGTCCTATTTGCCCTGTTTGAATAATTACTCATATAAATATGGTGCGAATAGGTAGTCAGTAAAGTAATGGACATATATTTGAAAGAGTAATGAAATTCAGGATTATTAATATTGAAAGAAGCTATAGTGATGACCAGGGGCAGCCTCCTCACTCTACAGATTAAGAAATTGAGGATGAAAGATAAGAGACAGAGATGGTTACAGATAAGAATGCTAATGGAAAACATTTCTTGAGAATTATTTCTTAATCTCTCTATTTGTTCAACAGTGTCTGTACATAGTTATGTATATGAAATATATTTTAAATTTAAAGCCTTCAAGGATTTGTCCATATTTGATGGGCAAAATATTTGTGAATAATAAAATTGAAATGATAAAATTAGATGCAAAATGACAAGTTAATTTTTAAGATTTTCTTAAACTTTGTTTAATCTATAGCATACTTCTAGAGTTGCAGAGGATGATGTTGAATAATGACTTCTGATTCTCTGAGGAGTTAATATACATAAAGTTTTGCACCCTGTTGCAGTATCTTATAAATATTTCAGTTACTAGTTTAATGTAGTGTGAAGTAGAGAAGCACCTGCTGTATTGAATGAGGGAAAGACCTATAAATATACATAAAATTTTCTTTAAAGTTTTAAAGAGTTCGGGGGAAAAAATGTATCTCTTCCTGTAAATGTAATAAAAGCGATCTGGGTAGCTTTAGTGTATCTGCTGCTGAGTTAGAATGTATTATTTTAGGAAATATTGAATTAAAGATTAACCTAGACATCCTTTAAACTTAAAGGTGATCATTATTTGCAACAGATTTGTTTGTTTAAACATTTTAATTTTTAAATATTTTTAGATAATTAAATTTTTTACATTGACCTATTTCATCTTGAATCTAACCCAATGGAAGTCCTTATTCTTCAGAATCTGACATTTAAAGTGGTGATAATCACACATCATAAGTAACACTGAACAAAGTGCTAAAGGATTACATATATACATGAATGCACACACACACACTCAATAAAATAATACTATTATTGAACTTATTCTATTTCCAGTATCATTCTAATGCTTTAGGAGATATAAAATTAAAATGATATGCTCCCTTCTTTTAAAGAGCATATTATCCAGATAAGTGAATTAGACTTTAAAAGATGAGGGAAACTATATTAAGTAGAGGAAAATGGAGACAGCATTTCAGGTGGAGGAGATTAAAATAAATATGGTGTATCTTCTGTGAAAGGGCTTATTGTCGAATAAGTAAATTATGCTTTAAAATATAAGTAGGATACTAATTACTGGACTGTAATGGAATATTTCAGCTGTAAGGAAAAGCATTAACAAAAATGTGGAGATGTTAATATGAATGCCATGTATGAGATATTTATTGGTTTATTTGAATAGATTTTTGTTGGGGTATAGCAGGAAACATGGTGAGATGACTCAACTTTCTAAAGCTTTGAAAATTGAACAGAAAAAGTTGGAGTTGATTGGAAAGCAATATTGATTTCTTGTAGGTTTTTGACGAAAGAATTAACAGTATTAAAGTCTAGGAAGATTTGCTTGGTAGTTATATGTAGGATGGACAAGAGAGATAGTGTTGGGAGAATCAAAAGACAGGAAGACTTGTTGGATTAGAGGTAAAAAAAGCCTAAGCTAAAATTATAGTAATAAGGGGATTGCAAAATGGGAATGAAAGGGCAAATTCAAGAATTATTTTGAAGAAAAATACAATAAACCTTGGCGATATACTGAATACAGATGCTGAAGGAAAGACAGGTGACTTCAAGAATTCTCATCTCAATCTTTGAAAAATGCCTAGATTATTTGCAAAAGTGGTTGACTATAGACATTGAGTTGGTCTGGTATGGGGAGGATGGCCAATTTGATTTTAGTTGTGCTGAGTTTGAGGTATGGCTATACATCCAGGTGGAACTCTCTCGTAGGCAGCTGGAAATACAGGATGGAGAGCTGATGAGATTTAAGTGAGATTCAGATACATAGATGTTCAAGTTAATTCAAAGTCAGCAAAGGACTATACCGATAAAAGAGCACAGGGCTAGTTTTACAGTTCTACGGATAATGACTGCACAGAGGATCATGAGTGTATGAACTACAGGTAATTCTTAATCCTTGAGCTATATTTAATTGAACTAAATATATTTATGTTCAATTGTGTTTATTTTGTTAAAAATCATCTTTCTGAATTGCACACTCATATTATTTCCTAGTTTATATAATAATGATTTGCAAATGTTTTGTTCCTTTCATTTCTTTCTTAACCATAGTTTAACTCCATCCAATTTCAAAGCCTCACCACATCATTTTACATTATGAAACCTTTTACATCTGAGCATAGAAAACACAATACAGCCCTAACTAATATCCTGCTCATTAATGATTTGGAAGGTAACTAAAATTAATTATAGCTATGGAAGTCTTTTCCTTAGAAACCAATTCTTGAAGTACTTAATGTATGCTCAATTAAAAAAACATTTTTTGCAAAAATGTTCCTATAAAAGGGTTTCATCTTCAAGGAATTCATGGAAAAGGCTCTGACAAGTACAGGTTTCTGGTAACTGACTATACTACTGAACTGAATGAATAAGCATTTTCAGAACTCTAATGGAAACTGATGAGTTCATAAAAGTGCTAACAAAAGATCAAGATGGAAAAAAAGTTAATTACATGGGACTGAGTGAACTGATGAGGATGATTATAATTTTTGTGACTTTCTGTTTGAATTAAAAAAAAAATCCCACAAGGACTCAGGCAAAAATATACAAAATCAATTTTCACTGCAAAGTAAAGGAGCTGCTACAGTGGAGGATTACTGGACTGAATGTCAATATTATGACATAGTATGAGTGTGTTTCGTGTTTGGTAATTGCAATCATTGTTTCTTTTGTTGTGGTCATCCATTTACAATGCTTGGTGTCAGTTTATTTATCTCTTGTAAAAATAAAGTACAGTGTGTGTGTGGAAAAAAAAATTCCAGTATGAGCTTGTATAACTCATTCTAAAGCACACACAATCACTTTGTTAAGTAAAACAAATTTTAAATTTAATTTACTGAACAATAGGAACTATTTCAGGATATATGTTATTGATAACTATCAACATAAAATGTATAGAATCAACTGCTGCAGAATATCAATCATCCTTATTTCTGAAAAGAAAGTGTTATTTAGGTTATATAAACTGTTTATTTGGAATGATCACAAAACAAATTTTCTGGCTAAGGATAGTATTTAGAATTAATTATGCACTCAGAGTGGTCTGTTTGGTAGTAAAGATTCAGAAAGTAAAAAACAATCAAACAAACAAAAAACCTAAAGGTAAAACGATACTAGTGGAATATAAGTAGATAAAGCAGTTGCTCAGAATCAGTTTTGATTGTTGGTGAAGCCTGCTGCTAAGACACCACTCTTTTGTTTGCTATGGAGTAAAGCTTTTAGTACTTGAGGAAACTGTCTCCACTTATTAGACATTCAGAACCATAAAAGATAACCGGACAGGTTAAACTTTAGGATGACAAGGGCATTTCTACAGAAGTTTCTTGTCGGGAACCCCTGTGTTTTGTACAGGTGTTAGGAAGAGAACCTGTCAGTACCATCTTTGTTTGACACGGTGCATTTCCCAAGGTTGTATGGCATTATCTTTGATCATGGTTTCTAATAGGCACATAAAAATATTTTAAAGTTACTTCTTGACAATTTTCTGAAATCAAAGTTAATTAAAGATAAATAATTTTGAAAAATAATAAGCAGTCTACCCTAGAAAGTTTTTTTTCTTCATCCAACATGTTGAATTAAATTCCTTTAACTTGATTTATTTCATCTCAAAGATACTGTGATGGTTCACAAAAATTGCTGAGGCTCTTGCTTTTAGCATTTCTTCATGGATTCAAAGAGAGAACTTTTCCTGACAGTGTTAGAGAAGCAATATTATATTCCATGTGCAAAATAGTTAGAATTCAGGTGGTGATGGCAAAATACAGAGCAAAGATAATATTGTAAAAATAGTTTAAACTTCAGGTGAATTTGAACATCCCTTAAGGATTTCATATCTATGCATATATTATTGAATTTTAACATTTATAATATTTATATTATCAGGCTTGGTATGGTGGTTAAATTTAAAAACTGACACTCATTCTGCAATATTTCTGAATAGAAATCAGATGGTATTTAATGCATTTGTTAATCAAAATGTGATCTTTTGCTGAAAAATTTGGGAATATTTTTTGTATTCCAATGACATCAAGGCATTAACCAAATCTTACTTTTTGAATGCTCTCAATGTGCAAGAATTGACTTTACAGAGTACAAGATATAAGTGTGCTAAAAAGTGATGAAGCAAAGTCTTTTTCTATCCCTAGTGGAAATCAAGCAATTCCTCATTGACTTGGGAGTAGAGAAACTACAAATAATATTCTTCTGTCACAGGGAACTGAATTAGAACATAGGAATTCCCTTCTCCTTTTTTTATGGGGTATGATAACGATTGAACACTGCAAAATGAGGTAGAAGGGACCTGCTTGCACATCTTTCTCTAGCCTTCTGTGTGATCTTGGGCAGATCCCTGATCTATCTAAATCTCAGCTTTTAATAATAATAATATTGTTCTTATCTCCGGTCATTTGTTGCAGTTCAAAATGAGATAATATAGCTACATTTGCTTTTATAATTGGCAAGTATAATGCAAAGGATATTATTCTTATCAATTCTATATTTCATTTCTAATAGTTTTTATTTAATTTGTCTTATCTGGGGTAACTCAATTGGTTCTTTGGTGCCTTGTTTTAAACTCTTCTTTTAGTAGAAGGCAACTCTGCTTTTCAGAGACTTTAGAAGTTCCCACATTTTCTCTGCTCCCACCAGAGATGTCTTCAAAACAGCATAATTTCAAAAGAATATGCATGCTTCATCCCTTTCTTTCCTGGATTTTAATCTGCTTCCTGCACAAGTATGAGAGCTCTTATAGCTAGCTCTCCTTAGGGCATTCCTGAATTAAACTAACAGTACCATCATCTCCTAGAAATAGAGTGACCCTTGTAACTTTCAGTCCATTTAGATCTAATTTCTAGAAATATCCTCTCATTTCTGGCTATTTGCTTTTGTGCTGGGGATAGTTATAACATCCACTTCCATGTTCTGCTTCTCGAGTAAGTGCCAAACACACCAGTGGCTACATGCTAACCCGTATTATGACTAACCTAGCCGGATTACCTATTCTGACCAAGTATGTCATTTAAATGTATCATTAAATTATATCCTTTAAGTGTAGTGAACAGTTGAACATGTCTCTAGAGTAAGAAATCTTTAGATTATGCGCTTTTAGCTAACATTTGTATAGCGCTGCATAGTTTGCAAAATGCTTTGCATATATTGTCTCTCATGCTTAGTTTTTTCTTCTTCTTTAGAAATAAACCTTCAGCTCAGAGATTTTGCAATATGTCACCAAGTACAAAATATACATGTGGCTGTAACTCAAGTTTTATAGTCCTCATACCTGTAGTCATTCTGTTAACGTAATTTTTAGGCACTAAAGTCATACAAATATATTAATAATGATAATTATAAAGATAAAAAGCTTATCTAAAGGGCATCATAAAATTTTGAGAATACAAAATTAGTATATGAAATGCCAATAGTGGAGCACAAGGCAATAGGTAATATACAGAGATTTGAAAAAAGTAAGCTTTGGGAGGAAAGGAAGCACTATGGAATTTCAGAAAGGAGTAGAATAAACGTGAGGTGGGTGAACCAACTGAAAGGAAGAGGATTTTTCACTTAGTAGGAAAAGCATAAACACAGAGTGAGACAATTGGCCAGTCTACAGAATAGTTTGAATAAGGTTAAAAACATTGAGTCATATTATATAGAACATTGAAATTCAGAGGCATAGAATGTTAAACCTGATTCAGTAGCTAATAGAATTGATCGGTTCTAGAGAAGGCATGTTATGGTACAAAACTTACTGTGAAGATAGTTTGCAAAACAAAATAGAGAAAACGGGAAGCAAGTAAGAATTGAGTTCTAAAATCCACAATTCAGAACTGAAATGAAAGTGCATGGATGGGATAAAACAAAGAGGCATTACAAAACAAAAGTTGATATGGCTTAAGCATATCACATTTGTTTGTATTTAAGGAAGGAGATTGAAAGAAGATATAAGTCTCAAGAACTCAGAGAAGTGCTATATCATTTTAGAATGGAAAAAATTGTTAAGGAGAGCTAGTATGGAAGAAGTTGTTGGGTTTAGTTTTAATAATTTTATGTATGAGGTAATGGTGAGCTGCCTCAGTAGGAATATACAAAGATGAATGGAAATACTTTGAGTGAAAATATGGCTATAAATTAAGAGGGTTTTCTAATTATCAGCAGAGGAGTTAAAGCCATGAGTGTGTTAGGTCATTAAAGAGGGAGGAAAGATCTGAGAGCCAAGATTTAGCCAAAAGGAATCTCCTGTTAGTGGGGCAGAGAGCAAATAATCAGGGGCACATATCACAGAAGTTAAAAGAGAAGATATCAAAGGGCTAGTGTTCAGTAAGAATTTTAGTAGAAGCTGCAAAATGATTAAGTGATAGTCTTAAGGAAAAAAGACAATGGATTCAAAAAGACTTTTACAGAGATGGAAGCTTAGGGTTAAGGAGGTATTAGGTGTAGAGAAATAGGAGGATTATCATTTTAGATGCTTGGCCAGAAATTGAAAAAGAGCGAGAGGAGAGGCAAAAAGAGCATCAGAATAACTCAAATATGTGTTAGATGCCCACTAGGTTTAAAGCCTCATGCTAGAATATTTGTAGGAGACACATGATAAATCAGAAACTGTAATTGCATGTACTCATTTACAATTAATAGAAGAGGGAAGATAGGTGCATTAATTTATAATGAGGAAGCCGGGCTATCATTGGTATGACCTGAAGCTCTTAGTGCTATAGATATGTAAAAAAGAGAGGGGCACCTGAGTCATTCAAGTACTGACTGGTTAAGCTTCTCTAAAAAGACAGCTAAAAATACAGTGCCTTGAATCAGAAAGCATTTATTCCCCTTACTCCACAGTCTATAGGAGTGCAGTCCAAGGATGGTGGGGCACCTCTGTCATCCTCAACATGGGGCTTCTAATAGTCTGTAGTCATCACCGTTTCCTAAAAGATGGAGAAGGAAAAGAGAGTACAGGGCAAATATCCTTAAAGAGAATTCTCAGAAGTTGTACACATCACTTCTGTTCATATTGCAGAGGTTCAAATTTAGTTGCATTCAAGGGAAGAAGGAAAGTATAGTTTTATTAGCTGGGCAGCAATGTTCCTAGTAAAACTCAGGCAAGACAATGAATACTGAGGGTTAGTCACTGGTCCCTACCTTAGATATTTACTCCAAGAAAAGATCAGGAAAACTACAACTAGATGGTAGTATTGGAATTCAGTTGGAATTGAGGGGTGGGTGTAGGATTTGAATAGTGGAGAGGAGTAGAGAGTAGGGAATTACAGGTTAAAGGACAAGATGAGCAAAGAAATGCATAAGAATCAATATAGGATTTTGGGGAAAAGTGGCCAGAGCCTGGTGAGTAGGAGAAAAAGCAGTGGAACATAATCCTGGAATGGTATTTTGGAGCACAACGCAGAGGATCTCAAATTCCATGCTTAAAAGTTTGTATGTAGCCTGTAGACATGATTGAAGATTTGTTTTTAATAGAGTTGTATCATTTTGGAAATTATTCTACATGAAAATTAACTGAGAAGCAGTATTTGGAGCTTATAAATTTGGAATAAAAAGTAGAAAGACCAGCTGGGAGACTACTGCTACAGGATATGACAACCTGAACTGGCATTAATGCCAATGGAAATAAACAGGGAAGGAGGGGAGGAAATGGAAGAGTCTTTCTGTAGGTAAACTGATATAAATTAACAACTGTTTGGAGGTCAGTGTTGTGGAAAAAAGGAATGTAAAGAACTGAAGTTGACTCTAAAGTGTTCAGGATAAGTGAACCAAGGACAAGGGGCAGGACCTTTGCAGTTGTTGTCAGGGAATGCCAGCGGGTGATGCTATTGACAGATGGAGAAGACAATAAAAGGGCAGTATTGGGAAGAAAGATTATGAGTTCATATTGGACATATTAATATTGAAAAGTCTACTGTCAGGCCATTGGAAATTCACTTAAGGTCTAGAGAGTGATTAGGGTGAAATATATAGATTTGAAATGACTGAAATATTTTTTTGTGGGCAGAAAAAACATGGAGGCCAATAGAACTTTTAAAAGTGGTAAATCTGAAGAATTGGAAGGAAGGGATAGATACTGAAGCAAGATCTGTTGGAAATAGAAAGGGTAGAGTTAACATAGCAGTTAATCTTAGAGGGGAGAGGTGATTCCGTTTAGAAAAAAACAGAATGAAACTAGAATCAGAGCTGTGTTGACTTAAACATGAGGGAGATAAAGCAGACAAAGGGCAAAGCAGTGCAGGGCCAGTGCAGTATGTGTGTGGGGTGAGTGCGGGATGGCAGTAACTCACATTACCACGATTAGGAGGATGTTAGTGAATCAAATGGAGACAGGAGAAAAG